>NC_132801.1:33873258-34501258 GCF_048594095.1 Paramormyrops kingsleyae | reverse complement strand
TACTAATCAATTAGGAACATGTACTCACTGGCTAACTAGAGCAAATGTTAAGATGTGTTGTAGTCACGCGAAGGGAAAATTACCGAGAAGGGGGGCGACACCCCAGAAGGCCTATAAGGGGACAGACCCGAGACATGGATTGAGCTTCTTTCTGTACATGCTGAATGTATGTCGGATGGTCGCTCCCGGATTATAATCTGAATAGATAATAAACTGGTGACTTGCAACTCCTCCTCGACTGTGCTGTGAATCTCTTCTCATCAACAGACCCGGCGGAGTTTGACTCCAACACTGGCCACTACTGTTGTCTATAGTCCCTATAGCGTGTATTGTCTATGAGTTTTGTCATATATCGTCGTCTGTAAATGTATTGTCAGTAGGAGGTCCTGAGTAAAGTTTTCCTTTTTTGCAAAATTGTCTTTTCTTTTGTATGGCCATTGTTTTAAGGCCTCAAAATTCGAAAAGTTAATGCTGTTCTCTAACGAGTGCAGTCTGGGAATAAAGACCCACGAGAAAGTTAATCTTTTCTGTGTTTGGTCGTATCCTTTATGATTTGGCCACTTCACTACAATTTTGGTGTCAGAAGTGGGATCTCCTGCTGGGTTTTGAGGTTGTGGTTGAATAGGGACAGTGGACAGATAGACAACAGTAGTGGCGAAGAGAGTCCCAGTGCCAGAGGGTGTGACGACTGCAACGTGGTGTCCCTGGAGCAGCTGTGTGTAGCCTGCAGCTGGCGCTTCAGAGAAGAGCGGAGCGTCTGTATCATAGCTGTGGATGGCTAGAAAAGGGAAAAGCCTGGCGTTGCTCCCTTCAAGGCTTCGGGTAGACCTTGCATCTGGTGGTGACAGTTATTCTGCTGTGATAAGGACACCAGAAAGGGCAGCTCATCCTGTCAGAAGACGAGGGTGCAGGTGCTCCCAGGGCAGGAGCCGGGGATGTGGAAGATTACCCGGCTGCTCCCTGGATTGGTGATGGAGGTAACCCCTTGGGGCGGCTGCGGACCCAGATATTACAACTGAGTAGAAAGTAGGGCTGCACGATTTGGGGAAAATATCGAATCGCGATTTTTCTGACAGAAATTGCGATTACGATTTGATTTGCAATTTAATTTTTTATGTCAAGCTTCAGTTCAATATTCAGTGTGTAGTAATTTTAAAACATATGACGCAGCATGAGATATCATCAGTATTAACTGGTTTATATTCTAATGCAAGGTAGGGCTGCAACTAACGACTATTTTAATAGTCGACTAGTCACCGACTATTGAAACGATTAGTCGACTAATCGAATAATTATTAAAAAATTTCTAAAATTTAGCATGAGATTGCTTTAATTCTGTGGAAAATGATAGTAAACACAAGAAAGAAGGGGGTACTTCAATGAAAAATGCATATTTTATTGAACTTTGCTGCTGATAGGCCGATTCATATGAAAAGTAAATAAAAATGCCCTGTCAGCGCTGACTTTCCTCCTGGGATATGACCCCTCTTCTTCTGCTGTAGCTCCTCAGGGTCATCATGTAGCCCAGTCTTGGCCTTTGCTTCTTTGATAGCAAGAACTTCAAATGTACTTTGCACCCTTGTGCCATCTTCAGGTGAGATAAACTTCAGCTTTCTGAATCTTGGGTCGATGGCAGCTGCAAGAACAAGTGGGTTGTCTCTCTCTGCAGACACAGTGTTAAGATTCTCCCATCTCTCACTTATTCCTTTTCCTGCAATGGCTCGAAAGGCTTTTCCTGAGCTTGTCTCAAACTGGGTTTGCTGTATGGACCGTTGCAGCCCTTTGACCAGCTGTGGAAGACATGAAGCAGTAGCATACTCCTGCCCAGTGAGGAAAACGGTAGCACATTCAAAAGGCCCTAACCCTTGCACCAGCTCTTCAAGTAGTACCCACTGCTCTGGTTTCAGGTCAAAGTAGTGCTTGCCTCTTGGTGTTACCTCAGGGTCTGAGAGAGTTGCAGTGACTGGCCAGCGCTGCTCCAGCAGTCTTGCTACCATGTAATAGGTACTATTCCATCGCGTACTGACGTCCTGGATCAGCTTGTGCTCTATGGTGTTCATTTGCTGCTGCTTCTTCTTCAGTTTTGAATTTGCCAGCTCACTTCTCCTAAAGTGCTCCACTAGGTTTCTTGCAGCACCAGTAGCTTTGTTGATGCTGAGCTCTTTGAGGGCACTGTTGACGATAAGTTGGAGGGTGTGGCCAGCACAGCGGACTGAAGACCAACCGTGTTTTTCTTCCAGGAGTCGAGCTGCCGCCACCATGTTAGACCCGTTATCATGTACTATTGCTTTAATTTTGCTAGGCAAGATGTCAAATTTCTCTATCACCTTTTCCATCCATATCATGATGTTCGCAGCAGTATGCCTCTCCTCCAGGGGTAGCGTGGCAAGGTTCAAAGTCTTCATTTGCCAGTCTTTGGTGATGAAATGACACGAAACTCCAAGATATGCCTCTGTGGCACGGCTGGTCCAAACATCACACGTCAGTGTGATGGAGCTGTTTACCTCTTTTAAGATCTGCTTTACCTTTAAACACAAAATTTGATTTCTGAAAATATTTAACATGCAAAAACCTTTTTTTATATATATATAAAATTGCTATATATATAAAAATATATAAAATATATATAAAAATTGCTTTTAAATTAAATTTGTGATTTTTTTTTTGTATGAAATATGTCTGACTGTGCATTCTAAACAATTACCTTCAGAAACGTTGTACTGTATTTCTGCTCCATCAAGTGGGTGAAATGGGTTCTGGATGGCAGGATGTAGTCTGGATTGAACTGGGCTATCATTTGTTGAAACCCAGCACCATCGACCATGGAGAGCGGCCTCATATCATAGATCAGCATCTGCAATACTGACTCAGTGAGGGCGTTCGCCTGTTGTGGGGTGCACGTCTGCTTTTGCAGAAAAGGGTCCATGGTGGCTCTCTTCTTCAGACTGCATGCATTTAATTTAAAATACTTTTGTCAGGCACAGTCGGGCATAATGTTAAATCTCTCTTTTTTAAAGCGAAAATACGCTTATAAAATGTACAATGTACATCCAAAACAAAACGTATTGGCTTCCATGTTATTTAAATCTTACCGAGGCGAGTCAAACTCCGTTTCATTCAACTGTCCGACGTGCTTTCTCTTTAAATGTTTGTGCATCACCGAGGTGCTGCCGTGATACGCAAGGACTGCTTTGCAAACCATGCAGGTAATCTTTTTATTCGCCGTATCCAGGCTAAAATGCTCCCAAACTTTAGACGTTTTGGTACGCGCAGCTGCTGCGTTGGACGCTGCCATTTCTGTATGTTATCGCTCAGTAGAGAAGCTAATGCGTATGTGCGACTCTCGGCAGAGATTGTAATGAAGAGAGATGCAGTGTTGCCAAATTAGCGACTTTGTCGCTAGATTTAGCGACTTTTCAGACCCCCTTGACGACTTTTTTTCAAAAAAGCGCCTAGCGACAAATCTAGCGACTTTTGGACAAACCTTAGCAACTTTCCAAATGTCGCCAGTACTGTCCTGTAAGCGCGAGGTCTTGCTTTCCCGGTACAGCTACTCATCTCCCTGTGTCTGCTCTGATCAGTGAGCGCTAGCTCCGGCTGAAAGGAGCAGCATATTCCCGTGACCGCACGGCACCTGACATAGATGTGAATGAGCTGCGCATGTGCAAGCGGTGTTGCCACGGACCAATCACTTACCTGCTTCTCCTTTGCTTGAAATAAAACTATTTAATTTGACCGTTTCTTCTTATTTTTTCTTATTTATTTATTTTTTCTTCTGATGCACTTATATTACTCACTGTTACAGAGCTTAAGTTCATTCCAGTTTCTGAACTCGTCTGAGATCGTTTACTGATACACAACGATAAACTTCATTAAACTTATTAAACTCATATACACATAAAAAACATATATACGTATAATATAAATGTTGTCTGACAGAAAATATGTAACGTAATTGATAATTATATTGGTCACGTGAGGAAGGATTAGGGAAAACACGCAGAATGCAAATACGACGTAATTACGTAATTAATATGTAAATATACGCATGACGTCATCTAGCGACATTTGGCGACTTTTCGAGCAGACTTTAGCTACTTTCCATTGAAAATAGTTGGCAACACTGGAGAGATGCCTCAGTCGGTCGGAAAAAACATGTCTGGCGATAACTTCGACAATGAAATTCATTGTCGACTATTTCTATTATCGATTTTTGTCGACAACGTCGACGAATCGTTGCAGCCCTAATGCAAGGATGAGAATTTAAAGATGTGATGTGTCAAGTTAAATAAAGTAATAATGAAAACAATTGCAGCAAAAAGAAAAATAGCGATCTTGCAGGTAACGCTTATTACCTTCCTAATAACACTAGAACTGCCTTTTCCCACGCCAATGAACAAACAAGAACTACTTCGATGTATGCAGCCTTTTTGTTCGCGCTATTGTGTTGTTAGCTGCTGTTATTAACACTATAATAACACTCAAAAAACCGTAATGTTCATAACAGAGTGGCTGTTCCGTCCTGAAACCGTAATGCTGGAAATTTTTAAACGTAGTATGCATTTTATAAAATGTTGAATAAATAGAAGTCGTTTATTGGTGATTTCATGTTGGTCGAAGTTTCCGCTTTTTAACAACTGTATACGGTTATTTTCTATACAAATCAATTCAGGTGAAACAAAAAATGTACGTGTTCATGGTTGCAAACTCTTTCAGACTCTCACACAAGAAGAGTCTTACGGCAAATCTATATATATATATATACACTCACCTAAAGGATTATTAGGAACACCATACTAATACGGTGTTTGACCCCCTTTCGCCTTCAGAACTGCCTTAATTCTACGTGGCATTGATTCAACAAGGTGCTGAAAGCATTCTTTAGAAATGTTGGCCCATATTGATAGGATAGCATCTTGCAGTTGATGTAGATTTGTGGGATGCACATCCAGGGCACAAAGCTCCCGTTCCACCACATCCCAAAGATGCTTTACTGGGTTGAGATCTGGTGACTGTGGGGGCCATTGTAGTACAGTGAACTCATTGTCATGTTCAAGAAACCAATTTGAAATGATTCAAGCTTTGTGACATGGTGCATTATCCTGCTAGAAGTAGCCATCAGAGGATGGGTACATGGTGGTCATAAAGGGATGGACATGGTCAGAAACAATGCTCAGGTAGGCCGTGGCATTTAAACGATGCCCAATTGGCACTAAGGGTCCTAAAGTGTGCCAAGAAAACATCCCCCACACCATTACACCACCACCACCAGCCTGCACAGTGGTAACAAGGCATGATGGATCCATGTTCTCATTCTGTTTACGCCAAATTCTGACTCTACCATTTGAATGTCTCAACAGAAATCGAGACTCATCAGACCAGGCAACATTTTTCCAGTCTTCAACTGTCCAATTTTGGTGAGCTTGTGCAAATTGTAGCCTCTTTTTCCTATTTGTAGTGGAGATGAGTGGTACCCGGTGGGGTCTTCTGCTGTTGTAGCCCATCCGCCTCAAGGTTGTGCGTGTTGTGGCTTCACAAATGCTTTGCTGCATACCTCGGTTGTAACGAGTGGTTATTTCAGTCAAAGTTGCTCTTCTACAACCCCTGGCATAAATTATGGAATCACCAGTCTTGGAGGATGTTCATTCAGTTGTTTGATTTTCTAGAAAAAAAGCAGATCACAGACAAGACACAAAACTAAGTGAATTTCAAATGGCAACTTTCTAGCTTTAGAAAACATTAAAGGAAATCAAGAAAACAACTAGTTATTCAGTAAACGTCTCCTTTTTTAGACCAAGCAGAGGGAAATAATTATGGAATCATTCAATTCCAAGGAAAATAATATGGAATCACCCTGTCAATTTCCTTCCCCACCTGCACCAGATCATCTTGTTAATCTGTAGTTAAAAAGGAGTGATCACCCCTTGAGAGCTGTTGCACCAAGTGGACTGACATGTATCATGGCTCCAACACGAGAGATGTCAATTGAAACAAAGGAGAGGATAATCAAACTCCTTAAAGAGGACAAATCATCACGTGATGTTGCAAAAGATGTAGGTTGTTCCCAGTCAGTGGTGTCTAAAATCTGGACCAAGTACAAACAGCATGGGAAGGTTGTTAAAGGCAAGCATACTGGTAGACCAAGGAAGACATCAAAGCGTCAAGACAGAAAACTTAAGGCAATATGTCTTGACAACAGAAAATGCACAACAAAACAAATGGGGAACAAATGGAAAGAAACTGGAGTGAACGTCTGTGACCGAACTAGAAATCGACTAAAGGAAATGGGATTTACATACAGAAAAGCTAAACGTAAACCACAATTAACACCTAAACATAAAAGAACAAGGTTACAGTGGGCTAAGGAAAAGCAATCTTGGACTGTGGATGACTGGATGAAATTCATATTCAGTGATGAATCGCGTATCTGCATTGGGCAAGGTGATGATGCTGGAACTTTCATTTGGTGCTGTTCCAATGAGATTTATGAAGACAACTGCCTGAAGAAAACATGCAAATTTCCTCAGTCATTGATGATATGGGGCTGCATGTCAGGTAAAGGCATTGGGGAGATGGCAATCATTACATCTTCAATAAATGCACAAGTTTATATTGACATTTTGGACACTTTTCTTATTCCATCAATTGAAAGGATGTTTGGGGATGATGACATCATTTTTCAAGATGATAATGCATCTTGTCATAGAGCAAAAACTGTAAAGAAATTCCTTGAAGAAAGACACATAAGGTCAATGTCATGGCCTGCAAATAGCCCGGATCTCAATCCAATTGAAAATCTGTGGTGGAAGTTGAAGAAAATGGTTCATGTCAAAGCTCCAACCTGCAAAACTGATCTGGCAACTGCAATTAGAGACAGTTGGAGCCAGATTGATGATGAGTACTGTTTGTCACTCATTAAGTCCATGCCTCAGAGACTGCGAGCCGCTATAAAAGCCAGAGGTGGTGCAACAAAGTACTAGGGGTGTGTTGCGGTCTTTTTTGGTTTGTTTATTTTCAATGATTCCATAATTTTTTCCTTGGAATTAAGTGATTCCATATTTTTTTCCCTTTGCTTGGTCTAAAAAAGGCAACTCTTACTGACTAAATATGTTTCTTTCTTGATTTCTTTTAATGTTTCGTAAAGCTGGAAAGTTGCCATTTGACCTTAACTTAGTTTTGTGTCTTGTCTGTGATCTGCTTTTTGTCTAAAAAATAAAACAACTGAATGAACATCCTCCAAGACTGGTGATTCCATAATTTATGCCAGGGGTTGTATCAGCTTGAATCAGTCGGCCCATTCTCCTCTGACCTCTAGCATCAACAAGGCATTTTCGCCCACAGGACTGCCACATACTGGATGTTTTTCCCTTTTCACACCATTCTTTGTAAACCCTAGAAATGGTTGTGCGTGAAAATCCCAGTAACTGAGCAGATTGTGAAATACCCAGACCGGCCCGTCTGGCACCAACAACCATGCCACGTTCAAAATTGCTTAAATCACCTTTCTTTCCCATTCTGACATTCAGTTTGGAGTTCAGGAGATTGTCTTGACCAGGACCACACCCCTAAATGCATTGACGCAACTGCCATGTGATTGGTTGATTAGATAATTGCATTAATGAGAAATTGAACAGGTGTTCCTAATAATCCTTTTGGTGAGTGTATATCTGCATCAAAAACGTTACGGCAGTTTGCAAACCCTACACACTACAAGGTAATAAAACTTACATTGTGTGTGCAGAACAAAGAACAGAAAATCTCACTCCATGCAGCTGACCAAAGTTGCCAACCCTGCATTTTATTTTAAATGTGAAGTAAAATGCAGTTTTCGACTGAAGTATGCAGCTTGTCATTCCTTTGCTTTGTTACTCGGACAAATACAAAACGAATGATTAAACATTATATGCGTCTCTTTTTGTGTTTTCTAAATAAGACCACGTGCCCATACCCAACTGTAATAGCGATTAAAGCGATCTATTCTTTTAGTATTTATGTTAAAGCAAGAGTTGTATTTTATTACTGTTGTGGGATTAATCTTTGGAAACACTTAAATTTAATAAGCACAAAAAACATATGACATAAACACGACTGTATTGTGGGTTTTACGGCTTTTTTTGTCACCGACTGCTGCTGTGACTGTCTCATTGTTGTTTTGATGGGTTAGCGATATACTAATGCTATTGCCTATTAACAAAACCAAAGGTGTGATACGCTTAAATATATTGCAGCTGGTGTTTAAAAGGAGCTCGCCGGTTCTATTCATGATAGGACCTTTCTGAAACAATCTCGGACCATGAAATAGGAAGGCAATTCACTTATAGCTCAGTAGCGGAATCAGTATTTTTCCGCACCGCAAATGTAACGTTTTCCTTGGGTTTCATGTGTTTGCTGTTTGCCGCCCTATACGCCTTCTTGGGCCCCTTCTGATTGGCGTGCATGACTTGCACGCGAGAAGCACGGCGCTTGTGATTGGTGAGAATGACTGTCACACAGGGAGCACGTACGGCATGAATTTGTAAAACTATTCTCACAGCAGTTTTAAACCCTAGGTCCGACGTGCTATATAATGTATATCCTAAATCGCTATTTTTGCGACTTAATAATCGCATTGTTTCAAATCGCGATTTCGATTTTAAATCGATAAATCGTGCAGCCCTAGTAGAAAGCACGATGCGGTAATGTCACGCGTTGCCAGTCTGGGTGATATGCAGACGCGGTCAATTGTTTACATCCCGAGAGAAAAACAGATTGTACCTTTTAGTGGGGAAACAGGGAAAGATATGTGTACTGTAGATGAGTTTATAGAGGAGGTAGAGTGGGTGATGAGAGCCAGGGGTCTACAGGGAGAGGATCAGGTAGACTTTGTTCTCTCACTGTTAAAGGGCTCAGCGCTAGAGGAGGTCAAGCTACGTATGGGTGGACGGGCTAGGCAACCTGGTGAATTGTTTCTCTACTTGAGGGACGCCTTTAGAGAAAAGCGTACTGCTCCGCAACTGTTACATGCTTTCTACGCCCGTAGGCAGTCAGATGGGGAAGACTTGAGGGAGTATTCTTACACGCTGTCTCACTTGCTTAATTCTGCCCTCCAGCAGTCCCCTGATGTAGTGGTCGATGTGCAGCTAGCACTTAGAGACCAGTTCATTGAAGGTGTGCGTGACTCCACCCTTCGGTGTGAATTGAGAAGACTTATTAGGGAGAGACCTGAGTCTAGTTTGTTTGATGTACGTGAAGAGGCATTGATGTGGGCTCTCGAGGACCGGCCCCGCAGCACTAATGTGGCGAGGAACAGAAATATAGTAGGTGGCGCACTAGATTGGGGTCTGGAAAAGGTAAATCTGACTAGTAACATACACTCTGATGTAACGGTGGCTCTGCAAGAGGTAGTCAAAGTAATTACGCAGCAGAGTAAAGCTATTGGCGAATTGACTGCTGTAGTCCGGGACCTTACTATGAAGAATGCCTGCTCAGAAAATGCTAGCAAGGGTGGTAGACCTAAGATCAAACCCAGGTACACAAATAATGGGCAGCCTGTCTGCCTGCGCTGTGAAGGGGTTGGGCATATGGCTAGAGACTACTACCCCACGTAAACCAGGTAGTCCGTTTGCTGCTACGCCGAGTCCTGTGATACGGGGAAACGAGGGCCCTCCGTTGCTATGAGCCGGGCAATGTGAGGTAAGTCAGGAGGCTCAAGAGACACCCTAACCAAAGAGCATTTCCTGGAACATGCTGTTGGTGAGTGTCCTGAAGTGGACATCCAGATAGGTGGTGTGCCCCTTAGGTGTTTACTGGACACAGGAAGCAATGTAAGCACTTTGACAAAGTTTCTTCAGAAACCACCTCCATGGGGAAGATAAAGACCTGCAATACAAAAGAGGACAATGCCAGACAATTAGGCTGATCTCCAACTGGCATTATTGGAATGAATATTGCTAAACGATGTAAGCAGCTGGTACACACAGAGTTTGACACAGCTCTTCAGAGCCAGTTGAATTCTGTTTGGAGAGAGGCTTTCCACCGGGTAAAAGAGGCAGAGCTTGCGAAAAGGGTGTCCACAGCTCTTGTAGCTAGCAGATACAAAGTGCACGTGCCTGCTTCATCCGTTGCCACAGTGTCTATAAGGTGGTGCAGAGGACAGGGTGATGGTAGATGCAGCATGTTGCTAGAGGCAGGGAATATTCCTTTGCCCAGTGGGCTGGTGGTTGTTCCCACTATGATAACAACTACTAGCTCTGTGTTCCCCGTCCAGGTAATTAACCTTTTGCAGGAGGATATTTGGTTGTCCCCCAAGGCTAGGCTTGGTATTCTCAGCCAGTGCCAGTGTGTCAAGGGTGACCCTGATGAAGTGAGGTTCCAGCGGATTTCGGCAAACCATGAGGAAGTGACTATCAACCAGAGGGACAATCATGGCTCAGGCGGTGGCCTACAGAGCTTGAAAGGCCGACTCCACCTAGGAGGTACAGCAGAACAACAGGCAGAACTAAAGGCGCTTCTGATGAAGTATGCGGACGTGTTCGCAACTCATGATGAGGATCTGGGATACAACGACCAGGTAAAGCATGAGATTCCTTTGGTGGACGAGACACCGGTTTCCCAGCCGTACCGGCGCATACCACCTAATCAGTATGGGGAGGTCAGGGAACATATTTCTGGGTTGCTGAGGAAGGGAGTGATTCAAGAGAATTCGAGCCCCGACGCTTCACCAGTTGTGTTGGTACGTAAGTCGGATGGAAACCTACGACTATGCGTAGATTACAGAAAGCTGAACTGTAAGACCAGACGGGATGCATTTCCACTCCCGTGTATTGACGAGAGTCTGGATGCTTTGAGTGGTGCAGAGTTTTTCTCGACGATCGACCTTGCGAGCGGGTACCATCAGGTTGCAGTACATGAGGGAGATTTTACCACGCCATTTGGCCTGTACGAGTACCTCAGGATGCCTTTCGGGCTTTGTAACATGCCAGCCACGTTTCAGCGGCTGATGCAGGCAACTATGAGTGATCTAGTATTCCAGATTGGGCTGGTCTACTTGGATGACCTACTTGTGTTTTCACGGACCTTCCAGGAACACCTAGCGAGGCTTGAGACAGTCCTCAAGAGGTTGAGGGAGACAGGACTGAAGGTCAAAGTAGAGAAGTGTCATTTTCTTCAATCGGAAGTCAGGTACCCCGTTGCGGGAGAAGTGGCAGCTGAGGAACCTGGGGATTTAGTCCTGGCAGATGATGAGTCTGAGGGCATGGTAGAGAGTGAGGACACATTTGTAGAGAAGATGAGTGAGGCCAAATGGTGACCATCGCCTCATTTCAGAGAGTCTCGGACCTTCTGGGTTGGAGATGGGGGCGAGGCCTGTGCCTGCTCCACGGAAGGGGAGGGGGGGAGATGCCCCACCCACTCCCCCTTCACTCAAGAGTCAGAGAAGCACCGCGGGAAGACATAAGAACCCATTTTGGTTTTTAAACGCTTCACTCATATAACATCGATTCAGCAGTTGTATTTGTCTAACTCATTATTGATAATAATGAACTTTAAAAATATAGAGTAAAGTCTATATTCCATCCATCCATTTTCTGAAACCGCTCAATCCCAACTGGGGACGCGGGGGGTACCGGAGCCTATCCCGGGAACAGTGAGCGCAGGCGGGGACCAGCTCTGGGCAGTCGCCAACACACCGCAGGGCAAAAGCCTATTGACTTTTGAAATAGCGCTCCTCAAATAATAAAAAAATGTATAAATAACATATTGAAAATAATTAAGATATTAGAAGACGTCCAACTGCCTCGTATGTCAAGAAAAATGTCTTTTGCTTCAGATAAAAACATATAATTTCACTTTGGTTGTAAAATAAGGCATTAATGAGAGTTCACTGTAACCACAGACAAAGGAATAGACCGACAATGTATCGTAAAGAATAAACTAATAAAATAGTTTTTATGTTTTTACAACATTTACAATAACCTGTGCATGATCTGGACCTGCCTGTCATGATCCGCTCCGTCCGCTCCTGATGTGTGCCACGCCCACCTCGTTACCTTGTGTTCAGCCCTAATTGTGATCGCCTGTGTCCTGTTAAGTCTAGCTTGTCTCTTGTATTTAGTCCGCGTTCCCGTTTGTATCCCCAGTCCGGTCATTGACGTTGTGACGTTGTTTTGTTGCGTGCTCTGTGTTTTTGGACATTAAACTCCGTATTCCCCGATCCCTGGCTTCCGTGCACCTGCTTCCCCGATCCGTGCTGCACGTGATCATAACAGAATGACCGGACTCATCCACAAGACGCCCCAGATCGGTGAGGCGGAATTTCTCGACCTCACCGAGGAGGTGTTATATTGGCTCACCCAGCCCGAAGTCGAGGAGGATCCCCTGCTTCGGGCTATAGCCAGCCGGAGCAGGGACGTCTTAGAGAAGATGTCCCTGCCCGGAGACGCGCACCTTGCGGGGGAGGTGCGCGAAAACGTGCGGCAGCTTCGGGAGGGGGTTGCCAGGGTATCGCTGAGGCAGGTCGCTTTGGACTGCGGGCTGCCAGACAGCGAGCTGCCCGTGGTGCCCCTGCCTCCGCCTACCTCAGCGCGGAGAAGAACGCGGAAGAAGCGGAGAGGCAGAGGACGGGAAGACGCGCAGGAGGTCTTTTTGGGGGCTGTCTCCCTTTCCGCAGCTTGCCCTGCTGAACGCTGGGAGAATCCCTACCCGATTCTCCACCCGGCGGTGTTCGCGGGTGACGTCACCGCCGCTTCGCCTAGGCGGACGCCCGAAGTCCGTCTGCCCGCCGCTTCGCTGGCCAAGCCTGAGCCAGCCGGCCCCTTCACCGGGACACGCCTGGCCCTTAAAGGGGCCAGGTCCGTTAAGGACGCGATCCCGCGGATTCCACGGTTTCGGACGCGGGCAGCGCCCCGCGTGGTTCCTGAGGCTGCAGCGCCCCGCGTGGATCCAGAGGCTGCAGCGCCCCGCGTGGATCCAGAGGCTGCAGCGCCCCGCGTGGATCCAGAGGCTGCAGCGCCCCGCGTGGATCCAGAGGCTGCAGCGCCCCCCGTGGTTCCTGTGCCGCCTGCAGCGCCCCCCGTGGTTCCTGTGCCGCCTGCAGCGCCCCCCGTGGTTCCTGTGCCGCCTGCAGCGCCCCCCGTGGTTCCTGTGCCGCCTGCAGCGCCCCCCGTGGTTCCTGTGCCGCCTGCAGCGCCCCCCGTGGTTCCTGTGCCGCCTGCAGCGCCCCCCGTGGTTCCAGAGGCTGCGGCTCCCCCCGTGGCTCCAGAGGCGGCTGCAGCTCGCCCCGTGACTCCAGTGCCTGCTGGCCGCGCGCCTGCTGAGGCGCCCCCGGTGACTCCCGCGCCTGCTGAGGCGCCCCCGGTGACTCCCGCGCCTGCTGAGGCGCCCCCGGTGACTCCCGCGCCTGCTGAGGCGCCCCCGGTGACTCCCGCGCCTGCTGAGGCGCCCCCAGTGACTCCCGTGCCTCTGCCTGAGGCCGCCGCTCTGCCCGCGGACCTGCCTGAGGCCGGGACTCCAGGGCTCCCCGTGACTCCAGTGCTCCCCGTGCCTGCTGAGGTGCCCCCGGTGACCCCCGCGGCCCCTGAGCTCCCTGCGGCCCCTGAGCTCCCCGCGGCCCCTGAGCTCCCCGCGGCCCCTGAGCTCCCCGCGGCCCCTGAGCTCCCCGCGGCCCCTGAGCGCTCAGCTCAGCCCCCCACGACTCCCGATGCTCCTGTCTCCGAGGAGGTCCCGGACTGCTGCCCTGATGCTCCTCCCTCCATAATGGAGTCGGAGGGGGAGCTTGAGTGGGATCCCTCGGGGATGACCTTGGTTTCCCCCGTGGCTTCCCCTGTGACTGCCCCCGTGGCTTCCCCTGTGACTGCCCCCGTGGCTTCCCCTGTGACTGCCCCCGTGGCTTCCCCTGTGGCTCTTCCACCATCACCCCGGTGGGAGAGACCCCGGCCAGGTCCCCGCCTATCGGTCTCCCGGAAAGGGCGGGGACACCTGCGTCGGGCCCGGGTCCCGCCCGCCCTGCCCCCTGGCTCGCCCGTTCGGCCCCTAGCTGTCGCTCGGTGGCTGCCTGCGGGTCCTCCGGCTCTGGGTCGGTGGTCCCCTCCGGGTCCCCCCCCGGTGCCTCGGTGCCGGTCCTCGGCGTCGCCTCCGGCTACATGTCGGTCGCCTCCGGGCCCCCCTGCTTCGGCGGGGCGTCGGACGGCGCCTTCGCCGGCTCCGGCTGCGCCGTCGCCTGCCGCGGCTTTCCCCTCCTACCTGCCTTCGCTGGTGTTCCCTCCTGCTCCCTCCGTGTCCCCTCCGTCTCTCCCTCGTCCCGTTCCCTTGGCCCCTGTGTGGTTCCCTCCTGCTCCCTCCTCCCTGTCGCCTGCGGTCCCTCCGGCCGCTGCCCTTCGCCCGCCTGGGCTCTCTCGGGCTCCCCTGGTTCCTCCTCCCTTTCCCTCCGTCCCGCCTGTTTTTGCTCCTCGTCCCTCTGTGTCTCCTCCATTCCCTCCTGGTCCCTTTGTCCCTCTGGGTTTTGCTCCTCGTCCCTCAGTGTCTCCTGTGTTCACTCCTCGTCCTGTTCCTCCGTTTTCTGTCCCCTCTGTGTCTCCTTTCTCTGTCTGCCTGTCTGCGTTTCCTGTTCTTTGTCAGGTCCTGTCTTTCTGTTGGTCCTTGTTCCTGTTCTGTGTCTCTGTCCTGTTTCCAGTGTCTCGTTGATGTTTTTGCTTTTGTCTTCCAGGTCTTGTTCCCCGGTCTCGTCCCGTCCGTCGCCTCCTCTCGGGCGCGCCCGGTGTGCGCGCCTTTGGGGGGGGGTTCTGTCATGATCCGCTCCGTCCGCTCCTGATGTGTGCCACGCCCACCTCGTTACCTTGTGTTCAGCCCTAATTGTGATCGCCTGTGTCCTGTTAAGTCTAGCTTGTCTCTTGTATTTAGTCCGCGTTCCCGTTTGTATCCCCAGTCCGGTCATTGACGTTGTGACGTTGTTTTGTTGCGTGCTCTGTGTTTTTGGACATTAAACTCCGTATTCCCCGATCCCTGGCTTCCGTGCACCTGCTTCCCCGATCCGTGCTGCACGTGATCATAACACTGCCATTATTGTTCAGAATCACAAGTATGAGATTAAGGGAAGCATGGGTCTGACATACATTACTGTGCAACAGTCTTACGCAGCCAAAAGAAATGTTTAAAGTTGTTTATCTGTATAGTAAGTGCACATTTGTTCAGAACAAAAACACAATTTAACACTAGAACATATGCAAATTAAGAATAACAATAAAAACTAGTAAAAACGACTTCTGTTCTCCAAAAAGTTATTGGTATCTAGCTGGATGGCTAGATGAACACCGCTTCAGTTCTCAAACCTCTCCTCAGGGGCACACCAGCCATTCCATGCATGCAGCTCACTTAAATAATTAACTTAATTTGTTGAAACAGTCAATGAGATATTGATTAGCTATATGAGGTGTGCTAGTAGTTGAGTCAAAAAAGATATGGGGAATTGTATGGTTGCTGCAAGTAATGGGGTGATTTTAGCTAGTTAGTTTTGAAATGGCTAAGCTAACACACTTTGACAGTCATAATAGCAACATACAGATCATTACACCAACAACTTTGGCTCCTAAGAATTTTGAACCATATTGTAGATACCTTAAAAATTGTTATGTATTCTGTGCAAGAACTTAATCCGGTGATGCTGTTTTAGTTTAACTCACACACAAAAAAAGCTTTTTCGAATGCAGCTGAAAGCACAGTCAGTGGGGCTATTTTCATTCTGTGGTTTTCTGTCCCCTGGTCCTCACTTTGCTCAATGTCCCAGTAGCTGACCGTCTGCAATCCTCTGTCAGGGGAACATTCACAAATGCAACTTATGCTGCTGTCAGTTTTTTAATTGCATATACCATATGCAATTATTATTATTTTTTTTATTATTATTATTGTTGTTGTTGTTAGTACTATAGACATGCATTTATTTCCATGATATTCCAATATTCTGTTTCTCAGGATATTCTATTTGCGTACTGTGTACTTTTTTTTTGTTTGCACCACTGCAAAAAAAAAAAAAACTAATAAACACAGTTACTGAGTCATGTGAGTGTACTGTAAGGTTGGTGTCTACAATTCTGAGAAACGTGGCATGTTTATGAGTGAGAGGCCTGCATCTGATGGCAGTACTCAAATACTAAAAACTGTTGCTCTACTTGTCAAACTAAACCTCAGCTGAAGAAAGTCAAAAGTGATGGCAGCACTGCTGGGTATAACGGCTTTTGCGGGAGAGCAGCATGAAGCTATGAAAAGAACTGTGTTCCCCTTCACTATAAACCACATTTTTATCTCACAACATGCTGACCGTGAGCTACTGGTAGCTCACTGGGAGCCAATGAGTAGCCCACATAACATTTATTAGAAATTGGATCAATTCATTCATTCATTCATTAATTATGTTGTATTTTGCTCATAAATGTAAATTTCACTTTGTCTCTGACGATAAACACAGCACTGTCACAGTGCACTGTACAGTTAACCTCCCCACTGCTAATGCTGTCTCAAGCTAGTACCTCCTCAGATAATTTCTTTTGTAAAAGTAGCTATCACTGTAAATTCAGATGGAGATCCCTCATCAGAGCCTCCCCCTGATTCTCCTTAATGGTGTAGTTGGGGATCACGGGGGGGGGGGGGCATATTAAGCAGTTCAATCAGCACTGCGCTCTGCTTGTGTGCTCTCTCTGCATTCTCAGGTTTCCTCTGGTGATGTAGTTGCATTGTACCGTCCAGAGGGATGCTGTTCAGGTGAACTGTTGCCTGTAAGTATCATGTATATTATGTGTGGGTACCTTATAATGCACTGGCATCCATTACGGAGGGATGAATAACGGGACGTTACATTTACAAATGCTATTTGCTCTGTATGGTTTTTCTGCATTTTTTTTTTTTTGGTTATCAAGTAAAGGACTGCCATAAAATTGTTTTTCTTTTGTTTTAAGAGCAGCATATTTTGAAATACGGTTAATTTGACCCATATGCAGAAGTAAAGCAGCAACCACAATGACTCAGATGTCTGTGCCCTGAATCTGTCTTCATGCCACCAGAAGCTATCAATGACCTGCAGAAATAAGAAGCACTTGCATCCAAACACATAAAAAGCACAAATCTCTAGCTAGCTATGCACATTTGCAATATACTGATGATTACATGATGTGTCCAAGAGGATTCATTGTCAAGATCATGTATGTTGTTCTGACAGCATGAAGGAGTAAAAACACTTCAGGTTGCTTTGTTTCTTGTTTTTTTCTTGAGTCATTTTAAAAGTGAGAAATATGCTAGGCACGTGTGAATTAATGTGCAATTCAGCACCCTAAAACTGTAACTTCACAGTGCTTTGTTTGGGTAGATGCACTACCCTGGCACACCCTAGCATTGCAAGCTGGTTTATTTATGCTTTGGCTGCAGTTTTATTTGACAAAACGATCTGCAAATGCATAAGTGATAGGATGGATAGCCAGTTTTGCACTGGTGAGTTTATTTTAGTACAGTATTCATAGGCACTGCTTGCAATGAACATGGAAATCCAGGAACAAAACTTGCTGTATCAGTTATCATGCATTATAACATATGTGCATAGAAATCTTGTTGTTGTTTTGGATAAATAAACAAGAACATGTAGAACCTAAGTACCTGGAGAAACAGATATCCTGCTGGATGAACTATTGGATTGAACTATATCATTGTTCTTTAGCAAACAGGTACTTATTCAACAGTTATTCAAAGACAACAGTTTCAACATTACAGTATGTAAAGTTCATTGGAAAATATTGACATGCATTTTTCAGACACCATGAAATAAACGAAAAGCACCACCAGGAACACTGCAATACTTAACAGGAAACTGACTACAAAACATGACAGGGAAACAGCAGAGAAACACAGGGAAGAACCATAAAGGGAAATTCTCTGTATATCGTATTAAGTACAAGAAGCAATCAAACCACAATTAAAGATACGACTGGCAGTAAATTGGGGGTTGTACAATCTATAAAAAAGCTTTTAGCAGTATGACTATTATGCTGTGTTGAGTCAAAGTTATCAATTGCTGGAGGGAGACTGGGCAAAGTTCTCTAGAAAAAAAATTAGTAACGGTCCCACTGTGTTGCTGTCTCCAATTTAGAAGTACCAATACCAGTTTTGCATATTAATATCATGATTATTAATAGACAGAATTAACTGGAAAAGGCAAATGAGTAAAGTGGGGCATAAGGTTCAGAATAATGTTAAAAAATACAATGACATCTATATGAAATGTGATTTATTCATGGCCAAACACTGCAAACATTGTAGAATAAAACGTTGCATTGTATGCATTGCTGTAACGCGTAAAGTCAAGCATCATCTGGAAGTAAGAAGTAATACCAAGAAATGATAAAAATGTGAAAATAATTTGGATGCTTTCCAGCTCGTATACCACTTCCTCTCCCTCCTTCATTGCTCTCTGTATTTGTCCCTTATAAAGTCATTTACTCTTCTCAGTTACCGCTTATAGTTGTTGCCAGCAAGTGCCGTTCAATCAAAAGCGAATATGAAAAACGTGGTGGTTCTTTTTGGTAAGTCCAACTCAAACTCTTTTTCCTCCTCAGTTTTTCACTTCGTCCTCTCTCTCTTTAATTTGCTTATCTAATTCTGTTTATTTTTCATTTTTAGTCATTGTTTCATTGTATTTGTTCCTGTTTGCGATATACTACAGCCGAATGTGTAAAGATATATTCATTTATACCATAAATAGTTTTTTCTCCTTCTTCCAGTCGGTGCGGACTTTCGATAGACAGTAATTGTGTTTGCTGATCCTCATACTCCAGTGTTCTGATCGGAGTAAAAGTAGAAGTGGGTTCGATCGTCTTAAGCCTGAATATTTTATCAGCATTTATATGTTATATTTGGCCGTTTAAACTCTTCACTGATATAATATTGATTCAGCATTTGTTTGTTTAAATAATTCTTGATAATTATGAACTATTAAAAATATAAAGTAAACACCTATTGAATTGTGAAATAGCGCTCCTCAAATAATAAATCAAAATAATAAATAATACACTGAAAATAATTTAAGATGTTAGAAGACATTCAAATTCCCCGTATGTCAAGAACGTTTTGCTTCAGAAAAAAACATTATTTCACTTTTGGTTTTAAAATAAGGCATTAATGAAAGTTCTCTGTAACTACAAAGTAATAGAACTATGCATCACATAGAACACATTTTAAATAGTTTTTACGTTTTTACATTTACTATGATTTTATTTTGCTGTATAAATTATATACGTTAACGTTTTAGTATTCAATAATACTAAGTCCAATGTGTAGTATTCCTCTCTCTGTTTACAAGAGAACTTTCATCAATGCCTTATTTTAAAACCAAAAGTTCAGATAAGTTTTTATCTGAAGCAAAGAAACACCTTTATCTTTTAAATGCGTGTCAGGGGGTTGTATATTGACGCTATACATATCAGATTCCTGTTTCATTCCACTGTGTGCTCCACAACAGCGCTGGACCCTGAAACAGGACTGGACCCGTGGCCTGTACTACGAAGCGGGGTAACTGGCTTATCGGGGTAACTTTGCGAGTAACTTGATGACGTGTGGTGTAACTTCGCGATTAACCCGTACTACGAAAGGTGGGTAGGTTTTAGTCGAGACATGTTGCTATGCCAATTTACCCTAAGTCTCAAAACTGCTCCGAGCAGTTTTTGTTCTTGTTTAAGTCGAGGTTTCTGCGTAAGCCAGCCCTATATGAGCACCGCCCCTCCCACTACAATTTCTCCGAAGACAATGCCGGCGTACCTGGATGATCCATACTACACTGGCGCGCGAATCGTGAGGGGCTCTCTCTGTTAATATGTATGAAATGGAGCAATGGCATATACCGGTAATATGCATACAATGTATTAATAACTGTTACAGAGAAAGTTATTCTGAAAACCCAAGGGGTGTGCATTGTTCCCTGTTGTCCACTGATCAAAGCACACTTCACTAGATGTACCTGTCTTGTCTAGTTTTAAAGTTATTAACCCATTCATGTATTGTCGACTGCACAGTATACGGATACAAAAATTAATTAAAATTTGCATGTAAAGCAATCTGGGAAACAAAGGGGTGTGCAACAGTCGCCATGCATGAGCCCAAAATACTAAACCACCATATATCATTACAGCTGAAAGGACCTATATTATATTAGCGATTAACATGATTTGGCACAAATCACAAAATGTTTTGAAGCAGAAAAATAATCGGTGTGCATCTATGTCTGTGTACTGGACATCACAATTCTGTCATTAAAAACGGCCACCTTACTTAATTCCGTAAAGATATTAAAGCCAGAAAACTGAATATCGAATATGAGGCTAACTTAACCGCGGTGACAGGTTCCAAGTCGTTTTCTCACTACACATATGCTTCTTTTTTTCGTTTTGTCCTGTTGTAAATCATTTAATTGTTTGTTAAACAGTGGCTCACCTTCTATTAAGTGTCATATTAACAGACACCTTTTATTATTAGCTGTAAAACATAGAAACACGCTATTAGTGAAGGCTAGACACAACAAATCTTTCATAATGAGTAGAAATATAAATACATAGCCCTACCACTTGACATGATGTTTCTATATTTCATCTTGACTTGCTGCGACGAACGCTTTCCACTACTATTGCATTTGAAATCGGATCAGTTATTGTTAACATTAGGTTTCATTATGAGTAACATATAGTAATGGAACTTCAGGGAGCATTATATTACTTAGCAGCATATAATAGGTGACTTCTGAATTGTGTCGCATCTGTTAGCCTCTGTATTTATTAACAGTATTTCAATTCTTTTCAGAAAACATTACATTGTCTAATACTCGGTCGTGGGATATTTTAGTTTTATGACCGTGAAAATGTACGTATGCATTTTCTTCGTCGTCAATACGTTGCCAACAAGCCTGCCTGCTTTTGTTACCTGCAGTGGTATTGGACTTTCTTTAAAGGGTTGATTTAAAGTCCTCATATAACGCTGCATAATTAGCATGCAGTCTTCCTCCGTGAAACATATGGAGATCGCGCTATGAGTCAAACTGTGCCTTGCGTTGCCGAACGTTCTCCATATATGTGAACGCGCACAAACTCCAATGCAGTTAACACCGATTTAACAAATCAACTTCTTAACTGGCGTCGTAGTACTGATTAGCCCCGATGGAGTCAACATGATTTTGTTAACCTCGCGTTCGCAAATTACCTCGGGGTTAAGTCTGATTTGGTTAAACCCCCTTCGTAGTACAGGCCACCGGTTTCCCGAAACATTCTTAACACTACGTCCTTCATAAGTTCTTGCTTTAGTTATCTCATAACGCTCCAACGTGTTTCCCGAAACATTCTTAGTTAAGTATATCTTCTGAGATATTCTTTCGTAAGGTTCGTCGGAGCCTCGCTTAGCTGTCTGTTTGGGCTGTTGTTGCTCATTTAAAATAACGCTAACTTCGTTAAGGGTACAAGTTTCATAACCAAACATCACTTAATTAAATAACTAATGCATATGATAAAATGATTTTTTTGACATGACTGCAATTTTTGTTAGGTTTCGTCATTGCACTCTCTATGCGCACTGAATGGGCCTCAGTAATGTGCAGACTGATAATGAAAGACGAGGAAAACGGTGTTATAATTACTACGTATTCATTCATTACTTGGGAATGGGGGGTGAGTGTTCTTCAGCTCTGAAACGCTGTCTGGGAGGCAGGGTGGCGTTTCAGTTAGCACTGTTTGCATGTTATCGTGGGGTTTCCCCCGAATGTCGAAAAACGTGCTAAGGTGATTAGTTGCCAATGTTAAATTATGTGTCCTCATCTGGCATAATATTTTGCATTATCTGTCTGTATTATTATGTTAACCTGTAAGGTGTAATGTACCAGAAATGACATGCCCCTATATATTGTTGATCATATAAACGCCAAGGATAAAAAAAAAAAAAAAAAAAAACTTTTTAGACAGTCTTCAGCGTTCACTGTTCACCAACGGCGATTCCATTAGCTTTCATTCCATATATATCAGGTTTCATTGCATATATTCCGAGTTTCATTGTATATATATCAGCTTTCATTCCATATATTCCGGGTTTCATTGTATATACACTGAAAAAAATTTGGAGTAGGATTTACTTGAAAAAAGCTTGGAAACAATTTTCACTCAGAAAAGACAAGTAAAATTACAAAAATTTGCAAAGTAAAAACCACAACATAACTTAAGAATTAAAGTTTCTAAAAGTTAAGTTTACTTGGAAATTTCCAGTAAATTTTATTGACGTTTGTTTATAAATATATTGATTTATCGCACTTTTTTTTACAGAGTCCTAGTTACCTTTTTGTTATCATGAGTAATCTTTACTTTAAATATTATTAGGGGGCGACATGGTGGTGCAGTGGTTAGCACTGTCGCCTCACACCGCTGGAACCCGGGTTCGAAAGACATGCTGAGGCTAATTGGATTACTAAAATTGCCCGTAGGCGTGCATGTGTCAGTGAATGGTGTGTCCAGGGTTGTTTCCTGCCTCGTGCCCGTTGCTTCCGGGTTAGGCTCCGGACCCCCCGCGACCCAATAGGATGAAGCGGTTTGGAAAATGGATGGATGGATATTACTTAATATAATTTGCGATGTAGTATCACTACTGATGTTTCCAATAAAAAGAAAAACACTGACAGACATTTTCCTTGAATATTTTTATTTAAATTAAACTCTTGAAAAAGCAAAAGGAATGCCAATGGACAAAATGAACTGACATATTCATTAAGAATAAATGGCCAAAATGGTTCAACATCTTTATCCTATCACAGATTTTTCAATGTTTTTGTGTAAAAAAACAGAGCACAACAATTTAACTTGAGCTGCTTAACTGTAATCTTACATACAACACTGTGATGAAGCAAATAATAAATAATAAAGTTTTCTCTCGCAGCACTACACTACTTACATAAAACTGCATTACAACGTTCTGTTACCCAGTACAGTATAGTACAAATTTTGCTCTGCATTTGTCACGACGCGCCGCTCCGCTCGCGTCCGGCAAAGTTAATTTCAAAGTTCACTGTACATTAAAGTTCTCCGTAGATTACATGTAAAATACAAGACAATTGTTTTCGACACATATGCTATTTGCTAATAACTTATGTTTGTGCAAATCGGTTGTTTAGCAAACTCAACTCTATCAATGCGTTAACTTGGATAGGACTTTATTGATCCCACAGTGGGGAAATTTGTGCGTTACCACAGCTCTAGACAGATAGCCTGAAAGAGTACAAGAGTAATAAAAGAATAAGAATACAAGAAGAAAAAAAAAATAATAATAAAAAATAAAATAAGATAAAACACTAAATACAGCAGTAGTGCCTATGTACACCCATACGCAGTATGTAATAGGCCTATATGGATAGTGGGTTGTGGGAAAAAGTGCAAGTAATAATAAATAACAACTATTTCACTACTACAGCTGCATTTACCTCTATAAGGTGCGTTATGTATGAGGTGGTAAGTAGTGGTGACCGTAGAGGTGAGTATCTGGGCGACTCATGACATCATGATGTGTTATAGAGTCTAACTGCTGTCGGGATGAATGATCTGCGAAAGCGCTCCTTTCTGCAGCGAGGGTGTATCAGTCTGACTGAAGGAGCTGTTCAGCACACTCACAGTCTCATGCAGAGGGTGATGTGGGTTGGTCATGATGGATGTCAGCTTAGCTAACATCCTCCACTCACCCACCACCTCCACAGTCTCCAGAGGGCATCCTAGCACAGAGCTAGACCTCCGCACCAATTTGTCAATCCTGCTTCTGTCCCTTTCCGTGCATTCGCTCCCCCAGCAGGCCACTGCATAGAAAAGGGCGGATGCTACCACAGAATCGTAGAATGTCCTTAACAGGGTCCTGTGTACTCCGAAGGACCTCAGTCTCCTCAGCAGGTAGAGTCGACTCTGGCCCTTCTTATACAGGACGTCTGTATTTGTAGTCTATGACTTACAGTCTATGGTTAAATCTTTAACCACCAGGACAGCTTAATAGCTCTATACTTTACTGCAACCGTAACTAAATTGACCAATAAACAGATATTTCATAACTTACCGTGTATAAACCTTCTTCGAGAAAAAATCCGTTGGTTTTCTTTGCTTCTGCGCGCCACTTCTGAACCAAGGGAGCATGCGCATAGATTGCCTGGGTCCAAAAATGCTATCGGGTCCAAAAACGTCTCAAACCTTTCACCTACAGGCGGCATTATTTCACGCCTACAGACGTAAAAAATGCACGCCCAAACACTACAATAATTCATATGTTAATATTTCACGCCTACAGACGTTACATTTTACCTCTACAGACTTTCAAAATAAAAGCACCTTTTATCCACTCTGCTTTGTTATTCTGTGTGGTATTTCTTTTATGCAATAAAATAGATCAGGGTGACAAAATAGGTATTTTATGATCATTGATACAAAGCATCCACACTACATTGACACATTACATTGTCGTTATATGTATAATCAACTACCCTATGATTACAGTTTAAAAGAAAACTGCCAAGAGTCGTTTCTATTGTGCTTAAAATCCAGCAGCATATAGGTTTCTTTCTAGTACAATGTCATCATGAACCATGAACACCTCCGTTAAGTATGCGTGAGTGTGTCGGTCACGAACGAGTCGCTTCTATATGAGCCAGCTCCTTTTTTGTAAACGATGGAAACCGGCTCTCATCTAAGAACCGATTTCTTTCCTTTTTTCTTTCTTTTTATTTATGAATTCAAGGAGGGATGTTTTTTTCACCACACTGCTTGATCACAGGCACTCCATGCACTGACTGACGCTGTTGTTTTGTGCATTGTGATGTTTTTATATTTAAGTGGCACACCCGTTTTGAATGTGATTTGTTTGAAATGGTTTGTGTTTTTGGATAGTATATTTATTATTTTATTTGATATTGACATCACAAAGACTAGATCGATGCATTGCGGATTTGCAGCGTTCAATACACAAGTGTAATGGTTTTTACAGGGTTACGAACTCTGGCGTGATCTGGCGGGACACTCATGCTTTCAGACTCTCACGCTCACACAGGAAACCTTAGGGAAAATCTATATTATCCCATTGTAAGCCTAAAATTATCTGCATCAAAAGCGTTGGGGTAGTTTTCAAACCATACTAAACCTTTTACAAGGTAATAAAACTGTTACATATTTGTAAATGCATGTGCATGTGTGTGCAGACTTGTGTCAAATTGAAAATCTCACGCCAACCAGCTGACCAAAGTTGGCAAAACTGTGTTTAATGTTTTTAAGTTAATGTTTTAATACCGAATTCTGGTATTCTGGAAATTACAGGGAACCCGTATAAGTATATTGAATAATTTAAGTAATATACCCGCACATACATCAGTCGTAGGTCTAAACATTGTTCATTTTGGTTGAATTAAAAACAAATAAAAAAAAACATAAGTGGTATTAAATGAAGAGCCGTTTCAGAGCTGAAAGAACAGGTGTTATGCCGAAAAAGGCATCCCTGCCGTAGATTGCATGCCTGTCTCGGGAGCGCGCACCACTGAAAACAGCGAATGGAAAGCTCTACTTTGTAATGCGTGGAAATGATCGTTTCTGTTTATGTAAACTCATAAAACGTATGTAACACATCATACAACATTGTGTTTTGTTAAAATACAGATATATAACATAATAGGTCGCAGATCTGAAAACATTTTGTTTCTTAACACACGCCTGTTAATATCGATTCAAAAGTTCAAAACAGCATGGTATGAACTTGGCAATATAATGCTTGTTACATTATAAGTGCGTATCGAATGTACAGTGACACTGTTCTTTTCACAAAACAAAAATGTTGCTCAATCATTTTAAAACATCTGGGTCTCGTTCTAATCTATGGCTAAAATAGTGTTGCACCACGCAACTCAGATGACACTTCTTCAAATTGTATTAAGAAAACGTGCTTGATGCTGGGGTCAGTGCAAATGTAATGATGAAGTCGGTGAGTGGATATATTTTTCATGTACTTGATGATGGGAGCTACAGAAATGCAAAATCAAAGGTGATGCCTTTTGTGGTAACCAGCTGCAAGTAAAGGCATCCCCTGTTAAATCTGGGTCTACTGTACCTACACTCTGAAACTTGCACAGGTCAGTTAAGACTCTCTCAAAAACAAATTATACCAAAAGCACTTGATGATGGGAGCTATAGAAATGCAAAATCAAAGGGGGATGCCTTTTTCAGCAACCAGCTGCCAGAATATCCTCACAAATGTGACAATAACAATTTTTTCATACAAACGCTACCATAACGCTTTTCGACAATGCTAGTCTGTGCAAATAGAGTCGCCTTCAGTGGCAAGAAGCAATTGATTTATAGGCTACTTGGATAATATTTCTGACACTGTTGAGTTAATTCTGCGGAAATATTTCTGCGATTCTGTCGTCTTTTAATATAATACGGCGATTAACTTTTAATTCAGCACCATCACACATGGAAATATGTCCACACACATAAGTAATCAAAGTTCACCAAATTCTCACCACTTTCTCTAAAACCCGTTTATACTGTACAGCTCAGTCATGACATCACCTCTACCATCTAAAATACAGAAAAAATAATAAAGAAACCAAACATGCACCGTGAGGACTAACAAGTGCTCCATATTAGTGCCGAGTTTTGTACCTGCGTGTAAGACCTGCGTTCTCTCTTTGTCATGGCACGTTTGCGCTCATATGATGATACGTCCCGGAGAATATTAGATATTAATAACCTCGAAGGCCACATTAGAATGATATAGGTTGGAACTCGACTTGTCGTATTTCCTTTTTTCTGTAATACAAAATAACAGCACACGTTGGTTATGTGCTTATGTGTTGGTTTTTATAACTTCAATCTAAGCCAGTTGAAAACAGTGGACGTATCCTATAATTATGCTAAATGTACTGTAACATTTATGATGATAGTTTAATTGCAGAGGTGGAGATTACAGGTCCCAAGAGTACAAATCCAGACCAAAACCTAGGAGCTAAAGAACCGGTTACACTGAATATTTTGCACTGAATTCTTAAACATTGATAAGCAATATAACAAAATGGGTGTATACACTGTACAATGTATTGGTGTAGGTCAGTCATTTTAGAGAAATTGTGGAATAGGTCACGATTAAATAAAAGATAACAGGTAGTGATTTAAATATCATCACAGTGACAAAAATAGATTGACGCTCTCGCCGCCCGTGGTGTGAATGTATGGTTACAGAAGATGGATGATTAATTAATGTTAACTATTGATTGCAATTTCTACTAAAGTCAAGCGTTTAGAACTGAAAGCTAGATAAACAGCATGTCAGGATTTAAAGAGATATGACTGCACTAGTACATGGATGACTTCAGGCTTGGTTATAGTACAAATATGCCAAATTTCACTTGGATTGGCCAAGGATGTCAAGAGATATTGGCAGTTTTAGCTGTAGTGTGTGTATATATATATACACACACACACACACACAGTGGTACCTCGGAACTCGAATTTAATCCGTTCAGAACTCCGGATCGAATCCGGAGTTCTGAAGTTCTTGTTGTGATCGAATTTTCCCCATAAGAAATAATGGAAAACCAATTAACTGGTTCCCTGCCTCAAAAAATTACACCTAAATAGATTTTTTTTTAGCATTTAATCACAAAATGAACCGGATAAAACAAGAAGAGCATATACTGTACTAAACACATCTAAGCACATTATCAAAACAGTAATTTGTAAAGTAAGAAAATAAATGTATCCAAACAATGTGTTCTGCCCCGATCATCCGCTCCTTCCGTGTGCCACGCCCCCTCGTTAACCCCGTGTGGAATCCCCGTGTGATCAACTGTTTCTGGTTGTTGTCATTAGTCCTCTGTATTTCGTCCGCGTTTCGATTTGTTTCCCCAGTCCGGTCATTATATTGTCCGTCTGCGTTTTGCCTGCCTTACCTGTAGTTAAACCTCGTATCCCCCGATACCCTGATGTCTGCGCCTTTTTCTCCATTCCGTCCCCGCTCGGCACAACAATATTATTATAATTAAACGTATTAATGGTTTATTATTAATATTAAAATAATAAGATATCTTTATTTTTAAATGTATTTTATACATTTGTATTGTAATAATAATTACTGTTACTGTCTAAATATACTGCTGTTACTAATGTATTTTTACTGTCTAAATATATGTATTCAATTAGTGTAAACATGCACGGCGCTCTCACAGGGAATGGGAGGCTGAGACTGAAGCGCTACCCTGAGAGACGTGCTGCGTGACTCATTTCCCCGCTCGTACGAGTTATCTTAGGTCAGCGTTCACGGTTTGACTTATGAGATTCAGATCGAGCTCTAGGTAATTTTTTTTCGAACTGGTTGGTTCGACTTTTAAGAAATTCGAGTTCTAATGAGTTAGAGAACTGAGGTACATCAAATGTAATAAGCCTAAAATCAAGGGGATAGAAAAACGCTCAAAAATGGACAGGGTTTAAAGGGTTAACCGAACTGTCAGTATCCATGATGTTTGATTTAACTTATTTTTAATTGTATAAAATGATTAAGCCAACAATGATTTTATCATCTTGGGAATTATATCATTTCAGATGAGTTAACTCAATTTGTGAGGTTAATTGTAATGTTGTCATGTTTTTTTTCTTACAGTGTTTGGTGCTATTTTGCCATTTTCACTGGGTAAATCTAACCCAACAGGTAATTAAAAAATACATACTTATTTTCTGTCCATTCCAGAAAGCAGTCTTCCCTTAGTCTTCCTAAACATCCAAGAAAAATATTAAAACCAAGTAAATGCAATCCAGTAAGGGTACAGAGTCTCCCAGAAAACTAAAGTACACTAAAGCAGAAAGCAATGAAAATGATTATATAATATTGATTGATTTTATTGATTAGCATTCACATTCAAATATCTGAATGAATACAAAATAAGCGTACAGCTTTGGGAAAAAAAGACCACGCCATTTTTGTGTGTGAAGTGCACTGCTAGGACAGTTTGAAGTTTGCAAAAAAATGTATATTTTACATAGATGCCCATCCATAAATTGAGAAATGACTGAAACAAAAAAATTGTGCTGTGGTCTCTTAATTACCAGAGCTGTATATGAATATGCATCAATGGTGTCAGTCTGTAGCTTTTTGTAAGATGCCATGATTTATTGTTTAGCTAGTTGCCCTGTGAACTCCTAAATGACACTGACCTTCTGGACAATGTTAGCTCGCCTTCTCTGACCCTCCAGGTGGCTTTCTTTGCTAAGCCAACCTTTGTACATGAAGGCTGTACTGTGTTATCTGACATGTTATCTTAAGGTAAGGTAAGGAGCATATGCTGATTACAGTGCGTTGCTGCACCCACCACTCAACAAACCACCTCAGGGATGAGAAGCTGAGTGCAGTTGTGCAGTGGGTGATACCTCAGCACCACACTAGTCTGAATGGACAGGGCGAGTTTTTTCCAGTGGCTGTTTTCCGGGTATTATAATGGTGTGTTTTGTAATCATCTCATGAGTTCCTACTAGCAGAAGGGCTGACATCTCTCCTTTGATTGGCACTTAGTTAACTGATAATAGCTAGAAAACATAGTGAAATGAAATATTGTCACGATCGCTGGGAAGGAGGAAGGCAGGTAGGTGAGAATGCGAAAGTAAACGGGTTTATTTGGACGAACAAGGCAAACGGCGACGAACATCAATGACAGATCTGGGGAAACTAACTCAGACGCAGACTAAAATACACAGGACAAGCCGAAAATAGGCAACAGGTGATCAGAATCAGGAATAAACACGAGGTAACGAGGGGGGCGTGGCACACAGGAGGACTGGTCGCGCAGGTCATGACAAATATCAGTTGAAATTTTCCTTCTGTTTTAGAATTTGATATGGACATATTTGGTATTAGCAAATTCTTGGTCTGCACTAATACCTTTAAAAATCTTCATTAATGACATTAATGCTGTTAAAATATGAAATACTGGGGAATTATTAAACATTTAAAATAATTCTTATTGAAATACTGCATGTATTTTCTAAGTTTAGTTCTCTTCTGTTTAGATATGTTTGTCCAGTATTGAGAAGCTGGTATATATTTGTGGGTCTTCATCTTCCCTTTCTCACAGTGAGCATAAAGGAGCAATTTAAACCTGTACACTTGGGAGACACCATAGTGCTCACCTGCTCAGAAGGACCCGACGTCACATGGTATTTCAATAATACTGTAATCCAAAATCAAACACAACAAAACTATATCTTCACCATAAAATCTACTAGTGCACAAGGCCCATATGCGTGCCAGGGGCATGGAATTCAGAGTGATGCATATAATCTCGAAATGAAAGGTATGTAAATATCTGCAATTGACATTAACCTATTATTACATTTAGATCCTTGTAAAATGTGCTACATGCTGTTTATATACTGTACAAATATATACAAATATGCAGCTATAGAAATATCTTTGGTAATTTAGTACAATGTTCTTTTTTTGCTTAGCAACAATCATTTATGAAGCAATACATGAACTCGTTCAATTTGTGAAAGTGTCTATTTAGATATTTCAAATAAATGGTGATGCGGTTACCTAGTTAATATTTACGACTACATAACATTTAAAGAGAAAATAAGAATAGTAAATTCGCCTTGATTGGCAGGTCTGAGCCTGACTATATCTAATCTCCTTCTTTCCTTGCTTCTTTCATATCCCAGATTCCTTTCCTCCAGAAATCCTAGTCATACAGTCTGGAGATTCAGTGGTCTATAAAGATGACTCTGTTCTTCTAGCCCTTTACGTGGACGATTGGCAGAATTGGACGTGTTATGTGTATAAAAAACAGCGCCTTTACCGTGTAAAAATAAAAGATTACCCAATAACTGGCCCTTTGCAGTTCATGACTTCCTCTGTGGAGAAGACCTCAGAACCATATATTTATTGGTGTAAAAAGAAGAACACAGACATAAGAAGCAGCACTGTTGTACTCATGGTAACTGGTAAGAAATGTTTTCATTAAAATGTCACTTTCTATACTTTCCTTTTAATCCATTTTTACACTAGTTATACAGTTTTATCTGAATGCTTAAACACTGTATACCTATGTGTGTGTGTGTTTGCTAAATGTATGATAGCATTTTTTTGCAAACAAGTGCTTTCCATTTACACTGTCAGCGTGTAGTTGGTGCTTTGTGTGTAAATTCAAATGACAGTGTGTGTGAGCTATTTTTGGCGCAAAAACACAATTTTTAAATAGAGTTTGAAGAGTTTTGCAAGAATTATGTGCTTTTTCAAGAGATATATGACGTCTTACTGGTTTGGTGTAAGGTTTTGTGGTTAGTGTGTTGAATTTAACCTATAGTTTCACAGATAGTGCCTAAGCAAGAAATAATTGGAAGAGTGCACAATTAATGTGAATTTATCTGAACAAGGAATTTTCCATCAATCAAATCAATCTTAATTTACAGTTGACATGTATGTGGGGAATTATTTCACTCATATATAGTGTTGTGTTTTTGTGTCACATGAGAGTTTTCTTCATAATTCTTTGAATTGTTAGTCTTTGTCTTTGTTTCTCATTGTGCTGTTCTCACCCCTTTAGATCTAATGGTAAAACTTGTCCCTCACCCTGCTCTTCCAGAACTGGGAAAAGATTTAGAATTGGAATGCATTGTTCATGGCGCACCAAAGATAAATAACGTCACTTTTTATAATGGCAGCGATGTAATACAGACTCATAGCAAAGTGAAATATACGATTAAAAATATGACAAAGACTGACGAAGGAAACTACGAATGTAAAGCTACCTACACGAACCAAGCGAGTACCAGCAATAGCGAGTTCACTGTCAAGTCTGTGCCTCAGAAAGTCTTTGGCATAGGTAAACAGCTGAGTGAGTGTGAGAGTGTGTGTATGAGTGTAAGTTCTGTCTTATTTACAGTGCCAGTCAAACATTTGGACAAACTGCCTAGAAAGGAGAGTGAAAGAGTGTTGTATCACATAACCTGGCCACCTGACCTAATCACAGCAGAAATTGTTTTGAGGGGTTTGACCAGAGAGTGAAGGAAAAGTGGCCAGTGAGTGTCCAGAGTGGGACCTCCTTCAGGGCAGCGGGAAAAGCATCCCAGGAGGCCACCTCATGAAACTGGCATAGAGGAGACAGTAGGGTCAGCCAGTCCCTGGGGCGATTGGGGTTAAGGGCCTTGCTCAAGGGCTCAATGGTGGGATCACTCTGCCGACCATGGGATTTGAACCAGCAACCTTATGAGTTCCAACCCACAGAGCTGCCCTACAAATAATATTTTTGTAATACTTTTTGGTCAGTACATAATTCCATGTATGTTTTATTTATAGTTTTATGTGTTTTCAATTATTCTAAAATATAGAGAATATTACAGGTAAACCTTTCTACAGGAAGGTGTGTCTAAACTTTTGTCAGGTACTGTATATGTCTACATATTTGTTTGTTTATTAATTAATACCATATTTTCAAATTCTCTTTCTGTCTCTTTATCTTTAGGTTGTATTTTGTTTTATGTATTCTTGACTTGATGTATGTTTAAATTGTATACTCATGTTACTCCCAAAAAAACTCCTGGTAGGTTTTTTTTACACGGTAAATAAAAGGAATCTGTTTGGTTCTGATTGTTTCTGATTTCTCATTATTTCTGATTGGTTCTGATTATCTCCCTTTTCCTGTCCCTCCAGAAGTGACTCTAGTGGCAGTCATGTCATACACGTCTGGATATCCTGTGTGCACTTGCAGCGAATACAGGCCTGGCGGCAAGTCTGAATTCTATGAGATTGTAAATGGCCACTATATAAAGGTTAATAATTCACACAAATACAACGAATCCAATAAGTACGCCTGTAGAGTTCGCTGGGATATTGGAGCCTCCTCATTCAGTCTGCCATACTCTGGTGAGTCCTGGATGGTGATTTTATAATGTGCAAAACTAACAGTCTGCATTCATGCCAAGTCAACCAACCTATGGACTCCATTCCAACAAGACACATGGTGCTATATGGGAGAGCTTGTCTATTAAAGTTATGGCGCCCCCTGGAGATCCTGCAGGTGCTGGCAGGTGTCTAGTGGAGGCTCAGTTAAATTAAACCACACAGAACAGTGCAGATTTGCTTTTAGGACTGGGTTGGGTTAGGGCATTATGCATGAATCTTGGCAGATAAAACAGATTCCATACATGCTACATTCTTCAGAGTTTGACAAAGAGTCTTCAAGTCTTCCGGTATAGCAGACCAAGAAGCTGCCTTGTTAGTCAGACAAAGTATTCAGCTGAAGATTCTCTTCACCATTATTCTCCCTCTCGTTCTCAGTTGTAGTGTCAGGAGGTACAGCTGAAGTTGGTCCCAATACAGGTGTAATCGTGGGGATCATGGTGCTCATCTTGATTGTAGTGGGGCTCATCTTGACCGTGGGATATTTCCGCTGGAGCAGTAGAAATAAGCAAAAGTGTAAGTCTTTATTTTGTTTCATTGTAACAGCTTTGAATTATCACCACCTTTCTATGCTTGAATATCCAACAGTAGTCAAATTCAGCTGACTTATTTAATTAAATACCCTTCTTTATAATTATCTGCAGTTGTTCATCTGCTTAGTGTGCTTCTCGGATATGATTCTGTTTTTAGCCATTCTCTCTCAATTTTAGCCGAGGCATTGTACCAGGAGGTGCCACTAGATGCTGTGAAATCCGACAAGGGGGAAGGAGGTTATGAGGAGCTCAAGGGAGGAAAAAGAGGAGAGAGGAGTGGAGAGTACGACACACTGAAGGGGCCGGATGCAGACAAAGTCACAACAGCGGAGGTCTCAGACACCGGAGAGCAAGGTGGCTATGAGGGCCTGAAGGTTTCTCAAGATGATTCAAGGAGAAATGAGTACCAGACTCTTAAGGGGGAAGGAAGCAAGGAGGCAGAAGGGGGATACGAGGCCCTGAAGACATCTAAGGCAGAGGAGGATGCAGGAGTGTACCACACCCTCGGCCCAGCAGGAGAACAAGGCGCAGAGTATGAGGCACTGAAGCTGTCCAAGGCAGAGGGGAAGGAAGGGGAGTATCAGACTATTCAGCCGGGAGGAAATTAAATGGGGGCCTGTACTCAATGGAGTGAATATGATCATTGTCTAACAGGTGGTCTGTCACCAGTGGGTTACATGGGAAGTTGCATTTGCACGTCTGTGGTGCATGAATCCAGTGTGTGTGACACAAGCGCATGGAAAACAGTGTGTAGGTGTTAAAGAAAATATGTCGCTATTGAGGAAGGAGCCAAACGTGTGTTTGTCATATGTTTCTTTCATTATTTCATTGAACTTCCACATATAGATTTAACTGTACGATTACAAGCATCATATAAAGTATATTTCTGCTTTGATATTGCATTTTAATCATTACTCCATTTTAATGGGGAATTCAATACATTTTGATGAGTTCAGAACCATATAAACATTACTTTCGAAAAGATGCCATACTTAAGCAGTTTATAGACAAATACAAAGACATTGTTTTTTCTGTTACCTGTCGTTAAGCAGCTAATTGAATATATTGTGTGAATTTGTGAATTAAATATATGACATATAAAAATATATTTTTTATTGATATAATGAAGTTGCTTATTAAAAAATATGCAAAATTCGGTTGGTGCATCTCTTTTTTTCCAGGTTTATCTAAACTATTTCAAAAAATCAACTGGTTTTCAATTTTGTAATAGGATTCAGTTCGACTTGAATTGACTAGACTTCACCACAAGGTGGGGCTGTCAACAATGCTTTCACGTGGTTGTTCTCTGTCGTCTCTGCCTAAATTTTATAATAATATTTTGCATAAAGAGCAAAGGTAGTGTTAGTGTTTGAAAAGATACTCTGGTGTTTGTATTTTCAAGGGTTTGTTGTTTGACTGGGAAATTAGATGAAATAGAAGTAAAACATTAAGCAATTAATATATAATCAATACTAATTATTTAACAGCTGAATAATCAATGAAATCATTAACCATATTATAGGGAAATAATTTCAGACACAGGCACAAGCAGTGCTCATTCTAATAGGAGTAACATGTTCCCTTTGCTTGATTAGACACAGAGTTCAATATGGTGCATATGGACCCTGAGAGGAATAGAGAAATTGCACTCCTTCATACTGTCATTAATTAATTCAGGGGTGCCCACACTTTTTCAGCTTGCGAGCTACTTATAAATGACCAAGTCAAAATGATCTACCTACTATAAAAATGCAAAACATATATTTATTTATAAATATATTGAGTATTCTTCCATCCATCCATCCATCCATCCATTTTCTGAAATTATTAATGGTCCAAAGCATGTAGTGTAATGGACCCTTATTGTATTTCTTAGGATTTGTCATTATTTTTCTTCCCCAAAACTGAATGTGCAGCCTAAACCGTAAGAGCTAGACTGACCAGACTTGGTAGAAAGATGCCAATTCCTATCCACTACTCAGACTATCTGACCCAAGTCAGTCATACATTTTGGCCAATATCTCCTATCCTGTTGGCCCTACAGTCGATTTTTTTTTCTGCAGATACAGCCAGCCATACCCTACCAACATTCCATTTGGACTATGAAGCTCCGCCTACTTTTTTTGCTAATTTGCATAATATGCAAATCCTACTTCTGCCTTAAAGTCCTACCCCATCTGACCAAATCAGACAAATGTAGTGTCAAACCAATCAGTCCTCTGAGCTGATCAAAAGATATTGAAAAAAGTCTGAAATTTGTCTATCGTACGGCCACTAGTCACGGCAAAACTCCACCTAAATTCCACCCATTTTAGTCTGACTGCTATAACTTGGCCATGCCTTGACCTACCTTAACCAAATTGGAAATCCCAGCACCATTCTGGGGACACCGTACGAGGCAGGCTGCATTTCGTCAATAGGGGGCGCTACAAATGCCTACTTCGAATATCTCCTGAACTGCTTGGCCAATCCAACCTATGTAAATCTGGTATCATTTAAATCAGGAGACAGTCAAGTTAAATAATTATTTAAAAACTCGTAAACTTTCTGTAAGGTACGGCCACCAACCATACCCAGACCATACTGGTGCCAAACCCATTTCAATGAGACAGTTATATCTCAGGCCTACCTCAGCCAATCATCACCAAACTTGAATATATCCTGTAGGACGGTACTGGAGAGGGACCGTCCAAATTTGACACTGATCAGTCAATAGGGGGCGCTACAGTAATGTAACATGTGTGTCTAAACCTGCAAAACTAGTGAAACTGACATTTTTCTCATTTCTTTTCCAGTGACATATTACTAGTCAAAATCCTTTGTACTGCAAGTTCTGTGAGTCATGAAAATCAAGATATATGTACTGTCTAATGACAAAATTGGTTTGCATTCCCTCATGATGTTTAATAAATGACATATTCCTATAACTCCTACAATGTACACCCCACCTACGTCATTCTGGTAGCAGGCCAATCAGGATACTGCCCTTATCGATAATTTTTTTTTTTTTTAAAACTTGACCTGCCTGTACAGTATAACCACTAGCCACACCCAACCTGCACCATTTCCATGCTCAATCGGAGGCTAACTAGGCGACTCGGCAGCTTGCTAGAGTTTTGCAGCAGCTGGCGCGGTTGAACGCGCATGCGTGGTGTAGTGACCCTTGTGTCCAAAAAAGATCAGATGTCAGACTGGCTTCCCTGTGTGTCAATCAAGTGACAAATGTCATAGTGCCGATGGAGGATAGGCTATCATCCATCCTCTATTTTTTTACGCCATGAGATCTACAGTACCCACACTACCTTTGTGATTGACCAGTAGATCGATATCAACCAGTATATCGTGATCAACGTATTGGGCACCCCTGAATTAAGTGATCTTGCTACCCCACTCTCCCCAGCCCCATTCCTCCCTAACAGATGGATTCAGGATTACTCAGTGATTTAAGCTGATGATTAGTGGGGGGGGGGGGGTGTGCTGAGTACGCAGGGAAGGCACAGAAGAAAGGTTTACAGTTACATACTGTAACTGTCATTTAAGAGACAGGCTTATTCACAGATTTCAAGTTTTTATTACTTTTATGATTCTATAATGGATTTTGTAGCTGCACTGAGCAGCAGAGGGGAGCTGATGAAGAAAATGAATGAATAGGGATAAGTGATGTATGTGAATGTCTTTATACAGTCTTTGTAGAAGGCCTTAGCTGGTCAATACAGTGGAGATATGTAGTGCATGTGGAGGTTGTTACTCTATAAAGTCTTTGTAGAACACCTTAGCAGGTCAGTGCAGTGGGGATACAGTATGTGATGGAGGTGAAGGTCTTTAATATATACTGTCTTTGTAGAACACCTTAGCTGGTTAATGCAGAGGGGATGTATGATGGAGGTGAAGGTCTTTATACAGTCTTTGTGGGACACTGGGGCAGGGATATATGATGGGCGTGAAGGTCTTTAGGGCCATACTTTTTCAATTAAGAAATTAGGGTTTGTTTTATAACTCTAAGGCTACTGCATTTCAAAGTAGTCCATAGGACAGAAGCCAGTGCACCTCCCTCATGCTTACATGGCCTCAGGAGGGGGTGCTACATAAATTGGAGGCTCCACTGGGATAATAATTATTACTATTAATACGTGATAATAGTAATACATAATAATAATACATTTCAGATAGCTTGATGACTGGGATTTTAAGATGGCATTTTTAAGGCCTAGTATCATTCTTAGCATTGATATTGTAAGGTTGGTGAGAAATGTGTAAGTGACATTTTTTTAGTTAATTTGTTTGGCAGATCAGAAATAAGAGTCAGTGAGGTATAATTAATCGCAACTGAGAGCATAGTGCAGCTCAGAAATTGGTGAAGGGAGGAGGCATCAACCCTGAGTATGCTTTGCTGGTGAAAGACGTCCCTGAAGAGGCAGAGGTATCTCTCGTTGAAGAGACTTTTCAGTCCTTCAAGGCCCTGGGAGGTGCAAGGTACAATGTAGCAAAGGTACAAACACGATGTCTGATGGTTATATGTGAATGCCGTAAAAGGGTAATTGTCAGAGCCATCCCGCTAGATGTGTTACCAGAGGGAGGTGACAACCCATGGAGAATTTTGGGAGTCTCTGATGAGTGGGTTGAAGCCGTAGGGAGTCGACATCCTCCTGTGTCAGCAGACAGGAGGGAGATCGTGATGTGAGTATAGCAAGTTCACCCCTGGCATGCTTACTGGAAGCCATCATTCGCGCTGTTGAGGATTTAATGCAGAGGCAGGGCAGGTTGTCTGCAGATAGTAGCATGCTCAGGGGGCTGCATAACCTTCTCATGAGTTCTTCCAACATCACCAAGGGAGGAACAGCTCAACAACTGGATTGAGCAAACACACCTCTCATGATAGACAACTCTGAGCGATCAGATTACGAGAGTAGATTGAAGATTAGAGAGAGTGTAAAAGGACCGGCTGCTGTGGTAGCCCAGGCTGTTCGATGTAGACACCCAGACACATCCCCCAAAGAGTATACTGAAGCCACAGAGAATACTTTTGGGTCATTTGTGACTGGAGAGGAACTTTAGTTCTCGTTCAAACTCTGTTGACAGCAATCAGGGGAGCAGTTGTCTGAGTTTCTTACACAGATAGAGAAAGGTTTGAACAGAACAGTACAGGAAGGGGGTCTCCCTACAGCAGAAGTAAATAAAGGGTGCCTAGATCAGCTTGTTATGGGTGTGGTGGGACCGGATATGATGCTTGTGAATTTGAGATTGAAGAAGCGAAGAGATCACCCACCTAATTTCTTAGGACTATTAAATGAAATCCAAATGTAGAAGGGATATGAGGCTGCACGCTACAAGATAATGTCTACAGTGAAACCCGCTAGGGTCAAGGCCATTGTGGCACAAACAGATAGTGAAGTGCAAGCACTCCAAGCTGACATAAATACCTTAAAGTTTCAGGTAGCTGGATGTTTGGTCTAGCCACCGCTTCCTCCTGTAGCAGTTCGGGAGCACAGGACTTTACCAAATGACTACAGAGACTCTGCCTAAGATAACAAAGATGTAAAGGCTCTTAGGAAAGAGTTGAGGAAACTTAGGAAGCAGGTCAAAGTTGTGTCAGTTAAACTAGCACCTGCAGTTACAGAGAAGTTGGAGCATCTGCAGTCATCCTCTTTGTTACCCCTAGGTCAGGGACAGAGTGGGTTTTTCTGTTATTGTTGCGGGGAGGATGGACATGTGGTTGTAAGGTGCAACAGATCGGAGGATCCACAGAGAGTGATCCAAAAGTTTATGCAGGTGCAGCACTCAGTTAAGGCCGGCAGAAGTGAGCTAAGTGTCCATGTGAGTAGAGGTTCTGTCAGTACCCATACTAGTTATTTACCTCAGGGATTGGTGGGACTAACCTCCACTGCTCAGGTGAAGGTGGAAGGGAAGGCTTACACAGCTCTGCTTGATAGTGGGTCACAGGTGATGATTATTTTCCACAGTTCGTACTACAAGCATTTATCACATATTCCACTGTGTCCCGTAAGCAGTTGGCTATTTGGGGCCTGAGTAACTCTGATAAGTTACCTCTACTAATAAGTTACCTCTAGGGCTGCCACATTGTTCAGACAACATTCTCACATTGTTGGTCATTAATGTGTATAAAGTGCATCCTTTCACTTCTAGCACCAAGAGTGGGTTAAACACTGTCCCCCTTTATTCATTGAAAGTGAGCCATTGGGTGGTAGCACCCTTATTACCTTATTACCCAAACCTTTGCACTTCCCTCTGCCCACCATACTGTTCATCTGCATTCGACAAAAGCAACTTTTTGGAGTGGAATGTGTGGAATGAGCCATGCAAAGAAGTTTCCATTCCAGCTGGCACCAATGTAGCACAACTGAGTGGCAGATATGGCAACTGCTGTCAAATGCGATGACCATAAGAAAAACTCAAAGACTAATCTATCCCTTTTTGATTTGGGGGACTCATCCATTCCAGAGGAGTAGAAAAAGAGACTCAACTAAAATAGCTGAACAAGTTGTGTTTTCTTAAAACGAGTGGGATGTTGGTCTGTCGTATAGGGGGAGGAACACAGCATCAGACTTACCAATGATAGTCCATCCAGAGAGAGGTCCCGCCCTATGGCACCTGCTGATCTGGACGATATACATCGTCATTTTCAGGGGCTGTGAGCAGCAGACACCATAAAGAAATCAAGGAGTCCTTACACATCTCCTATAATCACTGTGCAGAAAAATTCAGGGCAGCTGTCACGCTATACACTGTAAAAAAAAATTGGCTGCCCCAATTTAAGATTCTTATGTAACTAATTACATCATCTTTTTTGAGTTCTCTCAACTTCTGGTTTATATTTGTTCAACAGACTTATATTTTTAAGTTAGTCGAAAAAGGCCTGAAAGTCACCCCAATACTTAATTCAGTGTTATGTCACCTTGTAGTCAAAGTACCACTAACACAACATTATCAATTAGACATACCAGCTTAAAAAGGGTGATGTTATTTGTTACTTTAACTTTTTAAATTAAGCCAACAAACCTTCAAAACAACTTTTACATGGCTACTAAAATAATCACATTAACCAAACTTTTACAGGTATCAAATGCAACATTTTTTATTGCTGAAGTTTTGTAAATCCACTGTTCAAATGGATAAAGTTATTACATAACAGTAATCCACTCACGCATTGCTGGGTACAAAGCAAATATGAAATAAATCAAGCAACTGGTCTTTATCAATTAGTTAAACCCAACAGAAGAGATTGAGAACAGGTATTTTCTATGAAAAATTATGCTCACTTCTTCAACTGCCACAATCTTCAAAAACTTTTTAGCATACTTCCATGAGAGAATACAATGTGTATCAATTTTACAACATTTCAAAAAAACAATTCAATTAAGCACACAAGAAGGGATGACCTCAAAAGTACAACTAACACAATTAGGACCCCATAATACATTCTAAAGGAACTAAGAAAGCTATCCCTTTTTAATTTTTTTTTCTCATGTACCATAAGAGTGCCATGTGCAGATACATTTTGCAAACATTTCAGCAAAACAAAGCTATAAATAAAGAAGTATGAAATACACAATTCAGCTCTGACACAATGAAGATCCCATTATAAATTTACTGCAACTAAACTCTGCAGGTTATCCTTCAGTAAACGGCTGATGAAACATTTCTGTAATCACAACAAAACATGAATTTACTAGGACATCAGCTCATTCAAAAAAAAAAGGTGCAAGAAATTGAGCGCTCTAGCTCTTTAACAGTCTGTTCTTCAGAGACAGTGTTTGGGCTGAGCAGTGCTCTCCAAGAAAAAGGAAAACCTTCTGAATGGTCTCAAATGTATATTTCCATTCTTTGGGGAATTCAATGTTGAGGGCATAAATAAGCCCAAAAAGCAGTCCAAATGCAGTTGGATAGTCAGTGAGTCCCTCAAGGACAACAGTCTCCTCCAGCACAATTATGCTGTTCACTGACTTGGGTGGGACTGCCCCATCTTCAGTGGTCTCCAGGATGCCCATTTTCATGCCAACTTTGGTTTCCAACAAGTCAGCTGCCTAATGCAATTAACATAGAACAATAAACAGATGTAAAAAATAAATAAAATTGACTTTTACTAGTATTGTCAATGTCAAGGAAGTCTCTCCTCTACAATGTGTCAACACCTATAAAGAAATGTTTGCCAGAATTTTATGAATCCCGCAAATATGAAGCTAAATTGTACATAAATTACACAACAAAATGAAGGTCAAAATTAATTCTTTTATCGAATAGGACTATAGTTTTTAAACCATGAACACAGATGACTTACTCAAACGAGGCAGCCTCGATATCAACTCCTTGGTAAGTACAGTATGCCCTGTAATGCCAAAGTTACTAATTAAATTGCAGTAAACTCATGTATATCGCAAATGCATTCATAATGACAATAATGCACATAACAACAATCATTTTACGTAGCATTTAAGGACCATTATTTAACTGTTCATTTTCAACGCCGTGTATATATAGTTTTGATTATTATTATTTTTTTTTATGTCATTTATGGGTACAACGCGTTGATTAAAAATACTGGGGTCGACAATTATTTTGGAGGTGCTGAAAATCAGCACCTCCAAATCCGAGACCATGGTCCTCAGCCGGAAAAGGGTGGAGTGCTCTCTCCAGGTCGGGGAGGAGGTCGTTCCCCAAGTGGAGGAGTTTAAGTATCTCGGGGTCTTGTTCACGAGTGAGGGAAGGATGGAGCGGGAGGTCGACAGGCGGATCGGTGCGGCGTCCGTAGTGATGCTGGCGCTGCATCGGTCTGTCATGGTGAAGAAGGAGCTGAGCCAAAAGGCAAAGCTCTCGATTTACCGGTCAATCTACGTTCCTACCCTCATCTATGGTCATGAGCTGTGGGTAGTGACCAAAAGAACGAGATCGCGAGTGCAAGCGGCCGAAATGAGTTTTCTCCGCAGGGTGGCTGGGCTCTCCCTTAGAGACAGGGTGAGGAGCTCGGTCATTCGGGAGAGACTCAGAGTAGAGCCGCTGCTCCTCCGCATTGAGAGGAGCCAGATGAGGTGGCTCGGGCATGTGCTTAGGATGCCTCCTGGACGCCTCCCTGGTGAGGTGTTCCGGGCATGTCCCACTGGGAGGAGGCCCCGGGGAAGACCCAGGACACGCTGGAGGGACTATGTCTCTCGGCTGGCCTGGGAAGGCCTCGGGATCCCCCCAGAGGAGCTGGAGGAAGTGGCCGGGGAGAGGGAAGTCTGGGTTTCCCTGCTGAGACTGCTGCCCCCGCGACCCGACCTCGGATAAGCGGAAGTAAATGGATGGATGGATGGACAATTATTTTGCGTCTACGTCGTCGACTATGTTCACTAATCGCTGCAGCTCTATTTATGGGACTTTGCAAGAAGTTAGTGTCAGTCACTTTGAAAAAAAGCGCAACAAAACTGCATGATAACAATTACTAATTAACTAACCTTATACAAATAACTGACCATGTCACCTTAATTTGCGATGTACTTCATCCTAACGGTTCAAACTGCAAACCATTGAGGCAAATTATCTTATAAGGTCTGCGAAAAAGGTGCAAAAAATTACTACGGTAATGTTTAGAATACGCATTAGCGTAGAAAAAACAGCGACAATAGGTTATGTTTACTTGGTCTAAACTGTCGAATACTCTAAAGTCGCTGAAATAAAGTTTTGTTCTTACCTCGCAGAAGTGTCCTGCATCCAGTCGTTTAAGTGCGTCTTCAAGTTAAAAGTGCGCGAAATGGCGTCTTTTCTAGATAGTCACCTGTTCCACAGTTAATGCTCACGTGACATTTTACGTCGTACTAAAGAGAGCAACTCGTTTTTTTGCACCAAAGGACTTTCTTGAATTTACAATCTTGAAAATTGAGAGAGTAAGATTAAAACCATTGTCACAATATAACCCACGCCTTAAAGTTGCAGTAACTTAGTTTTTTATACATGCTGAACGTTTTCAATGTATAATTTTTTACAGTGTACCTGATCAGAATACAGTGCCATGCAATGATGATGCGCTTGACTTTCTGAATGGGAGCAAGTAGTTCTGTGTTAGATTTTCGCAGTGGATACTATCAGATTCCAGTGGCTGAAGGGGATAAGGAAAAGACCACTTTTATCTGCCCATTGGGTTTTTACCAGTTTAAAAGTATGCCACAGGCTGTTACTGGGGATCTGGCGACATTCTAAAGGCTGAAGGCAGTAGGCACCTCTTGGAGGTGGTTGTGTACTTAAACGAAAGTTTTTAGAAGAACATTAGAACAGCATGAGGAACGTCTTTTTAAAGTTTTGGACCAACTGGAAGCAGGCAGTTAATACCATCTGTTACGGTCACCAGTCTAGGGTTGGACAAACAGGGAACGGAAATAGGGAACACAAGTAAATAAAGGGGTCTTTTTTGTATTTTTTATATTTTATAAAAATATATATTATATACTTCGGAAGTGACCCAGGCCAAAACAACAAACAAAACAACTAACGAACACCTCCCAAAACTAATCTAAACCTAAGTGCAACAAAAACAACTGGAAACGAAACAACAATACTAGAACCCTTACTCCCTAACCAAACAAACAATATTCCACACGCGATGGAATATGGCAGGAGGAGGACAGCGCACAGGCAGCAGGGAGATGGCAGGATGAGGAAAAAAATTAGACAAATCGAAATAACAGGAAACAGCTGGTCACTATCGGGATTGCACACGTGGTTAATGAGGGGGCGTGGCACACAAGAGGATCGGACGTTCAGGCTATCACACACGCATCATCTGGAAGTAATAAGTAGCACCAAGAAATGATGAAAATGTGAAAATACTTTGTATGCTTTCAAGCTCCAATAACACTTCCCCGCCCTTCTTCATTGACCTCTGTATTAGTCCCTTATAAAGTCATTTACTCTTCTCAGTTACCGTTTAGTTGTAGCCAGCAAGAGCTGCTCAATCAAAATCGAACATGAAAAACCTTGTGGTTCTTTTTGGTAAGACCAACTCAAACTCTCCCTTTTCCCTCAATTTTCCACCTCGCTTCTATCTTTAATTAGCTTATCCAGGTTTCTTTGTTTTTCATCTTTAGTAATTGTTTCATTATATTTCTTGTCGTTTGCGATATATTACGGCCGAATGTGTTGATATGTATTAATTTATAGCATAAATAGTTTTTCCCCATTCTTCCAGTCGATGCGGACTTTCGATGGGTAGTAATTGTGTTTGCTGATCCGTATACTCTATTGTTCTGATCGGAGAAAAAACTGAACGTGGGTTAGTCTTAAACCTGAATATTTTATCAGCATCAACGTTATATTTGGACTTTTAAACGCTTCACTCATATAACATCGATTCAGCAGTTGTATTTGTCTAACTCATTATTGATAATTATGAACTTTAAAAAATATAAAGTAAAGCCTGTATTCCATCCATCCATTTTCTGAAACCGCTTAATCCCAACTGGGGTCGACTGCGGTCAAGCTATCCGCGCTTCGCCGAAACACAGTCAAATCATCCGCGCTTAAAATATGAGGTGCGCGCATAGACATATCATTACGGTATCAGCCGTACATTACAGTTTAGGAAAATGGACTGCAAGCGATCGCGCATAGAAAAGGGTGCGTACTTGTTTGTGCAAAGTACAGGATAGACTTAAATGCAATTAATGTCTTACTTTCCCATAATGTATGAACAAGTCATGTAGCATCTGAAAGGTAACGTTTAAGGCTATTTCCTAAACAAATCTGGTCAGATTTAATATACCACTTAAAAGAATGCACTTTGAAATCCACATAATTTTATGTTATGAGCCAGGTTTGACAGCTAATTTCTCAGGATTATCCCATAAGGTACAAACATCTTTGGTACCCCCTGAAAGGCAAGAGCCTAGGCTATATCTCCACCAAATTTGGTCAACTTTCACTGTAGCATTTTAAAGACAATCCACTTTGAAATCCATGTGTTTACAGTATGTGCGTTTGGATATATCATCCAGGTTTGACAGCTCATTTCTCAGGATTATTCCATAAGGTACAAACATATCTGGTACCCCTGAAAGGCAAGGCCCTACACTATACCTCCACCAAATTTGAGCAACTTTTACTGTACCATTTTTATGTAATTTTACACTCAATCTCTATGGCATTACAATGGCTGTATTGACAAATATGGTATGTTTGAGGTCATATTTCTCTGCAATTTTAAATAATCCCTAAACCACACTTATCTCACATGAAACAGGAGATGTCTGACTAATAAACACACTGACTTTGAGGGATTGTTACTGTTATGTTGTGAAATGATTTAGTGATGAATACCATTGTTTAAAAATACATTTTCTTATTTGCTATATATTTGTTTTTTCTAAATTTCAATTTTCCTAGGCCAACGCATATACTGTAAACCCATGGATTTCAAGTTGGATGTTCTTAAAAATGCTTCAGTGAAAGTTGCCCAAATTTGGTGGAGGTATAGCCTATGCCCTTGCCTTTCATGGGGTAGCAGAGATGTTTGTACCTTAGGGGATAATCCTGAGAAATGACCTGTCAAACCTGGCTCATATATACCAACGCAGATACTGTAAAACCATGGATTCAAAATGAATTTTCTTAAAAATGTTACAGTGAATGTTGCCCAAATTTGGTGGAGATATAGCCTAGGCTCTTGCCTTTCAGGGTTACCAGGTATGTTTGTACCTTATGGGATTATCCCGAGAAATGAGTTGTCCCACCTGGCTCATAACATAAAATTATATGGATTTCAAAGTGCATTCTTTTAAATGGTATATTAAATCTGACCAGATTTGTTTAGGAAATAGCTTTGAACGTTGCCCTTCAGATGCCATATGACTTGCATACATTATGGGAAAATAAGAAATTAATTGCATTTAAGTATATCCTGTACTTTGCACAAACAATTATGCACCCTTTTCCTATGCGCGATCGATTTTATTTTCCTAAACCGTACGGCTGATGCCGTAATGTCATGTCTATGCGTGCACCTCACATTTTAAGCGCGGATGATTTGACCATGTTTCGACAAAGCGCCGATAGCTTGACCGCAGTTGGGGACGCGGGGGGTACCGGAGCCTATCCCAGGAACAGTGAGCGCAGGCGTGGACCAACTCTGGTCAGTCGCCAACACACCGCAGGACGAAAGCCTGTATTGACTTTTGAAATAGCGCTCCTCAAATAATAAAAAATGTATAAATAATATATTGAAAATAATTAAGATATTACAAGACGTCCAACTGCCTCTTATATCAAGAAAAATGTCTTTTGCTTCAGATAAAAACATATTTCACTTTGGTTGTAAAATAAGGCATTTATGAGAGTTCACTGTAATCACAGACAAAGGAATAGACCAGGGGTCGGCAACCTTTTTGACATAGAGTGCCAATTATATATTTTCTCGTTAGTCCGCGTGCCATGTTAACGACGGGGGGGCTACCATCGAGTAGTCAAACCAAAGCAGCAGGCGTGCCAAGCAACAGCCAATGACATTTCAACATTATAGAAGACGTCTGAAAATTTTTAATGTGTTTAATAATTAGGGTTGTGATCTAGAGACCTGCGCGGGATGAATTTTTTCAGTCTCGCTCCTGCCGGCTCCCGCAAGATTCTGTCCCGTTCCCGCCCGCTCCCGCAAACAAAAATATATTATTTTCTCCAGCTCCCGCCCGCAGTATTCAAGTTTTGTCCCGCTCCCGCCCGCAAAATCCCACAGGTAAACATACACTCACCTAAAGGATTATTAGGAACACCATACTAATACGGTGTTTGACCCCCTTTCGCCTTCAGAACTGCCTTAATTCTACGTGGCATTGATTCAACAAGGTGCTGAAAGCATTCTTTAGAAATGTTGGCCCATATTGATAGGATAGCATCTTGCAGTTGATGGAGATTTGTGGGATGCACATCCAGGGCACGAAGCTCCCGTTCCACCACATCCCAAAGATGCTCTATTGGGTTGAGATCTGGTGACTGTGGGGGCCATTTTAGTACAGTGAACTCATTGTCATGTTCAAGAAACCAATTTGAAATGATTCGAGCTTTGTGACATGGTGCATTATCCTGCTGGAAGTAGCCATCAGAGGATGGGTACATGGTGGTCATAAAGGGATGGACATGGTCAGAAACAATGCTCAGGTAGGCCGTGGCATTTAAACGATGCCCAATTGGCACTAAGGGGCCTAAAGTGTGCCAAGAAAACATCCCCCACACCATTACACCACCACCACCAGCCTGCACAGTGGTAACAAGGCATGATGGATCCATGTTCTCATTCTGTTTACACCAAATTCTGACTCTACCATTTGAATGTCTCAACAGAAATCGAGACTCATCAGACCAGGCAACATTTTTCCGGTCTTCAACTGTCCAATTTTGGTGAGCTTGTGCAAATTGTAGCCTCTTTTTCCTATTTGTAGTGGAGATGAGTGGTACCTGGTGGGGTCTTCTGCTGTTGTAGCCCATCCGCCTCAAGGTTGTGCGTGTTGTGGCTTCACAAATGCTTTGCTGCATACCTCGGTTGTAACGAGTGGTTATTTCAGTCAAAGTTGCTCTTCTATCAGCTTGAATCAGTCGGCCCATTCTCCTCTGACCTCTAGCATCAACAAGGCATTTTCGCCCACAGGACTGCCGCATACTGGATGTTTTTCCCTTTGCACACCATTCTTTGTAAACCCTAGAAATGGTTGTGCGTGAAAATCCCAGTAACTGAGCAGATTGTGAAATACTCAGACCGGCCCATCTGGCACCAACAACCATGCCACGCTCAAAATTGCTTAAATCACCTTTCTTTCCCATTCTGACATTCAGTTTGGAGTTCAGGACATTGTCTTGACCAGGACCACACCCCTAAATGCATTGAAGCAACTGCCATGTGATTGGTTGATTAGATAATTGCATTAATGAGAAATTGAACAGGTGTTCCTTATAATCCTTTAGGTGAGTGTATAAATACACATTGTATGTACAGACGCTTCTACTTAAACATAATTTTTTTTTTCTGCGCGCCAATTCCGCCTAGTACGACTTCTGGCTGCTGCTCCCGCCGCGCAGCAGCGTAGCGTGCGTACTCCCAGCAACCTAGTTCTTTGTACTTGCGTATACCCTTAAAATGATGTTGAATAACAACTTACGAACATTTCAAGTTACGAGCGGCCATTCCGAACGTATCTCAGTCGTAAGTAGAGGAGCTTCTGTATAAATGCGTGTGCTACAGTATATGTACAGTATGTAACTGTATAAAGTATATTTAAGTGTAACTATATAATGCAAGTGGAATACTGCAATAGGAAGCATTACAGTAAGTATACAGTATTACAGTACAGCACGTTGTTGGACAACATACCTGTTTCAACGACTGAGGACACTGTTGTTCTCCCAACATTCGGCTGTACCCTTCGACCTGCTTAAACCATTGTAAGGATATGACAATTGTGACCCTTATCTCATGAGGAACATGCCTCTGTTCTTGGCTTCTTCTACTTCTCCCTTTGTCTTGCTTCCCTTCCTTTCTACCATGCAGCCTTTCTCCTCTTCTTACCGGCTGTTGATCCTGTTCATTTCCTCGTTCTTCCATTTCCAAATTGTAACATTATGCTGTGCTCTGTCACTACATGCTTGCCAACTGAAGGTTCATGAGATGCACCTCTGAGCTATTTTAGAGAATTGAGTGATCATTGGTCGATCTAATCCCAGCCAACATGTCCACGTGGGCCCCACATGGGTTTTATGATGGGCCAAATTATGGGTCCCAATAGGTTGGCCCATCTTGGACCCATCTTATTTTGTCCTCAGTTTCCACATTGGTCCCCTGTGGGGCAACCCATGTGGGTTACCGATGGGTCTACAATGGGTGCAACAAGGGGATGTAGTGGGTAGAATATATAGGATTTATCTGGGCCCCAAACAACATATTGTATATGGGTCCTTTCTGGGTGTTTGATGGGTACAGTGTAGGGTTCTGTGTCAGAAGCATAAATGGAATTGATGCGGTCCCCATCAGAAGCAGACCACATGTGTTTTATATGGGTATTTACTGAGTGTAATATAGTAAAGTGAAGGGCTGTTAATACATGAATGTGGATAGCATGTGATTATTCCTATGCTTTAAGATCTGACCTGAAGGACTGCTTGGTAACCATTTTGTTACCCAGGGTAAAGTACATGGTTCATTCATGTGGAAAAAGGAAAATAGTGAGTGTTTTTAAACCTTGTATCAAAATGTATTACTATAATAAACTCAAAACATTTCAGTTTTTAACAGGATTTTTAATTACAAATCAGTTCTTTTTGTACAATTCCACCTAATAAATCAGCACTACCAAATAACTAGGTATTGCTTTCTGGTCACTTCACAAAGTTAACATGTAATAGTAATAACAAAATCTGAATATTTTTTAATTGAACAATAAGCTTAATTCACTACACACAATTACTCCTTCTACTTTTAACTATCAAGAATGTGATAGTGATAAAAAAAATTTGTGAACATTGTGAAGACTTAATTGGTTTTATCCTGTGCACTGCGTTGTGCTCTGAGAGCACGGTTACCTCCCCGGTCACGAGCTCCACTAAACCACTTAGAGACTGCTTTTTCTGCCTCCCTTTGGTTTGTGTTGGTCGTTAAAGAATTCCTCTTTAGGGCACCTTGTTGGGACAGATGAAATATTCAAGTGTGAGTTTTAATTAGTAGTATTAGTTGTCCCTATAGTAATTTATCTGACTTTTCATATAGTAACAAAAAGCAGATTTTACATTGTTGGTTAAACATCACATTTTTATGCCCTGCCTACCTCAGTGAAAACGCCAAAATTAACTTTAACAGCAATCAATAAAAAACTGCTTATTTATGACAGTCTGTCAATGGTTTAGAAAATATACAAGTAAGCTACATAGTTCTATTTATGCATATTTCACATGCTTATACACCAGTCAGAAAACTAAAATTCTTCCACTTGCTGCAAGACTGCGCTGAAACAAAACTTGAGACTTCAAAGCCTTTACTTGTGTCCAAACTGATAAATGCCAAGCTTTGTACAGATTTCTATTGCATGTTTGTTTCATAAATGATGGCCAGTATGTTTACATTCTGATTCCATTCCCATTCATATAAGGTATTACAAAAATATAATTAGTTATCTGCAAATCTTGAATTCCAAATATTTGTACAATATTATTTCCCTAATACTTACCGTAAAATACTTCAAACAAACGAAGTCCTTGGAACTGCCTTTTTCCATGGCGACCAACATAGTTGTACTGACAAGCCAGTTCATTAGACATGAGATATGCCATCATTCTCCGTGTTGCTTCATCAACAGTTCTTCCGCCTATTTCACTCACAACACACACCTAAATAGAAATGCAAATAGAAAAAATATATTAAAATTGTATTTTATTAAAACTGCCCATACGTTCACAAAACATTTGCTTTTTAGAAAATCATGAATTTGAACTTTCATGTTATATGAACATTAGAATAAGTGTACAAACCATATTCTTAAAAAATTTTTGATCCTCTAGCTTTTGTTCCACAGCCTGGACATCATCCAAATTTTTTAGAGGAAGCAATCCCTCTGGAAGGGAAGGCGCAGTGTATGGCTTGTCTTGCTGTCTAAGAAGTGTCTGTAACATCCTTCCATGTACACTCAGGGTGTCTTTCATGTCTTCAAGTATTGTAAGAACTTTTATGAAGCTATCACGCTGGACACCTGAGGCCTTTGTGATATGTGGTTCTTTTGGGGTTTGTACTGATGTTACTGCAGACACAGAAGGTGGTGAATCACATCTTGGCTGAGCAGAAGAGAGCAGTGTCACTGGTGGTGGAGGAGGTGCTTTGCAAGGTGCACATGTTTCTTCTTCAGATTCAGAGGTAGAGAATCTTCTTTTCCTTTAGTCAAAGTCAAAGTCAACTTTATTGTCATCTCCACTTTATATAGTACAGTATACAGAGACAAGACAAATAAGGCACAAAAATATGTAAATATAATATAAATAAGCTTTAAGGTATAAGTAGAATATATAATGCAAATTTTACACTAGAAGTGGAGAGAGGGAGACCATGAGGTTACATGCAGTATTCAGCCTACAATTATACTATTAGAGTTGTGTTTTACACTGAAAGTAGCAGTTTCAGTATAGTTAGGCAAAGTGTATTAATAAATCATGGATATAAATGTCTTTGAAAAAACAAAAACCGAGAAAAAAAACTGAAAAAGCATAGAGATTTTAAAGAGTTTTTAAAAAAACATCTAACTTACTTTCTTTTCCGTGGTCCCCTCTCAGCCTCTGAATCAGTCTGAAGATCTGATGTCATCTCTGCTTTCTTTAGTTTTCTCCTGCCCTGTGAATAGCTTTCTATAACAGATTAAAAAAAATAAGATTATGAAGACTAATCATGGTAAAACAAGACAAAAAAAAGCTTAAAGTTCAAATATTACTTACCTGCTTCTCCCAAAACACGCACTCGATATTTCTCCCAGTTATGTCTGACATTGGAGCAGTCTTTAACAGCTTTGTCAGCATTGCTAGGTGGCCAGTAACATTCATTTTTTTCTGGTCCACAAAGCCACTTACATGGAACAACCGCAACTGATCCAGCTTCTATAAATTCAACAACTGCAAACAGCTCCATTTTTCTGTGACATAAAATAAAACAGTGGAAGAAACAGCAAAGAAATATAAAATAAATACAAAACATCGCTCAACAGTTGTGTAGTTGGGGTAGAGTGACAAAACGGTCTTTAAATGGTAAAAGAATCAGCTTCCTCTTGATGTCTGTTAGAGAAATAATATGCAATTGATTACAGAGTCCAGATACAATTTTGATCCCAAGACATGAGGAATCCAGAGGATGGTAAAAAAATGTCTCATATTTGGCAAAATACTGACATACAATGTAAGTTGTTTTGGATGTAGAGTACAAAATGTTCTTAACAAGGCCAACCTTACCACTGTGTTCAAAACAACTGTCTCCCTCTAATAATGAGATAAATATCTCTTTGTCCCTATACTCTTTGTACTGTAAACAATTAACATAATCCACTGGCACAGGTCCAGAGAGATGGTTTTTTTTGTGAGTTATGTATGCTGCTGTACATTTCTTCATTCTGGCTGTCTGTCTTTCGTTTAAACGGCGCACAATCTGCTGAATGGGATTTTGAGGTCGCCTGACCATTTTTTTTAGTTTACCCAAGAAGTTCTCAAAGGGAAAACAAGACACATTGTCTAAGGGTCCAAATTTTCTTGCATCTTGCGCCAGATGAATTAAGCAGTGTACATTGTACACCACAAACTCACTGCCATAGATGTCACTGAAATTTTCTACAAAATATTTCATCAAGCCATCAGCATATTCACAGTACTCATTACAAAGAGCAGGGCTGAGTAAAATTCTTACAGCCACAGACAACACAAGAAAGTTCAAATACTTTTCACTTGGCAGGTTATTATACAATACAACAGGTCCAGTATATAATAAGAATTGGCGAAATTCTGTGGCTTTCCACTGTGCAACTTCCAACAGAGACCTGGGCCGTCTTGAAAAATTTTTCGGTAGATATCGTTTCATGAATTTCATTTGTTTAGAAATAACATTTATAACACCAGAAGATATTCTACACTTTAAAGGACCTTTTAACCACAAATAAATAAGTTTTCGAACAACTCCTAAGCAAATCAAATGCATATAATCCAGAACAAACGTGGTTACTAATCCCACATCCAGGTCCATTAGTGGAGACACATCACAATGGTGTTCATCATCTGTCATTTCAGAAAATTGACTATCTGTTCTTAAGGGTGCTGTGATTTCAGGAAATGTCATCCTACCATTAACAAACTCCCTTCTGAGTACAACGCTCACATGAGCTGTACCCAGCGTGACCTTTTACACACTTAAGGTATGCTCTGGCAGGTGCATCACAAACAAAAGCAGTAGGAAAACAAACTGAGAAATGCCTCCCCTTAAATTCCAAACCAATGTCATTAACATATTTTGCGTCATCAATGAATGCTTTCAAATAGTCATGGACAGAAGACGGCTTAGTGACACCTGAATAAATGCCTATTACAAAAACATGGCTACCTGGCATTTCATTTAGCATTCCAAGTATTGGCCACAACTGCACACTGGAGCTTTTAAACAGTGGCAGACCATCTATATTTATCTGAATAGACAGTGTCTCTGGTAGTTCTTGTAGCTCGTAATTTATCAAATCTGAAATAATTGCATTGGCAAGACCAAAATGATGATAAGATCCCCCTGCAATTTCCTGGATTTCAACACTTTGATTAGTCGAAAGCAAAGTTCTTGAGTCCTTCGGTACATCCAGGCCAGACTGTCTAAGAATTTTAAGCAGATCAGAGACAGCACTGTGTGAAATATTATGGCTGGTAGCTCATTCAGCTAAATGGTCCACAACATGACTTCTTGATATTTGTGATTCTGTACCGTTGTCAGCACTGATGTTGTCAGATAGTATAGATTCAAGCATTAAGTCCGAGAACGAGTTTGTTTGTATTTCAGGAATAATGTACTGGCATTGTCCATCTGATATGCATGATTGTGACGTGCAGTGACTTGGGAGTTCTTCCTCAGAGGTAGTCGATTTGCCATCCTTAAGAACGACCTGAGTCTCAGAACCTGAGTACCAGTCAATAGCTTTCAAGTGTTCTTCAACTCTAGCTTTGACCTTTCTTCGCTTGGTCCTTGGGCAGGAAATTAAGAAATCTTCCATTTTACTGCTGTAGGAAATGTTTTAAATACATATTAACTTATTAATACAGAAAAATTCATGAAGTTAAGAAAATAAAGTAACAGATTGCTAGAGTCTGTGTCTATGTAACAGCTCCATGTATATGTACAATAAATGCTTCAAACTCTAGAAAAGCATTAAATTTGGCTATGTGGATTAAATACATTTGAATAATTTAAGAGAGCAAGACAAATCTCACGTTTAATGTTTACAAAGAAGGAAACGTACAACATACATTTGTCTTTCATAATGCATGGATTAGGTTTACTGGACATTTGCCAAACTTGCACGCCTTGATACTTTGCTCTGGACCTCTGTGACATTTGCAGTGTGATTTGCTGTTAGTTTAACTGTTAGTTGTTTATTTGCAGTTCTGTTTCTCTGCATATTATGTTTTGTATTGATAAATACACAATGCACAGAATATCGGGGTTTCAAGGCGGTTGTGAGAGAGTTGGGTATCTACGTGAGTGATGAGTGGAAATTCTCATCAAGACTCCAAAGCTCCAACGGTCAAAATGCATTGCCATTAATAATACCTTTATGACGCATATACGGTGTTACAGCGCAGTAACTGCGGATTTGCAATTTGTGTCCAATTGCACCTAAATAAGACATGTTTTTAATAAAACATGCTGACAGTTACTTAAACAAAAAGTAATAAAAGTGTGCTATATGATGCTAGTCAATCTAGTTAAAGCTAATGCTATGCTTGGTAGTTGCTAACAGTAAAAGCCTACATTTAACAAAATGCTACTTCATGACTACCGTATAAAATCACATACGTATTTAAAGTAACAATTAATCAACTAATCTAAATTAAGCACAAGAGAATACACACCTTTTGTGCTGCCTTCTTTCCCTTAACCTGACTATTCCTTGGATTTGACTTGAATAGCGCCAAATTATGCCGCGCAGAGCGCGCAAATTTCAACTTTCCTCCTTCCAGTTCCGTCGAGAACTGAAGTTCCGGTTAAAACCAGCAAATAAAAAAGTAGGTAAAATCGGTTTATATGGCTAAGTGTTAGATTATGGAAGGCATATAAGAAGTTAGAAAACCGTAGATCATTTTTATCATCTCTATTTTAAATAAGAATACGAATTTGTCTGTAAATTGATTTATATTTTATTATTTATAATGTTAACAGCAACAATAATAAAAAAAATCATCATCATCCATTGTTCTTATTTTTTGTTATGTTTTCATTTAATCTGTGTAAAAATGGCAGGTATTTGTAATTAAAAACTGAGACCAGGATAATCATTTACTTTTTTTCCCCACCTTTAATGTGACCAAGTAGGAAAATTTAAGTATAATTTAATGTAATACTTTGTTGAAGCATCTTTTGATGATCTGCTTTTTTCAGCAATCCTTCTTTTTCTTTTTCAGCATTTGGTTTGGGGCACTTTTGCAAGTCTACATGTCACATATCTATAATGCACTTAAATGTACATTTCATGAATTAGCCCATGTGGAGCCCACTTGGGTTTGTCAATAGAAAACCCAGTTATAATAAAGGTAAGCCCAATTGGGACCCCAGTACATTTCATGAATTAGCCCATGTAGGGCCCACTTGGGTTTGTCTGTAGAAAACCCAGTTATAATAAGGGTAAGCCCAATTGGGACCCCAGTACATTTCATGAATTAGCCCATGTGGAGCCCACTTGGGTTTGTCTGTAGAAAACCCAGTTATAATAAGGGTAAGCCCAGTTGGAACCTCAGTACATTTCATGAATTAGCCCATGTAGGGCCCACTTGGGTTTGTCATAGAAAACCCAGTTATAATAAGGGTAAGCCCAGTTGGGACCCCAGTACATGTCATGAATTAGCCCATGTAGGGCCCACTTGGGTTTGTCTGTAGAAAACCCAGTTATAATAAGGGTAAGCCCAATTGGGACCCCAGTACATTTCATAAATTAGCCCATGTGGAGCCCACTTGGGTTTGTCATAGAAAACCCAGTTATAATAAGGGTAAGCCCAGTTGGGACCTCAGTACATTTCATGAATTAGCCCATGTAGGGCCCACTTGGGTTTGTCTGTAGAAAACCCAGTTATAATAAGGGTAAGCCCAATTGGGACCCCAGTACATTTCATGAATTAGCCCATGTGGGCTGACCCAATTTCAACCCAGCTAATGCACTGATTAGCCCATATGGGTCCTAGCAACAACCCATGATTTTACCCATGCTAATCCCTTGCCCATCTACAACCCACGAAGCCCAGGCAAATCACAATGGGGGCCCACGTGGACATGTTGGCTGGGAATACTTTAAGCATTCCCCTCTATTGGTGAAGGCCAAGATTCAACTGAGAGAAATTTAATCAATTCAGGATATTAAAAATAACTGTAATAGAGATGTATAGAGAATTTGCTTAACAGATTACTGGTTCAACCATTTTGCACATGAAGACTTATTCAATGAACTAATGCCTTAATGTTTTGAGGGGGAAGATTATTCAACAGAAAACTAGTATAATACATTTTGACCAACATGACAATCTATAATGTAGGAATCAGCAGATTGTACATAATCATTTGCATGACTGTGCCAAAGCATTTGCAATTTGACCAAAAGAATGAGACTTTGCATTTATGATGTGCACAAGTGACTCAGTTATGTGGAGGTTGTACAAGTAGTTATGAGAATTTCCTTTCTATTCTGAGAAATGTAGCAAAGCAACTGAGAAAAACTGTAAAGTTCCTTTTGTTTGCTGATTACATCTGCTCCCGTGTCCTTCATCCCACCATACACAACAATTTAAATATTGTTTCTGGGACTAAATGGAATCCGATCATTTAAAGACATTCCAATCTTAAACTAACGTATGTGTGCTGATTACTTTTATATGCAGTAATTGGTAAAGTAATTGAATTGCTTCTGAATGAAGTAACTGGTAACTAATTACTAATTGCCAGTAACTTGCACAACACTGGTACTGACACTGGCAAAGCCCCTTGCAGGAACTGGACATATACTTTTTTATATCTGGATTGTTTTTTTCTTAATTTTCAGTTCTGTTTATTTTTTGGATTTTCAGTGATTTTGTGTTTGCCTTTCTATGCTAGCACATGAGCAACTTGCACCCATGGTTGACTCAGATCCTGTAGTGACATCTGGCACTTAGGCTAGATACACATTTTGTGGAGAAATGCCATAATATGGCCGTGTTGCATGTAAATGACCTTCAAGCACATTTTGCTACTGATTTATTAAGCGCGTTTAATTGCATTTTTCACTGCATGCTCTGGGGGGGCGATAAGTCCCACGGCTCTACATAGCGGAACGCAATATTGCAATGTCCAGAAAGTCAAGCACCTAAAAAAAGGAAGATTTTTACATACCCCATCCTGGGTTGTTCCCTGCCTTGTGCCCATAAGCTCTGGGATAGGCTATGGACCCCCCGCGGCCCTGAATAGGACAAGCAGTTTCGATGGATGGATGGATGGATGGATGGATGGAAGGAAGAGAGAGAAAGGAGACTTTATTATTGTAGTTATACAACGAGACTTTGTTTGGTATCTCACAGGACAAACAGCAGCAATAGAGAATATAAAATAAAATTACAAGTATAATACAAGGTAAAGTAAAAAAGGAAAACAGTGCATTGTAAACAGGTATTGCATAAATTATAAGAATTGTATTTGTTCAGTGTATATTGCATTTGTGCAATGTAAATGTTTCTAGATATAAAGTGTTCAGTATCAGCAGTTTGAGGGAAGGGAGGGTGATGGGTTAGACAGCTGATTTGTTTGCTGTCTTCAGTTTTCAACAGCTATGGGTGTATATGTTTATATTACACTGCAGTGACCAAATGTATCCCACAATGTGGTGATAACCTGTTTTTTTTTTGGATCAACCATCTTTCAGGTTCCCATAAAGATCTGTGAATGCAATCAAAAAACTAAAAATGCCAAAAGTCTCATTTTGTTTGGTTACTTACGGTTAAGCTTAAGGCTGGGAAGAGGTTAAGGTCGTCATGTTGACATTAGAGTTTTCCACCTAGAAATGAATGCAGAGTCCCCACAAAGAAGATATAATTACAAACCTGTGTGTGTGTGCGCGCATGGGCATTAATTATGGGGGGAGGGGGGGTTGTAAACCCCCCAATTATCAGAACCGGTGAATACAACCCCCCCCCCCCCCCCCCCCAAATAATCATATTTTCATGATGACTGGGTGAGGGCCTCAACCTCAGTCCCAAGTTGTGTGTGTCAGTCTCTTAGTACATGTCTTGATGGTGTTGTGTCTTCACCTGATGGGTGGGGGACAAACAGTTTGTGACCTGGGTGGGTTAGATGTTGCTTGTCCTCTTGTGTATGCGGCAAGCATAAACTGTATGGTAGCATAAACCTGGTTCCTGTAATCCTCTGAGTAGTCTTACTATCTGGGCCAAGTCTCTTTGATTATCTGCAGTGCTGCCACTGTACCACACTGCAATGCAGTTATACGGAATGCTCTCTTGTGCTCCTATAGAAAATCACTAAGAACTGAGAGGGTAGTTTGCCTCTTTTAAGCTTTTCTCAAGAAATAAAGCCTCTGCTGGGCTTTTTTCACCATGTTAATGGTGTTAATGGTCCACATCAGATCCTTTTTCACACTCTTAACACTTATCTATTAAATGTCATGTTTTAACATGTCATAGCGCCAAGGTACTATTTTATACATTACAATAAAAGAAACAACCAGACTTGAAACAGTCATAAACGTGTACCGGCCATCACATACGCTACTAACTCTCCGAGGCGCGCGGCTGTAGAGTAAGCATTCACCATGAAGGCGCGACTCACGCCATTTTAGAGATTCGCGCATGTTAGCAAAACACAGTCTAACATTACATTTACATCACAGCACATACATTAATTCACCAATTGAAACGTATCACCCGTGCACTTAATTACAATTATTTAGGGACAGAGCCATTTACTAACCTATTTGGAGAAAATGAGCAGACAGAGACGTGGCTATTGCGTTCAGGTTGACCACAGTTTTATTCTGTGGTTTCCGCCTCTGCACATACATTTCTCCATAGCCTGGCGTCCCCTAATGGAAGAGAGCAAACTGCCTCCAATATCATTAGTGGTTAATTAAACGTATTGAAACGAAACTTGTGGGTTCCCATTTTTAGTTATCTCTTTTTTTTTTTTTTAAAAGAAAACTTATTAACGTGGTCTTCCTTTTAATTTTAATAACTTTTTGAACAATTAAGTCTTTTACCAATTCTACAGGCTTCTACAGTATATTTATTTATTTATTTATTTTTACTATTTTAAGAAATTATTTTTCTATTATCAGCCTTAACCCTTTACACAAAGATTAAAGCGTTCCTACCCTACCCAACAGTTTTCGGTTTTCTGAGTGTTTAGTGATAAAGTTTTCAGCCATCTAGGTCTTGAATTTGTTGAAGCACTTATCTAAAGTGACTATACATGCAGTGTTTTTAGGCGTAACTGAATGTATATTTGGGTGTCTTCGGCATAGGAGCGATAGTTAACATTATGTTTTTTCTCATTATATTACAGTTTTTCTCCATTAGTTTGGCTCATTTCTTGAAACAGAAATTACATTCTTAAAACTATAAGATCATTTGGCCAAACAGTCTTACAGTTCTGCGCAACATTTACAGCTCACTAGCAAAAGTTCATATCTCTCCCAAAACTGTTCACACATGCTTCAAAACTAGATTCAGTACCATCAAAATTTCAAAGATCTTTCTCAATTGCTTTGGCTCATTTGCATTCACTTAGTGCTTTTTGCCAAAATAACCTGGATGGTTCAGCACAACACCATGGATCACCTGCAAAAGCTCATATCTCTCCCAAAACAGTTTACCCATGTGTCAAAACTAAATTCCTTTCTCATATAAATAGTCAGTGCCCCCAAAATGCATCGTCCCTTTGGCATTGTGTAAGCACTGCAAGTCAAAATGCCTAGATGTTTTGTCACTATGGCAGAGGTCTAGCTAAAAGAATACAATTATGTATAAAACACACACTGCACTCATACTGCCAAGGAAATTGTAACCATTTTTATTCACACACACAAAGTAACTTCCATACATTAGAGTACATAAAAAGAAAATGTATACAGTATTCTGTACATGTATGAAATATAAACACAAACAAAAACAATAAATTATATCTAGCCTACAGTGCTGTAAATAAAGTTTCACAACTACAGTAACACTTTCACTGGTCGCTGTCATCACCCTCTCTCTCCTGGCCACCATCCTCATCCTCCTGGCCATCCACGCGTTGCTCTCTGGCTGTCCATAGATTTTCGTCCACATCGCGGCAGATATTTTCTATCTTGCGATGCGCGAATGTCTCAACCATCCCCTACACTGATCCCCTGTGATGTCCTCGCACGCAGCATCCATTGCATGGAGCAGGGACCTCTGGTCTTGAGCCCGATGTTCATACACTCTCCACCTCCAAGCGGAAAAAGATCTCCTCAATCGGATTGAAGAAAGGAGAGTATGGTGGTAGTAGCTTGGATGGGTAGTGAACCAGGCCCTGATGAGCAGGCCACGATGGAAATTCACATTGTCCCCACACGATCACATAGTGTGGTAGGTGAGGCCCTTTGAGACCTCTCTCATTTTCTGAGACCAGTATAAAGACGGTCCAAGAAAATTAGGAACTTTTGAGTGTTGTATGGGCCTAAACTGGGGATGTGTGTGGCCACACCATTCTCAGATATGGCAGCACACATTGTTAAATTGCCCCCTCGCTGGCCTGGGACATCCACCGTGGCCCGCTGGCCAATGATGTTACGGCCACGTCTGCGGCCCTTGGCCAGGTTGAAACCGAGCCTCATCGACCAACACAAAGATGTGAGGTGTTTCATTCCCTTCTAATGCCATTATTCTCTACAATAGAGTAAAAAAAATCAAATCAGTCATATAGAGGAGTCATACACAACAGTAATAGAAAATTACATAGGATTGTTTTATGTTCTCCTCCACAAGTTCAAAATAGCCTGCTACTGGCCACTACTCCAGTGGTTCCAAACCTGGGGTACAGACCTATGCAGAGGTACTGCAGGGAGTATTTGACACAACCACCAATGTCTGGTGGTTTTTACCATTTTATTTTTCAAAGGTGCCGTTATGTCTAAAATTTGACTAACCACTATACTGAAGTCATTGTTGACTTCACTGGCATCTGTACTAGACATGAAGTTTGATTTATGTATTGCATTAATAAATCGGAGGGAATTTCTGTCATTTAGGTGATGCGTCTTAATAATATTCTTTGCCATATTCAGAGGGTGGCTGAATCATGAAGGTGATTAGAAAATGGTCAGAGAAGTACTTGTTCAATGTACTGTAATGTAGAGCCTTGCAATATTGAAACTGGTGTCTTTGACGTGAATAAGTAACAGTTTGTTTAAAAAAAAAAAAAAAAAGATCAGTCAGTGGCATTGAGAAAGCGGGAACCAACTATCATTCAGAATTGTGGAGCTCAGGAGCATATTTACCCTGACATTTTGACTCTCATGGTTAAAACAATGCTAATTGTCTCTCATTTTGGTGGCACTGACTGATTCCTTGGTGGAATTATTTGCATTTGACATATGAGTTAATTGTTTTAATTTACTTTTTTGTGTGAGCAAATTAACAAATCTTGTTTGCAATCAACGGCCCACATTTCTGGGAGTATTTTGTAGTACAGACGCTCCTATACTTATGAACTTTCAGTTTTACGAACTTTCAGACATACAAACTAAGCGGACTGTAAGTCCAAATCGTGTACCTTGGGCTCCCGTTTCCTATCCGCAACATCAATTTTTTTGTTTATGCCCGCCAGTTCTGCCTGGTACAACTTCTGGCCGCTACTCCCGCCGCGCAGCAGTGTAGCGTGCGTACTCCCATCATCCTAGTCCTTTGTACTTGAGTATACCCTTAAAATGATGTTGAATAATGACTTACGAACATTTCAAATTACAAATGGCCATTTAGAACGTATCTCATTCGTAGGAGTGTCTGCATAGTATCCCATAGAAAATTTTGATTCTGAAAGGTAACTAAAGGTTTTCTGACAAATATGTCAGAACTCATTTATGCTGAGCACTGTACGTACTAAAACATTTGGAAATTTATGTGAAACAATGAGAAATTATATTCTGCTGTGCAGAAGTGATATTATGGTGTGAGGATTACACTTGAAAATGTTAACTGTCATTTGAAAAATGCTACAAAGCAATTGAGAATAACTGCTAGACATGAGTTAATTGTTTCGGGTACATTACAGGCTTTTGCAGCTAAACTGTAGTGTTGTGCTATATGCATGAACTGTTTTGAGAAATGCTCTTATAGTCTTGAGAATGTTAAGTATGTTTTACCACATTTATTCAGTTTTGGACTCAATCAGCTACATTTGTTTGCTAGTCAATCCAAAAGTCCAAAAACTCCAACTTAATGTTAGTAATGGCAATCAAGCATCTTGCCTGTTTTGTTTACTCTTGAATGAATCATCTCAGTTCAGCTATTTTCATTTCATGTTTTTAAAGTGTATAGAATATTTACGTATTTATTTTTGGAAACTTGTCTTCCCATCTGCCAAGTCAGGTGCGGTGGAGGGGCTGGAGGTCATCTCGAGGTGGGCTAAGCTCATCCATGCCCCCCATTGACACCGGGACTATATACAGTATTTTTACAGTTTATTGCATACTTAAAAACATTGGTGACAGGCTGAGAAATAAGGTTTGTGCAGCCTGCCTGAATGTTTATGTTGAGTGTGTTTAAACACTCATTTAAGTCCAGAATCACCCGAACACGGGTGTCCGCACAATGAGGAGAACGAAGTACACAATTCAGTGCTACTTCAAAATATTGTAAATATAAGTTCTTCATTAAAAACAGAAAACAAGTTATGCAACAGGACTTTTTTACATTTCATGGCTTTAAATGTTTCTCCAAGATTCTGCAAAGGCTAAAAGTAGCACAATGTATCTGGGACCAGAAAACTGAGCTCTTAGAAAAAATGCTTCATCATTCACCAAGGCCAGTTGCCCATGCAGCCTCATAACAAATCATAGATGCATGATAAGAACCTTTCAATCCACTGAGAGACATAGCCCCATCAATTTGCCATCAAGCAAATAGACAACAGACCCAAGTTTTAACCCTTTAAACCCTATCCATTTTTGAGTGTTTTTCTATCCCCTTGAGTTTAGGCTTATTACATTGCATGTACAGTTAGCCAAATGTTGCAAAATCATTGTTTAGTTTATGAACCACTGGATAAACAAAGACATACAGTTTCAGAGTCCAATGCTAAATGTTTATCGCTATAATTTTTCTGTCTATATATGCTATGTCTGATAAAGTGAAATTTGAGAATGAAACTTTTATTTGGCATTTTAGCCTCAAACAAGAAACCATGGTGCTGAGCCATGGTGCAGGCAGGAGAAGGTGACGACCCACTGGCGGCTCAGACACAGGGTGTCTATTACAGAACTAAAACCCTGGGTGGAACTACAAAGGAGAAGAACCACGAGGGGTCAAAAAGCAAAACAGAAAAAATAAAGACTAACTACAGGAGTTGATAAAGAAGCTAGATGCAGGAACGAGGCAACACAAGGAGCAAGAACAGGCAAGGGAATATAGCAGAAACTCACAATAGAACACAGAGTGATATCTAACTTTCTAACACAATGACCAACTCAGGGAACAGAACACAAGCAGAATACACAGATAACGAGGACTAACAAAAGGCACGTGCAAATACTCAGAATAATCAACCAATCAAAACCAAGGCCACAAAGCAAAAAACCAAAACAGAATTGAAATCACAAAACACAGGAGCTGGCCAAACAGGGAGGAGACGTGAAAGGCTGGGACAGACGGGTGCAGACCTTAACAACGCTTATAATAAAAAAAAAAAATAATTTATATTATTATTTTCCCCAGAAAGGTAGTACGTGGATTATTGCGGAAGCAAATATGTACTTTGTTTTCCGTGTTATGTAAATAATATTGATGTTTTATTAGATTAGATTCAACTTTATTGTCATTACACATGTACAAGTACAAGGCAACGAAATGCAGTTTAGGTCTAACCAGGAGTGCAATAAGCAGTAAGTGCAGGATAAGGTATAAGTTATAAGTGCACTTAAATGGGATATGTGCAGGGAGAAAGTAAGGGTAATATTTACAGATGGATATACTGTGAGCATAATATACAGATTGCTAAGAACAGGAATTTACAAATAGACATTTACAGATATATATAATAAGAAATTTACAACTGTATTGTGCAATGGATATTGCTTTCCGAATATGTATGTACAGTGTAGTGCATTAAAAATTAAACAGCGCAATGATAATGGAGAGAGTATGGGAGTGTGTGAGAGGGGGCAGGTGTCAGTGGGGGGCAGAGTTCAATAAGGAGACCGCTCTGGGAAAGAAGCTGTTCCTTAGTCTACTGGTTCTTGACCTGGGACACCTGAAGCGCCTACCGGAAGGCAGGAGAGAAAACAGTTTGTGGGCGGGATGAGAGTAATCCTTAAGAATACTGCGTGCTCGACGCATACAGTGTTTCTTCTGGATGTCCTCAATGGCTGGAAGTGGAGTCCCTATAATGCGCTGGGCAGTTTTCACCACCTGCTGCAGTGCCTTACGCTCAGCAACAGAGCAGTTTCCGTACCAAACTGTTACACAGTTGGTTAGGATACTTTCTATTGTACAGCGATAGAAATTCACCAGGGTGGCTGAGGACAGCTGGTTCTTCTTAAGTGTTCTCAAGAAGAAGAGGCGCTGGTGAGCCTTCTTGACCAGGCTAGAGGTGTTGGTGGTCCAGGATAGGTCCTCCGAAATGTGGGTCCCCAGGAACTTGAAAGATGAGACAGGCTCAACAGCCATCCTGTTGATGTAAATGGGTTCATGTGAACCTCTTCTTCCCTTCCTGAAGTCCACAATGAGCTCCTTGGTCTTAGTGGTGTTAAGGAGCAGATTATTGTCCGTGCACCAAGTGGCCAGGTGCTTGATCTCCTCTCTGTAGGCAGTCTCGTCATTGTTGCTGATGAGACCGATTACCGTAGTATCGTCTGCAAATTTGATGATGGTGTTGGATCCCTGTACAGGCCTGCAGTCATGGGTGAAGAGGGAGTAAAGGAAAGGGCTCAGCACACAGCCCTGTGGTACACCAGTGTTGAGCGTGACGGTAGCGGAGCAGATGTGGCCTGACCTAACATGCTGAGGTCTGTTGGTCAGAAAATCCATAATCCAGTTGCAGATTGAGGTATTAATGTCCAGGTCTCTAAGTTTGGTGATTAACTTAGAGGGTAAGACAGTATTGAATGCTGAGCTAAAGTCAACAAACAGCATTCGTGCATAGGTGTTTGTACTGTCCAGGTGTGTGAGTACAGAGTGCAGAGCTATGGAGACTGCATCATCTGTGCTCCTGTTGCCACGGTAAGCAAACTGGTGTGGATCCAGTGAGGATTGGAGAAAATCCTTTAGGTGTGTCAGGACCAACCGTTCAAAGCACTTCATAATGATGGGTGTGAGTGCTACAGGGCGGTAGTCATTCAGGCATGTTGGGCTAGAGTGTTTCGGCACTGGCACAATAGAGGTGGATTTAAAGCATGCTGGTACAGCTGCTTGGGCAAGGGACATGTTAAAAATGTCTGTGAATACCCCAGCGAGCTGCTCTGCACATGCCCTCAGTGGAGGGCATTTTATGGATTATTACGGGTGCTTTTTCATGAAAAATGTTTAAGGTGTATATACCTCATTGCGCACAGGATTACTCTGGAATACTTCAGGTGCAACTTATCCAGTAAATTCTTTCGATTCCAACGATATGCAGTTCTTGTCAATGCGTTATACCTATCCAAATTTATGAGCCTGTGATTAAAGGGCGCGAAAATCAACACATTTTGCATTTGTCAGTAATGTTGATTCCAAGACGAGACTAAGACTGCAAAAATGTGGTCTCAAGACTGATCTTGAGAGCAAGACCGGTCAAGCACTACAATAGAAAGTCTCTTTGCCTGTGCCGCCCCTGAACACCTCGGTTGGCCGTCCCTGCCGGCTGTGCGGGGTCAGGGATGGGGACTAATCGGGGCCAGTCGGGGATCTGGCCCCGGTGCCGGGGGGGGCCCACTCCTGGCACGCCCTTATTGCTCCCCTGGGTCCAACACCACATTTCACACAACACTAGGGCCTTGAGGGGCGGTGGGGAGGTGCGCCGAGACACTGCCCCTCAATTTTTACTTACATGTTAGACACCACATGACACTAGGGCTGAGGAGGTGGGTTGAGGCAGGTGGGGCTCTGCCGTCTGCCAGCAGTGGGGTGCCCATGCCTCAACTGCTCGCCCACTTTTTGCACCTTAGTCATATACGCAGTCCATAGTACATTAGGGCCTTGGGGGTGCGGGGAGGGGGATGGGGGACTCTGCCATCTGCCAGTGGTGGGGCCCTCATACCCGAACTGCACCCACTAATTTTAATGCATTGTAGACATAAACACACAACTCTCTCACACATGTACATGCACACTTCACACCAACATGGGTCAGGGAGGGGATGGGGGCTGAGGGGCCCCCCCTAACTCTCTGTCTCTGGCCCTGTGCTGGTGGGGTGGCCCGCCGGGGGGAAGACCCATCATGGGGGGGTTCGGGTGGCCCTGGCCGGTGTGGGCGGCCTCCTCTCTTGGGCCGCGGGCCGGGTGGTGCTTGGCTCTGCTGCGCCGTGGTGGGGCCCTGGCGGGCGGTCCGGGGAATCTTGGGACGCTCTGGGCCCTGCTAGGCGGATTGGGGGGTTCGGTCTGGGCTGGGCGGGGTGTCTGCCGCTCCCCGGTCGCCGCGGGTCCGCTCCCGGGTGGGGGGGGGGGCTCTTTGTATGGGCCCCCCTTGGATCATCCTGCAGTGTTGGGGGGGAGGCGTGCCGGGTCGCTGCGGTGGGCGGCGGCCCGTCCTCCCGGGGGACGGGCTGGGGGGGCTGGGGCTCCCCCGGTGTGTGGGGGGCCGTCCGCCGGGGGGTGGGGGGGGTGGTCCCGGTGGGTGGGGCCCTTCGGCCCTGGACCCGCCTGCCCCGGTGGGGTGGTTGCGGGTGGGGCTGGGGGGCTCGCCGCCCGTCCTCCCTCTGCGGGCCTCCCTGTGCGGGGGTTGGCGCCCCCTTAGTCCCTCGCGGGCTCCCTCTCGGGTTGGGCGGGTGGTTGTCTCTGGGATGCGTGGCTGTGGGCCCTTGTGCCGGGGGGGCAGTGGGGTGGCTTCGGTTGCCTGGTTCTCCTGCCTTCGCCTTGGGCCTGGGGGGGGGGGGTGCTGCCGCCTACCCTGACGGCATTAAATGCCAGCACATCCAATGACAAATCAGGTCACACCTACACTTGCACATGCATACAAGACTGGTTGAGCGATCAATATCATTATTATTATGACTTTTTAGGGTATGTTATAGATTTTGGAATTGAAATATACATATATAACGGTACGATTACGTGTGTGTATGCTACATATATATAATACCGATTTGTATTAATTATTATTAGTATCACTGATGTTGTTATAATTCTTGTTGTTTGATGAGTGTTATGTTTCTTATGGTTGTTTGTATTCTGTATTCCCCTATACTTCATCTTTTTTCCATCCCGCCTACATTATTAGTGTTATTATTTCTGTATACCTTTTTTTTTTTTTCTTTTCTCTCTCCCCCTCTCCCCATGGTGATTGATGTCTGTTATTGTTACGCTGTTGTTTTTGTACCCCCCCTGTTTTTCTCCTTTTCCACGGTACTGGTGAGTTCGGAGCGGCCACAATCTTTACTCTTGAATGTAAAAAGTAAAAAAAAAAAAAAAAAAAAAAAAATAGAAAGTCTCTTTCTTTATCTTTCGAATAAAGCCAAGATCAAACATATGCTAATAAGCTTATCAGGCAGATCTTGACTGACATAAAACAATTAATAAATACTGTCACACAAAAAAATCTGAGATACATAGAGTTTATGGAAGCACTAGGGTGAAGACAAGTAAATTGACACTTTTCTTTTGTTTAATGTCTGTTTTTTATTACCAGTACAATTTGGAATATGTGCTTTTTTGCTGTACGTTGTCTTGAATGGTATGGCAAGGTTAATCTGACTTCAGGCCATACAGAATGTTACAGCAAGAAGAGTGCTTATCGGGGCTAAAGTTCATATCAGTCCTGTTCTTGCACCAACAAATTTAGAGGAGAATATAAATGCTACTTCATAATCTTAAGTCAACATCAGTTTTTTTTATATATATATATATATATATATATATATATATATATATATATATATATATATATTTATTTATTTATTTATTTTTTTTTTGTTGTTTAACAAGATACTGGTTTGTCTTGTTACATCAATAATTAAGTACCATGACTTGTAGAAATTTCCAGCCAGACACTTGGTGACACTTGGACGACAGAATGTTTTATTTCTACTCAGACTAAGAAGCTACTGAAAATCAGCTCTGCATGCAATCTCCCCTTTGCTGCTTGAGCACGGTGTACAAGCACATCAAGTGTTGAGGCAGTGAGCACAGATTAATAATTTCTCAGGGCGGTTACAGAATCTTCAGGAGGCATCAGATTACTGCATAACTAAGAGATACTGTTGACTAAGACTTTGCAGAACATCTGCACCCAAGCTGAGGCAAAACTGTACCCCCTATCCCGCCAGCTTCAGCTGGGGAAGGATCTAATAAAGGCTGAATTAAGGTGCTGGCTGAATGGATCTTAACTGCAGAGCTGCTTGAGTGCAGTGAATGATGTCACAAAATACATTTCATGAGTTGATTCAGCTGCTACATGTCTTGATGTGGCCGTTACTGTCTCTGATGTGCTGTTAGTTATGTTCAACAATGATTCTCAGTAGCATCTGAAAGTTTTACGAATGTGTAGGTATATCAGCGTTACTATTTCATTAACAATATTGACCTGAAATACTAACAGGTTACCTTCTCTGAAGGGGTTGGTTTGGCCTCATTGGGGTTGGTGATGTAGGACCTCCCTGGGTCATTGCGAGGTGGTTCCCTCTCTCCTGAAGGTTAGCTGAGTTTATAATGTGCAAATCCCAAGTGTTAATTTTGCAGGTCTCTCTGTATTAATCATTGAATGTCTTTTCCTTGCAGGATTTTTTGGGTTTCTTACATAATTATTCATGAAAGCCACTGACTCTCCAGCAGTCATGCCTTTAGTAAATAAGCTCTACAGAGCCTTCTTGGGGCACAATATTGTGAAGTGAATTAAGTTGTATGTTACAAAAGTGCTTGAAATTCACTATGCTCCATTTTATATTTTGATGTTAATGAACAATGACAATGGCTTTGTTTTGTTGTTATGTTAAATTATAAATGTGTTGTGAATTTATATGATCAAAAATGCAACAGGGGGAATGAGCTTAAGATCCAAGCCTTTGTAATGTGGATTTTTTCACGTTTGATCCAGTTTTATAAAGAAGCCCTTGCAACTTTGCCTGCTTAACCAAACTGCCAATATCCATTTATATTTAATTTGTTATTTTTGATTGTATAAAATGATTAAGCCAGCAATGATTTTATCCTCTTGGGAATTAGATGATTTTAAATGTTAACTCAGTTTGTGAGGTTAATTGCACATTTTTTTTTTCTTTCTTACAGTGTTTGGTGCAATTTTGCCATTTTCACTGGGTCAATCGAGGCCAAGAGGTAATTTTTCAAGATTCATGATTATTTAATTGTCACATATATAGTTATACAAAGTACAACACACAGTGAAATGCATCCTGAACCGCTCTTTTGTAGACTTTGCAAATTTAAAACTCCAATTGTGCTAAGTTAAAGTGCAAAAAAAGCTAAAATGCAAGCAAAGTATATTCAAAATGAACGGTAACACAGACATAAAAAAACAGTTACAAATTACATACTTATTTTGTGTCCATTCCAGAAAGCAGTCTTCCCTTAGTCTACCTTCACATACAAGACAAATATTAAAACCAAGTAAATGCAATCCAGTAAGGGTACAGAATCTCCCAGAATACTAAAGTATACTAAGGCAGAAAGCAATGAAAACAATTATATAATATATACTGCTTTGGAAAAAAATCAAGCAAGGAAGAAGCCCTTCATTAATGAGAAACAAGGAAGAGTCGGGCTGCAAAAAAAAATATATTTTACATAGATGCACAGCCATTAATTGAGAAATGAGTGAAAAAAAAATGTGTTGTGGTCTCTTAATTTTTCCCAGAGCTGTACATGAATATGCATCAATGGTGTCAGTCTGTAGCTTTTTGTTAGATGCATGTTGCATTTGTAAGATGCCATGATTTATCGTTTAGCTAGTTGCCCTGTGAACTCCTAAATGACACTGACCTTCTGGACAATGTTAGCTCGCCTTCTCTGAGCCTCCAGTTGGGCTTCTTTGCTAAGCCAACCTTTGTACATGAAGGCTGTACTGTGATATCTAACATGTTATCTTTCTAACCCAAAAATCCAGCTTCGTGATTCAGGCCCCAGGAGAATTTAAATTGTTTTCAGGGCATTTTCTGGTGTGTTTTGTAATTATCTCTTGAGTGCCTGCAACCAGAAGGGGTGACACCTCTCCACTGATTGACACTTAGTTAACTAATAATAGCTAGAAAACATAGTGAAATTAAATATCAGTAGAAATTTTACTTCTATTTTAGAATTTGATATGGAAATATTTGGTATTAGCTAATTCTTGCTCTGAACAAATAAGTTTAAAAATCTTCATTAATTACATTAATGCTCTTAAAATATGCAATTCTTGGGGAATGCTTAAGCATTTAAAATAATTCCTATTGAAATACCGCATGTATGTTCTTAGTGTAGTTCTGTGACAATATGTTTGTCCAATACTGAGAAGCTGGTATATATTTGTGGGTCTTCATCTTCCCTTTCCGACAGTGACCATAAAGGAGCAATTTTTACCTGTATACTTGGGAGACACCATAGTGCTCACCTGCTCAGAAGGAGGCAACGTCAAATGGTATTTCAATGATATTGTAATCTCAGATCAAACACAACAAAACTATATCTTCACCATAAAATCTACTAGTGCACAAGGCCAATATGCGTGTGAGGGGCATGGAAGTAAGAGTGATGCATATAATCTCAAAATTGAAGGTAAGTAAATATCTGCAACTGATAATAACCTATTATTACATTTAGATCCTTGTAAAATGTGCTACATGCTGCTATAGAAATATCTCTGGGAATTTAGTACAATGTTCTTTTTTTGCTTAGCAACAATCATTTATCAAGCAATACATGAAGTTGTTCAATTTGTGAAAGTGTCTATTTAGATCTTTGCAGTAAATGGTGATATGGTTACCTAGTTAGTATTTACCACTACATGAGATTTAAAGAGAAAATAAGAATAGTAAATTTGCCTTGATTGGCAGGTCTGAGCCTGACTATATCTAATCTCCTTCTTTCCTTGCTTCTTTCATATCCCAGATTCCTTTCCTCCAGTGGTCCTAGTCATACAGTCTGGACATTCAGTGGTCTATAAAGATGACTCTGTTCTTCTAGCCCTTTACGTGGACGATTGTCTGAATTGGACGTGTTATGTGTATAAAAAGCAGGGCTTTCACCCTGTAATAATAAAAGATTACCCAAAAACTGGCCCTTTGAAGTTCATGACGTGCTCTGTGGAGAAGACCTCAGAACCATACATTTATTGGTGCAAAAATAAGATTACAAACATGAGAAGCAGCACTGTTGTTCTCACGGTAACTGGTAAGAAATGTATTTATTCAACTTTCACTTTCTATACTTTCCTATTGATCCATTTGTACACCAGTTATACAGTTTTATCTGAATGCTTAAACCCTGTATACCTATGTGTGTGTATTTGCTAAATGTATGACACCTTTTTGCAAACAAAGGCTTTTCATTGACACTGTCAGCGCGTAGTTGGTGCTTTGTGTGTAAATTCAAATGACGGTTTGTGTGTATTGTATTGCCGAAACAATGTTAAAATGGAGTTTGCAGAGTTTTGCAAGAATTATTTGCTTTTTCAAGAGATATATAACTTTTTATATAATTTATCTGAACAAGGAATTTTCCATCAATCAAATCAATCTTAATTTACAGTTGACATGTACGTGGGGAATTATTTCACTGTCATATACAATGCCTGACAAAAATCTTGTCACTTAACCAAGGTGTAGGAGCAACAAATAATAACTTGACCTGTAGTTAATCAGTTGGAATCAGAAATGGCTTATAAGAAAAGGCAAAGCCCTCTAGATTATGCTTATTATACCAAAATAAAGTTTTGCATCATTCATTGAGTTTTGTCATGGAATTAGGACAGAAAGGTCAACTTTTGCCTGGACAAAAGTCTTGTCATATACAAAAATAATGCAGAAATTATACATATACTTCATTTAGAATACACAAACATGCTACAATAACATCAGAACATAAAGTCATGGTGCCTTGGAAAAAAAAATAATAATGTGTATGACTCCCATGAGCTTGGAGGACCACATCCATACGTCTTGGCAATGACTGAAATAACTTGTTGATGAAGTCATCTGGAATGGCAAAGAAAGCAGTTTTGCAGGACTCCCAGGGTTTGTCTAGATTCTTTGGTTTCGTCTTCCAAGCCTCCTCCTTCATCTTATTGTGGTTTTTTGGTCTCCCTAGAGCAACTTCGCTTTAGTTTAGCTAAACGTGGTTCAGCAGGAAGTTAGTCTCGGGTAAGTAATTGTTAATTTGGTTATTTTAAAAGTTTAATTTAAAGGTTGTTATCGCTGACGCTGCCAGATAATTTATAATAAAGTACCGATTTAACGCAAGTGTTAATTTAGTGTTTTAGTGTACTCGGCACTTTGTTTTAACTACACGTTAATTAGATCAACTAAAAGTTTAAATATTCTCTATTAATATACTGGGCTGGGAGTAAAGGACGGGGACATAGTGAGTTAGGTAATTATGGGGCCAGCTCAGTGTTGTGTTTGCAAGATGTTTGCCCTTCTGGATGCTTGCGTCCAGTCGGACTTCGTCTGCGAACGATGTAGGTTAGTTGACTCACTCATGGTCCAGGTTCGTGACCTAGAGGAGCGACTGGCTCTCATCCAACATAACAATGAGTTAAAGGAGAGAGTTAATACGCCTTCTAGGGAGACTGTGTGTACGTCACAAGCGGGGAGGGGGGAGAATGATGAACAGGTAGGTCGAGAGACCTGGGTGAACGTAGGTTGTAGACGTAGAAAAGGGCATACACAATTCACAGAGGCAGCATCACCTGAAGTAACAGTGTCTAACCACTTTCAGGTGCTTCCAGCTTTAGAGCCGGAAGAGACTGGGGAGGCAGGTGGGCCCTTGGGCACCAAGGAGCCGCCTACCCCCAGTAGAAGGGAGGTTGTGGTAGTAGGGGATAGTTATGTGTGCACCCGTGATAGAGGGTCCCGTACGGTGTCTTGCCTGCCTGGTGCCCGGGTAGGGGACCTTCCAGATCGAGTGGACAGGCTTTTGGCCCCAGCCGGGGTGGATCCAGTGGTCGTGGTGCATGTTGGCACCAATGACATAGGAAAGGGCAGGAGGGCTGTTCTGCAAGATAAATTTATAGAAGTCGCGGATAAGCTTAGAAGCAGAACATCCACGGTGGTATTCTCTGGAATACTTCCCGTGCCACGTGCAAGTCAGGCAAAGTTAGCTGAGATAAGGGGATTAAATGCGTGGCTAAAATGGTGGTGTAGGAAAGAGAGGTTCAGGTTTATGGGGCACTGGAAGACCTTCTGGAACAGGTGGGACCTGTTCAAGCCGGACGGGTTGCATCTGAACCATAGGGGAACCAGTGTATTGGGGAGGCGTATGTGCAGAATAGTTAAGGAATGTTTAAACTAGGGACTGGGGGGGCAGGGAGGTCAGTTAAGAATTTATGTGGGGAGAGACGGAAAGCCCAAATAAATATTAAAAGTAGACACTGTAAAAGGCCTACCATTAGTGGTCTGTATTTGAATGCTAGGAGTATTAGAAACAAAATTAATGACTTAGAGGCTTTAATTTCTTCAGACAATTACGACATTATAGGAATAACTGAAACATGGATGAGTGACAATGATGGTGATGAATATAATATTGATGGTTATACGTTGTTCCGTAGAGACCGGATAGGCAAGAAGGGAGGTGGTGTTGCAGTATACGTAAAAGAAAACTTGCAGGCAAGGGATCTCACTGATAAAAATAAAAATTCAGAAGCTGTATGGATAAAACTTGATGCTAAAGATTCAAATGGCCTAATTGTCGGGGTTTGTTATAGAGCACCTAATGTAACTGTAGAGGAAAGCAGAATGTTATATGATGATATCAGGATTATGAGTAATAAAAATGATGTGGTGGTTATGGGTGATTTTAATTTACCTGGGATACAGTGGGACACAGTCTCTGGCTCTTCTGTAAATGAACATGAGATGGTGGAATTAGTACTTCTTGATCTTGTTTTCTGTAATAACCAGGATAGGATTGGAAAATTAGAGGTTTTAGACCCATTGTACGGTAGTGATCATAACATGGTTAAATTCGAGGTTAATTTTAGTGTCCGAAGAGCAAAGTCGACATTAAAAGTATACAATGTTAGGAAGGTTAACTTTAATGGTATGAGACGGAAATTAGAAACTGTAAACTGGACAGAGTTAAATAGCAAAACAGTTGAAGAGGCATGGGAATTTTTCAAAAGCACATTGTTGCAAGTGCAAGAGGACTTCATACCTGTTTCCAGCAAAACTAAATCTAGGAAACGACAACCAAGGTGGTTTATTAAGGAAATTAAGAATAAAGTCAGGAGGAAAAGGGCTCTGTTCCACAATTGGAAAATAACTAATGATTTCAAAATTAAGCAGGAGTATCTAAGTCTACAGGCAGAGTTAAAAAATAACATTAGGCTATCCAAGAGGGATGTAGAAAGAAAAATTGCATTGGAGGCTAAGGATGACAGTAAAGGTTTCTTCCAATATTTTAACTCCAAGAGAGCTCTAAAAGCTGAAATCACTAATTTGCAGGATAGTAAGGGCCTTATAATTGATAACGAAATTGATATAGTAAATGAGTTTAATGATTATTTTTCACGGGTGTTCACAGTAGAGAACACAAGTAACTTACCACCAATTAATACGAATACAGCATCGTCTATGACCAATATATGTATAACTGAGGTTGATGTGATACTAAGCCTAGCTAAACTCAAAATAAATAAATCGCAGGGGCCTGATGGCATCTTACCAATAGTCTTAAAAGAGATGAGGGATATTATTAGCCAACCTTTAACTTTAATATTCCAGAAATCGTTATCTGCCGGTGTGGTACCTTCAGATTGGAAGCATGCTAATATAACACCCATATTCAAAAAAGGGGATAGAAGTAATCCAGCAAACTATAGGCCAATCAGTTTAACTAGTATTACTGGAAAAATAATGGAAGCTATAATTCAAGTGAAAATGGTAGATTACCTAGATGCAAATAACATCATAAAGGATAGCCAACATGGATTTAGGAGAGGTAGATCCTGCTTAACGAATCTACTTGAGTTCTTTGAGGAAGCTACTAGTGAAATTGATCACAAAAAGGCCTATGATGTGATTTACTTAGATTTCCAGAAGGCCTTTGATGTTGTCCCCCACAAACGGCTCTTGCTAAAGCTTAAAGCTGCAGGGATTTTAGGAACTGTGGCAGCTTGGATCGAAAACTGGCTAACTGACAGGAAGCAGCGAGTAGTTATTAGAGGCACAATGTCACAGTGGGCCTCCGTTCATAGTGGGGTACCGCAGGGTTCAATTTTAGGACCACAATTGTTCCTAATTTACATTAATGATATTGACACAAATATATACAGTAAACTGGTTAAATTTGCAGACGACACCAAGGTGGGCGGTGTAGCAGATACTGATCTAGCAGCAGAGAGGCTTCAACGGGATCTGGATTTAATTAGCGAATGGGCTGATACTTGGCAGATGAAATTTAACAGATAAATGTAAGGTAATCCATGCAGGGAGCAGAAATATAAAGTACAGATATTTTATGGGTTCCACTGAAATAAAGGTAGCTGATTACGAGAAAGATCTCGGTATGTATGTTGATGCTTCCATGTCCCACTCTCGCCAGTGTGGGGAAGCAATAAAAAAGGCGAACAGAATGTTGGGTTATATCTCTAGGTGTGTGGAGTTTAAGTCAAGGGAGGTGATGTTACACTTATATAATTCCTTGGTAAGACCCCACATAGAATACTGTGTGCAGGTTTGGTCACCATACCCCAAGAAGGACATTGCTGCCTTAGAAAAGGTGCAACGAAGAGCTACGAGAATGATTCCTGGTCTTAGAGGAATGTCTTATGAGGAGAGGTTAGCGGAACTGAATCTGTTTAGCCTTGAGCAAAGGAGACTAAGGGGGGGATATGATTCAGGTCTATAAGATTCTAACGGGTCTGGATGCTGTTCAGCCAAATGACTATTTCAATATTAGTCTAAATACTAGAACTCGTGGCCATAAGTGGAAATTAGCGGGAGAACATTTTAAAACAAATTTGAGGAAGCACTTCTTTACACAGCGTGTAGTTAGAGTATGGAATAGTCTTCCTGCTAGTGTAGCGGAAGCTAAAACCATGGGTTCCTTTAAATCAGAGCTAGATAAGATTTTAACAACTCTGAGCTATTAGTTAAGTTCTCCCCAAACAAACATGATGGGCCGAATGGCCTCCTCTCATTTGTAAATTTGTAAGTTTGTAAATGTACCCCAGACATGCTCAATAATGTTCATGTCTGGTGACTGGGCTGGCCAATCCTGGAGCACCTTGATCCTCTTCAGTTTCAGGAACTTCAATGTGGAGGCTGAAGTATGAGAAGGAGCGCCATCCTTATGCAGAATTTGCCCTCTCTTATGGTTTGGAATGTAATGGGCAGCAAGAATATCTTGATACTTCAGGCTGTTGATGTTGCCATCCACTCTGCAGATCTCTCGAACACCCCATGCTGGATGTAACCCCAAACCATGATTTTTCCTCCACCAAACTTGACTGTTTTGTGCGTGAATTTTGAGTTCATGCGGGTCCCAACAGGTCTCCTGCAGTATTTGCGGCATTTGGTATGATTCGTCAGAAAAATCAACCTTCTGCCACTTTGCCACTGTCCATCCTTGCTGCAAGCTGTGGGCCTTGGCAAATTCAACATGCTTTTTTTGTTGCGTTCTTGTTAATGCTGGTGTCTGAGCACTAATTTGGCCATGGAGACCACTGCGTGCGAGAATTCGAGAAACTGTTCTTGTAGACACAGTGGTTTCTGGTGACCAGTTCTGATGTAGCTCTGCTGCAATTGAAAAAGGGTTGGCCCTGGATTTTCGAAGCAACAAACGGTCCTCTCAAAGAGTTGTCTTACGGGGTCTGCCTGACCTGGGCTTGTCATGAACATCAGCAGTTTCTTCATATCTTTTTTTAATCCTCTCCACTTGACGTTTGGATACATTAACGATGTCTGCCACCTCAGCAGCAGACTTGGTCTGTGGTTGAATCTTTGGCATGTTGTCAGAAGTCAGGTTGCACTTCAAGTGAAGGTCTGGTGTTCTTGGGGTTCTTTTTATACACACCTGGGATTATGTTAATTATAATATTTGTCACAGGTGAACCTCTAATCTGTGATTGTTGAATCATTAAAAGACATGACAAGACTTTTGTCCTTGCAAAAACAGGTGTTATGGACTTTAACAAGCTGTGAACATCAGGACACTTTTTGACTGTTTCATTTTGCACCCAGTTATTAATGTGAAAGCCCTTGGCATTAAATTGATCCATTCATTGTAGCAATTGATTGATTAGAAATAAAGTCATATGCCTTTTTAAGTTACTATTTCCTTATGTGGCAAGACTTTTGTCAATGACTGTATAGTGTTGTTTTTGTGTCACATGAGAGTTTTCTTCATAATTCTTTGAATTGTCAGTCTCTGTCTTTGTTTCTCATTGTGCTGTTCTCGCCCCTTTAGATCTAATGGTAAAACTTGTCCCTCACCCTGCTCCTCCAGAACTGGGAAAAGATTTAGAACTGGAATGCGTTGTTCATGGTGCACCAACAATAAGTAATGTAATTTTCTATAAAGACAATAATACTGGTACAACAACGCTGACTCATCCCCAAAACAGTGTGAAATACCTGATTGAGAATATGACAAAGACTGACGAAGGAAACTACAAATGTGAAGCTACCTTCACAAACCAAGCGAGTAGCAGCAATAGCGAGTTCACTGTCAAGTCTGTGCCTCAGAAAGTCGTTGGCATAGGTAAACAGCTGAGTGAGTGTTGCAGTGTGAATGTGTGTCTGCATGTATAGACTTGATGTTTTTATTTTAAAATGTAGGGAATATTAGCAGTATAAACTTTTCTATGAGAAGGTGTGTCCAAACTTTTGACAGGTACTGTATATGCCTACATGTTTATTTGTTTATTCATTAATAGTACATTTCCATATTCTATCTATATCTGTTTTTTGTCCTTTTATCTTTATCTTTGTATCTTAGTATATTGTTCTGTGTATTTATGTCTTGACAGAATGTTTAAATTGCATACATGTGCTACCCCCAAAACAAACTACTTGTATGTTTTGTACATGACAAATAAAAGGAATCTGATTGGCTATGATTGGTTTTCATTATCTCTGATTGGTTCTGATTATCTCCCTTTTCCTGTCCCTCCAGAAGTGACTCTAGTGGCAGTCATGTCATACACGCCAGGGAATCCTGTGTGCACTTGCAGCGAATGCAGGTCTGACGGCAAGTCTGAATTCTATGAGATTGTAAATGGTCACTATAAAAAAGATGAAAATACAGCCCTATCCCAGGGGAAGTACGCCTGTAGAGTTCGCTGGGATACCGGAGCCTCCTCATTCAGTCTGCCATACTCTGGTGAGTCCTGGATGGTGATTTTATAATGTGCAAAACTAACAGTCTGTATTCATGCCAAGTCAACCAACCTATGGACTCCATTCCAACACGACACATGGTGCTATATGGGAGAGCTTGTCTATTAAAGTTATGGCGCCCCCTGGAGATCCTGCAGGTGCCAGCAGGTGTCTAGTAGAGGCTCAGTTAAATTAAACCACACAGAACAGTGCAGATTTGCTTTTAGGACTGGGTTGGGTTAGGGCATTATGCATGAATCCTGGCAGATAAAACAGATTCCATACATGCTACGTTCTTCAGATACTGACAAAGAGTCTTCAAGTCTCCGAATGAGATTCTCTGTAGTACCTGGCTACTTTCATATGAGTATATTTTATGAATAGGTGGATATATCAGTGTTACTATTTCATTAACAATATTGACCTGAAATACTAACAGGTTACCTTCTTTGAAGGGGTTGGTTGGGCCTCATTGGGGTTGGTGATGTAGGACCTCCCTGGGTCATTGGGTGGTGCCCTCTGTCCTGAAGGTTAGCTGAGTTTATAATATGCCAATCCCAAATGCCGAATTTACAGGTCTCTCTGTATTAATCACTGTATGACTTTTCCTTGTACTTTTCCTTGCAGGATTTTGTGGATGTCTTACATAATTATTCAGTCATGCCTTTAGTAAATATGCTCTACAGAGCCTTTTTGGTGCATAGTATTGCAAATATACCTAAATGTTAGAAAAATTCACCATGCTCCATTTTATAACTGATTCTCTTTTTATAATGCACAATGGCAACGGGATTGTGTAGTTCTGTTATAATAATATTATAATTGTGTTGTTATTTTATATTGTAAAAATGCAACAGATGAAATTAGCTTAAGTTTCAAGCCTTTGTAACATGTATTTTTTCCACATTTGATAAAATTTTAGAAAGAAGCCAGGAAACTGCATGTTTAACTGAACTGTCAATATCCATTTCTGTTTGATTTAGCTAATTATTTTTAATTGTATGAAATGATTAAGCCAGCAATGATTTTAACATCTTGGGAATTAGATGATTTTAGATGGGTTAACTCGACTTGTGAGGGTAATCGCAATTGTTTTTTTTTTTTACAGTGTTTGGTGCCGTTTTGCCATTTTCACTGGGTCAATCTAGGCCAACAGGTAATTTTAAAAATACATACGTGTCAGGATGGGAAAATATTTTTTCTAATAGTTTTGCATAGTTTTGCATTTCCTTGCAGTAGTTTTCCATTTCCTTTTTTTTACTAATAACTGTATTGTGTCAGTTCAAAGTACAAAATATAGGATTAATAAGTATAAACTTAAATGATACAGATATGTCCAGTTAAGTGTGCTTTAAGCATTTAACTATGGGAGACAATGCACTCCATATAACTTTTATATGTGCTTTTATTTTGGCCTACTAATAATTGTACTGTGTTCATTCACTGCCAGTTATTGTAAACAAAACATCTGGATTATTGAAAGTAAATTGCACACAAAAACAATGAAATATTAATTAAAATATGCAAATAAATCTGGGAAACCAAGGGATGCCGCTTGTTTTCTTGAAAGGTATTACAGCCGGAAAATTAAATGTAAAGTTAATTTTACCGCGGTGTCTTAGTTAAGGTTTAAACCCGAACCAACTCTGACACCGCCGTAAAGTTGTCTTTATATGGGTTTTTTTGGCTGTAATATCTTTCAATGTTTGTAATATATTTCAATATTTGTGACTGCACGTCACATTCAATAACCCAGTTGACTGCTTAAAATCACTGGTGAATGGACACTTTATGTATTTATAAATAGGCCTACGTATAAAATTGCATAATATTAAAGTAACATGGTGTACCTTGTTCCCCATATTTTAATAGTTTCAAAGCACACTTTACGGGACATGTCTGTATTTAGGTTTATCCGTGCCGTCATGTTGCAGTAAATAACAAGTGGGCAAATGTAGTGGAATCGCAATGGTAATGCAACAGTATTGCGACGGAATGCAAAGCCATCTTAAAAATATTTTCCCTCCCTGACCACTTAGGGGCTCCGTAATAACCTATACAATTCAATTGAAAACAAACAAATCAGTTAGAGGGAAAAATATAAAACAATAAATAACGTACAATAAGCTAGTTGCATAAGTGTGCACATCCTTAAACTAATACTTTGTCGAAGCAGTTTTTGATTTAATTACAGTGTTCAGTCTTTTTGGGTACACACCTGCCACCAAGTACAATGACTCTGGATAACCCCAAATAAAGTTTAGTGGTCCTAATAGGACTTTCCTGACATTTAATCAGTTGCATCCTACAGCAAAAGCTATGGTTCAAAGAGAACTTATAAAGCATGAGGGATTCATTGTTGAAAGGTATCAGTCAGGAGAAGGGTACAAAAAAATTCCATGGCATTAGAATTACCATGGAACGCAGTGAAGGCAGTAAAGAAGTGGAGAAAATATGGGACAACAGTGACGTTACCAAGAACTGGACGTCCCTCCAAACTTGAAAAGAGAAGATGACAAGACTGAAGGAGCTGCAGGAATTTCTGACAAGTACTGGTTGTGACAACAATCTCTAATATTCTCCATATGTTTGGAATATGGGGTAAGGTCACAAGATAGAAGCATTTTATTACAAAGAAAAACATCCAAGCCAAGCTAAATTTAGCAAAAAAAATAGATCAAGTCTCTCAAAAGCATGTGGGAAAATGTGTTATGATCTGATGAAACCAGGTTGAACTTTTTGGGCACAATTTCAAAAGGTTTGTTTGGTGAACAAACGACACGGCGCATCACCAAAAGAAAACCATGGTGCTTTGGGGTTGGTGGGGCTTTAGTCAAGATGGAGGGAATTGTGGACAGTTCCAAATATCAGTTCATTTTGGCCCAAAACCTTCAGGTATCTGCTAGAAAGCTGAAGATGAAGCAGAATTTCACCTTTTAGCACATGCAATGTCGCCAAGCATACATCCAAATCAACAAAGGAATTGCTTTACCAGAAGAAAATTGAAGTTTTGCAATGGCTGAGCCAGAGCCCAGATCTACTGTAAATACAGCTGAAAATCTGTGGGATGACCTGAAGAGGGCTGTGCACAAGAGATAAGGAAGAGTGTGCAAATACTGCCAAGTCAAGATGTGGCATGCTGATAGACTCCCACCCAAAACGACTGAATGCTGTAATTAAATCAAAAGGTGCTTTGAAAAAGTATTAGTTTAAGGGTGTGTACACTTATGCAACCAGATTATTGTACTTTTTGATTTGTTATATTTTTCCCCCTAACAGATTTAATTGTTTTTCCAATTGAATTATACATGTTATTGGTCACATTAAAGGTGGGGAAAATTTTGAAATGATTTAACATGACAAAAACCTGGCATTTTAATGGGGTGTATACTTTTTATATCCACTGTAATAACTGAAAATCCTTATTAATGATATTAATGCTCTTAAAATATGCAATACTGGGGAGCGCGTAAGCATTTAAAATAATTCCTACTGAAATACTGCATGTACATTCTTAGTGTAGTTCTCTTCTGTGAAAATATGTTTGTCCAATACTGAGAAGCTGGTATATATTTGTGGGTCTTCATCTTCTCTTTCCCACAGTGAACATAAAGGAGCAATTTTTACCTGTATACTTGGGAGACACCATAGTGCTCACCTGCTCAGAGGGAGGCAACGTCAAATGGTATTTCAATAATACTGTAGTCCCAGATCAAACACAACAAAACTATATCTTCACCATAAAATCTACTAGTGCACAAGGCCAATATGTGTGTGAGGGGCGTGGAAGTAAGAGTGATGCATATAATCTCAAAATCGAAGGTAAGTAAATATCTGCAATTGACAATAACCTATTATTACATTTAGATCCTTGTAAAATGTGCTACATGCTGTTTATATACTGTACAAATATATACAAATATGCTGCTATAGAAATATCTTTGGGAATTTAGTACAATGTTCTTTTTTTGCTTAGCAACAATCATTTATGAAGCAATACATGAACTCGTTCAATTTGTGAAAGTGTCTATTTAGATCTTTGCAATAGATGGTGATGCGGTTACCTAGTTAATATTTACTACTACATGAGATTTAATGAGAACATAAGAATAGTAAATTCACCTTGATTGGCAGGTCTGAGCCTGACTATATCTAATCCCCTTCTTTCCTTGCTTCTTTCATATCCCAGATTCCTTTCCTCCAGAGATCCTAGTCACACAGTCTGGACATTCAGTGGTCTATAAAGATGACTCTGTTCTTCTAGCCCTTTACGTGGACGATTGTCTGAATTGGACGTGTTATGTGTATAAAAAGCAGCGCTTTTACCATGTAAAAATAAAAGATTACCCAAAAACTGGGCCTTTAGAATTCTGGACGTCCTCTGTGGAGAAGACCTCAGAACCATATATTTATTGGTGTAAAAAGAAGAACACAAACATGAGAAGCAGCACTGTTGTTCTCGCAGTAACCGGTAAGAAATGTTATTATTAAACTTTCACTTTCTATAATTTCCTATCGATCCATTTTTACACCAGTTTTACAGTTCTTTTTCTGAATGCTTAAACACTAAACTATGGGAGGTATTTTTTGCAAAAAAAATTAAATGAAAATGATAAAATGAAAATACAATCTCCACTTTGCCATTTAGGTTTTAAAGTCTATGTGAAAAAATCCTGCCAAAATGAAAATTAAAATGAAATACTGCCATTTGCATTTTAATTTCCCACTCATGTATGAGTCAGATGTGAAAAATTAAAATAATGATTTTTGTCTTTTCATTTTCCAATTTGACTTTTTATTTTAACTTTGCAATTTCATTTTCAAGTTCATAATATGCAAATATATGTTAATTGGAGTGGGGCAGTGGGCAGAATTATGGACTTCCGTTACGGTTGATGTGTTTCTTGTACATGGTCAGCGGTGTTGCCTGAGCTAATGGCAAAGTCACACGCGGCTTAAGTTAGCTACTCATTTGCAGCTTCCAGTTCATTTAGCTTCTTATTTGTAGCATCTTATTTCACGGTTTAAGTTATTCCCAGCTTCTTTAGAGTGGAGTGCTCGCAGCATCACATGCTGCACATTTATAATTAAGACATTCTGAAAATATGAAATAATATATTAATAGAATTTTTGTAGCACACATATTTATACAGGTATGTCATTGTAACGAAACACTGAAATTAAGCCTGCAAGGAAATTTGTGAAATAAACTTAAATGCCTCATATCTATTATTGTCTATGCAAGTGGACCATAGAGTATCCTAATGCTCAAAAGCCAAAGAACCCAGCAACAATATTTCAGCTTCGGGTCAAAGGACATGCACGTTGGACGTTAGACTTCAATGACCAGTAGGGTGCATCAAACCCCCATTGATTTTCAAAATGGTTTTGGCACTGTACTATTCAGTTGCTTTCCTCTTCCGGAGGTTTGGTCTCTTTTTCCTGTCTGTTTCCACAACTTGTAGGACATTCTGAAAGTGCTCTTCTGACCTAGCAGCATCAGCAAAGTCAGCACCTAGCTTCACCCCTCTTTCTGCACAGTCATTAATGACGTTAATGGCATCTATGTTCATTTTTGACAGTGCATACTAACCCATGCACAAATACACATGGAAACTGAATGACTTTCTCGATTTTTATGTTTACATAATCTAGTAATTTTTCATGTAAACTCTAAGTTCTTGTGTTTAACTACTTTTTAATGTCATATTTTGCATTGTTAAACAAGAAAGTGTGCATTTAAAATATATTTGTGAACTTCTGAAGTACCTTCGTTTTTCTTGCGTTTATCATTATTTTTCATATTTTCAATCTAGATGTGGACCCGGTAGATGTTAATCAAAATTAACGAAATTTTGCCCAAATTATTTTTTCATCCGGTAGAACATATTTATTATACAGCCAAAAACATTTTGAAAATCAATGGGGGTTTGATGCACCCTAATGACCAGACTAGGGAAAACATACCTAACGCAGACTTAAATACATTGGACTAATGACAGCAACATGAAACAGCTGGTAAACACGGGGATTCCACACAAGGTAGATGAGGGGGCGTGGCACACGGAAGGAGCGGACGAACGGGGCATGACAAGAGTGTTGAAGCACTATCTCTCAAACCATTCACATGTAACCAATGCAGTTGCCATGGGTGTCAAACTGAATGCGCTTTCTCTGCTTTACAGTCAGTTTGTAATTGTATACCACACTTCTAGTGAAACTGGAAACATTGCTCTCTACATTACTACAATGTTTTGCCAACTGCTCTTCCACATTGACAAGAAAGAGCGCAACATTTAGCCTGGTTTCTTTGTGTTTTTGTTCCAAGCACAAATGTTTTTGTTTTCTTATGCTGTACTTCTGTTGTTTGAGCAGTGTTAGACCATTTTGAGAAAAAAAATAACTTTATCCCCTTATTTGTATTGATAATGAGTTATGTTGGGAATACACGGCTATACTTTACACCTTTGGATTCCTGTGTGTATCTGTGATTGCTACATGTATGACAGCACCTTTTTGCAAACTGCTGTGCCCTGCACAGAGGTAAAGCTAAAGCCACAAGTGCTTTTCAGTTACACTGTCAGTGCGTAGTTGATGCATCTTGTGTAAATTCATATGACGGTTTATGTGTACTCTATAGACGCAATAACACAATTTTTAAAAAGTGTTTGAAGAGTTTTGCAATAAATGCTTTTTCAAGAGAAGTATAAGGTTTTACTGGTTTGCATAAGGTTTTGTGGTTAGTGTGTAGAATTTTGCAAAAATAGCATATAGTTTCAAAGATAGTTCCAAAACAATTAGAAAAATACTGTAATAGAAGAGTGCTCAACTAAGGCAAATTTATCTGAACAAGGAATGTCCCAACCTAATGGTAAAATGGACATGAAATCAATCTTAATTTACAGTTGACATATACGAGGGAATTATGTCACTGGTGTTTTTGTGCTAATGTTATGTAAGAGTTTTCTGCATAATTATTTGAATTGTCAGTCTCTGTCTTTCTTTCTCATTGTGCTGTTCTCACCCCTTCAGATCGATGGATACAACTAGTGCCTAACCCTGCTCTGCCGGAACTGGGAAAACAGTTAGAACTGGAATGCATTGTTCGTGGTGCACCAAAGATAAAAAATGTAATTTTCTATAAAGACGGTAAAGCAATGCTGACTCCCCAAAATGATGTGAAATACCTGATTGAGAATATGACAAAGACCGATGAAGGAAACTACGAATGTGAAGCTACCTACACGTTCCAAGCGAGTAGCAGCAATAGCGAGTTCACTGTCAAATCTGAGCCTCAGAAAGTCATTGGCATAGGTAAACAGCTGTGTGAGTGTTGCAGTGTGAATGTGTGTCTGCATGTTCTGTATTATTTACAGTACCAGTCAGAAGTTTGGATACACCAAACTGCATGTCGCATCACATGATCTGGCCACCTGACCTACTGTAAACTTAGCAGAAATTGTTTGGAGGTGTTTGATCAGAGAGTTAAGGAAAAGGAGCCAGTGAGTTCTCAGCATATGCGGGACCTCCTTCAGGACAGCTGGAAAAGCATCCCAGGAGGCACCTCATGAAACTGGCATAGAGGAGACAGTAGGGTCAGCCAGTCCCTGGAGCGATTGGGGTTAAGGGCCTTAAGGGCCCAGTGGTGGAATCACTCATTCCATATATGCTATTTTATAGACTTGATGTTTTGATTTTAAAATGTAGGGAATATTAGCAGTATAAACTTTTCTATGGGAAGGTGTGTCCAACCTTTTGACAGGTACTGTATATGCCTACATGTTTATTTGTTTATTCATTAATAGTACATTTCCATATTCTATCTATATCTGTTTTTTGTCCTTTTATCTTTATCTTTGTATCTTAGTATATTGTTCTGTGTATTTATGTCTTGACATAATGTTTAAATTGCATACATGTACTACCCCCAAAACAAACTCCTTGTATGTTTTGTACATGACAAATAAAAGGAATCTGATTGGTTTTCATTATCTCTGATTGGTTCTGATTATCTCCCATTTCCTGTGTCCTCCAGAAGTGACTCTAGTGGCAGTCATGTCATACACGCCAGGGAATCCTGTGTGCACTTGCAGCAAATGCAGGCGTGGCAGCAAGTCTGAATTCTATGAGATTGAAAATGGTCACTATAAAAAAGATGAAAATACAGCCCTATCCCAGGGGAAGTACGCCTGTAGAGTTCGCTGGGATACCGGAGCCTCCTCATTCAGTCTGCCATACTCTGGTGAGTCCTGAATGGTGATTTTATAATGTGAAAAACTAACAGCCTGCATCCATGTCAAGTCATTCTACCTATGGACTCCATTCCAACACGACACATGGTGCTATATGGGAGAGCTTGTCTATTAAAGTTATGGCGCCCCCTGGAGATCCTGCAGGTGCCAGCAGGTGTCTAGTGGAGGCTCAGTTAAATTAAACCACACAGAACAGTGCAGATTTGCTTTTAGGACTGGGTTGGGTTAGGGCATTATGCATGAATCCTGGCAGATAAAACAGATTCCATACATGCTACGTTCTTCAGATACTGACAAGGAGTTTTCAAATCTCCGAATGAGATTTTTTTCTTTGCTTCAGAGTTGCTTGTGCTCTGCTCTAGGAGACCAAGAAGCTGCCTTGTTAGTCAGACAAAGTATTCAGCTGAAGATTCTCTTCACCGTTATTCTCCCTCTCATTCTCAATTGCAGTGTCAGGAGAAGACCCCAATGTTCTCAAAATAGTTGTAATCGTGGTGGTCATAGTGCTCATCTTGATTGTAATCTTGACCGTGGGATATTTCCATTATTTCTACCCGAAGCGTAGAAATAAGCAAAAGTGTACGTTTTTATTTTGTTTCATTGTAACAGTTCTGATCTATCACCACCTTTCTATGCTTATCTACCCAACAGCAGTCAAATTCAACTGACTTATTTAATTAAATACCCTTCTTTATAATTATCTGTAGTTGTTCATCTGCTTACTGTGCTTCTCGGAATTGATTCAGTTTTTAGCCATTCTCTCTCAATTTTAGCCGAGGCATTGTACCAGGAGGTGCCACTAGATGCTGTGAAATCCGACAAGGGGGAAGGAGGTTATGAGGAGCTCAAGGGAGGAAAAAGAGGAGAGAGGAGAGGAGAGTACGACACACTGAAGGGGCCGGATGCAGACAAAGTCACAACAGCGGAGGTCTCAGACACCAGAGAGCAGGGTGGCTATGAGGTCCTGAAGGTTTCTCAAGATGATTCGAGGAGAAATGAGTACCAGACTCTTAAGGGGGAAGGAGGCAAGGAGGCAGAAGGGGGATACAAGGCCCTGAAGACATCTAAGGCAGAGGAGGATGCAGGAGTGTACCACACCCTCAGCCCAGCAGGAGAACAAGGCGCAGGGTATGAGGCACTGAAGCTGTCCAAGGCAGAGGGGAAGGAAGGGGAGTACCAGACTATTCAGCCGGGAGGAAATTAAATGGGGGCCTGCACTCAATGGAGTGAATATGATCATTGTCTAACAGGTGGTCTGTCACCAGTGGGTTACATGGGAAGTTGCATTTGCACGTCTGTGGTGCATGAATCCAGTGTGTGTGACACAAGTGCGTGGAAAACAGTGTGTAGGTGTTAAAGAAAATATGTCGCTATTGAGGAAGGAGCCAAACGTGTGGTCATATGTTTCTTTCATTATTTCATTGAACTTCCACATATAGATTTAACTGCACGGTTACAAGTATCATATAAAGTATATTTCTGCTTTGATATTGCATTTTAATCATTACTCCATTTTAATGGGGAATTCAATACATTTTCAGAATCATATAAACATTACTTTCTAAAAGATGCCATACTTATCCAGTTTATAGACAAATACAAAGACATTGTTTTTTCTGTTACCTGTCGTTAAGCAGCTAATTGAATATATTGTGTGAATTTGTGAATTAAATATATGACATATAAAAATATATTTTTATTGATATAATAAAGTTGCTTATTAAAAAATATGCAAAATTCGGTTGGTGCATCTCTTTTTTTCCAGGTTTATCTAAACTATTTCAAAAAATCAACTGGTTTTCAGTTTTGTAATAGGATTCAGTTCGACTTGAATTGACTAGACTTCACCACAAGGTGGGGCTGTCAACAATGTTTTCACGTGGTTGTTCTCTGTCGTCTCTGTCTAAATATTATCCATTCATCCATCCATCATCTGCCGCTTGTCCGGGGTTCGGGTCGCGGGGGCAGCAGCTTCAAGAGAGGCACCCAGACCTCCCTCTCCCCAGCTACCTCTACCAGCTCCTCGGGGGGGACACCGAGGCGTTCCCAGGCCAGCTGAGAGATATAATCCCTCCAGCGAGTCCTGGGCCTGCCCCGGGGCCTCCTCCCTGTAGGACATGCACGGAAAACCTCTCCGGGTAGCCGCCCAGGAGGCATCCGCACCAGATGTCCAAACCACCTCAACTGGCTCCTTTCGACGTGAAGAAGCAGCGGTTCTACTCTGAGGCCCTCCCGGATATCCGAACTTCTCACCCGATCCCTAAGGGAAAGCCCAGACACCCTGCGGAGAAACCTCATTTCGGCCACCTGTATTCGCGATCTCATTCTTTCAGTCATTACCCATAGCTCATGACCATAGGTGAGGGTAGGGACAAAGATGGACCAATAGATCGAGAGCTTTGCTTTTTGGCTCAGTTCTTTCTTAGTCATGACGGACCGGTTAAGCGCCTGCAAAACTGTAGACGCCGCTCCGATTCGTCTATCCAGCTCCCGATCTCGCCTACCCTCACTCGTGAACAAGACCCTGAGATACTTAAACTCCTCCACTTGAGGAAGTGGGGAACCCGGTCGTAAGCCTTTTCCAAATCCACAAAACACATGTAGACCGGATAGGCAAACTCCCAGGCCCCCTCCAGTACCCTTGCAAGGGTATAAAGCTGGTCCAGTGTTCCACGGCCAGGACGAAAACCGCATTGTTCCTCCTGAATCCGCGATTCGACTATCGATCTCACCCTCCTCTCCAGTACCCCGGAATAGACTTTCCCAGGGAGGCTGAGAAGTGTGATCCCCCTGTAGTTGGAACACACCCTCCGGTCCATCCATCCATCCATCCATCATCTGCCGCTTTTCCGGAGTTCGGGTCGCGGGGGTAGCAGCTTCAGTAGAGGCACCCAGACCTCCCTCTCCCCAGCTAACCCCACCAGCTCCTCGGGGGGGACACCGAGGCGTTCCCAGGCCAGCCGAGAGATATAATCCCTCCAGCGAGTCCTGGGCCTGCCCCGGGGCCTCCTCCCTGTAGGACATGCACGGAAAACCTCTCCGGGTATCCGCCCAGGAGGCATCCGCACCAGATGTCCAAACCACCTCAACTGGCTCCTTTCGACGTGAAGGAGCAGCGGTTCTACTCTGAGGCCCTCCCGGATGTCCGAACTTCTCACCCTATCCCTAAGGGAGAGCCCAGACACCCTGCGGAGAAACCTCATTTCGGCCGCTTGTATTCGCGATCTCGTTCTTTCGGTCATTACCCATAGCTCATGACCATAGGTGAGGGTAGGGACAAAGATGGACCAATAGATCGAGAGCTTGGCTTTTTGGCTTAGTTCTTTCTTAGCCACGACGGACCGGTTAAGCGCCTGCAGAACTGCAGACGCCGCTCCGATCCGTCTATCCAGCTCCCGATCTCGCCTACCCTCACTCGAGAACAAGACCCCGAGATACTTAAACTCCCCCACTTGAGGCAGTACGTCTTCCCCAACCCGAAGAGGGCAAACCACCCGTTTCCGGCTGAGAACCATGGTCTCGGACTTCGAGGTGCTAATCCTCATCCCTGCCGCTTCGCACTCGGCTGCGAACCGCCCCAGTGCCTGCTGGAGATCCCCAGCTGATGGAGCCAGCAGGACGACATCGTCTGCAAAAAGCAGCGAGGCAATCCTGAGGCCACCAAACTGGACACCTTCAACGCCTTGGCTGCGCCTAGAAATCCTGTCCATAAATAGAATAAACAGGACCGATGACAAAGGGCAGCCCTGGCGCAGCCCAACACGCACCTGGAACACGTCCGACTTATTGCCGGAAATGCGGACCAAGCTTCTGCTCCGTTCGTACAGGGACCGGATCGCCCACAACAGTGGACCCCGGACCCCATATTCCCGAAGCACCCCCCACAGAGCACCTCGGGGAACCCGGTCGTAGGCCTTTTCCAAATCCACAAAACACATGTAGACTGGATAGTCAAACTCCCAGGCCCCCTCCAGTACCCTTGCAAGGGTATAAAGCTGGTCCAGCGTTCCACGGCCAGGACGAAAACCGCATTGTTCCTCTTGAATCCGAGATTCGACTATCGATCTCACCCTCCTCTCTAGTACCCCGGAATAGACTTTCCCAGGGAGGCTGAGAAGTGTGATCCCCCTGTAGTTGGAACACACCCTCCGGTCCCCTTTCTTAAATAAGGGGACCACCACCCCGGTCTGCCAATCCAGCGGCACTGTCCCTGACCTCCACGCGCTGTTGAGAAGGCGTGTCAGCCACGACAGCCCCACAACATCTAGAGCCCTCAGGTACTCCGGGCGGACCTCGTCCACCCCCGGGGCCCGGCCACCACGGAGTTGCTTAACCACCCCGGCCACCTCAGCCTCAGTGATGGGCAAGCCCCCCCAAGCACCCTCGGGCTCTGTGCCCTCAGATGTCTCAAAGGCAGTATGCGTAGATGTATCTGAGGCAGGGTTGAGGAGGTCCTCAAAGTATTCCTTCCACCTCCGGATGATGTCCCCAGGTGAGGTCAACAGCCCCCCCCCCCCACTATAAATAGTAGGAACCAGGAGCTGCTTCCCCCTCCTGATACTCCGTATGGTTTGCCAGAACCTTTTTGAGGCCGACCGAAAGTCGCTTTCCATGGCCTCACCGAACTCCTCCCACGCCCGGGTTTTTGCTTCTGCGACCGCCCGAGCCGCGTTCCGCCTGGCCCGCCGGTACCCGTCAGCTGCCTCCGGAGACCCCCGGGCTAATAATTCCCGGTAAGCCTCCTTCTTCAGCTTCACGGCCCCCCTCACCTCTGGTGTCCACCATCGGGTACGGGGGTTACCGCCACGACAGGCACCGACCACCCTGCAGCCACAGCTCCGTACGGCCGCTTCCACAATGGAGGTCCGGAACAGTGTCCATTCGGACTCAATGTCCCCTACCTCCCCCGGCATGCAGTCGGAATTCTGCCGGAGGCACGAGTTAAAGCTCCAGCGAACAGGAGCCTCTGCCAGACGTTCCCAGCAGACCCTCACTATGCGCTTGGGCCTACCGGGTCTGACCGGCTTCCTCCCCCGCCACCTGAGCCAACTCATCACCAGGTGGTGATCAGTTGACAGCTCTGCCCCTCTCTTTACCCGAGTGTCCAAGACGGAGGGCCGCAGATCAGTTGATACGATTATAAAATCGATCATTGACCTGTAGCCCCGGGCCTGTTCGTACCATGTCCACTTATGGACACCCTTATGCTCGAACATGGTGTTCGTTATGGACAAACCATGCATTGCACAGAAGTCCAATAACAGAACACCACTCGGATTCAGATCAGGGAGGCCGTTCCTCCCAATCACCCCCTTCCAGGTCACACTGTCATTGCCCACGTGAGCGTTGAAGTCCCCCAGCAAAACGATGGAATCCCCCCGCGGCACACCAAATAGCATACTGCTAAGGGAATCCAAGAAGGCCGGGTACTCCGAACTGACATTCGGCGCATAAGCGCAGATGACAGTCAGAGACCTATCCCCGACCCGAAGGCGCAGGGAAACAGCCCTCTCGTTCACCGGGGTAAACTCCGGTGTTAATGCACCGAGCTGTGGGGCCACCAATAGCCCCACCCCAGCCCGGCGTCGCTCACCTGCCGCAACTCCAGAGTAAAAGAGCGTCCAGCCCCTCTCCAGGAGATTGGTTCCAGAACCCAAGCTATGCGTTGAGGTGAGCCCGACTATATCTAGCCGATACCTCTCAACCTCCCGCACAAGCTCAGGCTCCTTCCCCACCAGAGAGGTGACATTCCATGTCCCGAAAGCCAGTTTTGTCAGCCGGGGATCGGACCGCCAGGGCCTCCCTTGGCCGCCACCCGATCCACACTGCACCGAACCCCTGACATTCCCCTTGTGGGTGGTGGGCCCACCTGGGGACAGTCCCGCGTGCCTCTTTCGGGCTGTGCCCGGCCGGGCCCCACGGGCCAAGGCCCGGCCACCAGGCGCTCGCCAAAGGGCCCCTCCCCCAGGCCTGGCTCCAGGGTGGGGCCCCGGTGACCCTAGTCCGGGCGAGGGAAACGGGACTTTGGTATTATACCCTCCGGTCCCCTTTCTTAAATAAGGGGACCACCACCCCGGTCTGCCAATCCAGCGGCACTGTCCCTGACCTCCATGCACTGTTGAGAAGGCGTGTCAGTCACGACAGCCCCACAACATCCAGAGCCTTCAGGTACTCCGGGCGGATCTCGTCCACCCCCGGGGCCCGGCCACCACGGAGCTCTTTAACCACTCTGGCCACCTCAGCCCCAGTGATGGGCAAGCCCCCCCCAGCACCCTCGGGCTCTGTGCCCTCAGATGTCTCAAAGGCAGTGTGCGTAGATATATCTGAGGCAGGGTTGAGGAGGTCCTCAAAGTATTCTTTCCACCTCCGGATGATGTCCCCAGGTGAGGTCAACAGCCCCCCCCCCCCCACCCCCCACTATAAATAGTAGGAACCAGGAGCTGCTTCCCCCTCCTGATACTCCGGATGGTTTGCCAGAACCTTTTTGAGGCCGACCGAAAGTCACTTTCCATGGCCTCACCGAACTCCTCCCACACCCGGGTTTTTGCTTCTGCGACCGCCCATGCAGCGTTCCGCCTGGCCCGCCGGTACCCGTCAGCTGCCTCCGGAGACCCCCGGGCTAATAATTCCCGGTAACCCTCCTTCTTCAGCTTCACGGCCCCCCTCACCTCTGGTGTCCACCATCGGGTACGGGGGTTACCGCCACGACTGGCACCGACCACCCTGCAGCCACAGCTCCGTACAGCCGCTTCCACAATGGAGGTCCGGAACAGTGTCCATTCAGACTCAATGTCCCCGACCTCCCCCGGCATGCAGTCGGAATTCTGCCGGAGGCACGAGTTAAAGCTCCAGCGAACAGGAGCCTCTGCCAGATGTTCCCAGCAGACCCTCACTATGCGCTTGGGCCTACCAGGTCTGACCGGCTTCCTCCCCCGCCACCTGAGCCAACTCATCACCAGGTGGTGATCAGTTGACAGCTCTACCCCTCTCTTTACCCGAGTGTCCAAGACGGACGGCCGCAGATCAGATGATACGATTATAAAATCGATCATCGACCTGTAGCCCCGGGCATGTTCGTACCATGTCCACTTATGGACACCCTTATGCTCGAACATGGTGTTCGTTATGGACAAACCATGCATTGCACAGAAGTCCAATAACAGAACACCACTCGGATTCAGATCAGGGAGGCCGTTCCTCCCAATCACCCCCTTCCAGGTCACACTGTCATTGCCCACGTGAGCGTTGAAGTCCCCCAGCAAAACGATGGAATCCCCCCGCGGCACGCCAAATAGCATACCGCTAAGGGAATCCAAGAAGGCCGGGTACTCCGAACTGACATTCGGTGCATAGGCGCAGATGACAGTCAGAGACCTATCCCGACCCGAAGGCGCAGGGAAACAGCCCTCTCGTTCACCGGGGTAAACGGGGTTGTTAATGCACCGAGCTGTGGGGCCACCAATAGCCCCACCCCAGCCCGGCGTCGCTCACCCACCGCAACTCCAGAGTAAAAGAGCGTCCAGCCCCTCTCCAGGAGATTGGTTCCAGAACCCAAGCTATGTGTTGAGGTGAGACCGACTATATCTAGTCGATACCTCTCAACCTCACGCACAAGCTCAGGCTCCTTCCCCACCAGAGAGGTGACATTCCATGTCCCGAAAGCCAGTTTTGTCAGCCGGGGATCGGACCGCCAGGGCCTCCCTTGGCCGCCACCCGATCCACATATATTATAATATATATTTTGCATAAAGAGCAAAGGTAGTGTTAGTGTTTGAAAAGATACTCTGGTGTTTGTATTTTCAAGGGTTTGTTGTTTGACTGGGAAGTTAGATGAAATAGAAGTAAAACATTAAGCAATTAATATATAATCAATACTAATTATTTAGCAGCTGAATAATCAATGAAATCATTAACCATATTATAGGGGAATAATTTCAGACACAGGCAGAAGCAGTGCTCATTCTAATAGGAGTAAAATGTTCCCTTTGGTTGATTAGACACAGAGTTCAATATGGTGCATATGGACCCTGAGAGGAATAGAGAAATTGCACTCCTTCATACTGTCATTAATTAATTCAGGGGTGCACACTTTTTCAGCTTGCGTGCTACTTATAAATGACCAAGTCAAAATGATCTACCTACTATAAAAATGCAAAACATATATTTATTTATAAATACACTCACCTAAAGGATTATTAGGAACACCATACTAATACGGTGTTTGACCCCCTTTCGCCTTCAGAACTGCCTTAATTCTACGTGGCATTGATTCAACAAGGTGCTGAAAGCATTCTTTAGAAATGTTGCCCCATAGTGATAGGATAGCATCTTGCAGTTGATGGAGATTTGTGGGATGCACATCCAGGGCACGAAGCTCCCGTTCCACCACATCCCAAAGATGCTCTATTGGGTTGAGATCTGGTGACTGTGGGGGCCATTGTAGTACAGTGAACTCATTGTCATGTTCAAGAAACCAATTTGAAATGATTCGAGCTTTGTGACATGGTGCATTATCCTGCTGGAAGTAGCCATCAGAGGATGGGTACATGGTGGTCATAAAGGGATGGACATGGTCAGAAACAATGCTCGGGTAGGCCGTGGCATTTAAACGATGCCCAATTGGCACTAAGGGGCCTAAAGTGTGCCACACCATTACACCACCACCACCAGCCTGCACAGTGGTAACAAGGCATGATGGATCCATGTTCTCATTCTGTTTACGCCAAATTCTGACTCTACCATTTCAATGTCTCAACAGAAATCGAGACTCATTAGACCAGGCAACATTTTTTCCAGTCTTCAACTGTCCAATTTTGGTGAGCTCGTGCAAATTGTAGCCTCTTTTTCCTATTTGTAGTGGAGATGAGTGGTACCCGGTGGGGTCTTCTGCTGTTGTAGCCCATCCGCCTCAAGGTTGTGCGTGTTGTGGCTTCACAAATGCTTTGCTGCATACCTCGGTTGTAACGAGTGGTTATTTCAGTCAAAGTTGCTCTTCTATCAGCTTGAATCAGTGGGCCCATTCTCCTCTGACCTCTAGCATCAACAAGGCATTTTCGCCCACAGGACTGCCGCATACTGGATGTTTTTCCCTTTGCACACCATTCATTGTAAACCCTAGACATGGTTGTGTCTCATTCTGTTAACGCCAAATTCTTACTCTACGATTTGAATGTCTGAAATGCGGCAGCATTTTGCACCAGCTGTAGACGAGACAATGTGGACTGACTAACACCAACATACAAAGAATTACAATAGTCCAACCGAGTTGTAATGAAAGCATGGATTAAAGTTGTAAAGAGATCTTTTGATAGAATGTATTTTATCTTCGCTAAACATCTCAGCTGAAAGAAACTGGATTTCACCACTGCACTGATCTGACTGTCCAATCTAAGATCATTATCTATTCTAAAACCCAGGTTTGTGATAACATGCTTTCCATATTGTGCCAGAGGGCCCATGTCCACAGGAGAAGACGACCCACTGGTGCCACCAGGCCCAAAAACTATCACCTCCGTCTTATTCTCATTAAAATTTAAAAAGTTAACCGCCATCCAAGCTTTCATATAACTTGATTCATATACTGTAACTTGGCCATACCTTGGCCTACCTTAACCAAACTGGAAATCCCAGCACCATTCTGGGGACACCGTACAAGGCGGGCTGCATTTTGTCAATAGGGGGTGCTACAAATGCCTACTTCGAATATCTCCTGAACTGCTTGGCCAATCCAAGTGAAATTTGGCACATGTCTAATATGGCAAAGCCTGAGGTCATACGCTTAGTATGGCAGTCATAAGTCATAAAAAGGTGGCCATAATTAGCCAATCAATATCAAGCATCTATTTGACAGGCTTAGCAATCATCAATACACTAAATCTGGATGCTACATTTCTCTACAGACCCTGACTGATGGGGGCGCTACAGTGACAACTTTTGCATTTCTGCCTACTTCTCCAGAACTATCAAACCTACAGTTGACATTTATTCCCAGCCTAATTCAGCATGATATGCCTAATCAAACAACATGTAGAACTTGTGTAGCGGTACTAATAGGGAGTTGTATACGGGGAGTACCTGTATGAGGTAGGTGTTCGGCGGGAGGGGGGCTGTAAATAGGATTTACAATTGGTAAGGTGTTTAAGGTGGGGGAGGTATCATATAGGGGCGTATGTCGGGGTGTGGGCAGGTGTGTCAATGCATTGATGAGCGTGGGGCGGGCAGGACTGAAGATAAAAGATGCACACAGCAGTGGAGGAGAGACTTCTTTGGGACGGACTGAACGCAGCGGCGGCGAGCGGCTGACGGCAGCGATTCCAGGCGCTATTTCCAGTGGACGAGATCGTGAGATTGATCAACGCGCTCTAGTTCCTCACGATAAGGGACGTGAATAAGTTGTTGCGGGTGAATGTATGGACCTGGACTGGGTGCGTGTGTGCGGACGTTAATAGTCCCTTCCCCCCCTGCTTTGTAGCTCAGAAGTGGAGAATCCTTATGCATCTGTGACGTCGTTGGAAGAGAAGCTGCGCTTGACAAGGGCGGTGAGCCGAAGCCTGGACTGCTGTGCTAGATACCGTGCCAGACGCCGTCTCCCTAGTGTGGCAGGACTGAAGAAAGGGGCGGTGCTGCGGGCGGAGGTTTCACACCCCAATCGGTGCTGATTAATTACTGTTCTGTGCTCTGAGTGTCCCTATGATCGGCAGGTTATTCTACGGGTCTCCGTATTAACACTCCCCCAAGTAGCACTAGTTGGAGGGGCAGCCCGCTGAAAGTGAATATCACTGTCTCACGTAGCTGGGGGCTGGTGTCCCGGGGCGGGGGAAGTGAATTCTAATTGGGGTGGTTTTATTGTATGTGTTGGACTCGTGAGTGCATTAACCGGATGGTGATGTTTTTATTTGCGGTGAAGCTTTGACGTGCGTTAGAGAGTGGTGCAACTACCAAGAGTGTGGTGTGTGTTAGAGTAGGCTGACCAGATAATCCATGTCAGGGAGGACACTTTGAGCTACTTCGGGTTTTACAAACTACTTTCAAACTGAAAGGCTCCTGTGCTCTGCTAAATAGTTCTGCTCTTCTTGTGCTTTGACTGGTTTGTTTCCTTGACTGAAAGACTCATCCAGCTGTTTCACATTAGTATTAGTGGCACATGCATGATTATAGGAGACTGACCAATCAGCACACAGCAAGAACTCAGTGCTCAAGTGAAATCCAGGTCCTTTTAATTGAAATGGTAATTTACAATTCCTGTCCTAGCTCAGAGTGTCCTCCCTGACATGGATTTTCTGGTCACCCTATGTTAGAGTGACTAATTCATATTGGCTGCCCCAGGGGGTTGGGGTATTTGCCTGGGACCCTGGTTGAGGCTGGGCTGTGAGGGGGTGTCCACTAGGACTTGGTTAACCGGGGGGGTGTAACCTGAACGAGTGGGACGTGAGCTGTCCTTCCTGTAGTTGGGTGTGTGTGATCGTTTTTACCAATAAACTTTACTCTTGGAGCTGTCTGCCTTTGCCTATTCCCTGTGTAGTACAAGGGTTGGGGGGTTGTGCTGGTTGCGGCACCGTTAAATTTCTGGCGTAGTCGGCAGGATCCTTGGTATACACAGGCAATATGAGCAACGGGGAGCAGCCTCAATTAGTGGGTGCATTAATGCCCTGGTTTATGGGTGGGCCATGGGTACCAAAATTTAGCGGGGAGGAAGAGCCACCTAGATTTCAGGAATGGAGAACGCAGATTGAGGCTTTTATTCAGGCCCAGGGGTTGAATGTGGAGCTGCGTGTAGATTTTGTATTGAGTGCTTTGGAAGGGAGTGCCAAAAGGAAAGTGTTGCTGTTGCCCGGAGAGGAACGTAAAATTGATGTTAAGATTTTAGAGGCCCTAGCCGGGTTATATGGGGGCCAGCAGTCAGTGGCTCAGTTACGTCTGCAATTTTTCCACTGTAGGCAGGAGGTTGGGGAAACAGTAGGGGCTTTTATTCTCTGGTTGCGGGAGGTGCATCAGAAGTGGAGAGCTAGGGATCCCCTTACTGATGGGACAGATGATGAGCTGTTGCGTACCCAGTTCGCTATGGGGTTGCGATCAGGCCCCGTGAAGCAGGAATTGTTAAGGCAACTACGACGGGTGCCCACGTTGATGTTTGCTGATGCATGCAGAGAGTCGAAGGCGTTAGAACAGGAATTGGCTCGAGAGGAGGAGTTTCAGGTTTGCCCAACTTTTACAGCTCCTCAACTTAGGCCCGCCGTGACCCCGGTAGAGGCAAAGGAACAGGAGCTAACACTAGTGGCATGGCAACAGATGAAGGATGCCCTGCGGTCAGAGTTACAGCAAGAATTAAAGGAGCAATTGGTAGAGTTGGGGAAATCCCTTTCTGCGGAGCTACGGGAACAGTGTAGCCTGGGCTTGGCAGATAACCCATTAGGGGCCGGTACGCCTACTCAGAGGCAGCATTCTAATTTGGCCCCCCAGCATCAACGTCTGGGGTCGGCCCCCCCTGGGTTGCAGCCATATAGATGGGATGCCCAGGGGCGGGCTATTTGCCATGATTGTGGGGAGGCAGGACACATCCAACGGTTCTGCCCGAGGCGACGCTCTTTGCAGGGTTTTCGGCACCCCCGGTCACAGCAGGGCGAGTGAACCGGGAGGGTTCTCTAAAGGCACCCCTTCAAAGGCCCTCTATGGTAGGTACAGTAGTTGCCCGGTAGTTGAGGTGTTGGTACAGGAGCGGCAGATTCCATGTATAGTAGATACTGGGTCCCAGGTTACTCTGTTTAGTGAAGGGCTGTTTCATCGCCATTTTAGCCAGGACTGTATACAAGATCCTAGTCGGATATCCTGGTTAGCGCTGAGGGCCGCTAATGGTCTTCGGATCCCTTATGTGGGGTATGCAGTTCTCGACTTCAATGTGGGGGGGGTGGAGGTGCCAAATAAGGGGGTTGTTATAGTTCAGGATGATTGTATTAACACCGAGTACAGTATGGCCTCTTAGGTATGAACGTTATGGCAGACTGTTGAGCCACCCAGGTGTCACAGCCTTTAAGTCGGTGTTCCCTCATTCAGCGGAGAAGACGTGGGATGCAGCCTTTGCAGCCTGCCAACAGACGAAAGCCTTAGCGGCCGAAGTGGGGTTTCAGGGGGTAGCCAAGCTGCAGCGACAGTCCCCAGTGGTGGTACCCCCAGCTGCCGAGATGATTGTTTGGGCTTCCGTGCCTCAAGCCACTAAAAACCTTTTCAGTTTGTTTTAATGGAGGATTGTGAACAGGGGCGGGAGTGGTGTGTAGCACAATCGGTGGGGGTGATTCAGGGTGGGAAAGTACCCCTCCGTATCTGCAATCCAAATCCATTTCCCTTAGAGCTGCCCCAGCGATGCCCTTTGGCCACAGTGACCCAGATAGACCCGGCGGATATAAGGAGGCGGTCCCATTTGGTGTTGCGGAATATTGAGCCTAGGGTAGTGGAAGTGGATGTCCAGCAGGTTGAACGGACCCCAAGCGGGGACCATCCGGCCCTGGCGTTGCGGGGTGAGGGCCTGGATGGTGACCAGAAAGAAGAATTGGCTGCGCTGTTGTGGAGGTGGTCCCATGTATTTGCAGCCCATGACAAGGACTTTGGGAAGACTGCAGTGGTCACCCACCAGATCCCTACAGGCACAGCGCCCCCAGTACGGGAACGGTATCGGCCTGTTCCTCCTAACCTCTACCCAGATCTGAGAGCCTTACTGCAGGGGATGTTGGATAGTGGGGTGGTGTAAAAGAGTTCAAGTCCATGGGCAGCCCCGGTGGTACTGGCCAAGAAGAAGGATGGGTCATGGAGATTTTGTGTGGATTATCGGAGGCTGAATGCAGAGACCCACAAGGACTCCTTCCCATTGCCACGCATTGAGGAGTCTCTCACTAGCCTTTCTAAGGCCGAGTGGTATTCGACTCTTGACCTGGCCAGTGGCTATTGGCAGGTGGAGGTGGACCCAGTAGACCAAGAGAAGACTGCCTTCACTACCCCATTCAGCCTATACCAGTTCGAACGCATGCCGTTTGGCCTTTGTAATGCCCTGGCCACTTTCCAGCGATTAATGCATCGTTGTTTGGGGTCCCAGGTGTATGACTCCCTCTTGATTTACTTGGACGATGTGATTGTTTATTCATCTGATTTCAACACCCATCTACAGCACCTTGAGAGAGTCTTTAGTAGACTCCAGGAACATGGGCTAAAGCTACAGCCTCGCAAATGTCGTCTGTTCCAGCGCAAAGTAACCTATCTAGGACATGTGGTCAGTCACCGGGGAGTGGCTACCGACCCAGAAAAGACTGCTGCTGTCCGGGACTGGCCGACCCCCGTGACCGTGAGGCAGGTTCGTTCATTTTTGGGGTTTGCGGGGTATTATCGGTGATTTATTCCAGCTTTTGCAAGGGTGGCTGCCCCACTTAACCAGCTTTTACAGGGCAATGCCAATCAGCCCTCTTCAGTCGTCCAGTGGACCCCAGAGTGCCAAGCCGCCTTTGATGCCCTTAAACAGGCACTCCTTACTGCTCCTATTTTGGCCTATGCTAATTTCCAGCTCCCCTTTAAATTGTATACGGATGCAAGCCTCGACGGACTTGGGGCAGTTCTTTCCCAAGTTCAGGACGGGAAGGAACGGGTGATTGCATACGCTAGCCGCAGCCTTCATCGGTCGGAACGCGGCAACCCAAATGTTAGTTCTTTTAAGCTGGAATTGTTGGCTCTAAAGTGGGCAATAACCAAAAAGTTTAAAGACTATTTGTGGGGGGCTCAGGTGATTGTATTTACGGATAACAACCCCTTGGTCCACTTGGAGACTGCAAAGCTAGGGGCCACCGAGCAACGGTGGGTGGCTCAATTAGCCAACTACTCGTATAAGATCCGTTACAGGCCAGGAGCGAGGAACCAAAACGCGGATGCCCTCTCTCGACTGCCGGGAGACCCCGCCGATGTGGTAATATATGGGGTGGAAAGTACCATGTTACCGGAGGCCCTCGCTGAGCCAGGAGGATGGGGGAGGCAGCAGAAGGAGGACCCGGACTTACGGCAAATGCACGTATGGAAGGCTCAGGGGGAGCCCCCAAGGGTGAGTGATCCCTTGACTCTATCTCTGCAGCTGCGGTGTTTACTGAAGGAATGGGATCGTCTGGAATTGCGGGAGGGAGTTCTGGTACGTTGTGTTACGGAACCAGATACTGGGGTCCCAGTGCAGCAGGTGGTGATTGCTGTGGATCAGGCTCGGCGGGTGTGGGAGGGGTACCACAAAGCGGTAGGTCATGCTAGTGGTGACCGGATGGTCTCACTCCTGCGGAGAAGATTTTATTGGGTGGGGATGAGCCGGAGTGCCCGAGCGTGGACAACTGAGTGCCTCAATTGCATCTTAGGGAAGCAATTCCTACTCGGGATCAGACTGCCTCCACGACCGCCAAGGCCTTGTGGACTGCACTCATCCTCCCCTTTGGTTGTCCAGAGCGGATTCTGAGCAATCAAGGTGGGGCAGGCCGTGTGATGGCGGCGGCCGCGGATGCGCCCCCTGCTGGCCGCGGATGCGCCCCCTGCTGGCCGCGTGATGGCGGCACCCACCACGGCACCCCCTGCTGGCCGCGTGATGGCGGTGCTCGCCACGGCGCCCCCTGCTGGCCCGGAACTGAGGATGCCTGTTGTAGTTCCATCTGAGGGCCTGGCTTCACCCCCGCTTGCAGCGGATGAAGCCGCTCTGCCCGTGGCGACCCCTGCTGACTGCACGCTCAAAGCGCCCTCTGAGGCGCCCTTTGTTGGCCACGTGCCGGCTGCGCCCACCAGGGCGCCCCCTGCTGGCCGCACGCCAGAGGCACTCCCTCCTGACCTGCCTGTCTCGCCTGTCCTGCCGGCACCTGAACTGCCTGTCTCGCCTGTCCTGCCGGCACCTGTCCTACCGGTGCCTGAATTGCCTGTCCTGCCCACGGCCCTGCCTGAGGCCGCTCCTCCCGTCCTACCCGGCCCGCCTGCGGCCGCCCCCGCGGCTCCGGCTGCCCGCCTGCGGCCACGCCCGCGGCTCCGGCTGCATCGCCTGCGGCCACGCCCCCTGCTCTGCCCGAGCCTACACCCTCGGGCACCTCCCTCCTGACTCCCTCGCCCTTGCCCCGACAAGGCCAACACCACCTGGGACCCTGCCTTTCAGTGTCCCGTAAGGCACGAGGACACAGGCGTCGGGTCCGGGTCCCGCCCCCGCCCTCCCTGCCCCCTGGCTCGCCCGTTCGGCTCCTGGGTGTGGCTCGGTGGCTGCCTGCGGGTCCTCCGGCTCGGGGTCGGCGGTCTCCGCCGGGTCCCCCCCTGGTTCCGCGGTGCCGGCCCTTGGTCCCGCCTCCGGCTCTGTGTCGGCCGCCTCCTGGCCCCCCTGCTCCGGCTTGGCATCGGACGGCGCCTTCCCCGGCTCCGGCTGCACCTCCGCCTGCTGCGGCTTCCCCCTCCTGCCTGCCTGCACCAGTGTTCCCTTCTGCTCCCTCCATGTCCCCTCCGTCACTCCCTTGTCCCGTTCCCTTGGCCCCTGGGTGGTCCCCTTCTGCTCCCTTCTCCCTCTCGCCTGCGGCCCCTCCGGCTGCTGCCCGTCGCCCGCTTGGGCTCCCTCGGGCTCCCCTTTGTCCCCCTTCCGTTCCGGTCTGGTCTCCCCTGTCTGCTCCTCTTCCCTTCGTCCCGCCTGTGTCTATTCCTCCTCCCTCTGTTCCTCCTCTGCTCACTCCTGGCCCCTTCGTGTCGCCTGTGGGTGTTCCCTCCGTGCCGCCCTTTTCTATCTGCCTGTCTGCCTTGCCGGTCCTTTGTCAGGTCTTGTCGTTCTTCCGGTCCCTGTTCCTGTTTTGTTCCTCTGTCCTGTTTCCGGTCCCTCGTTGATGTTTTGGTTCTGTCTTCCAGGTCCTGTTCCCCGGTGAAAGTGTGCTGGTATTCTGGGGGTGTTTGGTGGAGCCTTTTCTGCACTGCAAGGAGTGACTAAGGTGTGAGTCAATAAGCACTCACCCGATGTTGTTGTGGTTTGCTGTGTGTGTTAGTGATATCACCTTAATATCTGAGCTCTTGGTGTGTTTGCTGTGAACTTCCTTTCACCAACCACTCTCATTGGCATGCATAGTGGCTTAAGTTTGCAGAATTGGACTGCCAGTAACTGAAATTTCCCTTCCTGGCTTATAATCTGTGGTTTTTAGCCATTGTTTTGTGAACTAGTGCTATTTATATTGTTTTTAATAAATATTGCTTAGTTACTGGGATATGAGTCTGTTGTTTATGCGACGTAGCTGTGTCTGAGGGAATCCTGAGGGTAACGGTAATCATACATCTTAAGGGGCGTGGCCTTAGGTGGCGTCTGGTCTCCTATACCTACACTTGGTGACCTAGCACCCCAAGGTCACACATTTCCCTGTTGTCACGCGTGTGTTTGCCCGTGTCTTAGGTGTAACCGGTCCGATCCTCGCATGTATTTAGCGTGTGTAAATCTTCCACCGTGTGTGCATCTTGCAGTTCAGCGTCTGACAACCTTGTGTTTCCCATTTGTGTATTTGGGTTTAGTGCTCGTTGGGTACCTGTTGTGGTCCTTCTACTTACAATTGTAGGCGGGGCAGGCTGGGACATACACCCTGTCGGTGCTACACTAGTGTAAAAAAAGGAATCTGGTTGAGGAATCTGTTCGTCAACCAAATTTTATATGCGGACCAATGCATTTTTTTCAGAAATTTTTTCGTCACAAACCAAATTGTTCGTAGGCCACAGCGTTCGTGAACAGCAGGCACCATTGTATTAAAGTTGTTAAACTATTCAAGTAATAAAGGATTGTAGATCTGCCACACCTGCACCCTTACCAGTAATAGAAAATTAAGGTGCATCATGTTTTTGCATACATTTTCCAAAAGTAATTTGAAATCATGACAGAACCAATAAGTATAGGCTTAACAGTTGTGCTGAATTGATTAAAGCAAAAGTAAGGGAAAAAAAGCACTCAACGAAACACACATTACATAGGCCTACACTCACCTAAAGGATTATTAGGAACACCTGTTCAATTTCTCATTAATGCAATTATCTAATCAACCAATCACATGGCAGTTGCTTCAATGCATTTAGGGGTGTGGTCCTGGTCAGGACAATCTCCTGAACTCCAAACTGAATGTCAGAATGGGAAAGAAAGGTGATTTAAGCAATTTTGAGCGTGGCATGGTTGTTGGTGCCAGACGGGCCGGTCTGAGTATTTCACAATCTGCTCAGTTACTGGGATTTTCACGCACAACCATGTCTAGGGTTTACAAAGAATGGTGTGCAAAGGGAAAAACATCCAGTATGCGGCAGTCCTGTGGGCGAAAATGCCTTGTTGATGCTAGAGGTCAGAGGAGAATGGGCCCACTGATTCAAGCTGATAGAAGAGCAACTTTGACTGAAATAACCACTCGTTACAACCGAGGTATGCAGCAAAGCATTTGTGAAGCCACAACACGCACAACCTTGAGGCGGATGGGCTACAACAGCAGAAGACCCCACCGGGTACCACTCATCTCCACTACAAATAGGAAAAAGAGGCTACAATTTGCACGAGCTCACCAAAATTGGACAGTTGAAGACTGGAAAAAATGTTGCCTGGTCTAATGAGTCTCGATTTCTGTTGAGACATTGAAATGGTAGAGTCAGAATTTGGCGTAAACAGAATGAGAACATGGATCCATCATGCCTTGTTACCACTGTGCAGGCTGGTGGTGGTGGTGTAATGGTGTGGCACACTTTAGGCCCCTTAGTGCCAATTGGGCATCGTTTAAATGCCACGGCCTACCTGAGCATTGTTTCTGACCATGTCCATCCCTTTATGACCACCATGTACCCATCCTCTGATGGCTACTTCCAGCAGGATAATGCACCATGTCACAAAGCTCGAATCATTTCAAATTGGTTTCTTGAACATGACAATGAGTTCACTGTACTACAATGGCCCCCACAGTCACCAGATCTCAACCCAATAGAGCATCTTTGGGATGTGGTGGAACGGGAGCTTCGTGCCCTGGATGTGCATCCCACAAATCTCCATCAACTGCAAGATGCTATCCTATCACTATGGGGCAACATTTCTAAAGAATGCTTTCAGCACCTTGTTGAATCAATGCCACGTAGAATTAAGGCAGTTCTGAAGGCGAAAGGGGGTCAAACACCGTATTAGTATGGTGTTCCTAATAATCCTTTAGGTGAGTGTATTTATAAATAAATATATGTTTTGCATTTTTATAGTAGGTAGATCATTTTGACTTGGTCATTTATAAGTAGCACGCAAGCTGAAAAAGTGTGCACCCCTGAATTAATTAATGACAGTATGAAGGAGTGCAATTTCTCTATTCCTCTCAGGGTCCATATGCACCATATTGAACTCTGTGTCTAATCAACCAAAGGGAACATTTTACTCCTATTAGAATGAGCACTGCTTCTGCCTGTGTCTGAAATTATTCCCCTATAATATGGTTAATGATTTCATTGATTATTCAGCTGCTAAATAATTAGTATTGATTATATATTAATTGCTTAATGTTTTAATTCTATTTCATCTAACTTCCCAGACAATTTGCATGAGCTCACCAAAATTGGACAGTTGAAGACTGGAAAAATGTTGCCTGGTCTAATGAGTCTCGATTTTTGTTGAGACATTCAAATGGTAGAGTCAGAATTTGGCGTAAACAGAATGAGAACATGGATCCATCATGCCTTGTTACCACTGTGCAGGCTGGTGGTGGTGGTGTAATGGTGTGGGGGATGTTTTCTTGGCACACTTTAGGCCCCTTAGTGCCAATTGGGCATCGCTTAAATGCCACGGCCTACCTGAGCATTGTTTCTGACCATGTCCATCCCTTTATGACCACCATGTACCCATCCTCTGATGGCTACTTCCAGCAGGATAATGCACCATGTCACAAAGCTCGAATCATTTCAAATTGGTTTCTTGAACATGATAATGAGTTCACTGTACTAAAATGGCCCCCACAGTCACCAGATCTCAACCCAATAGAGCATCTTTGGGATGTGGTGGAACGGGAGCTTCGTGCCCTGGAGTTCTAAAGAATGCTTTCAGCACCTTGTTGAATCAATGCCACATAGAATTAAGGCAGTTCTGAAGGCGAAAGGGGGTCAAACACCGTATTAGTATGGTGTTCCTAATAATCCTTTAGGTGAGTGTATATTATATTATCTTTTCCATATTGTTTGTATACCCTGATAAAGACAATGAGCTAAAATGCATTAGTCTTACAATAATACCATTCTGCAGTCTGCAAGATTTGATTTGATTTCTGGAGATTTGATTCTTTCAGTTTTTCACTCATCTATTCACCTTGACAGTAGGTGAAATGTATGCTTTGTTCCTCACTGTCTGTAGAGCCCGACAACTCTCCAGCAACAAGGACCACTCACAAAATGCCTGAATTGTGACACTAACATTCCTTTAAGTAAAATGAAAAACCACATCACTGAATGCACAAGGTAGGAAAAATCATTGAATTTTTCTATGTTTTTGTATATACAGTATAGAAAGTAAATCCACTTCATATATTAGTGATGGATGCTGAAATCTCTGCTAATTCCTCTCACAGTTCATTGAGTCGTGCTGAACCTCAGTCTGTTACTGAAAGTCAGGCGAGGCAGACCCGTAGTTCCACAGCAGAGGTCCCATCCTGTAACAATAGTGATGCCTTGAAGCTGTCCAGCGGGGTAGAGGAACCAGATGTTATCATATTGGACTCCACCATAGTCTTAGCAAGAGCAGAGCAATCGTCAGGTGAAATGGTAGTGCAGGAAGATGCAGCATCTCATCAAGATGAAGAAAAGTCACTTGTAGGGGAAAAACCAGGTAGTCCATAGCACAGGAATAAAGTTAGGAAAATACCAGACAAATGGCAATGAATTACATATTCAACTAGGATTAAATCTATTTCGCTTGATTTATGTGATCCATGCAAATGGGTGTCTTTCAGAGTGGAAATGTGAACAAGATGCAACTAGAGCAGCCTGGCTCTACAAAGTTCGAATTGCTTTCAAAGTATGAGACCAGAAAGGCAGTAGTCCTGCAAATGGACTTACGGGAAAGTATTATGGATCAACAGAGATTCATCATCTCATCTCCTTCTACAAAGCCCCAAAGCTAGAGTAGGCAAGAGTGCTTGGGTTTGTTGAACAGCTGGTTTGCATTTAATATAATTGCATTTAAATGTCACTGATGGGTTTTAACACTACCAGATTAGTAAAGCTATTAAAGGTGAACAAATTCAGCAAATTTTATCTAGTAGCATTTAAGAGAAACATTTATCCAAGGTGCTCTGTTTTATGCAGTCTATTCTACCATGAATAGTGTGGCCTGCCACAGAAGATGAAGATGACGAGGAGGAGGAATGCTCTTGAGGACAAATGCAGAGTGGCAGGGTACCTTCGGTCCTTCATTGAAAATGGTAAGTCTGCTGCAATAGGTATTTTGCTATTGGGTTTTCTCTGATGTTTATACTTTGGTAAATTACATACTGTCCAGTGATCTGGGGCCATTAACAAAGTACATGTTAGTATAATTTTGTTTTGTTATTTGCTCCATACTGCCTCGTGAACAGTGAAGTGAAAGTGATTATTTGTCACACACACTGTGAAGTGAGCAGCGAAATTACACCTCTGCATTTAACCCATCACCTCAAACCAGTGAACTAGCTGGAGCAGTGGGCAGCACACGGTAGGTGTGCCCGGGGGGCAATCTTGGTTTTAGGTGCCTTGCCCAAGGGCACTTCAGCCAGCCCCATCTGATCTGGGATTCGAATTGACAACCCTTCTGTCACAAGCCTGCTTTCCTAACCATTAAACTACGGCTGCCCTAATTACATGTGTTATTCATGCAATTCATGTGGGCAATGACAGTGAGACCTGGAGTGGCGTGATTGGGAGGAATGGCCCCCCCGATCTGAACCCGAGCAGTGTTTTGTTGTTGAACTTCTGTGCACGTCATGGATTGTCCATAGTGAACACCATGTTCAGGCATAAGGGTGTTCATATGTGCATTTGGCACCAGGACACCCTAGGCCACAGTTCGATGATCGACTTTGTGGTCGCGTCATCGGACTTGCGGCCGCATGTCTTGGACACTCGGGTGAAGAGAGGGGCGGAGCTGTCAACTGATCACTACCTGGTGGTGGGTTGGCTCCGCTGGTGGGGGAGGAAGCCGGTCAGACCTGGTAGGCCCAAGCGTATAGTGAGGGTCTGCTGGGAACGTCTGGCAGAATCCCCTGTCAGGAGGAGTTTCAACTCCTACCTCCGGCAGAACTTCTCCCATGTCCCGGTGGAGGCGGGGGACATTGAGTCTGAATGGGCCATGTTCCGCGCCTCCATTGTGGAGGCGGCTGACCGGAGCTGTGGCCGTAAGGTGGTCGGTGCCTGTCGCGGCGGCAATCCCCGAACCCGCTGGTGGACACCAGTGGTGAGGGATGCCGTCAAGCTGAAGAAGGAGTCCTACCGGGCTTTTTTAGCCTGTGGGACTCCAGAGGCAGCTGACAGGTACCGGCAGGCCAAGCGGGGTGTGGCTTCGGTGGTCGCTGAGGCAAAAACTCGGGTATGGGAGGAGTTTGGCGAGGCCATGGAAAACGACTTCCGGACGGCTTCGAGGCGATTCTGGTCCACCATCCGGCGGCTCCGGGCGGGAAAGCGGTGCAACATCAACACTGTTTATGGTGGGGATGGGGTGCTGCTGACCTCAACTCGGGACGTTTTGGGTCGGTGGAGGGAGTACTTCGAAGACCTCCTCAATGCCACCGACACGTCTTCCAATGTGGAAGCAGAGTATGGGGACTTAGGTGTGGACTCCCCTATCTCTGGGGCGGAGGTTGCTGAGGTGGTTAAAAACGCTCCTCAGTGGCCGGGCCCCGGGGGTGGATGAGATCCGCCCAGAGTTCCTTAAGGCTCTGGATGCTGTGGGGCTGTCCTGTTTGACATGAATCTGCAGCATCGTGTGGACATCGGGGGCAGTGCCTCTGGACTGGTAGACCGGGGTGGTGGTCCCCCTCTTTAAGAAGGGGGACCAGAGGGTATGCTCCAACTATAGGGGGATCACACTCCTCAGCCTCTCTGGTAAGGTCTATTCGGGGGTTCTGGAGAGGAGGGTCCGCCAGATTGTCGAACCTTGGATTCAGGAGGAGCAGTGTGGTTTTCGCCCCGGCCTAGGAACAGTGGACCAGCTCTATGCTCTCCGCAGGGTTCTGGAGGGTTCATGGGAGTTTGCCCAACCAGTCTACATGTGTTTTGTGGATTTGGAAAAGGCATTTGACCGTGTCCCTCGGGGAGTCCTGTGGGGGGTGCTCCGGAAGTATGGGGTGCCGGGCTTCCTTTTAAGGGCTGTTCGGTCCCTGTATGACCGGTGCCAGAGCTTGGTCCGCATGGGCGGCAATAAGTCGGACTTGTTTCCGGTGAGGGTTGGACTCCGTCAGGGCTGCCCTTTGTCACCGATTCTTTTCATAGTTTTTATGGACAGAATTTCTAGGTGCAGCCAGGGCGTTGAGGGTGTCCGGTTTGGTGACCTCAGGATCAGGTCTCTGCTTTTTGCAGATGATGTGGTTCTGTTGGCTTCATCGGACCGTGACCTTCGGCTCTCACTGGGACAGTTCGCAGCCGAGTGTGAAGCGGCTGGGATGAGAATCAGCACCTCCAAATCCGAGACCATGGTCCTCAGCTGGAAAAGGGTGGAATGCTCTCTCCGGGTCGGGGATGGGGTCCTCCCCCAAGTGGAGGAGTTTAAGTATCTCGGGGTCTTGTTCACGAGTAGGGGGACGATGGAGCGGGAGATCGACAGGCGGATCGGTGCGGCGTCCGCAGTGAAGACGTGGTGAAGAAGGAGCTGAGCCAAAAGGCAAAGCTCTCGATTTACCAGTCGATCTACTGTACGTTCCTACCCTCACCTATGGTCACGAGCTGTGGGTAGTGACCGAAAGAACGAGATCGCGAGTGCAAGCGGCCGAAATGAGTTTCCTCCGCAGGGTGGCTGGGCTCTCCCTTAGAGATAGGGTGAGGAGCTCAGTCATTCGGGAGGGACTCAGAGTAGAGCCGCTGCTCCTCCGCATCGAGAGGAGCCAGATGAGGTGGCTCGGGCATCTGATTAGGATGCCTCCCGGATGCCTCCCTGGTGAGGTGTTCCGGGGATGTCCCACTGGGAGGAGGCCCCGGGGAAGACCCAGGACACACTGGAGGGACTATGTCTCTCGGCTGGCCTGGGAACGCCTCGGGATTCCCCCAGAGGAGCTGGATGACGTGGCCGGGGAGAGGGAAGTCTGGGTTTCCCTGCTGAGACTGCTGCCCCCACGACCCGACCTCGGATAAGCGGGAGAAAATGGATGGATGGATGGATTTTAAGCTATCACATCACAGCTCCACTGACACATGCTATCCAGGCGTGAAACTGGTGTTTGGGTATTTAAACAATATCACATTACTTTGTATGTGTATGTCTCTAGATCATAGATGTCCCATCATCATTCTGCAGCCAGCATTTGGGTGATGACGCTGAATATCCAGGACTATTGCATCCAAATCTTCATCTCCAATAGAAGAATACCTATCGGATCTTCTGCACATAAAACAATTGCTCATATCACAGCAAACCTCAACAAAGAGTTACAAGGTTTTCCAAACAATCCTTCAGAAAACTGAGGGTATTCTTGTTTTAGTTTTAATAAAAACACCAGAGAAGGAATGAGAATATTTATAACACTGCTGAAACAGACAAAAACATTTAGATAAACTCACTATTTGACATCAACTTTGTGTACAGCTTCCGCATATGTTAGCACCACATCGTCTGAGCTATGACAAGCTAACACTGTGCCAGGCTACACGTGTCTAAACACAGAGATGGCACTGACAGTTTCACCCCTAGCTGTCCCACTTGGTTTAGTCAGCCACAATAAAAAAGTAAACGATAATATTTTGATGGGATACGTCATAATTAACGTCAACACTCGAATAATGCCGTGTACAGAATCACACAAGTGTTAAGTTACAGTGTAAATTCTCCTCCGAATTGTGCTCGGTGACACAGAAAACATATCAGCAATAACCCCGATGGTAATCCCGGACAGCACTAAAGTCCTGAGTGCTGCACCCGGGATTTCAAGACGTGGATGACCAAAATTTGAAGACAGTTCTTCTTGTGCGTATTCCAAACGGACACGGTGCTCAATTGCTCTTAAACTATCAACAATGGTATCATCGATGCTAACACCTTGAAGAGCAATTATCATCCCAAGCATTTCAAAAACTTCATCTAAACGATTCAAAACCGTATCTACGGGTAAATTATCCCTCTCTATCTGATCTGCTAAAATAAGCAGAACTGAATGAAGTCCATGCCAGTCCGCCATCCTCCGCGACTTTTCCGCCGAGCAGGTATGCAGGAAAACTAATCGATCTTAAAGGATGAGCCAATAGGCATGCAGGTCCAACCCACTGACACTGATTGACAGACGAAGAAATTTCATGAAATGATGAAATTACGGCATCATGAAATGATGAAAAACGGCATTATGAAATAAATACTGACTTTGAAAAATAAAAATATGAAATCATATTTTACAATAATAAGTATATTTATATAACAGAATGCAATATATTTCACAATAATGAGTTGTATTTCACAATATCATTCTCATATATTTCATAATACTTTTGAACACTTTGGAGTTCCATAATTCAATGGTGCGAATTCACATGCAAAAATACGAGGTTAAAAAATACAAAGACGACATTTCAAAGTTGCTCCAATTCGACAGTCCGAATTCACATGCAAAAATACGAGGTTAAAAATACGAGTTATACATCGAGGATACCAAGGCTAGTTTGTTTATGCATATTTCCAATGCATAAATATTCAATGTTACAATTTTTGGCATATAAAATTCAAATTGTGATGAGACAGATTTACTTCCATAGTGCCCTGCCATAAATGGCACCCCTCCTGCATCTTTGTCTCAGATGATCATATAATTTTTTTGATAACTTTAGGTCCACTGTGTGTATTATCTGACCAAGCTTCACAGATTCAGTTTCAGTGCAGCTAGGTTTGAAAAGGGTGCATACCCTTATGCATAAGGATGCACCTTCCACCACCCCTGCATGTTCCTGTCCAGGGTCACCGAGAGAAAATCCGGGCCCCGGTATGAAGAAGGTGTGTGGGCCCTTATACAAAATTCTACACATGTAGAATGAACACGTGAGAATACTCGTTGATAATCACTTTCACAAGTTTTTGTGCATTGACCGCTGCCAAGTACCCTGTGACCCACGTGCCTTTTTAATTTTAAAACTAAACAGACTTGCAAAATTTTAAAAAAGACAATAAAAATTAAATGAATAAATGTTCAAATTACAGTGATCCCCCTCCTATCGCGGAAGTTACATTACAGACCCATCAGCAAAAGGTGAAAATCCACGATATAGAAAGACCAATGTAAATAAACATTTTTCTTAGTATACACTCACCTAAAGGATTATTAGGAACACCATACTAATACGGTGTTTGACCCCCTTTCGCCTTCAGAACTGCCTTAATTCTACGTGGCATTGATTCAACAAGGTGCTGAAAGCATTCTTTAGAAATGTTGGCCCATATTGATAGGATAGCATCTTGCAGTTGATGGAGATTTGTGGGATGCACATCCAGGGCACGAAGCTCCCGTTCCACCACATCCCAAAGATGCTCTATTGGGTTGAGATCTGGTGACTGTGGGGGCCATTTTAGTACAGTGAACTCATTGTCATGTTCAAGAAACCAATTTGAAATGATTCAAGCTTTGTGACATGGTGCATTATCCTGCTGGAAGTAGCCATCAGAGGATGGGTACATGGTGGTCATAAAGGGATGGACATGGTCAGAAACAATGCTCAGGTAGGCCGTGGCATTTAAACGATGCCCAATTGGCACTAAGGGGCCTAAAGTGTGCCAAGAAAACATCCCCCACACCATTACACCACCACCACCAGCCTGCACAGTGGTAACAAGGCATGATGGATCCATGTTCTCATTCTGTTTACGCCAAATTCTGACTCTACCATTTGAATGTCTCAACAGAAATCGAGACTCATCAGACCAGGCAACATTTTTCCAGTCTTCAACTGTCCAATTTTGGTGAGCTCGTGCAAATTGTAGCCTCTTTTTCCTATTTGTAGTGGAGATGAGTGGTACCCGGTGGGGTCTTCTGCTGTTGTAGCCCATCCGCCTCAAGGTTGTGCGTGTTGTGGCTTCACAAATGCTTTGCTGCATACCTCGGTTGTAACGAGTAGTTATTTCAGTCAAAGTTGCTCTTCTATCAGCTTGAATCAGTCGGCCCATTCTCCTCTGACCTCTAGCATCAACAAGGCATTTTCGCCCACAGGACTGCCGCATACTGGATGTTTTTCCCTTTGCACACCATTCTTTGTAAACCCTAGAAATGGTTGTGCGTGAAAATCCCAGTAACTGAGCAGACTGTGAAATACTCAGACCGGCCCGTCTGGCACCAACAACCATGCCACGCTCAAAATTGCTTAAATCACATTTCTTTCCCATTCTGACATTCAGTTTGGAGTTCAGCAGATTGTCTTGACCAGGACCACACCCCTAAATGCATTGAAGCAACTGCCATGTGATTGGTTGATTAGATAATTGCATTAATGAGAAATTGAACAGGTGTTCCTAATAATCCTGAGTGTATAGTTTAAGCCTTAAAATACCCCTCCCACACACTTTAAACACATGTAAACTTATTAAAACACACTTTGTAAACATATATGATATGTGGATGTCGGGCTAAGGATATGAGTAATATAATAATAATAATATGAAATATATATGTATAGTTATGGTTATAATAAATTATAATACATATTGTTCTAACGAACTCTTGTCTAGCACGCGTACTGACAAATGAAAAGCGTATGTACATTTTTATACAGTACATATATGTTATAATTACAGTAATACATTGTTGTTATTAATAGTTTAGCATAGAAAATGCTTATTTCAACGTAAAAAGTTGTCAAAAACCCATAAAAAACAATCACTATAAAACCGCAGATTTCCGCGATAGAAAATTACATATGTTCCACAGAAAAATCTGCCATATAGCGGGGGCGCAATAGCTGAACCGCAGTATAACTGGGGATCACTGTATAATAAAAATTATGGGACGCGTTGGGCTTCATGGGCCCCCTTGAGCTTCATAGGCCCTGCAGCAGGCACGTGCATTTCCTCCAGGATGCCTCAAGTGCCCTTTTCTTGGGTTTTTTTTTTGTTGTTGTTGTTGTTGTTGTTGTTTTTGTTGTTTTTTTTAATGTGTATGTGCGTATGGAGCCCTGTCTTTGCCCCTCAACAATAAAATGTAACAATTAATCTCAATTTTGCTAAATAAAAGGATCTGGCTTGCATCAGTCACATGACTGCCATTAACCAATGCTCGCCCTTGAGGGCAGAGCGCGTTCGTTACGAGCCGGGTACGAGCTCGCAAAGTGCATGCGCATTTTCTGCAGGCTGGGTGGTGCGGAGCTGGAGGAGAAGCAGGCAAATTAATTGGAAGGTGCAGACTGCAACAAAACAGTAAATAGGGTGTACAGTGCACACTATAGTCTATAACAACAAATGAATTGAAATAAATGAGCGTGCTGTTTGTGCAACAGCGCGACAAACATTACCTGTCCTTTTATGAACTGCACAAGTAGTGGTGGTCATTAACTGCTAGCTAACTGGGTAAGGGTGTTACAAGGGGGTCTGTAGCTCTGTCCACCGTTTTAGGGAACATGTTTTGTTTTAAAGTTACAGGACTTTTCCCTTCTTTTTTGTAGGGCTTTTATTTCACTAAAAACGATCTAATATGGATATCTACATAATTCCATATTAGATTCAGCCTGTTCTATCTTTTTTAACTTTGAGCACTCGCCCCTTTAAACGTCTCTGCACGGCCCTGCCCTGCAGCGATGTACCGGCTGCACCCCCTCTCCTCGGGCCTGTTCCTGTCAGTTGATCTTCTTGCATTTTACGGCAACTTGTTCCATATTTAAGAAACTGACTCAGTAACTGTGCTGTTAGTACCTTACAAAGTTTGCACTGTTTATTCATGTTGATCTACTGAGTAGATTTATGAAAAGCATTTTAGGAGAAGATCAACTGACAGGAACAGGCCCGAGGAGAGGGGGTGCAGCCGGTACATCGTTGCAGGGCAGGGCCGTGCAGAGACGTTAAAAAATATAGAACAGGCTGAATAACAACTCACATTCATGATGCATCTAATATGGAATTATGTGGATATCCATATTAGATCGTTTTTAGTGAAATAAAAGGTTTAAGGGCCCATATACTGTAAGGTGGTGGAAAGGATAACAGAGGTGTTGTATCGAGTGGTACCAGTGGAAGGTGGGAATGAGGTGGTGGTGCATTTTAATCGACTTAAACTTTTTCTCTCTACTGTAACAGAGGCTTCCAACCAGGAGTATAGAGAACGAGTGGTGCCTGTTGGTACCCTGCCGGAGTTAAGGGGTATCCCCCCTGGTGGTGGCTATCTGCAAACACTGTCCTCAGAGGGGAAGGGTGGCGAGATGGAGGCGGTGGTACCAGGGGCAGAAGTGGGGGCAATGGCAGCGAATCAGTCAGAAGAGGCAAGTGCAATTGGACCAGGACAGCAGAGGGAAGGGGACCAGCCTGCCCGAACATGGCGGAGCAGAGCCCGTAAGGACCCTTCACAGCTGCACAGCCATGGGCCTGCTGCGACGTGTCGGGCTAAGGAACAAGAACGGAACGAGGGGGCTCCAGTCCAGAAAACTCGTCTGGGACATCAGAGGAGGCCACCAGCATGGGCTAAGGACTATGAGATGATGTGACTCAAGGACGAGTCTGTTCTAAGGGTGGGGGGAGTGTAATGACAGGGGTGTGTGTGTGTGTGTGTGGAGGGGGGAGGGATTGGCATGGAAGGTTAATTAAGTGGCGACACCTGGGTTGTTAGGGATGTGGGATTAAAAGAGGGAGAATACAGGGTTCGGGGAGAGAGCCGCGCTGAATGAGAGATTGCGTGTTAGACACAGTACTCGTTGGTTCTGGGAGGGAGGTGCCGCTCGTATGCCGTGTAGGGCTGCCGGCGGTGAAGCCAGATAGCGGGCTGCAGGGATAGGTTCCGGAGTGGTAGGGAGAGGAGAGTTAGGACGGGGGTAGTTAGGAGTGCATGATCGCTGCTGAGTTTAGAGTGTTGGATGGAGGTGAATAGCGGCATCCCCATAGTGACGTAGCGGCTGGGGAATTCCCTTTCCGCGTGGTGTCTTTGATTGCGGACCTGTGTGAATTAAATGTTCTTTCCCTGTGGGAGGGTCTTGAGCCTCGGTGGGGGGGGGGACGCTATGTTTTAATCTTGTCCGTGTATGTTTGTTTGTGTTTTTTAAAGTAAGCAGCGTAGCCGCTAGGAGTCGGGGTGGGACTATAGAGGTGGTACTGGTTCCGTGACTCTTGCCTGTGCCCGAAGTGTGGGGATTACTGAGTATTGCAGTGCTATTGGTGTGCCGTGCCCTAGTGGGGATGTGGTGTGGTGCGGGATTTACTGTGTGATAACATGGATTAACACACGTTTGGAAGGGTTGGTTTGCTACGGGGAGATAGCGGGGCCGAACCCTTTGTGAACCCAGACCCGACCTGATAGGTCGCTGTATGAATTGTATTGAATAAAACTTGTTGTAATTGTAGTAGAAGTCTTGTGGTGGTTTATTCCTCCCTTACAGCCTCCAACACTATTTTAGGTTCATTACAATAGGTAGCTCAACTCGTCAGAACACCGGCAGCAGCACGGGCAGGGAGGGATCAGCTGGCAGAAGAGCTGAATAGTCTTTAGCCGTGTAAGGAATCTAAATTATGAGATGTAGAAAAATAACAGCCCTATTGCTCTTTATTTTAACATTTTTACTGTAAAAACCTTAAAACTGTAGGTTGTGTTTTGTTTGAAAAAGGTAGCACTTTACATTTTGAAAACTGTCTAAGTGATTCACATTAAACCCTGTGAAAAACAAATGGAGAACTGGAACTGACAAAAAAAATACCCTAAGCAGGCAGTTATATAAGTTGGTGAAGAGTTCAATTAGCCCTGACCACCAAAAACGGAGACCAGAGGAAATGCACATCTGTTCCAGTAGCCACCTGAAAGCACCAATTTTACACTGCTGCTTATTACACATGATGCTTATATTTGTTCCAACTTTGGAGTGTGTCAGATGGCAAAGGATGGCAGATTTGCTGGTGGCTGGTTGTTGGGAGACAGCAGGTATCCACTTAGCTAACACCTGCTGATTCCAGTGTTGAATCCCCAAACCATGGCTGAGGAGAGGTATGACATCACACACCAAAGACACACACTGCTGTAGAATGTGCTTTGGGAATGTGAACGATATGATTCTCATGCTTACACAAATCCTTGGAAGCTCTAAGATTTCTTCCTATATGTTGCTGTGCTGTTCTTGTTATGTGTAGTATGCTGCACGACACTGCAGTATTTATTTTATTAAAATATATTTTAGCCACTTTCTCAATTATGGCTTTTTTGAGAAGAGTTACTTCCTTCCTTTCGATGTTGCTTTTATCTACAGTCTGTGCTTTTCTTAAGCGGAGGCTGGGGAGGAGCCACACAAAGTACTGGAATTCTTTGTTGGTTACTTCTGGAATAACGAAGGTTTTTTGGAAACGCTAAGATTTTTTCTGGAAAGCCTCCACAGTTGTTGCCAGCAAGTGCCGTTCAATCAAAAGCGGACATGAAAAACGTTGCGGTTCTTTTTGGTAAGACCTACTCAAACTCAACTTCAACCTCGTCCTCTCTCATTATTTTGTTTGTTTCATCTTTAGTCATTAATTGTTTCATTGTATTGGTTCCTGTCTGCAATATACTGAGGCTGAATGTACATAAAAATATGTGTTCGTTTATACCATAAATAGTTTGCTTCTCCTTCTTCCAGTCCTTTCGAAGGGTAATAATTGTGTTTGCTGAACCGTATACTCCACTGTTCTGATCGGAGTTAAAGTGAAAGTGGGTACGACGTACCGCGGTTAAGTTAGCCTCATATTCGATATTCAGTTTTCTAGCTTCAATAACTTTTCACGGAAGTAAGGTGGGGCGTTATTAATCACAGAATCGTGTTGTCCAGTACGCAGGCTAAGATGCACACCGATTATTTTTGCGCTTCAAACCATTTCGTGATTTGTGATTCGTGTTAATAGCTAATAAATTAGGTGCTGTCAGCTGTAATGACATGGTGCTTTAGCATTTTGGGCTCATGGCGACTGATGCACACCCCTTTGTTTCCCAGATTGCTTTACGTACGATTTTTAATTAATTTTTGAATGTTCGAATGTATCCGTGTAATGCGAAATGGGACAATGCATGAATGGGTTAATAACTTTAAAACTAGACAAGACAGGCACTTCTAGTGAAGTGTGCATGGATCAGGGGACTCTGGGGGACAATGCACACCCCTTGGATTTTCAGAATAACTTTCTCTCTAACAGTTATTAATTAATACATTGTATGCATATTACATGGCATAGGGGCACTGCAATAAAGGGTTAATAGCTCTGGAACAAAATGGGACAGCCATGTCCCATGAAGTGTGCATGGATCAGTGGACTCTGGCGGACAATGCACACCCCTTAGATTTTCAGAATAACTTTCACTCTAATAGTTATTAATTGATACATTGTATGCATATTACATGGCATAGGGGCACTGCAATAAAGGGTTAATAGCTCTGGAACGAAATGGGACAGCCATGTCCCATGAAGTGTGCATGGATCAGTGGACTCTGGCGGACAATGCACACCCCTTAGATTTTCAGAATAACTTTCACTCTAATAGTTATTAATTGATACATTGTATGCATATTACATGGCATAGGGGCAATGCACTAAAGGGTTAATAGCTCTGGAACGAAATGGGACAGCCATGTCCCATGAAGTGTGCCTTGATGAGGGGACTCTGGGGGACAATGCACACCCCTTAGCTTTTCAGAATAACTTTCACTCTAACAACTATTAATTAATACATTGTATGCATATTACATGGCATAGGGGCAGTGCAATAAAGGGTTAATAGCTCTGGAACCAATTGAGACAGCCATGTCCTGTGAAGTGTGCATTGATCAGGGGAACTTGGGGGACAATGCACACCCCTCACTTTTTCAGATTAGTTTTGTCTGTAATAGTTATTTTTTAATATATTGCATCCACTTAAAGTGCAATGGGGCAACACACTAAAGGGGTAATATCTCTGAAACAAAATGGGACAGCCATGTCCAATTGAGTGTGCTTTCACCAGGTATTGCCTCATGCTTCCAGTAGTGACTCTGACCGTAGCCAAATGCAAAACTAGTGAAAAAACAGTCAGAAAAGATGAGGAGGGAAAAATGTTAGTGGCCCCCACCTGTTAAACCATTCCTGTTTTGGGGGTCGTCTCAGGATGCTACGATTGAGTATGAAGTCCGTTCCATTTCTTCAGTTTCAGATGAAGAGCATTCAGTAAAAAAACAACCCTCCTTAATTATTGTTTTCTTTTTTGTTCAATGGATAAATGCTTAATGCTAATGTATTAATTGTGACGAAACACGTAATCAAGCAATTCAGCTGCGATACATTTGCTTTGTTCCACGGTGCACTGCCTAATTCACACTTTACAACTTACTTATGGATAAATGTGTGTTATCAATTAACTGTCAATATGTATGAAATGGAGCAATGGCATGTAAAATGGATGCAATGTAATAATTAATAACTGCTAGACAGAAAGTGATCTTGAAAATCCAAGAGGTGTGCATTGTCCCCCAGACTCCACTGATGAAAGCACACTCAATTGGACATGGCTGTCCCATTTTGTTTCAGAGATATTACCCCTTTAGTGTGTTGCCCCATTGCACTTTAAGTGGATGCAATATATTAAAAAATAACTATTACAGACAAAACTAATCTGAAAAAGTGAGGGGTGTGCATTGTCCCCCAAGTTCCCCTGATCAATGCACACTTCACAGGACATGGCTGTCTCAATTGGTTCCAGAGCTATTAACCCTTTATTGCACTGCCCCTATGCCATGTAATATGCATACAATGTATTAATTAATAGCTGTTAGAGTGAAAGTTATTCTGAAAAGCTAAGGGGTGTGCATTGTGCCCCAGAGTCCACTGATCCATGCACACTTCATGGGACATGGCTGTCCCATTTTGTTCCAAAGCTATTAACCCTTTAGTGCATTGCCCCTATGCCATGTAATATGCATACAATGTATTAATTAATAACTGTTAGAGTGAAAGTTATTCTGAAAATCTAAGGGGTGTGCATTGTCCCCCAGAGGCCTCTGATCCATGCACACTTCATGGGACATGGCTGTCCCATCTTGTTCCAGAGCTATTAACCCTTTATTGCATTGCCCCTATGCCATGTAATATGCATACAATGTATTAATTAATAGCTGTTAGAGTGAAAGTTATTCTGAAAATCTAAGGGGTGTGCATTGTTCCCTGTAGTCCACTGATAAAAGCACACTTCACTAGATGTGCCTATCTCGTCTAGTTTTAAAGTTATTAACCCATTCATGTATTGTCCCATAGCACATTATACGGATACGTTCGAACATTCAAAAATTAATTAAAAATCGTACGTAAAGCAATCTGGGAAACAAAGGGGTGTGCAACAGTCGCCATGAGCCCAAAATGCTAACCGACCATGTCATTACAGCTGACAGGACCTATTTTATGAGCTATTAACGCGATTTTGCACAAATCACGAAATGGTTTGAAGCGACAAAATAACCGGTGTGCATTGTTGTCTGTGGACTGGACAACACGATTTTATCACTAAAAACGCCCCACCTTACTTCCGTGAAAAGTTATTGAAGCTAGAAAACTGAATATCGAATATGAGGCTAACTTAACCGCGGTGTACGACCTACAGTCAAGCCTGAATATTTTATCTGCATTTATGTGTTGTATTTGCCACAAAGGAATAGGCATACTATGCAAAGTAAAGAACTACTTTTATATTAGGGCGTTATAACGCGCGTCAGGGGGCTGCAGCTGTATATTGACTCCGGATATCAGACTCATGTTTCATTCCACAATGTACTCCAAAACAGCGCTGCCTCCCGAAACAGGATTGTTTATTAAATTTTCTTATATATTAACTAGATTTTACTATTGATTATATTGATTAATTAATGGTCCCGCGCGGTAACGCAACGGTTAGCAATGTTTGCATGTTCTCCTCGTGAGGTTTCCCCCCACAGTCCAAAATCATGCTAAGGTGACTTGGAGTTGCCTGTAGGCGTTAATGGTGTGTGATTGTGCCCTGCAATGGGCTGCCCTGAATAGGACAAGCGGACAGAGAACATTGCACTGACCGCGCTCACTCCAAAACTTGATGAAATTTGAGAGCCCTAATACTATTCACTATTGATTGCATGATTGCAATTTCTACTAAAAACGTACGTTTGAAACTGACAGCTAGATAAATACCATGCACAACAGCAATTTAAGGTTTATTCTTATGTTCGTCACTTACATTCGTCACTTTTGCGTTCGTAGACTTCCGTCTGGTGCCGAGAACACCCGAACGGCCGAGTACCTGCTCTCTAACTCTGACTCCAAAAAATCCGAGATCGCGTTCGATGAACAAATCGAACTTACGGGTTTTCGGACACTCGGTCGGTGACTCAAACGAACGGTTCGCGAACCGATCCATACCCAAGAGCCCTCGCGGCGTTTACTTCGGAAATGCAGTTACGCTGTTAAAAGGAATAAAATAAACGCAGCTGTTCATCTTTTATCACAACAGTATATTATTGCATTTCTGTATAATAAAGCTATATGTCTTTCATCAAAGAACAAACTAAGATATTTATTAACTTTGACGTTTACACAACAACGTATGCAAGTTTACTCATGCTCATTGTATGTGTATGTGTGATTGTATTGGTAATATTGCAGTTGTTGTTAACTGTGATGTAGTCCTTGATACTCATGCACATGAATTTGGCTTAAGTAAAGAAAATATACACCCTTTCTGCTTTTTATATATTGTTTTTTTTTATTGTGAAAAGTCAAGATGAACATTTTTGTTGAACACCAGCGCTATTTTTCAGTCAAATAACGTAACCTTGAGACAGATTTATTATCCAATCCCATGATTCGTTGAGTCATATGGTCAGGCGCAAAAAAAAGACGGAAAAAAAGTGAATCATAGAATCGGTTTTAAAATCGATTCATTACAACGGACAGTTCGAAAGAATCGAATCAGTTAATTGAGCCGAACTTCCCATCGCTACTAGATACACGTTGTGGTTGTTATCTTTTTTGTACCCGTCATCAAAGTGCTGTGACTATATAGTTGTTTAGAGGTCGATAGTCACGTGCGCTGTCAATTAAAATCGCATTTCCCCCGTCACCGCAGGGCCTGAGTCAACCGTGGATTTGAGTCGCGCATGCGTCAACCGCGTTACACTATTCAATAAAGGACTTCAGATCTCTCCTACATCTGCACTCTTACCAGTTATAGAAAGTTAAGGCCCATCTCATATATTTGCATAAATTTTCCTAAAATGGTTGATTACTTTTAATTGTTTGTATTGACCAGTGTTAAGTTACTGTAATTCCACTACTTTTGGCGATAATGGCGGTAACTTTTCAAATTAAATAACGCAATTAAATGTACAAAAATTTAAATGTGAAAATATTAATGGATAAATGCAGCCTATTCCCCTAATTTCCTGTTTAAGATCTAACGCTATCCGACCTCACGGTGGCGCAGTCAACGAACAACAAACAACAAATTTATTTTTGTATAGCGCATTATCACAACATTACATTGTCCCAAAGCGCTTTACAGCATCCCCACCCAAAGCTCCCAGTGAGTAAGCCATAGGCGACAGTGGCAAGGAAAAACTCCCTAGAAGGAAGAAACCTTGGGAGGGACCAGATTCAAAGGGGGAGCCCATCCTCCAGGGGCCGGCAGGGAGAGTCAAATACAGTTAAATCAGAGACACAAACGGGGAGCAGGGGGGAGATGGCAAGCCGGTGCCAACGCTCCCTCCAATCGCCAGGCAGCCAGAAGGCAGGGAGCGGGTCATACAAGGAAGATGACACAGGCAGAACGGCGAGCTGGATGCACGAACGTCTTTGCTAGAGGCGACGTCACATGTAGCAGGATGTGCTGGACATCTTGATAGATTGAGGTCTCCAGGCAGCTCCCCCCAGGAGAAGTAGGGGAAATAAATGCAATTAGTCAAAGTAAGGGAGACTATAGGCAGTGCTAAAAGGTAGATGAGTGCAATATGAAGTGCAATGCTCCAGCAGATATGGCTATGGCAGCATAAGTATAAGGAGGGAGAGGCAGGTGGGAATGCAGGCATGGGGAGTCCCTGAAATGTCAGCACTCCAATCCCACAAGCAATTGTGAAGCTAGAGTGACAGCACTGTCAATTCAGTTTATCCAAAGCCAATGGCACCGATCCCCACCCAGCTCTACACATCACACTATAGGTTTAACTGGGAGTGAGAAGCTACAGTAGCTAGAGCTGGAACTAGTGTGTTTTTAGTCTAGACTTGAATATTGAGAGTGAGCCTGAAACCCACACATCCGGTGGAAGACCGTTCCACAGCTGAGGAGCTCTATAGGAGAAAGCTCTGCAGCCTGCCGTAGCTCTTTCTACCCTAGGTACTAACAGATATCCCGCACCTTGAGATCGAAGCAAGCGTGGGGGGTTGTATGTGGTCAGCAGATCACTAAGGTATTCTGGTGCAAGGCCATTCAGTGCTTTATAGGTTAATAGCAGTATTTTATAGTCAATCCGAGACTTAACTGGTAACCAATGAAGGGAGGATAAGACTGGTGTGATGTGATCAAATTTTTTAGTGTTTGTGAGAACTTTGGCTGCTGCATTCTGTACCAGCTGAAGTTTATGTAAGGAACCAGACCGGCAACCAGAAAGGAGGGCATTACAGTAGTCCAGTCTGGAAGTTACAAAGGCATGTATTAATTTTTCTGCATCACAAAATGAGAGCATCTTACGAAGCTTCGCTATGTTTCGTAGATGATAAAACGCAGTTCTAGTAATACTTCTTATGTGAGCATCAAAACACAGATCTGAATCAACTAGAAGACCAAGATTACTAACCACAGAATTCTGACTTTTTTTTCTAAACTCAGAATTAAAGTCAGAATTTTGAGAAAAAAGTCAGAATTCAGAGAAAAAAGTCAATTCTGAGATTAAAGTCAGAATTCTGAGATTAAAGTCAGAATTCTGAGAAAAAAGTCAGAATTCTGAGATTAAAGTCAGAATTCTGAGATTAAAGTCAGAATTCAAATAATATTTTCATGGTGGCCCTAATCCTCTTCTGTACTTTTGTGCACTAGATAAATGAGTATTTGTTTTTAATAAATACATTTTAAGATAATTCCATTTTGCGGGAGTCCCGCGATTAATTCTATTCTCCCGCAACCCGCACATAAATGAGGACTTTACCACCCGCACCCGCATTCACCCATCAAATCTTGTCCCACGCCGCACTCGGTGCGTTGGGTCCCGCGGTTCCCGCGGGAGTGCAGGTCTACCTGTGATTGCCTATACTATTTTTTTGTTATGTTATTTTATTTTAATTTTTTTTTTTTACACATTTGAATACAGTTATGAGATAACTGTTTGTGAAAGTTTTTTTTTGTACTACTTCTTATTATTGGTTATGTCAAAATAGCACAAAATATAGGAAAATAGTTTTCTGTTCACTGAGTAAGCCCGTCTGCTGAAAGCACATTCATCTGCTAGCAAGTTATGGAGCATTTCTTCAGTTTATCTCTAAGCAGCATCCTTAAATTGTTTCACTGTTAAATGTTTGAACTGTTAAAAGTTTAAGTGGAGACAGAACAGGAAAAAAAGCATTTGGTTTTATTGAATCTTTTTTTTGCCCTACCAAAGCCTATTTGTGTAAGGGTCATGCACAAATCAGAAGGCACTTAAATTAATTTATGATTTGTTGTCTGAAACAAAGAAATAAAAGTATCTGTAACATACTGAAATGCATAGCATCATATTTGTTTCATTGCATCATACTGCATCGAATCGTGTTGAATCGAATGAAAATCGGATTGCACTGCATCGTAACAGGGGTGTATCGTATCGCATCACATCGCTAGCTGCTTCATGTATCTTTAATGTATCGTATCGTTGGCTATGCATCGAGATGCGTATCGCATCGGCCTCAGTTATGGAGATGCACATCGCTAAAAGAAGACAACTGACGAACTACAACCTTTTCCATGATCTTTGAAATGAAAAGAAGATTTGAGATAGGTCTATAGTTTCCTAAAACACTAGGTTCAAGATTTGGTTTCTTTAGGACGGGTCTAATAACAGCCATTTTAAAAGGTTTTGGAACATATCCAAGCTTAAGAGATGAGTTTAACACATTTAACAGGGTAGTGCTAATCTGCGGTGCAATTTCCTTGAAGAATTTTGTAGGAATTGGGTCTCTGAGGCTTGTAGAGGATTTACAGGAGGAAATTAAGCTCAGGAGTTCTGAGTGTTTTATAGGAATGAAAGATTCAAAAGTCTCATTATTGATAGGCATAAGACTAGCAGGAGTCTGGCAGTCACAGGTAGCTAAGGACGTGCACTGGATGGTCTGTCTAATCTTAGTTATTTTACCATTAAAGAATGTAATAAAGTCATTACTCTTAAGAGATTGTGGGACTTGCGAGTTTAATGGAGAATTCTGTGTAAACTTAGCCACGGATTCAAATAGGAATTTTGGATTGGTTTTGTTCCTGTCTATTAATCTGGAGAGATACACAGACCTAGCAGTCACTAGTGCTTGTCTGTATTTAGACAGGCTCTCTTTCCATGCAGATTTGAAAACTTCTAATTTAGTTGAGCGCTATTTGCACTCTAGCTTGCGTGATGCCTGTTTCAGTTCATGTGTATGATCAGAGTACCAGGGGGCAGGTTTCTTATCTCTATGCTTGATCTTCTTAAGTGGAGCTACAAGATCTAGTGTGCTACGAAGGGATTTATCCATGTTTGCAGTCGCCTGTTCAAGTTCATTTATACATGATGCTTCAGATATAAGGCTGAAGGACTGTGGAAGTTGTTTCATAAATGTTGTTGTAGTTAGTGAGGCAATGGAACGTCTGATTCTGTACTTTGGAGCTGTGGTCAACCCGAGGCTAAACTGGATTTCAAAGTTAACAAGTAATGATCTGAGAGCAGAAGACTCAGGCATAATAGATACATGTTCCACCAGGATGCCATGACTAATAATCAAATCAAGGGTATGGTTACAGGCATGAGTAGGCCCAACTACATTCTGACATACACATAGAGAGTCAAGAATAGCTGTAAACGCTATTTTTAAAGGATCACTATCTTTCTCCATATGAATGTTAAAATCACCCACAATAACAGCTTTGTCAGTACTGACCACCAGGTTAGTTTAAAAATCAGCAAACTCCTTAAGAAAATTACTGTACGGCCCAGGTGGTCTATAAACAATAACAATGGTGATTTGGGGTGAAGAGCAAGAAAGAGATGAGCCAGCAAGACTAAGTACAACAGTTTCAAATGTGCTGAAACTCAGACCACATTTCTCAGTCACTCCTAGGCTGGATTGAAAAATTGCAGCAACACCACCACCTTTGCGATTTGGTCGAGGGTTATGCTTATAACTGTATTCAGCTGGAGTAGATTCATTCAGTGCCATGAATTCATTTGGTTTAAGCCAGGTCTCCGTGAGGCATATGGCACCAAGACTAAAATCAGTAATTATTTCATTTATTAATAGCGCCTTAGGAGCCAGTGATCTTACATTCAGAAGTCCAAGTTTAAGTTTAAGCCCTGCATCACAGCTGTTTTCTAGTAACGGATTCATTGTAATTTTTATTAAGTTATTATGGCACACACTACGGTGGAATCGGCTTCCATGATTAAAAACGCGGGGAGCAGACACAGTCTCAATAAAATGAACCCTAGGTGACGACTCTAGGCGACTAGCAGGCGGTCGGTTATGCCGGTTTGCCTGCCGCCTGGGCTTGGCTCTAGTTAGTCAGCGATTTGCCTGGAGACTATGAGCTATGCTTTTAGACAAGAGGTCAGCACCAGCCCGCGAGGGGTGAATACCGTCCCTCTTCAAAAGCCCAGGCCTACCCCAAAACATCCGCCAGTTGTCTATATAACCCACACCATTTATCGGGCACCAACATTGCAGCGATTTGTAAAGGACGATAAAGGTGTCCCAAATGTCATGGTGACCATAAATACAAAGACTGTAGAGGTAATGTGCAGGAGAAGCGTTGCGACTGTGGCAGTCAGCACAGAGTGACATATGGAGGATGTGAAATTAGAAAAAGGGCGGTGAAAATTCAGCGAGTTAAAATGATCAACAATTTAAGCTGTGCAGAGACAGTGAAGAGGGTTCCAGGAAAGAATGGAACTTCCAGGGTTGACCAAAAATCAGCATTTGGGATGGGTCAAAGAGAAGAAAGTGATTCGGCACTGACAGTAGACAAGCTGATTCTGTTTATTGCACATGCGATTAATTACACTGATCAGGTTAAACATAAAACGGAGAAAATTAAAATAATTGTGAGGGGAGCAGAGAAATTCTTGGCAATAAAAAAACTTTCCTGGGAACACGTTAGTAGAAAACTAGAAGCAGAAGGGAAGTCAGGAGGAACTAGCGACGGGACAAACTGATTATTTTACTTTCAGACTTTCAACCATAGTGGCAACTGCGTAATGTTTGTTTACAGCACAAGAAGTTCATCGCCATACAGAGCATGCATCAGGAAATGTACATAAAAATGTATAGCATATGAAAATAATGTATACTGTATAGTATAAAAAAATCACATTTTTGAAATTACTGTATTGTTTTTGACTGTTACTCAGTCTTTTAATGTAAATTTTTTTTTACATTTACATTTAAGTTCTACATTTAAGATTTATATTTAACATTTATATTTACATTTAACTTTTATATTTAACATTTACATTTAATATTTATATATAGACATACCATTTATATTTTCATATGATAAAAATTTTGAAAATAATCTACTCGGCAAAAAAATCTGATGATCCACAACACCATTGACTTCTAGCTAAATGTCATAAAATTGCACTAAATGTTGAAAAAGTGGCAAGTACAAAAATGTTTAGTACATTTACAAACGGCGCCCCATATGGGGCACGATCAGGATGGCCCTGTCACTACGCGATTTAGACCAGAAAGTCGATTTGGACTGACTACACAAGCGCAGAAAAACGTCATTTCCACTCACGACTGCTTGACAGGCCGCTGCTGATAGCAGCCAAAATAATAATAAATAATAATACATTAATAAATTATATCACATACAGTCAGGACCATAAATATTTGGACAGAGACAAAGTTTTTCGATTTTTAAGTTCTGTACATTACCACAATACATTTTAATAGAAACAAGTCAGCTGCAGTTGAAGTGCAGACTTTCAGCTTTAATTCAGGGGGTAGAACAAAAACATTGCATAAAAATGTAGGGAACTAAAGTCATTATTCTAGACAATCCCCTCCTTTCAGGGGCTCATAGGTAATTGGACAAATTAATATAACTGCAAATAAAATGTTCAATTCTAATACTTAGTTGAAAACCCTTTGCAGGCAATGACTGCCTGAAGTCTCGAACTCATGGACATGACCAGTCGCTGGGTTTCCTCCTTTTTAATGCTCTGCCAGGCCTTTACTGTCACGTTCGGGCTTAAAGCGAGCAGGGAAGCAGGCGAAAGCAGCCAGGAAGTCAGGGTAACGGGGTTTATTGCACGCAGACTGACAGGTACGGACACTACAATGACAGATCTGGGGTACACTGACTTAGACACGGACTAAATACAAGACACAGGCTAAGGGTAACGAATCACAGGTAAGAGACAATCAGGGAATCACACGAGGTAACGAGGTGGGCGTGGCACACATCGGGAGCGGACGGAGCGGGGCGTGACATAACCCCCCCCCAAAGGCGCGCACACCGGGCGCGCCCGAGAGGAGGCGACGGACGGGACGAAACCGGGGAACAGGACCTGGAAGACAAAGCAAAAACATCAACCAAAAACAGGGAACAGAACGGAGACACAGAACAAGAACAGGGACGAGACGAAAGACAAGACACGACACAGAACAGGGAAGGCAGACAGGCAGACAAGGAAGGGAGACACCGAAGGGGAGACAGGCGGAACAAAAGGGCCAGGAGTGAACGAAGGAGCCAGAGAGGGACGAGGAGCAGAGACAGGCGGGACTAACGGAAAGGGAGGAGGAACAAGGGGAGCACGAGGGAGCCCAAGCGGGCGACGGGCAGCGGCCGGAGGGGCCGCAGGCGGGAGGAAGAAGGGAGCTGAAGGGGACCACCCAGGGGCCAAGGGAACGGGACGAGGGAGTGACGGAGGGGACACGGAGGGAGCAGGAGGGAACACCAGTGCAGGCGGGCAGGAGGGGGAAGCCGCGGCAGGCGGAGGCGCAGCCGGAGCCGGCGAAGGCGCCGTCCGACGCACAGCCGGAGCAGGGGGGCCCGGAGGCGACCGACATGGAGCCGGAGGCGGGACCGAGGACCGGCACCGAGGATCCAGGGGGGGACCCGGAGGCGACCGCCGACCCCGAGCCGGAGGAACCGCAGGCGGCCCCAGAGCCCCAGCCAAGGCGAGCGAGGGCGAGCCAGGGGGCAGGGAGGGCGGGACCCGGACCCGACGCCTGTGTCCTCTGCCCTTACGGGACACTGACAGGCGGGGTCCCGGGGGGCGTCGGCTTTGCCGGGGTAAGGGTGAGGGAGTCAAGGCCTTCAAAGAGGCAACAGGCAGGGCAGTCAGAGCCGCGGGCGTGGCCGCAGGCGGGACAGTCAGAGCCGCGGGCGTGGCCGCAGGCGGGGCAGTCAGAGCCGCGGGCGTGGCCGCAGGCGGGGCAGTCAGAGCCGCGGGCGTGGCCGCAGGCGGGGCAGTCAGAGCCGCGGGCGTGGCCGCAGGCGGGGCCACGGGCAGGACAGGAACGGTGGCCTCAGGCGGGGCCGCGGGCAGGACAGGAACGGCGGCCGGCTGGACAGGCGAGCAGGGCTGGGCCGGCTGGACAGGCGAGCAGGGCTGGGCCGGCTGGACAGGCAAGCAGGGCTGGACAGGCGAGCTGCCAACCGGGGACGCCGCGGGCAGAGCAGCGGCAGCAGCCGGCGATGCAGCCGCGGGCATGGCCGCAGGCAGTGCAGCCAGAGGCCAGACGGGCAAGTCAGGTACGTGGCCAGCAGGGGGTGCTGCAGGCAGAGCAGGGACCACTGCAGGCGCCTCGGGCATACGGTCAGCAGGGGGCGCCTCAGCGGGCGCTGCCAGCACGCGACCAGCAGGAAGTGCCTCAGCGGGCGTAAGGTCAGCAGGGGGCGCCTCAGCGGGCGCCGCCAGCACACGACCAGCAGGGGGCGCTGCAGGCAGAGCAGGGGCCACTGCAGGCGCCTCAGGGGGCGCTGCAGGCAGAGCAGGGGCCACTGCAGGCGCCTCGGCGGGCGCCGCCAGCACGCGGCCAGCAGGGGGCGCCTCGGCGGGCGCCGCCAGCACGCGGCCAGCAGGGGGCGCAACCGCGGCCACCTCAGGCAGTTTAGGCGCCGGCAGGACAGGCGAGCAGGAGCAGGGCTGGCCGGGCAGGACAGGCAGTTCAGGTGCCGGCAGGACAGGCAGTTCAGGTGCCGGCAGGACAGGCAGTTCAGGTGCCGGCAGGACAGGCAGTTCAGGTGCCGGCAGGACGGGCGTCGCCACCCCGCGGCCAGCAGGGGGCGCCTCGGCGGGCGCCACCAGCACGCGGCCAGCAGGGGGCGCCTCGGCGGGCGCCACCAGCACGCGGCCAGCAGGGGGCGCCTCGGCGGGCGCCACCAGCACGCGGCCAGCAGGGGGCGCCTCGGCGGGCGCAGCCTCCACGCGGCCAGCAGGGGGCGCCTCGGCGGGCGCAGCCTCCACGCGGCCAGCAGGGGGCGCCTCGGCGGGCGCAGCCTCCACGCGGCCAGCCACCGGGACTGCAGGCAAGCCAGGCAGGACAGGCGGGTCAGATGGGACAGGCGGGTCAGATGGGACAGGCGGGTCAGATGGGACAGGCGGGACAGGCGGGTCAGGCGGGACAGGCGGGACAGGCGGGTCAGGCGGGACAGGCGGGACAGGCGGTGCCGCGGGCAGAGCGGCGGCAGCTGCAGCCGGCAGCGCAGCCGCGGGCACACCGGCTCTAGAGACCCGGGGAATCGCGTCTCTCACCGGGCTGATCCCTTTTCCGTGCAGGCGTTCCGGCCGGTACGGATATGCCTCCCGCGGTGGCGGCAGCTCACCAGGGACGCCGAGCAGGCGGGTAGCGGCGAAGTCATCCCAGGGCAGCGGTGAGCCATCATGCTCCCTGGCTAACTCCCAGGCGGGGAGCAGAGTGCAAGCCCCCAGGAAGAGCGACGGAGCCTCCTCCTGCTGCACTCTGTTCCGCCGCTTCTTGCCGCTGGCAGGCGAAAGCGGAGCCACCGCGAACGCTTCGTCCTGGCTCCGGGCGACGCGTTCGCCTCTCAGCCGTGCGAGGCGCTTGCTGAGACGGCGTAGGAGCTTGCGTGCCCGCTCGAGCGGGTACTGCTGTCCTGGCGGGCGCTCTTCCGCGAGGAGGTCCGCGCCCCGGGTGGCCAGCTCCAGGGCTACAGGATCCTCCAGTACTGTTGGTTGGGAGCGCCAAAACACGAAGTCTTGCAGGAGACCGAGCCGGTGGTGCTCGGTCTCCCGCGTCGTGTTGTCTGAGAGATCTGTCATTCTGTCACGTTCGGGCTTAAAGCGAGCAGGGAAGCAGGCGAAAGCAGCCAGGAAGTCAGGGTAACGGGGTTTATTGCACGCAGACTGACAGGTACGGACACTACAATGACAGATCTGGGGTACACTGACTTAGACACGGACTAAATACAAGACACAGGCTAAGGGTAACGAATCACAGGTAAGAGACAATCAGGGAATCACACGAGGTAACGAGGTGGGCGTGGCACACATCGGGAGCGGACGGAGCGGGGCGTGACATTTACTGCAGCAGCTTTCAGTTGCTGTTTGTTTGAGGGTCTTTCTGTCTGTAGTTTAGTCTTTAGCAAGTGAAATGCATGTTCAATGGGGTTGAGATCAGGTGACTGACTTGGCCATTCGAGAATATTCTACGTCTTTGCTTTAATAAAGTCCTGGGTTGCTGTGTGTTTTGGGTCATTGTCCATCTGTATGATGAAACGCTGCCCAATCATTTTGGCTGGATTTGAGCAGACATGATGTCTCTGAACACCTCAGCATTCATTCACATCATCAAGAAACACTAAAGACCCAGTGCCACTGGCAGCCATGCACGCCCAAGCCATCACACTGCCTCCACCATGTTTTGCAGATGTTGTGGTGTTCTTTGGATCATAAGCTGTTCCATCCCTTCTCCATACTTTTTTCTTTCCATTATTGTGATACAGGTTGATCTTGGTTTCATCTGTCCAAAGAATGCTGTTCCAGAACTGTGCTGGCTTTTTTAGATTAATCACTGTATGACTTTTCAAATTCATTTGACCTGCAGTGAAATGCTCCAATTAATTTTCCTTGTACTTTTCCTTGCAGGATTCTGTGGGGTTTTTGCATAATTATTCAGTCATGCCTTTAGTAAATATGCTCTAGAGAGCCTTTTTGGTGCATAGTATTGCAAATATACCTAAATGTTTGAAAAATTCACCATGCTCCATTTTACAACTGATTCTCTTTTTATAATGCACAATGGCAATGGCTTTGTGTTATTATGTTATAATATTATAAATGTGTTATTACTTTATATTATAAAAATGCAACAGATGAAATTAGCTTAAGTTTCAAGCCTTTGTAACGTGTATTTTTTCCACATTTGATAAAATTTTAGAAAGAAGCCAGGAAACTGCATGCTTAACTGAACTGTCAATATCCATTTCTGTTTGATTTAGCTCATTATTTTTAATTGTATGAAATGATTAAGCCAGCAATGATTTTAACATCTTGGGAATTAGATGATTTTAGATGGGTTAACTCGACTTGTGAGGGTAATCGCAATTGTTTTTTTTTACAGTGTTTGGTGCCGTTTTGCCATTTTCACTGGGTCAATCTAGGCCAACAGGTAATTTTAAAAATACATACGTGTCAGGATGGGAAAATATTTTTTCTAATAGTTTTGCATTTTGGGAAATTTTTTGAAAGAGTTTTGCGTTTCCTTGCAGTAGTTTTCCGTTTCCTTTTTTTTTTTTTTACTAATAACTGTATTGTGTCAGTTCAAAGTACAAAATATAGGATTAATAAGTATAAACTTAAATGATACAGATATGTCCAGTTACTGTATGTGTGCTTTAAGCATTTAACTATGGGAGACAATGCACTCCATATAACTTTTATATGTGCTTTTATTTTGGCCTACTAATAATTGCACTGTGTTCATTCACTGCCAGTTATTGTAAACAAAACAATTGGATTATTGAAGGTAAATTGCACACAAAAACAATGAAATATTAATTAAAATTCGCCCGTAATGAAATCTGGGAAACCAAGGGTTGTCGCTTGTTTTCTTGAAAGGTATTACATCCGGAAAATTAAATGTAAAGTTAATTTTACCGCGGTGTCTTAGTTAAGGTTTAAACCCGAACCAACTACAACACCGCCGTAAAGTTATCTTTATATGGGTTTTTTTTGGCTGTAATATCTTTCAATGTTTGTAATATATTTCAATATTTGTGAGTGCACTTCACATTCAATAACCCAGTTGACTGCTTAAAATCACTGGTGAATGGACACTTTATGTATTTATAAATACGTATAAATTACATAATATTAAAGTTACATGGTGTACCTTGGTCCCCATAGTTTAATGATCAAAGCACACTTTACAGGACATGTCTGTATTATTTAGGTTTATCCGTGTCGTCATGTTGCAGCAAATAACAAGTGGGCAAATGTAGTGGAATCGCAATGGTAATGCAACAGTATTGCGACGGAATGCAAAGCCATCTTAAAAATATTTTCCCTCCCTGACCACTTAGGGGCTCCGTAATAACCTATACAATTCAATTGAAAACAAACAAATCAGTTAGAGGGAAAAATATAAAACAATAAATAACGTACAATAAGCTAGTTGCATAAGTGTGCATTTCCTTAAACTAATACTTTGTTGAAGCAGTTTTTGATTTAATTACAGTGTTCAGTCTTTTTGGGTACACACCTGCCATCAAGTACAATGACTCTGGATAACCCCAAATAAAGTCTAGTGGTCCTAATACTGTAGGACTTTCCTGACATTTAATCAGTTGCATCCTACAGCAAAAGCTATGGTTCAAAGAGAACTTATAAAGCATGAGGGATTCATTGTTGAAAGGTATCAGTCAGGAGAAGAGTACAAAAAAATTCCATGGCATTAGAATTACCATGTAACGCAGTGAAGACAGTCAAGAAGTGGAGAAAATATGGGACAACAGTGACGTTACCAAGAACTGGACGTCCCTCCAAACTTGAAAAGAGAAGATGACAAGACTGAAGGAGCTGCAGGAATTTCTGACAAGTACTGGTTGTGAACTACATGTGACAACAATCTCTAATATTCTCCATATGTTTGGAATATGGGGTAAGGTCACAATGTGGAAGCATTTTATTACAAAGAAAAACATCCAAGCCAAGCTAAATTTAGCAAAAAAAAATACATCACATCTCTCAAAAGCATGTGGGAAAATGTGTTATGATCTGATGAAACAATGTTGAACTTTTTGGGCACAATTTCAAAAGGTTTGTTTAGTAAACAAACGACACGGCGCATCACCAAAAGAAAACCATGGTGCTTTGGGGTTGGTGGGGCTTTAGTCAAGATGGAGGGAATTGTGGACAGTTCCAAATATCAGTTCATTTTGGCCCAAAACCTTCAGTTGTCTGCTAGAAAGCTGAAGATGAAGCGGAATTTAACCTTTTAGCACAACAATGTCGCCAAGCATACATCCAAATCAACAAATGAATTGCTTTACCAGAAGAAAATTGAAGTTTTGCAATGGCTGAGCCAGAGCCCAAATCTACTGTAAATACAGCTGAAAATCTGTGGGATGACCTGAAGAGGGCTGTGCACAAGAGATAAGGAAGAGTGTGCAAATACTGCCAAGTCAAGATGTGGCATGCTGATAGACTCCCACCCAAAACGACTGAATTAATTCAAACTGTAATTAAATCAAAAGGTGCTTCAAAAAAGTATTAGTTTAAGGGTGTGTACACTTATGCAACCAGATTATTGTACTTTTTGATTTGTTATATTTTTCCCCCTAACAGATTTAATTGTTTTTCCAATTGAATTATGCAGTTATTGGTCACATTAAAGGTGGGGAAAATTTTGAAATGATTTAACATGACAAAAACCTGGCATTTTAACGGGGTGTATACTTTTTATATCCACTGTAATAACTGAAAATCCTTATTAATGACATTAATGCTCTTAAAATATGCAATTCTTGGGGAATGCTTAAGCATTTAAAATAATTCCTATTGAAATACCGCATGTATGTTCTTAGTGTAGTTCTGTGACAATATGTTTGTCCAATACTGAGAAGCTGGTATATATTTGTGGGTCTTCATCTTCCCTTTCCCACAGTGAGCATAAAGGAGCTATTTAAACCTGTATACTTGGGAGACACCATAGTGCTCACCTGCTCAGAAGGAGGCGATGTCACATGGTATATCAATGATATTGTAATCCCAGATCAAACACAACAAAACTATATCTTCACCATAAAATCTACTAGTGCACAAGGCCAATATGCGTGTGAGGGGCATGGAAGTAAGAGTGATGTATATAATCTCGAAATCAAAGGTACGTAAATATCTGCAATTGACAATAACCTATTATTACATTTAGATCCTTGTAAAATGTGCTACATGCTGTTTATATACTGTACAAATATATACAAATATGCTGGTATAGAAATATCTTTGGGAATTTAGTACAATGTTCTTTTTTTGCTTAGCAACAATCATTTATCAAGCAATACATGAAGTTGTTCAATTTGTGAAAGTGTCTATTTAGATCTTTGCAGTAAATGGTGATATGGTTACCTAGTTAGTATTTACCACTACATGAGATTTAAAGAGAAAATAAGAATAGTAAATTCGCCTTGATTGGCAGGTCTGAGCCTGACTATATCTAATCTCCTTCTTTCCTTGCTTCTTTCATATCCCAGATTCCTTTCCTCCAGAGGTCCTAGTCATACAGTCTGGACATTCAGTGGTCTATAAAGATGACTCTGTTTTTCTAGCCCTTTACGTGGACGATTGTCCGAATTGGACGTGTTATGTGTATAAAAAACAGGCCTTTTACTATGTAATAATAAAAGATTACCCAAAAATTGGCCCTTTGGAGTTCATGACGTCCTCTGTGGAGAAGACCTCAGAACCATATATTTATTGGTGCAAAAATAAGATCACAAACATGAGAAGCAGCACTGTTGTTCTCACGGCAACCGGTAAGAAATGTTATTATTAAACTTTCACTTTCTATAATTTCCTATCGATCCATTTTTACACCAGTTTTACAGTTCTTTTTCTGAATGCTTAAACACTAAACTATGGGAGGTATTTTTTGCAAAAAAAATTAAATGAAAATGATAAAATGAAAATACAATCTCCACTTTGCCATTTAGGTTTTAAAGTCTATGTGAAAAAATCCTGCCAAAATGAAAATTAAAATGAAATACTGCCATTTGCATTTTAATTTCCCACTCATGTATGAGTCAGATGTGAAAAATTAAAATAATGATTTTTGTCTTTTCATTTTCCAATTTGACTTTTTATTTCAACTTTGCAATTTCATTTTCAAGTTCATAATATGCAAATATATGTTAATTGGAGTGGGGCAGTGGGCAGAATTATGGACTTCCGTTACGGTTGATGTGATTCTTGTACATGGTCAGCGGTGTTGTCTGAGCTAATGGCAAAGTCACACGCGGCTTAAGTTAGCTACTCATTTGCAGCTTCCAGTTCATTTAGCTTCTTATTTGTAGCATCTTATTTCACGGTTTAAGTTATTCCCAGCTTCTTTAGAGTGGAGTGTTCGCAGCATCACATGCTGCACATTTATAATTAAGACATTCTGAAAATATGAAATAATATATTAATAGAATTTTTGTAGCACACATATTTATACAGGTATGTCATTGTAACGAAACACTGAAATTAAACCTGCAAGGAAATTTGTGAAATAAACTTAAATGCCTTATATCCATTATTGTTTGAGCAGTGTTAGACCATTTTGAGAAAAAAAAAAACTTTATCCCCTTATTTGTATTGATAATGAGTTATGTTGGGAATACACAGCTATACTTTACACCTTTGGATTCCTGTGTGTATCTGTGATTGCTACATGTATGACAGCACCTTTTTGCAAACTGCTGTGCCCTGCACAGAGGTAAAGCTAAAGCCACAAGTGCTTTTCAGTTACACTGTCAGCGCGTAGTTGGTGCATCTCGTGTAAATTCATATGACAGTTTATGTGTACTCTATAGACGCAATAATATAATTTTTAAAAAGTTTTTGAAGAGTTTTGCAATAAATGCTTTTTCAAGAGATGTATAATGTTTTACTGGTTTGCATAAGGTTTTGTGGTTAGTGTGTAGAATTTTGCAAAAATAGCCTACAGTATAGTTTCAAAGATAGTGCCTAAGCAATCAGAAAAGACCTGTAATATAAGAGTGCACAACTAAGGCAAATTTATCTGAACAAGGAATTTCCCAACCTAATGGTAAAATGGACATGAAATCAATCTTAATTTACAGTTGACATATACAGGGGAATTATGTCACTGGTGTTGCGTAACTTGCGTTTTTGTGCTAATGTTATGTAAGAGTTTTCTGCATAATTATCTGAATTGTCAGTCTTTGTCTTTGTTTCTCATTGTGCTGTTCTCACCCCTTCAGATCGATGGATACAACTAGTGCCTCACCCTGCTCTGCCGGAACTGGGAAAACAATTAGAACTGGAATGCATTGTTCGTGGTGCACCAAATATAATAAATGTCATTTTCTATAAAGACGGTAAAGCATTGCTGACTGCCCAAAATAATGTGAAATACTTGATTGAGAATATGTCAAAGACCGACGAAGGAAACTACGAATGTGAAGCTACCTACACATTCCAAGCGAGTAGCAGCAATAGCGAGTTCACTGTCAAATCTGAGCCTCAGAAAGTCATTGGCATAGGTAAACAGCTGTGTGAGTGTTGCAGTGTGAATGTGTGTCTGCATGTTCTGTATTATTTACAGTACCAGTCAGAAGTTTGGACACACCAAACTGCATGTCGCATCACATGATCTGGCCACCTGACCTACTGTAAACTTAGCAGAAATGGTTTTGGAGGAGTTTCACCAGAGAGTGAAGGAAAAGTTGCCAGTGAGTGCTCAGCATATGTGGGACCTCCTTCAGGACAGCTGGAAAAGCATCCCAGGAGGCCACCTCATGAAACTGGCATAGAGGAGACAGTAGGGTCAGCCAGTCCCTGGAGCGATTGGGGTTAAGGGCCTTGCTCAAGGGCCCAATGGTGGAATCACTCATTCCATATATGATATTTTTATAGACTTGATGTTTTTATTTTAAAATGTAGGGAATATTAGCAGTATAAACTTTTCTATGGGAAGGTGTGTCCAAACTTTTGACAGGTACTGTATATGCCTACATGTTTATTTGTTTATTCATTAATAGTACATTTCCATATTCTATCTATATCTGTTTTTTGTCCTTTTATCTTTATCTTTGTATCTTAGTATATTGTTCTGTGTATTTATGTCTTGACAGAATGTTTAAATTGCATACATGTACTACCCCCAAAACAAACTCCTTGTATGTTTTGTACATGACAAATAAAAGGAATCTGATTGGCTATGATTGGTTTTCATTATCTCTGATTGGTTCTGATTATCTCCCATTTCCTGTGTCCTCCAGAAGTGACTCTAGTGGCAGTCATGTCATACACACCAGGGAATCCTGTGTGCACTTGCAGCAAATGCAGGTCTGACGGCAAGTCTGAATTCTATGAGATTGAAAATGGCCACTATAAAAAAGATGAAAATACAACTCTATCCCAGGGGAAGTACGCCTGTAGAGTTCGCTGGGATACCGGAGCCTCCTCATTCAGTCTGCCATATTCTGGTGAGTCCTGGATGGTGATTTTATAATGTGCAAAACTAACAGTCTGCATTCATGCCAAGTAAATCTACCTATGGACTCCATTCCAACACGACACATGGTGCTATATGGGAGAGCTTGTCTATTAAAGTTATGGCGCCCCCTGGAGATCCTGCAGGTGCCAGCAGGTGTCTAGTGGAGGCTCAGTTAAATTAAACCACACAGAACAGTGCAGATTTGCTTTTAGGACTGGGTTGGGTTAGGGCATTATGCATGAATCCTGGTAGATAAAACAGATTCCATACATGCTACGTTCTTCAGATACTGACAAAGAGTCTTCAAGTCTCCAAATGAGATTTTTTTTCTTTGCTTCAGAGTTGTTTGTGCTCTGGTCAAGAAGACCAAGAAGCTGCCTTGTTAGTCAGACAAAGTTTTCAGCTGAAGTTTCTCTTCACCGTTATTCTCCCTCTCGTTCTCATCTACAGTGTCAGGAGAAGCCGATCGAATCTAGATGTAATCCTGGATAATCAGGGATACGAGGTCCTGAAGACATCTAAGGCAGAGGAGGATACCACACACAAGCAGGAGAACATGGAGTAGGATATGAGGCACTGAAGCTGTCCAAGGCAGAGGGGAAGGAAGGGGAGTATCAGACTATTCAGCCGGGAGGAAATTAAATGGGGGCCTGCAGGAAGGGAAATGCCAAACTAATGTGGAAACAAATGGTGGAGGGGGGGGGGGGAGTGAACAGCTCAAGAGAAATGGAACTAATGTCTCTGATACATGTACATGGATGATTATTGTTTTTCACATTGTTTTGAGACTTTATAGTTATAACATCTGCCATAGTGCATAAAAGAAAAAAACACTGTTTGCTCGCTGTTTGGCCCTAAATGCACTTTATTTACCCATTTAAATGGTAACTAAATGCTATGCAGTTATTACAGGTTGTACAACAGCCACTCTTCATTACAATCAGAACATCAGCATCATCAATTGAGTGAATATGATCATTGTCTAACAGGTGGTCTGTCACCAGTGGGTTACATGGGAAGTTACATTTGCATGTTTGTGGTGTGTGAATCCAATTAGTGTGATACAAGCGTGTGGAAAACAGTGTGCAGATGTTAAAGAAAATATGTCGCTATTGAGGAAGGAGCCAAACGTGTGGTCATATGTTTCTTTATTTCATTAAACTTCCACATATACATTTAACTGTACAATTACGAGCATCATATAAAGTATATTTCTGCTTTGATATTGCATTTTAATCATAACTCCATTTTAATGGGGAATTCAATACATTTTGATGAGCTCAGTTATATGCAGAAAACATGTCTAGAATGTGTCTCTTGCCAAATTTGTACTTGTATGAATTTAACATTTTATTGTTTAGTATTGGGTTTATATTGTAAATGCATATTTTGATATAAATTGCTACAGTAGATATTCCAGCTTAATGAGACATATTATATTTTTATTTTAAAATTTATCTATGCTGAACAACCATATAAACACTGCATTCTAAAAGATGTCGTTTTTATCCAGTTTATAGATAAATATGAAGACGGTTTTTTTTCTACTTGTCATTAAGCAGCTAAATGAATGTTTGTGTGAATTAAATGATATATGATATGTAAAAATACATTTTTTATAAATGAAATGAAGTTGCTTATTAAAAAATATATTAAATTCTCTGGCTCGGTGCATCTCTTTTTCTCTAAGTTTATCTAAACTATAAAAAAAATTGGTAATATGAAATCGAATTAACTAGACTTCACCACAAGATGGGGCTGTCCACAATGTTTTTACGTGGTTGTTCTCTGTCGTGTCTCCTTAAATATTATAATATTATTTTGTATAGAGATCAAACGCATAGCACATAGCAAGATGAGTCTGAACCGGGTCTGGGCCAAATGTTGTTCAGAAATTGCTGCAGATCTGTAAACTAGATGCTTCATTTACACAAGTATATACCGTATACATTGGAATGATTCACTACCATCATCTCACCCTTCATAGCTTGGGGATCACAGTGCAGGGCCACCTAACCTGCAGCATTCTCTGCTGAGGCCGGGGCTTGAACCAGCCCACAGAGCCACTCACCGCTCCCACTGGAAGCTGCTCTGAACTTAACTTTGACTCTGGTGCTCATACAGGCCAGATTTGGTAATATTCAATGTAACTCTGGCTCATATGTGGCCCTTATCTGTTTCAAATCCAGAAAGCGGATTCGGACTAGTATTGGTCCATTGTGTAAAAAGACACTGGACCAGATCCAGTTTACGGATCTGTGGCAATTTCTGAACAACATTTGGCCCAGACCTGGTTCAGGCTCATCTCGCTATGTGGGACGATCGTCCTTCAGATTCTTAGCTTATCAGCTGCGCATCTGATAAGTGACTGATCATACATATACAGTCAGGCGAATGCACGCCGGATCTGCAGAGGGCATACAGACCAGTGCGTAATAGTTTAAAACTCTGGACAGATTCTGGTGCAGACTCTCCTGCCCCAATGTCACTGGCATCCAGATTTAAGGAGATGCAGGTGGATCTGGCCCAGAATCAGTTGTTATGTGGGGAACCATTCAAAAGCTATTTGTACTCTGCCGTTTGTATTTTCAGGTGTTAGTTTTTGGACTGGCAAGTTACAGTAGGTGGATTAGAAGTAAAATGTTAGGCAAGTAATATAATATAATCAATAATATTTATTTAGCAACTGAATAATTAGTGAAATGGTTGAGCATATTATACGGAAATCATTTCAGACACAGGCACAAGCAATGATCATTCTAGCAGAAATGTTCCCTTTGGGTGAATAGATACAGAGTTCAATGAAGCGCATATGGACCCAGAAAGGAATAGAGAAAGTACACGCCTTCATACGGTCATTAATTAAGTGATCCTCCTACCCCACTCTCCCCAGCCCCATCCCTCCCTAACAGATGGATTCAGGATTACTCAGTGATTTTAGCTGACGATTAGTGATGGGAGTGTGCTGAGTACGCAGGGAAGGCGCAGAAGAAAGGTTTATGAGAATGTAGCACATACTGTAACTGTCATTTAAGAGATGTGTCTCTGTCTTATTCTCAGATTTCAAGATTTTGCTCCTTATATGTTCCTATAATTAAATCATTTTGATACATTTATAAATATTCTAGGAAAAACTATTTGTTTTAGAACATGAATTGAAAATAATAATTAACTTTTTCTACGTATTCATTTAGGTCTATTTATGATAGCATTTATTGTTATTTAAAGACTACAAATTAGCCCCGCATTTTGGTATCTCCCTGGATGATCCTCGCTCGCAGCGCCCAATTATTTTAAACGGGTGTTACGGTAAATTCAGTTCCCGAATGTTACCCCTATCGCGCGCTGATTTGAAATCATAACGTCACACACTAGTTTGTAGTTTAAACAGTTTCACTGTCGTTTTAACGTCTTTCTTAATTTATTTAATGTCTTTCTTAATGTTTTTAATGTGCTGAGGGAAACAAACCATTTATTCAAAAACGTCGCCCGTCTTTCCGATATTTGTGTAGCCTATCATTTAAAAACAACTGAAACTATTTAAATCGCTGGTAATAGGTGTTTGCTAGTAAAATAAAGAAAACGGTAGTATTGTTTGTAGGACATCCCATATAGTATGCGTGACAATCGATGTAATATTGTTTAGGCACACAGTAAGTCTGGATAGATATATGGACTATCGTCTAATAATACCGACATTTTGGCGGGAGAGGATTCACTGCATGAGAACTGGGAAAATCCATTCCCCCCACCTTACTGGCTATGGAAGTATGAGAGGTATGAGAGGTGAATGAAAGTTATTCAAACACATATCATACACCATCTGTCACATTTTGAACAATAATGGGCTCCATGGGAGAAGACCCAGGAGGGCTCCACTACTGACAGAAAAACATAAAAAAGCCAGAGTGGAATTTGCCAAAATGCAAATTGACAAGCCCCAAAGTTTCTGGGAGAATGTCCTTTGGACTGACAAGACAGAACTGGAGCTTTTTGGTCAGTCACATCAACTCTACGATTACAGAAGGAAAAAATGAAGCTTTAAAAGAAAAGAACATACCTACTATGAAACGTGGAGGGGGCTTGGTTTTGTTTTGCGGCTGCTTTGTTGCATCTGGCACGGGGAACCTTGAATCTGTGCAGGACACAATGAAGTCTCAAGACTACCAAGGCATTCTGGAGCTAAATGTACTGCCCAGAAAGCTCAGCCTCAGTCGCAGGTCATGGGTCCTCCAACAGGATAATGACCCAAAACACACTCAAGAATGGCTGAGAAAAAACATTGGACTATTCTTAAATGGCCCTCCATGAGCCCAGATCTTAATTCTATTGAACATCTATGAAAAGATCTAAAAATTGGTGTGTGGGGATGCCAGCCTTCAAACCTGAGAAATCTTAAGCAGTTTGCTCAGGAAACTAGTGGGCCAAACTACCTGTTGGCAAATGCAGACATCTCATTGTGAAGTACAGTGGTACCTCAACCCACGAACAGTCCTGTTCATGAACAAATCGGGTTACAAACCAGATGTTCGAAATTGTTTGTACCAGTTTCAGACTGCGAACACACAAACATCCCCCAAAAGGCTCCATTGAAAGCGCCCCAAAGAACCACCTGAAAGATGAAGAAGTGTACATTATGCCCAGGAACAGCTGTGGAATGTATAAGAAGCTTGTTGTAGATGTATGTCTTTACTATATCTCTTCAGAGGTCGAATATCTGAAAAAAGAAATAGAGATAAAGAACGTTCTGTTATAGTGGTACTTTTCAGTGATTGATAAACATGTCATGTGATGGTTTTGAACAGTCATATATATATACATAAAATTACAGTACTTCATTAATAACAAAATTATTAAGTAACTCCTATTTAAGTGTTATATTCTCCATTCACACATAGTGGCAATTGCGTATTGTTTGTTTAGCATTATTTGTGTATAATTAAGGTTATTTTAATTTAAGTCTATATTCTTGATCATAGAAAAACATAAAAAAAAAAAAAATTCAGTCTTTGAACAAATTATTTGTATTTACATTATTTTAAATTGGAAAAATTGATTCAGGTCGCGAACTTTTCGGTAAACTGAGTCGAACAAATTAAATTCGTGAGTAAGGTATGACTGTACATGGATCACTTGTTGGCAGTGATTGCTGCAAAAGGTGGTGCCACAAAATATCAAGGGTACCATCTTCTTTGTCTGTGCCATTTTCATGTGTTTAATTATATAAAATATTCAACTGACACAATAATCATAAGCAAAGTCTGATTTGAGTTAAATAAACAATCTGCGATGCCATTAAACTTCGATCAGTTTTAAGTTATTTCATAGATAGTTGTGTGTTGTGTTTTTTGTGGAAGGATACCAGCAAATTTGTGTGTGTGTGTGTGTGTGTGTGTGTGTACCATCTTCTCTGTCTGTGCCATTTTCATGTGTTTAATTATTGATGACTGCGCACCAGTGTGCAAAGCAAGATCCATAAGGACATGGATGAGCGGAGTCTGGTGTGGAGGAACTTGACTGGCCTCCACAGAGCCCTGACCTGAACCCAATGGAACACCTTTGGGATGAATTAGAGCGGAGACTGCGAGCCAGACCTTCTTGTCCAACAACAGTGGTTGAACTCACAACTGCTCTCCTGGAAGAATGCTCAAAAATTTCCATAAACAGATGTCCCAATACTTCTGGCAATATAGTGTATATACACTCACCTAAAGGATTATTAGGAACACCATACTAATATGGTGTTTGACCCCCTTTCGCCTTCAGAACTGCCTTAATTCTACGTGGCATTGATTCAACAGGGTGCTGAAAGCATTCTTTAGAAATGTTGGCCCATATTGATAGGATAGCATCTTGCAGTTGATGGAGATTTGTGGGATGCACATCCAGGGCACGAAGCTCCCGTTCCACCACATCCCAAAGATGCTCTATTGGGTTGAGATCTGGTGACTGTGGGGGCCATTTTAGTACAGTGAACTCATTGTCATGTTCAAGAAACCAATTTGAAATGATTTGAGCTTTATGACATGGTGCATTATCCTGCTGGAAGTAGCCATCAGAGGATGGGTACATGGTGGTCATAAAGGGATGGACATGGTCAGAAACAATGCTCAGGTAGGCCGTGGCATTTAAACGATGCCCAATTGGCACTAAGGGGCCTAAAGTGTGCCAAGAAAACATCCCCCACACCATTACACCACCACCACCAGCCTGCACAGTGGTAACAAGGCATGGTGGATCCATGTTCTCATTCTGTTTACGCCAAATTCTGACTCTACCATTTGAATGTCTCAACAGAAATCGAGACTCATCAGACCAGGCAACATTTTTCCAGTCTTCAACTGTCCAATTTTGGTGAGCTCGTGCAAATTGTAGCCTCTTTTTCCTATTTGTAGTGGAGATGAGTGGTCCCCGGTGGGGTCTTCTGCTGTTGTAGCCCATCCGCCTCAAGGTTGTGCGTGTTGTGGCTTCACAAATGCTTTGCTGCATACCTCGGTTGTAACGAATGGTTATTTCAGTCAAAGTTGCTCTTCTATCAGCTTGAATCAGTCGGGCCATTCTCCTCTGACCTCTAGCATCAACAAGGCATTTTCGCCCACAGGACTGCCGCATACTGGATGTTTTTCCCTTTGCACACCATTCTTTGTAAATCCTAGAAATGGTTGTGCGTGAAAATCCAAGTAACTGAGCAGATTGTGAAATACTCAGACCGGCCCGTCTGGCACCAACAACCATGCCACGCTCAAAATAGCTTAAATCACCTTTCTTTCCCATTCTGACAATCAGTTTGGAGTTCAGGGGATTGTCTTGACCAGGACCACACCCCTAAATGCATTGAAGCAACTGCCATGTGATTGGTTGGTTAGATAATTGCATTAATGAGAAATTGAACGGGTGTTCCTAATAATCCTTTAGGTGAGTATATATATGGGGCAGGATGGTTAACACTGGTTACCGCTGTTGCCTCACACATCTGGGACCAGGGTTTGAGTCTTCACCATGGCTCCATGTGTGTGGAGTTTGCATCTTCTCCTGTGTCATTTTGGGGTTTTCTCCAGGTACTGCAGTTTCCCCTCACGGTCCACAAACATGCTGAGATTAATTGGAGTTACCAAGTTGCCTGTAGCTGTGCATGTGTGAGTGAATTCTATGTGAATGTACCCTGTCATTCTCTGCCATGAGCCCGTAGTGTGTGTGTCTCTGTGGCGTGTGTGTGTCTCTGTGGCGTGTGTGTGTCTCTATCTCTCTCTCCTTCTGGACACATTTCCTCCATGGTGTCTTAGTCAAAGAAAGTGCTGAATTTATCTTGTGTGTGCTGTACTCGTTGCTTTAAGGGTAAATGATCACCTCTCTAACACCATGGTTTGTCTCAATTTACTTTATTTGCGCTTTTTTGTGTTTTGGGTTCCTCCTTCATATGTTGACAACAGCATTACTAAAAAAAAGGAATGTACATATTTTTATATGTACAGGGATTTTTCCACATATACATATATGTCTATTTATACATTTGTCAAATTATACATCTGATATATAATCGTATAGTTTTATTTTTCAGCGTCACATGAAAACATAAACAAAACAAAACAAAAATACACATACCAGAATGATTGTGTTTTGCTTTGATATTGAAGGATATTGTGCTTATTCATGACATGGCTGTGCCCAAGTGTCAGAGGCTGCTTCTGTCCGCGCTTCTCTCCAGCATCAAATCCACAGCACGTGTCATTGTGCCAGTTCTCTCATCTTGGAGAGCTACCTTAAGGACTGATAAGAATCCATTTGATTAATTAAATACATAATCCTGTCTGAGTTTAGGACTTAGGATTCTTCGGATTTAGGAAGGTAGCAAAATGGATTTTACACAGAACAGTGGAGGAGAGCTGATGTAGAGAATTTTTGCATGTTAAGTGAATAGGAATATGTGATGGAGGTGAAGGTCTTTACTCTATACAGTCTTTGTAGAACACCTTAGCTGGTCAGTGCAGTGGGGATATGTGATGGAAGTGAAGGTCTTTTCTCTATACAGTCTTTGTAGAACACCTTAGCTGGTCAGTGCAGCTGGGATATGTGATGGACATGAAGGTCTTTTCTCTATACAGTCTTTGTAGAACACCTTAGCTGGTCAGTGCAGTGGGGATATGTGATGGAAGTGAAGGTCTTTTCTCTATACAGTCTTTGTACAGTAGAACACCTTAGCTGGTCAGTGCTGCAGTGCCCACAAACAGCTTTAGCGTCTCTGATTGGCTCAGTCACAACAGCAGAAGTTTCTGCATGAAAGCTGTTTGAACCAACAGGTCATCAAACGTTGATGATGAGTCAAACTGTCAGAGCAGCTTTCAGAGTTTCAGGACTGCCTTTATTGCTAAACTTATAAGTAAATATACCAATGTGTGTCCTCTTATTGCATTACCAATACTATTTACATTCAAACAAATTTTTAGCTCAGATTCTTTGTCCAGTTCCACAGTTTCCACAAATACCATTTATAACATTTTTCTTAGTGAATCCTTAGGACTAAACCCTGTACTATTAATCTACTAATCTGATATTAAGATTTGTCAAGTCAAGTTAATTGAAAACATAATGTGAATAACCTAAGCTCCTCCCCTCCCCCCCCCCCTCCCCACTTTGGCAAAGGGACACCTCCAGCTGACTTCTAAATTAAAGAAATACAACACTTAAGTCTGCCTATGATATGAGAAAATCCTGCAGGTTGACACTTTTTGAAGCAGCTCCTAACTTATGCTGCTTCCTGTAAGTATGTTCAGTTGGCAGTAAATGTTTGTGGTAGTAACATTACAACAGGAGAATATTGCAATGCTATTGGAGGAAAATTATTTGTTGGTTTGTTTTCAGTTCTATCACTATGTCTTAGTTTTGTGTATTTTATTTCAGTTATTTTTTTCGGTTTGAATTAATACCTCTTAATATCTAGAACTCCTTTAAACAGAAATTCCACTTAAATGACATTAACTTCATGAATGATTCCATACACTATTCATTATTGTGTAATATTTTCATAGACAATATGCAATCATCAAAATTGTACAAGTGTGTCACTTCCTGTTTTAGGAAACCGGTGCCCTACCTGGGAGATTGTGGGTTCAAATCTTGTAGATGGGAACACTAATGCAGCACATTTAATCTCTTTAGGCAACTGATAAACTACATTATCCTCTGAGAGATTAACTATTTTTGTGTAGGAAAATCAAAAAATGGGTAAATCTGACACTTAAATGTGTGCTCTCTGTGTTCGTTTTATAAGTATTTTCAGTACAGTTGTGGTTCATCACAAAGGTAATTGTCTTGCTGCTATGAACAATAACAAGGTTTTTCTTTTGTTTGCATTGGAAAAATAAACACTGTTTACATGAATGTTTGCAATACTTTAAGAAAAATTACACTGGCTCCTGAATGTCAAGATGCTTAACACCGAATAAATGATCATTTGTTAGCGAAATGTTGCACTAGAGTTGCCTGTCTTTCTAACTGATTCATTTTGTCATTTATATTTCATTTAATAAACAAACCTAGAGTAGAAATACAATGCAGAGCCAGCCTTAAATATGAGACAGGGTCCAATCAAAATCTATAACAAATGGGCTTGGAATGACATAGAAAAAAATCTGCAAGGAGTGGAAGAATCCAGGCTCTGTTACCCAAAAATGCTCCTCCGCCTGCATATATGCATGAACATGGTCCAAACCAAACTGAAACACCTGCACACACACAAACACACGCCCACAAATGCACATGACATAGGAAGTGTCACAAACAGGCCACAGGCCAAACCTGCTTGTTTGGGTGTTTGGTCTTCGTCTGCATGACTTCTTTTCTGTTTTCTGAACTCTTCTTTGGTCATCCTTTCTTTGACGAAGCCATTCAGTCAGCATAGCGCCCCCTACTGCCGCCCCAGTCCCTTTCTCTAATGTATCAGTCTCCTCGCTCATACCCTGTACTAATCTACACCCATCTCATGGTGACTGTTTTATCCCCCTATCCCTTCCCCTCTTATCTCCATCTGTACTCTGGCTTCCCCGTCCCAGTCACAGCACTCCGCTATGGTAGCGCTCTCTCTCCCTCCCTGCCATACAGGTAGCTGTTGGATCCTGCTGGCTGCACATACTCCTCAGTCTTGTTCCAGTCGGTGGCCCATCCTCCTCCTCCTCCGTTTGGGTTCATGCCGGGCTGGGGCTGGCTCATCGCTCCATACTGCCCCCCTCCGCCGGTATGGTATAACTCCTCCGTTTCATTAGCTAGCTCGTCTTCATCAAGGATCCCACATTTTTCCTCGCTGGTGGTCTCGGGCTCTGCCCAAGGCTGCTTCTCTCCGGAGGCAAAGATGCCTGGAACAATGCCAAAAAAAACTATCAACATTTGAACTAGATTAAGCTGATTAATGGCATAACAAGCATTATAATATAAAGAAGAGGAATGATCATGTCTCAGATTAGCAGGAAACATTTCATACTTTAAAGTGTCAACAACAAATGAGACATCCGATTTATTTTAAATCAACTTCATTGTACAGATATTTAGCTAAGCTGATGTGTTCGCTGATATTTCTGTGCTGCTTATCAAGAGAGATTACTCAGAATATGACATGCTGGGATGATGAACTCGATGTTCTCCCTGACTAAAATATCCCCATACAGACAGAATCAAAACAAAAGCAAGACTGTCAACCCGCAGGCAAAAGTGTGGGACATCGCAGAATGAGTGACGAAGAAGAGAGAAATACACACCATAGAAGATAACGCCTCCATAATGAACAAGAGAAGCTATGAGAAATACATACTGCCACTCCTCCCGTGTCTGAGACATCGACCGGAAAAAGACAGAAGACAGAGAGACGGACAGACACGTATAATGAAGAAGAGGCAAACCATTATGCTGGTCAAATCCTAATTTCATCACAATTTACCGTCACAAGGTCAGAAGAGAAAAATGACAAACACATGAATTAAGTCATCAATTTTTGGCTACTCAAGCCTAAGGCAGTTAATCAAACAGAAAGCCAATAGAAAATAATGTTTTATTCCTTTAAAAGTATTGTGTTTTGTTTTAGCCTTCATGGTCATTTTTATATTAATTTCATGAATGGGTATCGCATTGAATGGTATGTGTATTTTATTGAATGGCATGCATACTGTATTAAACAGTATGTGTGTTACATTAAATGGCACGTGTGTCGTACTGAATGGCATGCATATTGCATTAAACGGTATGTGCGTTACATTGAATGGCATGTGTCTAGTACTGAATGGCATGCACATTGCATTAAACGGTATGTGCGTTACATTGAATGGCATGTGTATCGTACTGAATGGCATGCACATTGCATTAAACTGTATGTGCGTTACATTGAATGGCATGTGTGTCGTATTGACTGGCATGCATATTGCATTAAACGGTATGTGCGTTACATTGAATGGCATGTGTGTCGTACTGAATGGCATGCATATTGCATTAAACGGTATTTGCGTTACATTGAATGGTATGTGTATTGTATTGAATGGTATGAATATTGCATTAAACGGTATGTGCGTTACATTGAATGGCATGTGTATTGTACTGAATGGCATGCATATTGCATTAAACAGTATGTGTATTGCATTACAGCTGATAATTTACCTTGTGTTTCGTCATGGCCCCCACTATCAGTGGGCACACCATGCCTGACAAAGTTCCGACTCCATTGGAGATGCCCATGAGGATGCTGGCATAGCGTGGAGCTATGTCTAAGTGATTCACATTAAACCCTGTGAAAAAGAAATGGAGAACTGGGCTTGACAAAAAATACCCTTAGCAGACAGTTATAGAAGTAGGTGAAGAGTCCAATTAGCCCTGACCGCCAAAAACTGAGAAGAGACCAGCGGAAATGCACATCTGTTCTAGTAGCCATCTGAAAGCACCCATTTTAGACTGCTGCTTGTCAAAGCCAGATGCTAGCGGGTCAGCATAGGGTGTCAGGTAGGGCTAACTGAAATATAACAGGCTGCTACTCCTGAAATGCAAGTCTTTAAACTGCAGAAGACCATGCATAAACACTGCAAGAATATGGAAACAGAGCCATGGTTGGAAAGAGTAAACAGGCTACAGGCTGAGCCACTGTGTCCAGCCTTTATGTGTCTGCAATGAATAATAAGTATCTTCTTGTGTTTACATCATAGTCCAAAGCAAATGCAGGGATAGCCAGCTGAGATAAAAGCTATCAGTGATGTCACAATCATTCAAAAACTTATCACATCAACTAAGGTCCTGAGGGTGAGTTTTGTTTATGGTCTCTTGACATGTAAAAAAAAAACATAGTACCCTTGGCAGTTACTTTATTCAGGCATTTGCAGAGACTCCAGGTTTAAATTTGCAGTGCTAAGGAGAAGTAAGTTTCTTGGTCATCTGAATTTTTCCAGAGACACGCAAACTGACCTGAGATTGCAAATCCACTAAAGCCGACAGCAAGGACCAGAAAGGTTATGGCCACTCCCCTCGTGTGAGAAAAGCCGACCACTAGCAATAGAGTGGCTTCCATCCCGAATCCTAGGAGACAGGATGAAGATATGAACAGGCTAACAGAGCAGAGATCGAGCAGCACAAACCAGTGACACGTAAGATGGAGGAACAGAGTCAGTGGAATAACCAGAGGAGAGGAGAGCAACAGCAGAAACTGCTGATAAATGAAAATGCCAATATAAGACATTTCCAAAACAAGTGATCGTGACATCAGTAAAGTGTAATATACTTTTATGTAATTCAACTTATCTGCAACCTTGGCCAGGATAAATGGTTGGAAAATGGATGGATGGAATTCGATTTATATGGTGCTTTTTATTCCACAAATGCATTTCATTGATTGCTGCTTGGGAAACTCATCCCAAATTGTTAGCACCAATGTTAGCAAGATGAAATAAGATTGTAGCATTTAATGTGCTGAGTGATGACTGTGTTACCTTGGTGCTTATGTTGTATAATTTTTTCTGTTAAAATTGCCATCTTGGTCATTAAATTAATAACTTCTACTCTAGATTATTTTGACCCTAAATATGTGGATAATTACCCTTATAAAATGCATTGATATTGTTATAGACTAGGGGTGTCAAACTGCAGTCCTGGAGGGCTGGAGCCCTGTGTAGCTTAGTTCTTTCCCTGTTCCACCATAAATGCTTCAGCTCAAGAGCTGTGTGGTAATTAGCGCAAGGAGTTGAATCAGGTGTGTTAAATGAGGGGAAACCCAAAAATGTGCAGGGCTCTGCTCCCCAGGACTGGGGTTTGATACCCGTGTTATAGACCATAAACATTTCGAAGCCTTGCTTAAATGTCAAGAAATTCACTATAATTTTGGAGTTTACAATACTGAAAGAGTATAAATTAATTTTCCTATTTTCTGAACATTATTAAACTTTATTACACGGCTCTCTGGAATGCTTGATTCTGATTGGTCAGTTGAGACATTTGCAGGTTCGTTCTTTTCAAATAATGACCGCTCCAAAGTAATAACGCATAGCCGGTACTACTTGTATGTTTAAAATCAGTCCGCGCCAACAAAGATTATCGTTTAAAAATGTTAATTTAAAACAAATATGTCAATAAAATGTTTCGTCCGCTTCGCGTCGGGTCCTGATCACACTGTCGGGGCTTATTTCTGCGATAACTACCGGCTGCCTGTACATTATCCCTTACATAATGTAAAATATCAAACAGATTGTTACTTTTAAAGTGCCACGTGCCATTCGTTATGCTTCTAACTCTGCCTTCCCCTTTGTACCTAACCACGCTCTCACTGCTCTGAATCAGTTTACAGAGTGACCTGGTCTCCTCGTTCTCCTTCCTGTTCTGGCTTTACCTCCACAGTTCATGAGCTTCCTAACGTTGGTGGTGGTCATGATCTGTTTCGAGCGCAGGTAGTCAGCCAGCTGGCCCCCGAGGGGCACGATGATGGTCATCACCAGATGGGGGAGGGCCGACAGCATGCCCACCTGCAGGATCAAAGAAAAACATTCAAAAAATCCTGACCTCTGCTTTACTCACAAACACAGTCTGTAACTATAACACCAAGAGATGTGACACGCCAGATATTTCCTTTGGTAAGAAGGGAAGCTCTTCATCTGTCACTGCCAAGTAACATATAAGTAAATATATTCCATCATGATGAAATATATTATCTGAATTACCATGTGACCCAGATGCTACACATACAATGTAACCTGTTTAGTTATAATGATGCTAAATTTGCATATATTGATTGAACTGTTACCATGTCGATAAGTACAGTAATAATGTATCAATGGTCATATCAATTAAGAGCTTCTCATTCATTCAGTGACTGGTTTTCACTTCCTAGTACTTCTTATATCGTGCTAATAATAGCAAAACAATAAACAATGGCACATTTTAACACAAAAGGAATAACATTAGTAAGTATAAAAGCTAAGCCGTTAGCTAACAGAGTGTGAGCTCTTTAATTTTCAGTGGCAAAGTTTGCAAATTGGTCATAGAAAGTAAAATAATCCTGCTTTTAGTTAATAAAAAAAGATGAACATGTTGTTGTTTTCATTACCTTACTGATCTCAAACCCAAAGACTTCCTCAAAATATGCTGGTTGACTGATGAGGAGCAAATAGAAAGTCCAGCTGCGGCAGAAATTAGCAACAATAATGGCGTACACTGGCATTGAGGTGAAGAATTTTCTCCAAGGAGTCTTGAACTTCTGCAAGGAAACAGAAGAAAGAATCATAGGTGAGATGAGGTGAATTATCTTTACAAAATCTAAAAAACACTAGGGCTTCTTGCACGTCCTGAATTTCTCAAGTTCAACGTGTTCCTGGGTCTACAAGGGGGGGCTTGCGTTACATATCTTTAACCAATCACAGTCTTCATTGTATGACTTCTCCCCATTGGTCCATTTACTTCTCAATTTCAAATTCAAGGCTTCCAGCCCTCAGGAGGGGTGTGGTGTGTGGCTCAAGGGCTAAGACTGTGTCTGTGATCATGAAGATCACCAGTTCAACCCTCGTTGTTATGATCATCATCATCATCATCATGAACGGGAACAGACATGCCTTTACACTGTTCCGTACAACCTTTGCTGGTAAGCATGTTCTTATGTTTTGTTCTATGGCATACGCAATAAAATGGATACTTTACCAATCTGTGCACCTTGCCACTTAACAGAAAACACTAGTTTTAATTAATGTGATGATGTCATACAATGGACAGTGATTAGTTAAAGAAGTGAAACGCAAATCAGGATGTCTGGCTTCCCTTTGCCTTCAGAAGAGCTTGAATCCTTCCAGAATATTGGGCCATGCTTCAAGAAGAAAAGCCTCCTGATGTTAGAGGTGTGGAGCCAGTGGAAGTCTGTTTTACACTGTGCACTTCTGAAATTCCCATTAAGGCTAAACAGTGTTTAGATCTGGTGAATGACTTCTTGCTGCTCCTGAAACCACTGATGAATGTGTCTTGCTGTGTGTATGTCAGCATCACGATCTTGGAAAATGGCGACGTCATAAGAGAACAGTGTTTGCTTAATAGGGTGCATCTGGCCTAGTGCCATGGACTCATCTTCCTTAAACTTTATGCAATCATGCAGAGGAATCATTGGACCTGACGAGTACCATGTGATGCCTGCCTATTTCAACAGACATTATAGGTTGAAGCCATATGTTGGTCTTCTCCAAATATAACCCTGTCCAGAAATAAGATAAAGAGTGAAAGATGACTCACACCCATATTATGTTTCACCATTGCTCAGGGGTCCAGGTTTTGTACTCATTGTGCATTGTCCTTGGATGCAAGACATTTTCAAATGGCTACTCTGCCATAAATTCCAGATTTGTGACAATTTCTGTAAGTCTTTCGACTATGGTGCTGATTCAAGTATGTGGTCATTTTTCAGGCTGTGCTTTTGCGGTGTGTAACATCAGTCCTGCAAAAGTGTCTGTCTATTTCTGTCTATGAGCTTTTGCCACTTTTCCACTGGCACCAAGAACCGAGCCGTACCTGAGCCATACCACGAAGAGACAGTTTTCCATTGTAAATCATGTGAGTCATACCCCACCTGTACCTGTGCTGACACAGCCCTGCTTACTATCAGAGAGAAAGCGTAACTAAAGCGAGCTGGATGCGTCTCCACCATCTGATTGGTCAAAATGCAAAGAGATACTGGTGATCTGTGTCGAAAAGTATGGATTAAAGTAAAAAAGGGTATTTTCGATATATTATTCATTATTATGCCACATAATATCATAGAACTGTATTGATGCATTCCCAACAACTCGGAACTTGCAAATTTCCCCTCTGCTACTTAAAAAGTACTGGAGAACAGCTGAACGGAATGGATTCGTAATGCAAACCTACGCAAGCTAATTTAGGTAGCATTTCATGCTAATATAACATGGCGATTCTCACAGACCTGCTAGCAGAAATTAGCACATGGTAAATTATGATATACATCGTGTTAACATCTCTTCGGACACTGTCACTCTCCAAGTTTGGTAACGCCTTTACTGAGCCGGCCCTTCTGCAGTGGAAAATCGAGGTGAGCTGGAACTGTGCTGTAAGTAGTGTCTCAGTAACTAGGTTGGGTATAGCCTCACTATATACAATATTTGGTGTTTTTGAATTCTGCTAGTTGGCTCAAATTCCTTGGAAAAATCAGACATAAAAGTGCTGATTGTCAGACCTCTTCTGTAGCTGACACATCCTTCTAGTTGGCATGCAACTTAATCTAATTAATGTAACAGTTTAAAAAAAAAAGATTAATTTTAACTTAATTTTAATTGATTTATTTCAAAGTTAAAGCCGTGTGGTGGTTCCCCAGGCAGGGCCGGTCAATCAAATAGGCAACACAGACGGCTGCCTAGGGCACCAACTGCAATGAGGCGTTAACTTAGCAATTTCACTTTGTATTTTATACCTGTATTTCCTTTTCATCAGAGAAGAGCTATCTCAGCATCATAGACATCACCAAGTTTTGTGGTGGAGAGAAATGCTAACGGTGAGGCTAGCCTAGGGTGGGCCATAAGGGCTTTGAGTGGCCAGGACTCTCTGTATGCATGAATTAATTCAATTTGAAATTCATAAAATATACATGTTCTATACAGGCAACTCAACCACTGAAAAATGTTGTCTCAAAATGTAAGGGACCACATATCAGTTGGGCAGTGGGAGTTTGGGGGGGGGTCCTAAAATAAATTATAGGTGCTCTCTCCTGCTGGTCCAAAGATCAGGATAGACTTGGAGTTTTCAGGATCTGGTATTAGTCTGTTAAAATCCTCTGGTCTTTTATTTCACATTTCGCTGAGTTTAAAAAGCTTAAAATGATATATCATAGTGCAGTTCTTTTATTATGAATAATAGAAAAAGCATTTTTTTTATGTGTTTTAATAGTTGTTATTAAAACACAATCAGTTGCAATCAGTTTATTTGACAAAAACATTGTCTTAGCAGAAAAGTTATCTCTCATTTGTCTACACCCACAAAACTGGAATAGTGCTGCATTGTCTTTAGACGGCAAAAACATAAGCAGTGTGACCATGTGCATGTACAACACTCACTGTAGAGAATGAACAAGATGCTTTTAGAATGGACCAAAGTACTAATTCTGGTTTCTGCGTTTTTTGTGTGGTGTTGTTGTACGCTTGGTGCCCACAGAGGCTGTCCGGTTCAGCATCACTAGCTGACATCACACAGGAGTGACCCAAGGTGGAGTCTTTGTGTTGGTTTGCTAACCTTCTATATTTCTCTGCAATTTTGTGGTACTTAATTATCCTCTTTTGCATCCATTGTTTCTTGCAACATTGTCCTATGCAGTGGATTACCAATGCATATTCAGAACCAACACCATTGATTGCTACTTTTAAAACAAGATTGAAAACAGTTTTAGTCATTAGCATTTGTAAACGTAAAGTACCCGATGGTTAAAATATTATTGTTTTATTTTTATTGACTTATTTATTTGTTTGTTTTTATTTTTGTGTTTTATTGTGTTTATCGGCATTCTGTACAGGACTTTGGCTGAAAGTGGTGTCCTTAAATGTGCTTTATAAATAAAGTGATTGATTGATTCTGCATTGCAGGTGATAGATGGATTGCTTCTTTTGGTTCCTTCTGTGGTATAATTGCCAATAAATGCAATTTACACTGATGCCACCCATCTGTCATAAGTGCGCCGAACACGTTGCTCTGCCTCATTTATACGCATTAGGCAGCCTGCTAATTAACAAACTGGACCAAAGGGCTATAAGCTGCTATCCAGTCTTAAGATGCTGTTAACAAAGGCCTCTAGCCTGAATTGAATATTAAAATTAAGCAAATAAATACGTGAAATATTTGTACATAAATTTACGGCATTTGGCGGACGCCCTTACTTACAAAATATGACCCAAAATACCAAATCAGTGGAAATAAATGCCTTTACTGCTTCATTATTTTACTTTTATGCCTGCCTACCTTTAATTTGTCTGATGAGGCATTGTATCCAGCGTGGACAGAGAGCCTGGGACAGGCAAAGGCTGTACCTGCAGAGGATTAACGAGTCCCGCTGACTCCCCGATGCTCTCCTCTATGTACTTCCTCTCCTCGGGCGAGATGGTGGGGTGGGCTGCCGGGCTCTCATATGACACCATCACCCAGAAGAGGTACCAACAAATCCCAAAACTGCCTGGGGGTGGGGGTGGGGGGAGAAGCAGGTAAGGTGGAGTGGTGGAATGAAGGAAAGGAGAGGGTGGAAAGGAAGTTAGCATGGTTAAAAATGTAGCAATGAGAAGGGGTAAAATGTGTGCTAAAGGGGTAAAATGTGTGCTAAAGTGGTAAATGTGTGCTAAAGGGGTAAAATGTGTACTAAAGGGGTAAAATATGTGCTAAAATGTTAAATGATTAAAATATGCCAATGTCATAAATGGGAGGGGGAGTAATCTGGCCGTATCTGATATTCCTATTTTCTGCCATCTACAACAGACACTTCTGTAATTAGCATTAATTTCCCATATTGGCTGAGAAAGTTCACTTACCATATACATAGAAGACGGAAGACCATCCAGAGTACTGGACGAGAATACCTGCTAATGGCATCGCTATTACTGCGCCGGCGTAAGAACCTGACAAAGAGAAAGGCACAGACTTAAGGGGTAATAGCATTACTAATAGCTGTTATTGTGTCAATTAAGTATCGTGTCAATAGCTTTATAAGTACCAAGACTTCTGCTAACAGCAACTAGAACTTTATACAATAACAGTATAAAGACATAACAGTATGATGATGGAAACAGCGTAAAACTTCATGTTTAAGGAGATATTGCTGAGAGACGTGATGACACACCGCAGAAGGCTGTCGTGGCCAATCGGCTCCTTTCTAGGGGCGGTGCCCATTTCGCCCAGATCCCGTGGCAAGCTGGATATGACACTCCCTACGCCGGTGAAAGGAAGACCGGTGAAAGCTCTTACGTTAATTTCCGTAACATAATTCAGTTGACACTGCAGATATTTTAAATGCATACATGAAGAAAAATACATCCTATAGAGGCAGGACAAACAGGGCAACAAACCAAAGAGATAATCCCAAAAGAATAGTGAAGTATCATACCTCCACAAGACCCTGTAATACCCTAATTATTATTACACAGCCATAGTGCATTCTTGCAGCTGAAGGGATGAACATGTTTAGTGTAGAGGTAGCTACTATAGCAAAGCCAAACACTCTGAAAGACAGAGAGAAACATTACACATTATTATCATTACACTGTGATAGTCATATAATTACAAAACCATTACAACTTAAAGCACGAGAATCTAATTATTAAACAGCAAATTACCTGTTGGCAGCAAATTTCTGACATATAAAGCCTCCGGGTATCTGAGTGACGATGTAGCCCCAGAAAAACGAGCCGTGTATCATACCTACGGTCTCTGGGTCCCAGGAAAACTGGGCTGCCTGTAAAAGAAGGCACTGTTACTGCCTTTGCATGTCTGTAAAACATCCCCATCATACGCATTGCAGTGTTCAGAAGGTTACTTTTGAAATGTAATAGGTTATACATTACCAGTTACCTTGTTAAAAACGTAACAAGTAATGTAACTATTTTTGATTATGTTATCAAAGTAACATAACTTATTACCTTTGAATACTTTTTTATTACTTTTCTAACAAATGTTTTAAACTAGGCAATAGAGCTGACAAGTCCCAAGTATTTGCTGACCTGCATTATCTGGAAATATGCCAAAAGAAGGCATTTCTCTATGGCAAAAGGATGTAAAGCACCAAAATGAATGTTACATACTATATATAAGCTTTTTACCAAAAAGAATATATACCTTAGTAATCACCAACATTTTGTTTAGTAATTTGATTAGTATCTGTACTTTAGTTACATATTTTTCTCAGTAATTAATGGATTACAATCACATTAATTTTGTTATTTCATTAACTAACACAATTTAATGTAACTAGTTACTCCCCAACACTGGCATTGCATGTATCCCTTGTGTGCAGGGGTGTCAGAAGCATTTTGAATGTGGGGGGGTCCACACAAACTGCTGGTGTGGCTTGAAGGATTGGAATCTGTGTTTGGAAAATCATTGGTTCAAATGCCATGGATGGTAAAGCGATTTGGGCCCTTGAGCAAGGGCATTAACCCTGACTGTTACAGGGACTGAACTAGCTCTTCCTTGCTTGTACATTACTTTGCATAAAACAGATGTACAAGTATCTGCCAAATTAATTAAATGAATGCAAAGTGTGTTTATACTACTTGTGGTATGATGTTGTTGACAGACGAATGCATGAAAACTAAGTATAAGCAATACGATATCCTGGGAAAGACTACTAACAGAAATATTCTTTGGCAGCTGGTGACCCCATAAAAATGATGGCAGAAAAGTTCAAATGCTACAGCATTGTGTCATCAATTTCTTATTTTACGCTAACAATGTACGTTCTAATAGCTATTAGCGGTTACGAGTTATTTTCCCCACTGAACTCACCACCAGCATCTTCTTGTCGCCCTTGTAGACGGTGTGGTTGTTGACCATGCTGACAATAGCCACACCCAGGTTGCATCGGATCCCAAAGGAGATGCAGAAGCCCAGGCCAGAGAGAATGGCGATGATGTACCGTCGCGGAAGGCCGAAGCACGTGCAGTCTACCACAGGAAGCTCTTTCTCCTCTATCAGCTCAGGTCGGCCATCAGCTGACAGTTCGATCGTTTCACCATTTTCCTGCCGCTTTTCCAACAACCTGGAACATGATGGAGATAGAGTGAAGAGGAGAGGAACTGAGTAAGTAGGCCTTAGTTATGGGTTGAATTTGAGAAGCTATGAAGCAAAGGTAAATAAATGGGGAAACCCCCAAGGAGAATGTGCAAATTCCACACCCCAGGGTAAAAGTCCCCAGCCCTGGACGTGTGAAGCAACAGCGCCCCCCACTGAGCCACAGTGCCACTCATGTATGCCCGTCTCATTTATTTATGAAGGCTTTTTGGTGGAAAAACTGTAAGCATTATTTTGCATGAGTTACTGAGGTAATTGAACTGAATCAGGATCTCCACACATTTGCTAAAGTTTTTCCACATTGCAGTTAAGCACTGTATATGCAGTCTATACATCAGAATCCCCCAATATTTCAGCGGCAAATTTTATTGGGGACAGTGGCCCTTGGCTCACACATTACCAGCTTTTATCACTTTCGCACAATCATTTATTATTAACCACTAAGTTCACACATATATCACACCTTCTTATTTCTGCTTTTCTGTTTCTCACTGATTGCTACCTTGGGAGTGAGGTTTGCCTCAGACTGACCTCTGTACAGCTACACATGCTGGAGGATGCTCATGCTGGGGAATGATTGTGCTTTTCAATATACTGAGGATGTTTAATGGAAGTCTGTTAGTTCTTCTGTTAATGAGCACATCTGAATTCTGATTTCGGACTCCATACAATGTATGGACATTTAGACTCAATTTCCTAAAATAAAGAGCGATTAAAGCATCCACACATGCATACGCCATATACAGATAATAAATATCACACATACATATGTCATAAACATAAAGCATCCATGGTACACATGCAGATTTTGCTTGCAGGCACAGAAAAATGCAGAATTTTAAATTATAATAGCAGTAATAACTAACGAAATAGCGAGATTCGTGTCTTTAATATGCATCAACTGGGGCAGATGTGCGACATTATCGCTGGGTAACCAGACTGAGATGGACCTTCCCTGAAGCACAGTGATATCTGTACCCAGGCAAGAGAGCAGAATGCATCCTCTCCATCATACCTGTGTGCACTACAGTGACATGCATAAGCCCATGTGGACACAGAAACATTTCTCAACCATTTTTTCCATTACATTGCAGCAGTTAATTGTTATGCTGGTTCACATAGTATTATATTATGTATAATATATATGTATTTTACCTATAAGGTAAGAGCTATGAAGGCAATAGCAGTAGTTCATGTCACACGATGCAGCATGTCTCCCAGTGCGTGCTCAGTTTATACCAGGATCGATACTGATGTTTCACTTCAGTTCATTTTGGGTGAGTATTATTTCGTTAAGCCTCATTGGCTGGGTAAGAGGTTACATCACTCGCCATTGTGGCTGCAGTAACCCGACACCGCATATTGAGGCAGGATGGAGCAAAAGGCCCCACCCAGATCAAGCAGTGCAAGCAGGTGACATGTGGAGCCCCCTGCCAGTATGTGCCCACCACAGTCCAGCCAATACTGATGTCACACTGGATCATCCAGCTCAGAAATGGTACAGTCCTTTGGAAAATGCCAAACACAGAATACATGCTCTAGAACATCAAACATAAAAAATCTGTTTATTTATTTGACCAATAATTCAGCATGTACTGTACTATATGTTTACATGAGAACAGTATGCATGCATTTGGATAACTATGGCCAGCATATTGCATATTAACCAACCTGGATGTTTACCAATGACTTAGCTTGACCCCCATGAAAGTTAAAAACTGTTAAATACTATCAACAAAAAAAATACATGTTCAAGTCAACTTATATAACCGGGTATTGTTTTCTACTGACATTTGCTTAGAGCTGGCACTTCCTCTGCCAATGTGACACAATTTCCTGAGCAAGCGATGTTCTTCGTTTCTGGTTACAGCTCCAGAGGTATCATGGGATATTGTAGTGTCCATCAGTTGCACACTTTGAAATTTCGCAGAATGCAGTAGGTCATCAGGGTGCTGTTCATAAACTTTCTCATGAAAACTGGGACATACTGGACTCAATTTACATGGTACATATCAACTACTACATACCAACCAAGTATTCAATTTCAGATGCATCCTCCGGGTAGAGGAGTGTTTCCCAACCCAGTCCTTGGAGACCCACAGATGGTCCATGTTTTTGCTCCCTCTCAGATCCCTGACAGATGGTCCATGTTTCTGCTCCCTCTCAGATCCCTGACAGATGGTCCATGTTTCTGCTCCCTCTCAGATCCCTGACAGATGGTCCATGTTTTTGCTCCCTCCCAGATCCCTGACAGATGGTCCATGTTTTTGCTCCCTCCCAGATCCCTGACAGATGGTCCATGTTTTTGCTCCCTCCCAGATCCCTGACAGATGGTCCTAAGTTTTGCTCCTTACCAGGAGCTGGAAGGAAGAAAAAACATGGACTGTCTGCAGGTCCTCGAGGACCAGATTTGGAAACATCTGGTGTAGAGTCAAATGCGTAGCTTCGGAGTTGTGACAGCGCAGCTGTGAGTTCTGACTTCCAATCATGGTGGTCTTCTTCAGGTGGGAAGAAGGGTGGATTAAACCTTTGTTCATTGACGCAAACAGCCATGCACCAAAATGCTTTGCGACTAAATAGCGTACATCTAATGGTGACACACAGCAGTGTTTTATATAAATGATGTCCAGTCAAGGGATACTCATGAGCATGAAAGATGCTCAATGTAAGAAACAACTCCAACATAGAACCTTATGAATGGGCAAGAAGGAAAACATTATTGGGGAAGGAGTTACCCTTCTCGTGATTGAGGTAGTCCTTTATGAAGTAAGCAACTGGACCAATATGAACAGTAACCATGGAAATTCAAGAAGCTATTTTAATAAAAGAAGTAATTCAAACCCCAAACTCTGGCATTTACAGAAGGAAGCAAAGAAAACAAAAGAGGACAGCTATGGGTCTTATTAGCATCTAGACTGGCTGTTGTCTTGGTTACAGGGCTCAAAAACAAAACAGAACTCGCTAATTTATAGATAATATGGTAACAAGGGACATGCTAAAAACCAATTAGCAAGCAAAACCGCTGCCACAAGGCTCTCCCCTTTAAGATGGCCTTAGGCCACGCCCCCTTCATGGCGAGGCCTGCATCCTTCACTTGCTGCTTAGGCATGAAGATTAAATGTGCATTCATCCCAAGAAACCTAATACCAAAATCCAAATTACATACTTAACCAAATACCACAATCATTTTTACAGTTAAAAGTGTTTTGAACTGTTATTTGCATTTGATTTGCTATCTTCGTATTATGTTTACGTTGTTGTGTTATCTTAAGCCGGGTTCACAGTGCCCTGATTAAAGCTGTACAAAGTTATTGGACTCCTTTCTCAGATATTACCCTTCAAACTTCCTGTCTGCTTTTGGAACAGAGACAGTGGGCAGAAGGCTCTAAGGTTCACCCCTAACCTTGCCCAATGTGATTTGTTTGGAAGGCCCACTGAAGATTCTACCCCCTAAGACTTGCCGAGTTGATTACAAGCATCCAGTGGTACATGTGAGCCAGGCCTTTCAGACGAGCACTTTGTTCACACAGTCTCTGCTCAGTAAATGTATTAGCGCATCTGCCAGGGCCTGGGATCTGATTATCCCTGGTAAGGACGCTAATGCAGTACAGCTAGGTCAGCTCCAGATCAATAGTGAGAGCAAGAGGGGCAAGCTGAAGCTCCCAGAGAAGCGAAGTTCAAAGTCATGTGCAAATATTAAGATCGATCGCTGCACTGGAGGGGTTAGCAAAGATACAGCAACTGATGTACATTAATTGTGGTGATTTTGAACTGTATTTTTATCTTATGTATTTTAAAATATCTAGCATAATTGTATATATACTATGTACATTTTTGAGTATTTGATAATGCCCACTCTGAACTCTTTTTGCCTGGTTTTCAGATCCTTTCTCACTGCTATTGTTGGCTGTCCGATGTCTGAACCAGCTCTGGTTCCGCCTTGATTGCCTTTTAAGTGATCTGTGTTCCTGTTAAATGAATAAATGTGAATGCAAATTCCCGGGCTTGTTTCCTATTCCCAAATGTCCCAGCAGGTGCACTGTAACCCTATATCTATTCCCCCATCATTCCTCGGTCTCTCTCTCTCTCTCTCTCTCTTTCTCTCTCTACAGTCAGTGAATTACTCACAACATGCAGTAACAAAGAGGGAGACAAAGACAAATAAAGGTCAACAAATACAGAGTAATAATTACAGTACAGAAAATACAGTAGAAATACTGTGAGAAATATTTGCTCAGAGTAAATCATACCGTTCCATAAAATAACACATTTCATAAACACCGTGAAAGACAAGAATCCAGAGAGAGTGGAAAATCATTACACTGTGTCACGATGCTGCTGCGGGAACCCGGAAGGCACCGCGGCTCCGGCCAAAGTCGCGTGTCGCCGGCCGCAGTCAGCACCACGGACAGCAGCCACCTGTCAAAACTTCAGGGCCTGCTTTGCACCAGCTGTCAGAAGCTGCTCCAGCCCAGATTCCCCACAGCCAGCTCCCACTAATAGCTCCAGCTGGCTCAGCAGTAAACAGGAAGCCTCCCGCTACCACCTCCGTCCTGGTCTTAGCGCTGCAGCACCCTCCCCAAGGCGGCCGAAGCAGGGTCCCACCCAGAACCAGCTACCCGCTCAAACCCGCCGGACCTCCTCCTTCCGTCCTACTGCTCTCGCATTGTGTAATATACACCACCACACCTGCAACACCACAACCGCCATGTAAATCCCCTAAGCCTGTTAGGCCAAATTTGGTCTGTGCTTAATAATAGAAAAACATGGATATTCAGGGACTGCATGACTGTATGTGTGGTGTGATTATGTTATTTTATGCCACAGCAGCTGCAGATTAGAAATGCATTTATGTATAACAATATACCATTTAAAGGAATATTAATTAATTTCGTAATTTGGATTAACTGGATTAAGTTTAATTTTCTATCTATCTATCTATCTATCTATCTATCTATCTAACCATATTTCCAGTTTTCCATGACAAACATACAGTCATCCACAAAGTGTTGCTAGCAGAGGATAGTATCTCCAGACGTTGGTGTTGAGGATCTGCTTCATCTGCCCTGCCAGGCTTTGGACCGGAGCCGCTAGTACGTTACAGTCACACTTAATGCGTGTGCAAACTGGAGGCTGCTTCAAGCTGCAAAGTGCATTTTTATCCCGAGGGATGCTTGTGCAAAAGAGGACGAACTGGGTAGCATTTTAAAGTAATTTTATCATCCTGCTTAACATTTTAAGTCATAATTAATAAAGCCCATCATAAAAGTAAAATCCTTATTTGTACCATTCCTCTGTTTAGTGATGTGTGAAAGATCAAAGTGTGAAAGTAGAGAAAAGATGTTTAAGGTTCAGGATGGTGCTGCTCTGCTGTCAGACGGTCTGTGAAGTTCAAGATTATGGAAATCACATTGGGTCTTGGTGTTTTTGAGGAATTAGCTTTGAGTCCAACTTAGTTATTGAACACTTTCATTCTGGAACTTAGAAACTGCGTCAACCACCTGAAAGACAGACAAAAATATCTGCGCTTTTTTGACTGCTGTCATTAAAAGAAACACATGAACACCATGTCCGTCTGCCCCCCCCAAAAGCTGTAAACCTAGGGCAAACACTGCTCCCCCATGCAGCTTACACCCCCCCCCCCACCCAGGGAGTGTTTAGATGCTGTTTGTTTGGTGCTTCAGAACCCAGCGGATGTGGCATCACCACCAGACCATCTTCCTACAGGATGATCATCATCGCCTACCCAGTGAGCCTGCCCTCCCCGGTCCTGTTCCATTTTTAACTCAGCCCCATCAGTCACACCGGCTTCCTATAAATGCAAACTGTAATGTTAAGCATTTTTGCTTTTTTTGCCTCACAGACAAAAGCTGCTGTACCATAAATATCTAGAACTTCATCCATATATTCCCCTGAGCTTCACAGCATTAGTTAATGCTCAACTTTGATTTCCTGTTTAAGTTGTTTTTCTTTTGTCCTTTTTTTCTTTTTTTTCTGCTTATTTTTGTACTTTCAACCAAATAAACACATTTTACATGTTGAGCATGTATTTTTATATACAGGGCCAGATGTTTTTGTTCCAGACATACTGCGGCAATATTGTCTTGACCCCTTTAATACCCCTTGTCAGCTTTCATATGTACCAAATGGCAAAAGCATCTGCACCAAATCCTCCAACATCATGATTAGCCTTTACCCAAACAGTTTGATATGATTTACAATACTCAAGTTATTTAACCGATAACTATTTAAACAATCTGGCTGACACCCATGAGTAATTATTTTTATTACAGAATTGCACTTCTGTTTTCATAATTGTGTACATTTTGTAACTTAGTTTTTAATTATATCCTAACAATTGTGATGCCTCATGTTCTCATACTCAAAATGATCAGTATGAATAATCATGATGCATAAAATTAATAATTGATACTTTTTTCAACTTCTTGAGTGGTAAATTGCCATCCTTCTACTGGGCATTACAACAGGCTTATGATAAGTAGTGTACAGAAAAATACTTTCATACAGCTCTGGAAAAAATTATAAGGCCACAGGAAAATGTATGTGCCTGTGTAAAATATGTGAACCTATAGTTATATAGTGACTGTATCTGACAAAGCATTTGGTAGCTCAATGCTTTGTATGAGGAAAAACTGCAGCCTGGCTCTTCCCTGCTTCTCATTGATGAAGGGCTTCTTCCTTGCTTTATGGGACTTCAGTCCTGTTTCTAGAAGTCGGATGTGTCCTAGCAGTGCACTTCACACCACTTAATGTTTCCATGATTCACGAGGCACTGTTGGAAAAGTCGACGGTCATCTCTAGCATTAGAAAGTCGCTTCTGCCATTTAACTGGCAGACTTTCGGTCGCTCCCAGTGTCTCCTGCTTTACATTGTTCTTGTGTTCTGCTGTCTTAGAAACTTTGAGCTTGGAAGTAACCTGCTGCTCGGAGTAGCCGTCTGCCAGCAGAACCAGGATTAAACCATTATTCTTAAAGGATTCTTAAATAATACGGAGTGGTCTCCATTATTTCCACAGCTGTAGATAACACTAATGCTCATTAATTCTACGTCTTCATTAGTTGTGGTGTAATTTGCCTGTTTCCATTGTGCAGTTCGGCTGCTCCAGCGTAACGGGTATGAATGCCCTGTTTGAGCAGCTTGCTGCTGCCACCTCCCTCGGGAGATCCGGCCTCAGACAGAAGGACGCAGCCACTGATTCCCTGTAGCATCCTATTTATAGAGAACCGCACGGCCCCCGGACCAAGGTAGACAATTACAGATATCGATATTTGTATGCTGTGAATAAAAGCTGCTTTTTAGAAGCCGCTGTCCTGTATGGAGGTAACTGTACATGTTTCTGCCTACGGTTTATATGAGTATAAGAAGATATTTTGATGCATTGATGCATGCTAGTTGGATAGCACTTGATACAGTGAGGACAGTGTGATCTTGACAGGTAGTGTTTGATTGCAGTATGTTAAGCATTAGACCTTTAATGATATGAACTAACACAGTGAGTTTGTTCTTAAAAAGGCCATAGAGAAACATATCCATCGAAAAACACCTTGTATGACTTCTGTCCACTCACTACGCACACTGCTGGTTCTCCAAATCATTCTAAGCAGGCTAGGTTGTTAGATGTGTAAGTTTGTTATTAAACAATATTAAAAAATGAAAAGCCGCAATAAGATTTAACAATGCATACCATTGCATGAATGTTTTAGTAGATTTCATGCTTTATTTTTAATAAAATCAGCCTTGCTGATTTATTGTGAGCCTATTGTTATATAGTGACTGTATTTGACAAAGCATTTGGTAGCTCAACGCTTTGTATGAGGAAAAACTATTTATAGAAACCTGCACACAGGCCTAAAATAGAATCTCTGGAAGCCAAGATTTCCAGGTGGCCTGGGCTATTGAAAGGTTGAACAGAGTAGAAAGCTATAGTGTTTTGAAAACAGCCATCGATCAACTTCAATTGTCCTTATTTATTGATCTATATTCCCCCCACTCAGCCTGGTCAGGGTTACCGGGAGACTATTTCACGCAGTAGGGCACAAGCTGGGGTACACCCTGGATGGGATGCCAGTGTGTTATAGGGCACGAGGCTGGGGTACACCCTGGATGGGATGCCAGTCCATCTCATGGCACAAGCTGGGGTACACTCTGGACGGGATGCCAGTCCATCTCATGGCACAAGCTGGGGTACACTCTGGACAGGATGCCAGTCTATTATAGGGCACAAGCTGGGGTACACCCTGAATGGGATGCCAGTGTGTTATAGGGCACGAGGCTGGGGTACACCCTGGACGGGATGCCAGTCCATCTTATGGCACAAGACTAAGTACACCCTGAATGGGATGCCAGTGTGTTATAGGGCACGAGCCTGGGGTACACCCTGGATGGGATGCCAGTCCATCTCATGGCACAAGCTGGGGTACACTCTGGACGGGATGCCAGTCCATCTCATGGCACAAGCTGGGGTACACTCTGGACGGGATGCCAGTCTATTATAGGGCACAAGCTGGGGTACACCCTGAATGGGATGCCAGTGTGTTATAGGGCACGAGGCTGGGGTACACCCTGGATGGGATGCCAGTCCATCTCATGGCACAAGCTGGGGTACACCCTGGACGGGATGCCAGTCTATTATAGGGCATAAGACTAAGTACACCCTGGACGGGATGCCAGTCCATCTTATGGCACAAGACTAAGTACACCCTGAATGGGATGCCAGTGTGTTATAGGGCACGAGCCTGGGGTACACCCTGGATGGGATGCCAGTCCATCTCATGGCACAAGCTGGGGTACACTCTGGACGGGATGCCAGTCCATCTCATGGCACAAGCTGGGGTACACTCTGGACGGGATGCCAGTCTATTATAGGGCACAAGCTGGGGTACACCCTGAATGGGATGCCAGTGTGTTATAGGGCACGAGGCTGGGGTACACCCTGGATGGGATGCCAGTCCATCTCATGGCACAAGCTGGGGTACACCCTGGACGGGATGCCAGTCTATTATAGGGCATAAGACTAAGTACACCCTGGACGGGATGCCAGTCCATCTTATGGCACAAGACTAAGTACACCCTGGATGGGATGCCAGTCTATTATAGGGCACAAGGCTGGGGTACACCCTGAATGGGATGCCAGTCTATTATAGGGCATAAGTTGGGGTACACCCTGGATGGGATGCCAGTCTATTATAGGGCACAAGGGCAGGGTACACCCTGCATGGGATGACAGTTTACTATAAAGCAAAAGGCTGGAGTACACTTTGAATGGGATGCCAGTCCATTGCAGGGCACATTTCCAATTATCTTAACTTAATGTCCTTGATTGTCTTAAGTCTACCAATTATAATTAAACTTAAATGTTTAGAGCAAGAACAGAAAACACAGACGAACAAGCAAACTTCACAGACAGAGGAGACATGTAATTCAAACCCACAACCCTGCAGATATGAAGCGACAATGCTGCCCTCAGATTCATCATGTGACCTTGCCCATTGCCACAGAACATAACATCTCAGGATTTGTACAAGTGTAGCCAGTGATTTTACAATAAAAAAACCTCATGCAACTAATTTTATTATATTAAAACACTCTTTCAGAGAAATTTGAGATGTTTAAGTTGTAATTATAATGTAAGTTATATATTGTCTTATTTTAACAATATCTGAAAATGCATCTGGGATTCCTGCTGCAAGCAGCAGCTACAGTGCACAATACTTCCACAGAACAATATCCAGTGTGATGTGATGCAAACAGAAACAGTCCAACATACGTCTGCTCATTCCATTCTGGGAGCATGGATATAAATGGCAATCAATATTGAAGCAGTGTGGTCACATTTCATAGTACACAAATTTAGTCCAGGCACTGAGATTTTTGTAAGAGCTGCGAAGAACAGAAATCAGAGAAGACTGCATTGGCTGGAAACTGAAAAAAGGGGAACTAAAAAAACTGGTTTCATGTTATCCTTTTAAGTTAATAAATAATGAAAAATAAAACTGGCTGCTTTGCTGTCCTTCAGTACTTGGTAGTCATTTTGAAATTATTTGTATTGCGAGCTATTTAAAGACATCACCTTAACTGTGACCTTCACAGCTGACCTTGAGACCTCCAACCGCATAGATCGGCGGGTCTGTGGGTGTCACTGGTAATTTTGTCCTGTCATCTGTTCCACAACTTCAAAAAAAAAACCCACAGTCTAGAATCTGTCAACTTCTTTCTTGTGTAGAAGAGAATTCAAGACTTGGCCATTAGACAAAGATGGTCATCTTAAGGAAGCCTGATCAGATATTGTTTGCCAATACAGAGAGGGGGTTCACAACCATGCCTTCATGTATTTTCACATTAGAACATTCACAGGCCGTAAAATGTTAGGGGATCCCAAAGTCAGTGTTGACCTAGAAGTAGCAATTGCTGAATTGACCTTGCTGTGTTTATTATAGAAACACTCAGAGCTTTCTGATGGAGGTAATATATAAATAATAGATGAACTGCTGACTGCACTCTGGATGCGAGATCAGATCGCTGTCAGCTGAGTAACACATGTACACCCCACAGGTAGCGAAACTCTGCATCGGGTGACTTCAAAAAGACCATCTCAAAAATCATATTTGACATCAAATCAAATATGTAAATATTTAGTATACTAACCATAAAGCTGCCCATGTTACTTGGTTGCTTAAACCTGATTTATCTAATTGCTAAACCAAACTGGGTACATCATGCTGGTGCAGTGGTCAGTCCTATTGGCCCACACCTCTGGGACCCCGGTTTGAGTCTCCATCTTGGCTGCATGTGTGTTATGTGTGTGGAGTTTGCATGCTCTCTGTGTCATTGTGGGGTTTTCTCCAGATTTCCCTCCACAGTTCAAAAACATGCAAGGGTGAACTGGAGTTACCAAATTGCCTGTAGGTGTGTGCAGTTGGTATGTATGTGTGCCCTGTGATGGGATGGAACTGCATCCTAGATTGTTCCCTGCCTTGCACCCACAGCTTCTGCATTATTCTCTGGATAGGACAAGCAGGTATGGAAAATGGATAGATGAATCAAACCCATTATCATCAAGTGATGCATGTGTATATGAATTATTAATTGAAGCGTGAGTGATAAATCTGTAGAGACTGCAAAAGATTCAGGCCACTCACTCCTAAAATAAAACGAACCTGAAATTTAGAACAAATAAAGCAACTTTAGGCCTATTTGTTGAACTATTTTTGTAGATTGTCAGTCGCAGACATCATTTCCGTACATCAACGCAGTGCTAGATTAATAATAAGCTTAATAGCCAATTTTTCAAAAAGCCTCCTGCTAATTCCATGACACACCTGAGCACGCGACTGTGGGACAGGAAGGGGGTCTGGGCTTCTGTGCCAACGCCTTTACTGTAAGAGACTCCCAGGACTGTGTCCGAGGGACAGGTGAGATAGCAGTCGTTCGGTGCTGCATGAGCTTCCCGGAGGGACACAGAGAGGGCTGGGTTACATTGGGATTTGCGTGCACCAGCAGCAAGGAAGCAGGCTATTTCGGGAGGGGATTTATGCCTTTAGTCGCTTCCTTAAATCCCAAATCCGAGCGCAGTGCCGAAGACCGCGCGTTGATTACCGGTCAATGAACTGTATGCTGCATGTAAACCTTACGGTTGCAAGTTCACCTGTTATTTACATTAGTTACATACAATAATATTACAATGCCGACAAAATATTTAAAATTACATTCATTGTTCATAACCACTTATCTAGGCTATTTTCTATTTATAATTTCTATTACTTGACCACATAATATAGGGCTATCCTGTTTTAGACTTGGTGGAAAAATACGTTGAAGAACAATTTCATTTACATTAGAAATCCATTTGTAGCAAATATAACTGCAGTAAAGTAGGCCAATAGCCTAACATTTTATTTCTAATTAATCATGTCGAATTTACTGTTTTTATTTCTATATTTTATCAAAATAGGCTAATTGTACTTTAACTATAGCCTACTTTAATTAAATGTATTTAAATACACGCCCTGTTTAGTGAATGGTGAAAGATTACGCAAAGCTGAGAACAGTAGTTAAAACCAAGACTATGGCCAAGTACTGTGCACTAAATACATTATTCAGCTTGTTATTTTTAACCTATTCAGACCCTTTCGTCGGCAAATTATCGTAGCCTAGATATGAAGACCTGTTTTAATTTGTCGGTTTTGCTGGGCACTGGTCTGAATACAGACCTCTTAGCAGCTACCTGGTTAAAGGTGTACTGGTTCGTGGATGGATGGACATAAATGAATGACTTTCGATACAATCATCATCATTGATAATAAAATGTATATCGTTATTACTTATATACGGTTTTATAAGTAGGTCTATAGCTATTTAGGCCTACTTCCTTCTGTTAAACTGAACTAGGATTTCTTTTACATATACTTTAGCATATATTTGTAATAATGAGAACACCCCCGTCCCTGCGCTAGCTCTCTGTTATCTGAACTTGAATATCTCAACATGCAGGTACCTATTATTAGTACTAATAAAAACAAGTATTATGAAGAACTGTGCCGTTGCCAGTAAAGATTATGACGAGGGCAGATTTAAGATGATTAATTTAACCCAAAGATTATGTCAGTCTATCATTTGTATCAATAGTATCAAATAACAATTATGATTATTAAAGGTATTCCATGTATACAGGCTACTGTATGCGTTATTTTAACAAGTAACTTCGTAACTTGCCAAAACCTTGGGATAATTCAGCAGTTAATATTTATTGAAATGAACAACTTGTACTTTTCATCCATAAACGGAAAAGGGAAATAGGCCAAGCTTTGCGATCGAAAGAACAATTCGGTGATGACTGTCCATCGGAGTCCTCGATATTTATAGTGTCTAATCTAGTTAGTACTGGCTTACTGTCTGACACTACAGTCCTGAATGACATCTTCTCAAATCAAAATATAATTAGGCTAATTGGAACGAAAAATGCACTCTGTTTTTATCAATTAATATTCATCACAGTATAAAGTCAGCAAGAAAAATAGTTACTATTACCAGTCTACCCACAGTCATATACCCAATACATTCTGAAAAACTCTTGAACAATTGTCCAGTCATCTGATGCTACTTGAACATTATGACCATAAGTGTGTAACCACCAATTTGGATTTGACAAATAACGGAAATATATATATATTGCTACTTAAACTACAGTCAAAATTACTGAGAGATATAAAGTCGGCAGTGATTTTGTGGAGTCGGCAGCATAATAACTTAAAGTATAGCAGCCAGTTGTATCTGCATGTGGTTAAGTAAGATATAAGTACCTGTGTATTTTCCCAAGGGTCTTTCCCGCAGCAGCCTTTAACCTGTCTGGTCGGATCTCCATCCTTAAGACTCCCCGATCCGACCGAGATGCTGCTGTCCCATGCGCGCTCCAGCTCCGGTGCGCTTCCTGTGGCTACCTCTGTCTCTCTATCCCTCCCCTTCCACCCTCCCACAAATATACGTTGAAATCTCTCATCACATCCCTAGCAAATAGCGTATAGCTAGCAATTTGTCTTCATACTCTTGTGGATTCTTTTTTTCTTTAAAAAAAAAAAACTGTGCATCATGTCCCATATGAAGCACACTCAATCTTATTTAACGAACGTTATCACTCTTACTGCTTTGCTTTGCAAACTGCGATATATTCCGGTTAAGGGCCGTTGTAATATCAAGTCGACCGTCCGTTAGGCCTATTATTATAATTCTTCTTCAAAAGTACTTCTTATGCTAAATATGTTCCGAAAGTGTTACATTTTAATGGCGAAAGACAACGGGGATTTGTCTACTCTGTCTACATGTACATATGCAATGTAATTATCAGCTGCATTCACCAAATTAATCTACAGGGGATGGCACTGCACTGTCATTGCTGCCGGAAACAGATCACAGACGATCACAGATCACAGACGTACTTACAGACTGCCCGGCAAAGTATTGTATAACAACAGAGATGTATCACTTCTTGTCACATCAAAACTGCTGACTTTACTATATGTGTTCTGGGATCTACTTTTCCACAACTCAAAATGTCACTCACTTTATTTATACCTCCACCACACCTCCTAGTGTCACAATATAGATAAACGGCCGGTGAAAGCCAGCGATTATTCAGTGGACACAGTGTACGTATTCACTCAAACACATAAATATGAAATACATATATGAACTTTCTCCGATTATTTAAGTTGTACTAATTTATAATTTAAAACTATAAATATTGTGGATTATGTTTATAACAACGTTAATGACGAGTATTATCAGTCTATGGTTATTATTGTTGTTGTTATTGCTGCTGCTTTTGTTATTCATATTGTTGTTAATTAACAAAAACAAATAAGTACTGCATAAGTTGACTGTGATGACAGCTTAGTAAGACTTAACGGCATGTGAACAACAGACACTTCCACCTTGTGATGAAGTTCTGCCACTGCATCGGTTGTATTTATTGACAGAGAGATTTAATTACTAGCAATGATGGTTTTGTGAAAAGGAGCACTAAGAGTTTAAGGTGAGAAACACAGAAACATGCATCATCTGATGAAATCCTCTTACAGTTATTAGTTTCATGTTCATACCCTGTATACGATTACACAGATCTACCCAGGTAAATAGGAAGTATGTTCTTGTAGAAATTAAAAGTAATTGCTAAACATATTTCATGTCCTATAATCACTCTTAAAACCTATGGACACATAAAAAAGTATCAAATCATTACTACGGTGTGTATAATGTATACAATTGATTCTGTATGACAATTTATAGCAATTAGCACTCAGCTGTTACAAAAGTTGTTAATATGCAGTTTGTCTTACTGCATATAGCTGGATGCTTAATGACTGTAAGATGTGTCTGCATGACATGTGTCAGATGAAGCTTTTCTCCAAATCCTGAGCAGAGATGGTCTGCAGGGGAGGAGCGTGAGAGACGGAGAGGGGGGGGAAGGGAACCGCTGGCAGCAGATGGGACTGAGGAGTGGGCAGCGCGATGATGGAGGGGGCGTGGGAGATGGAGCCGTACCCAGCCCTCCACATCCCCTTCTCACTATCCATCGCCACGGCATAGCCAGGGAAGAAGGAGGCAGAGGACTCTGCAAGGTCAAGCGTCATCTCTGGGGAGGAGGAGAGGGGGGTCAGCGGCAATGCAGCCCGCATATCACATTTCTGCATCCTCTGAGGACGCTCTGCGGCTCATGCAACAGCGAGCCAATGATACGCCGTATTTGCTAGCACATTGCTGTTGTTTTCATATTGCATCAAATGCAAGTGCGCTTAACTGGCATCCCGTCCAGGGGGAACCCCAGCCTTTGCCCTGTGCTGCCTGGGAGGTACTCCAAGCCATGACTCAGTCCTGACAAGGACAAGTGGTTGGAAGATGGATGGATGGATGGATGGAAGTTACTAGTAATACTGATATATGTTTTGAAATTACACTAATAACCTGTTGTCAAGCATCATTAGGATATTTACACATATCCTGGATGGCAGTGAGCTTTCTAGTGTGTGAATAGCTTGTCTCCATTTGACCAAACATTTTAGTCATAGATAATCCAAAATATCACACACACACACACAACCAGTACAGGATATAATACTGGTATACCTGTGTCATCCTGCAGCTGAGTGTGTGAGTACGGGTTCTTGTTGTAGAACTGGCTGTAGATGCAGTAGACCATTGCCATCAGAGTTAAGGTTCCCAAAGCGGCGGCTAAGAAGATGCCCAGCTTGCTGTCTTTACCCAGGCGAGCATCTGCCCAGTAAAAGCAGAGGAACACCAGTGAGTGCGCTTCGGCAATACCCATGTGAGTCAGGCACTGCCTCAGTACAGTGATGGGGCTTATGGGCACAGAGGGCTCAGTGTATGGACTGTCCAGCTAATATTCTTTGAAATATTTTATCTGTGATTAGAATTGCTCATTATACATCCACATTAACATGCGTGAGCCAGTAATCCCTTGGTTTGTCTTCATTTTAAATGTTACAAAGCAAATAATTACTTTGTCACCACCATGTCTCCCTCTGTAAGAGGTGAATGTCACTCTATTAGTGTTTCCCAATCCAGTCCTCGGGGACCCCAGACGGTTCATGTTTTTGCTCCAGGAAGACTGGGCTGAGAATCTGCATTACATTTCATTATACATTATTGTAATTTTCAGCTTTTCCCTAATTATACTACCCAGTACTAGATACAGTAAATAAAAATCAACATTAACTCATGTGTGAATTATACGATAAATGCAGGCTGCTCCTATTACCGTCACTGAGCTATGCTCGTCGCTGCGTTTCAATGGGCGGTTTCACCTTACAGTGTTTTTCTTGTGTTATGTGCGTCTCCTCCTCTTCTTCATAGCGGCCTTCCGCAGGGATGGAGGCCAGTGGCCTGGCTCCTGGATCTGCTTGAACCAGAGGGGCCGGGGCATGGTCCAGCTGCCCGGAGCTAGAGCTCTGAGACAGGCAGGAGTGGACAGCCAAGCACACACTGAGGACCAGGAGGGAGGCCATTGCTGTGTCCTACTGTACAGCAAGGGGAGAAAACAAGAATATTACCAGTGATGGCTGTCAACATCCTTAGTCCATTAAGTTACAGGTACAGGTTAAGACCCATTACATGCTCAGTGTGGCTCAGTGGATTAGGACTTTGTGCCTTTGACTGGATGGTTGCTGGTTCAAATCCCATAAGTGACAGAGTGATGTCACTGTTGAGACCTTGAGCAAGGCCCTTAACCCCAATTGCTCCTAAATCTGGCTAATTCTGCTTTCAGAAGTGTAATTTGCTTTGGATTATAGCATCTGCTACATAAATGGACTTTTTTATGTGCACAAATGTGAGGCTTTAAGTTGCAGTATCACAGATTTATATTTCAATTATTTTTTAACTTATTATTATAGAAATCTTTGTAACCAGATAATCCATGTCCACAAACTACTTTAAAACTGAAAGGTTTCTGTGCTTGGCTGAATAGTTCAGTTCTTCTTGTGCTTTGACTGGTTTGTTTCCTTGATTGAAAGACTCCAGGTGTTTGACATTAACATTAGTGACACATGCATGATTATAGGAGACTGACCAATCAGCACACAGCAAGTGAAATCCAGGGCATTTTAATTGAAATGGCAGTTTGTAAATCTTCTCCTAGTTCAAAGTGTATTCCCTAACATGGATTATCTCACCTAACGTTGTGAGCATGAAAAGCTGAATAAGAGATCGGTCATTTGCATGTGTGTGGGAGTATTGTGGGGGGGATAAAAGGGGTAAACAAATCAGTCCAGAAACGCATACTCTTTATGGAAAACAACAGTGACAGTACGACTGCTTCCTAATTACTAAACAGGGACGGATTAAAAACACAAGCATCAATGGCCGTCTTTGTATCTGTCATCGAGGCCGATATTTAACAGCGATGCTCCCCCGTCACCCAATTGTTATAAAGAGAGTGACGCCCTCGACGGCATGGAACATGAAGTCAGTCACGCGAGTGAGAAAGCAGGGCGCAGCACAGGGGAACAGCCACAGGGGAGCAGACACAGGGGAACAGCCACAGGGGAGCAGACACAGGGGAGCAGACACAGGGGAACAGCCACAGGGGAGCAGGCACAGGGGAGCAGACACAGGGGAGCAGGCACAGGGGAGCAGACACAGGGGAGCAGACACAGGGGAACAGCCACAGGGGAGCGACACAGGGGAACAGCCACAGGGGAGCAGACACAGGGGAACAGCCACAGGGGAGCAGACACAGGGGAGCAGACACAGGGGAGCAGACACAGGGGAACAGCCACAGGGGAGCAGGCACAGGGGAGCAGACACAGGGGAGCAGACACAGGGGAACAGCCACAGGGGAGCGACACAGGGGAACAGCCACAGGGGAGCAGCACAGGGGAGCAGACACAGGGGAGCAGCACAGGGGAGCAGACACAGGGGAGCAGACACAGCTGCTTCTGAGCTTCACTCCTCAGTAGTTCCTGCCTCTGCTATTAAGCTGAGCTTATTTCCTGTACTGCAAAAGCTCTGGTCTAATGAAGGCAACCTGCCAAATCTCTGATTCATACCAAATCTCCCAAATAAGGATCAAAGCAGCAAATCTTCAGTATAACATTTTTTTTCAAATAAGAAATGATGTATCTATGTGCTGCAACCGTTTGCCATAAAAAGGCCCTTTATTGTCCAGGTAAACCTTAAGAAGCACCTGCTGAGCCCTAGAACATTTTTCTCAATATATTTTAATCTTATTTCACACTCTTTCAGCAATTAATATCTATCAAGCAGCATGAACATTGAAAGTGCACTTTCTTTGAAGATAACCACCTATTTTCCTTAATCTAATTGTCTGTATTTTGGTCAAATTGCAGCCAAGTTCCTCAGTTCATCTACATCTCTGCTTTGTTTTTTCACCTTTGATTTTTATCACCCCTCCCTCTACAGTTACGAAGCTCTGTTACAACATTTCACCCATTTTCCTCATTAACACTCCGGTTATAGCCGTACTCACGGTTCTCCTCCTTCGTCTTTAGCTGCGTGATCTCCTGCTCTCTGCGCCGCTCAGCACCTGAGTCTACGCCTGCTTCCTGGAACCCTGCAGTCACCGTCACCAACGTGCCTGTTGCTGTCTCTCAGTCCCAGGGTGGAAACGCTACCAAGACAACATCTCCCTGGGCATTAATCTATGCAAACAATGCGAGAACATTCTATGTGAAGCCCATATTGCAAGAAAGACGTTGTATATATTTATATTAAATTAAGCATTTTAATACTATTCAAATGTTCATGAATGGTATAACGAAAACATTTTTAGCATGTATCCCTCTGTCTACCATAACAGAGGAATAGCAAATCTGGAGCCTATTCCAGGATAGACAAGGCAAGGAAATACCCCACAAAGCAGGTACAGAACCAGGGCCAGAACTGGGTCCCACATGTGTGAGGCTGCAGTCCTGCCCACTGAACTACCACACAGTACACATACAAATTTTATTCTTCCATCCATCTTGTACAGTCTATATGTAAACTATAGTATATATGTAAACTCTGATTTCACCTCTGCGTGGTGCACACCTCCTAAAACAGAGTAGAGCTGGCTTGCTGATGCCCTTAGGAGTACTTCAGCCCTCTTCAGTTCCAGCTCAAAACAACTATGTGATGTAGGGTGCAGCTAGAATTGTGGTGACGCCCATAGGGCGCTGCCTGTGCTGGGGCCGCCCCCGAGTATGAATGACTATATAAACCGAATGCATATTAACAAAGCTATCAATAAGTACATGATTTCAGATTTACCATGACATCCACTTATCAAATGCAGGCCTGCAGGGATCCTGGAGCCTCTCCCAAGCAGCAAAGGTTACATGTGGAGGTAGACAGTTCAGGTACAGAAAGTACAAATCCAGACCAAGATTTTGTTTCAACCAACCAGTTCAGTACAGCATACTCAATTGGTTGGTTGAAACAAAATCTTGGTCTGGATTTTTACTTTCTGGATCTGAACTATCCACCTCTGGTTACACTGAAGGGGTATATCTGGGTCAGGATCCCACTGCATCACAGGCAACATACACATTCACCCACCCAACCACACACTACAGACAATACAGAGATGCCTCTTTGGAGTGTAGGAAGAACCCAGGGAACCTGAAGGAAACCCATAATTTGGGAAGAACTTGCATATTCCACACACACACACACACGCACACACCAGGGGAGTCACCAAAACAACTTTTTAATGGAAAAGAAAAACAGGAAGAAAAGCAAATACATAAACACAATTTGCTAAGGAGTTCATGAGTGAGGTATTTGTACGGTTCACCACTATGCGTTAATGTCTGCTGTATGTTTATAATCCAACTGAAACTGCATTTCACTGTAAAAAAAATCCTGGCTTAGTGCAAACTCTACAAAAAAGGAACATTGTGTCAAATGGGTCTTGATAAAAAGGGAAGTGAGCTATTCATAGGAGCTACACAAAAGTGGGAAGAGACTGTGAATGTTTAACACACAATACTTTGTAGTTTTGAGAGGAATATGCTGTATTTCTCCATAAACCTCCAAGGTTGAGAACAGCAAGCTGGTCTGACTGGATGGCAGGCTGACTTTTACACATACATGTATACTAATATGCCAGAATGTTCTTTTGTGTTTAGCACCTCTGCTCCTTTAATCCAGTGGGTCTCCCCCAATCCACAGCCGCCTAGCTAGCCTATGTTTCTCGTCTTCCACCAGGAACACACCTAACTTCACTTGTCAGCTGATTATAAAAGCCTCGATTGCCTCCTGGCCTGGGCACAGAGGAGGTGGACTAAACCAAGAATGCCGATTCTCGGAGGAAGGGGGATATCTGGCAAGTGGGTCTTGAATCACTGAACTAGACTGATAGGATGCTGACAAAGAATGATTAGTGAAATTACACTCTCTGGTCCTGCTGATCTTCATTAAAAAAAAATAAAAACTTTGACCATAATTTTGTGAAAACATAAATATCCTATTATCACATTGAAGAAAGTCATCATTAATAATTCTCCAGATGTATTACTATTGGAACCTTCTTTGTCTGAACTGTTTCTCTGTGTCAGTATTTAGGCAATGATGCTGCTATCCTGCCATATCCAGTCTAATACTTTCCTCTCATCCAGTTTTCATCAGTGCACAAATCAGCATTGTTCCTAATCTCTGTGTCAGCAGTGTATCAGTTTCCAGCCACTCCATGTCAGCTGTGTTTCTTCTCCCAGTTCCTTAGTGTCAGCAGTTGCATTATGGGTAATCTGTCTACACCCATACGTTTGTGCAGATGTGGACGACGCACTCCGACATGACAGACGACATACAGTGAAAACACCAATGACGCTCGTCCTTGATCTCAGTCCAAAGTTTCCTTTCGTACACAGCGATGCCTCTTCAGCTGATAGGAGTAGGTGAAGTGCTGCAAGCAAAGGGAGCAGAAGTAAGGCCGCAGGCCAGTGTGGATGCGCTCGTGCGTTTTTAGCGCCCCCAGCTGGTTAAACTGCTTCCCACACATCGTGCACACATAAGGGGTCTCTCCTGTGTGAGTGCGCCAGTGCTTCTTAAGGGTCCCCGAGCGCCCGAAACACTTGCCACACTGGGAGCACTGGTAAGGCCGTTCGCCGGTGTGCGTTCGCTGATGGGTCTTTAGGTCACCGAGCTGGGTGAAGGGCTTGTCGCACTGGTCGCAGTGGTAGGGTACCTGGCCGCTGTGGATCTTCATGTGGGTTTTCAAATAGCGGGCCGTTTTGAATGTTTTATGGCAGCTGGGGCAAGAGTGCGATTGGCGGAAGGCTAAAGACCGGGGAGAGTCAGCATCCTCCTTCCCGTCCTCCTCATTTTCCTCGTTTCTGACCGCATGTCCTAGGGAATCGTGCAAGGACTGGTGCTGGCGGAGACGGTCCAGGCAGGGGAAGCTGAGGCCACATTCAGTGCACAAGTACAAGGTTTCGCCCTCCTCCCCTTCCGTCGTCTCCTCCACCTTGATTCGGTGGGTTCGGTCCTGGTGGTGGCTGAGGGACTCCAATGATGGGAAGCTTTGACCACAATCACAAAGTACAGAGCTGCCTTCTTCATGCGAGAGCTCCTCTCCCACGTCCCCCCGCTGTTCCCCTTCCTCTGCATCTCTATAGTGAATGCCGGATGGCGTGGCATTTCTCTCAGTCTCTTTCCTCCCAGCCTGAGTTCCAGAAGACTGTGCAATGTCTGGGGGTGTCACTTGGCTAGGAATGGTCTTCGTTATTGTCTTGGAACAGCAGTGGGATGGAATCAAAGACGACCCTGAGTTGGAGGCAGGAGGTGTCTGAGGCCTATTATCAATAAGTTCATCCGACGTTGTCAAACTAGTTTTGCTGCAGGCTGACCCATCAGGGTCCACGACTTGTGAATGACACCCAGAGTGACCAAGGAAGTGGCCGGGAGAGGACACGGGGACTTTATGGGAAGACGGCAGGCCTGAGAGGCCAGCAGGGGAGGGGGGCGGTTTTTTGGTAGAGATGCCTTGACCGTGCAGCAGTTCTAGGTATTGTTTCCGGTGTGAACGCTTGAAGTGTTTCTCCAAGTAGTGAGAGGCAGTAAAGCAAATGTCACAGTAAGAGCAGGGGTATGACACAGGAAGATCAGAAGGCACATCTGCAGGGGAAAGCAGGAGAGAGGACCATGGCTATATCTCCACCCAGAAAAACACAAGAAAACACACAGGCAACACAGAGAGGTCAACCTTTTACAGACATATACAGCATAAATCCTACACTGACCATATTTTTTATTGGCAGAGCATGATGGTGCTTTGCAGGTAGAAGCTGATAATAGTGATGTAACAGGATGGTCAGAGGTCTCTTCTTTCACCATTAACTTGTGAGGCTGGTCTTCTACATCTGAAACACACAGACATATTGGTTAATGGCCCAACCCAGGACATGCTTGTGCACTTATGAGAACAGATGGTTCCACACTGTTAATTAAGCAACTAACATCCCATAATATTTGGGATCGCATATATCACTTGCTTATCAGTTAGACTACTGAGATGAATATAATGGCACTTTTCCACTGCCACAAGGAACCAAGCCGTACCTGACCTATACCACAAACTGACAGTTTTCCACTACAAAGTGTGCGTGTCGTACCCGACCTGTACCTGTGCTGACACAGCCATGCTTCTAGCAGAGCCGAATGCATGACCAAACTGAGTTGATGTTTGCATAACATGGTAATTTTCACAGACGTGCTAGCACACGAATAATATATTATTTTATTATTACTTTTATTATCATTATTATTATTATTGTACATAGTAAATCATGATGCATACCGTATGAACAGTAATAAGCACCTCTCTGGTTCTGCGGTACATCACTGTCGCTCTCCAAACTCGGCAAAACCTTTACCAAGCTGACCCATCTGCACTGTAAAACCCAAGCGTGCTAGAACCATGTGGTAACTAGTCTCTATGTGGTACGGCGCAAGTACAGCTCGGTTCCTGTATGCCAGTGGAAAAGTGCCATAAGAGAACTTCGTAACCTTGACAGTGCAATTGTTTGGTAAAAGTTCAGATGACAACATTGCTCAATTTAATGATGTTTCACAAGGAACAGTGGCTATGGTGATGTTTCTGTGTATGTCTGAGAGGAAAGAAACAGGCAACTCTAAGGATGCCTTTCCAACACACCAGGTACCGTACTTCAAGGTGTTGTGTTGGTTTTCCACTTGTGTAAAAACTGGTACCAGTGCCGAAATGACATCACAACACAAGACGGGGTATTGTGTGCTGAGTTTGAAAAATGGATGTAGTACATTATTGGGCTGGCTGATGTGTGATATTAATACAGCATGCGATGTTTATGCACATGCAATTCTTACACTGCTAATCAGATAGATTAAGACCAGGCTTTTTACTTTCAGTTCTGTAGGGACATTATAGCACAGGGGGTTAAAGTTTCGCTAAAAAATCTTTATCCTGTCATACAAAAAAAAAAAAACTTTAGCTAGCTTTGCAATTATAATTATTATTCCTTTTATAGATTATCCAATATATGTTTATTAACCAGTATAAAGTTTACATTTGCTGCTTTTGCATTAGTGCTGCATGCATTCTCTGAGACAATCATAATCATCCTTGCTGTTTAAATCACTGAGGGTTTGTAAGAAATGGGTTTGTAAGAAATGTTATAATTTAATAATTATTTATAATTATTATTACATAATAATCTAATTATATAATTATTTATTTGTTAAAATACAAATGAAAATACATATAATTATAATAATGATTTAATTCAGAAGCTGAATATCACTATTTTTATACGATTTTCTTGTGATAATGAAATAATTTTCTTGAGATCAAAAACATGAACATTGTTTTCTCGTGATAATGGAATAAGAGAAGTTGAGAAAAAGAATGCCATTTTCTCATGATAACAGAATAATTTTCTTGGGAATTCAAGAAGCAAACATTGTTTTTTTTTCTCCATGATAATCATTTGGCAGCATGACAGCAGAGAATACATGTTTTAACGGGACTGTAGCTTCTGAGGAATTCAATTTACACTGAAGAAGTAAAGTTAGCATTTGATACTTTAACATCATAGCCATTATTTCATTCCAGATGCAGTTTGCAGAGCATGTGGTGCTGTGCATCTATACATGATTGTGTACAGTACGAAATAGTGTTTCCCAGGATCATTGTACAACATAGAAATTGGACATACGTAGTGTAATAATGCAAGCATAAAGTCATTTCAACATGCACAGAGCCTAAATTAAATAAAAATGTGACATGCTGATTAATGTATGAAATAGAATAAATCCACCAATGTCACACAGTGACTGTAATATACAAAATGTTCAGCTATATTGTATCGGGTTGTGAATCACGGTTTTATAAAATGAGACTTTAATGGTATACCTGTTATGATAACTGAACATGTACACATTTGGACTGACACTGTGACCATACTGCTATGCCAAGCAGACCCGCCACTCCACCACACCTTTAACGAGCTCTTCCTCCACCTCTTCTCTTCGAATCAGGTGGCTTCCATCCTCTGATATCACCCATCTTTTCACTGCATCCCCTGCCATCACTGAAAGAAAAAGTACACAGGCAATAAGGCTAGGAACACACAGTAAAGAACAATACCGGGGCAAATAGCAGACTGCAGTTTCCAAAAAATGTGCGCTTTGCAGTACTTTACTGCCATAGTAATAACACGGCTGAGTAACGAAGGTATTAAAACTAGATATAAAAGTAGGTATGAAACATTACGCTAAATTTCCAACTGGGAATTTCCAGTTTAAACAGAGACATTATAAATGTCGGTTTCAAGAAAAACATCGACAACTAATCTGGTCTGTATAACTCACCAGCATATCTACTGGCCAACCAGTGATACGGTACTGCTGCTACGTTTTAGGCAGACACATATATCCCGGAAAGTAAGGAAGACCAGCTCAACTGTCAGAAATCCTAACCACTGAGCCCACAGTGGGATCATTTTCGTTATGGCAGGGCAAGGCGTGCGTTTGTGTCGCTAGCTTTAGCAGACAAAAGCCAGTGACATAGCGGGCGATGCCGCTTTACGGGACGCTATTCCGCAACACATCAATATGTCATTCACTTAACTGGTGTGCTTTAAGATGATCAGCTTCGTTATTCTTAAATTGATCCTCGAAATGGTCTAGCCTTGTCTGATAACAAGCAGAAATCGGTCACCGTTTACATACAGCGGGATTATCTTTAAAATGACAGCCATTGCAGAGTTGCAGCGGCGCGTTTAGCTGGCTACTGCCAGAAAACGACAGGATAGCTAGTTATAAAAAATCCACTATTTACTGCTGGATAGTGCTGAAAAACAATACATAAAAATGCTTGCTAGCGACCAGAATTGAACAAGCAGTCAGTCCTGTGTTTAAAATCAGAGACGCCAGTGGTACCACAAAAAAATCCTCTGACTCCAATATTTATGTCTGCTTTAAAAAACACGAATAAATTTCCTTTCTGTCTTATCCGAAACAGCCATGCGTCGCGATGTTGCAACGTGGTTAAACTAGTTGCAAGTTATGTTATCGTATCGCTGAAATGCACAGCAAACAAAAGGCTGCATTTATTTCCCCCTTAACTTCACCTCTTTCGCCTACCGTGACCCCAGCACGGCTCGCCTGTTTCTCCACGGCGATTGGCTACGCTTCGCACGTGTCGCCACGCCCTCTACACTCAGACAAGCCCATCAGCCAATTGGAGAGCAGTTTCAGCCATCCCGCTCCCCCGTCTCGGTTTTGTGTGGATGTTACTTCTCGTTTGGTGTTTCTTTTTTTGCGATTTCTTAAGCCGAGTGTAACATTTTATTTATGGTTAGTCATTAAATTATTAAATTGTTTTTCGTTAAATGATTTCGGAAGGCCTGCAGTAACAAACTTAATAGTGTTTTTATGGGCATTTTTAATTTCTGACTTTGGTCCACGATCACACCTTTTTAAAAACACTGGATTAATTTCCTCTCCCAAGGAAGAACAATATTTACGTTGTAAACCAGGGGTTCTCAATCTGGGGTCCGTGACCCACGGAGATGTTTAGTAAACTGAGGAAATGCCAGTATTCCCATTCAATTTTCCCTTCAATTAATTTTTATAAAGCACCTTTCACAACACAGTGGCCTCAAGGCACTTGAGTGTGTGGCAATACATTATTACATCATTTATACAAAATGGTGCATGAAACGGGGAACAAGGAAAGAAATAAAGCCAGACAAGACAAATGAGGAGAGGAACCAAAAACTCCTGAGTAAGAAGAAAAAACACCTGTGGGGGCCCAAGGTTGACTGGCTGGCCAACACCCGAAAAAAATGAGCCCGCATTAATAAAAACAGGGTATAAACTGTGAGCGAATTCTCCAGACGAATCTCTGTAAGCTGCCAGATCACAGGCCACACCCACGATGTCACACTTCCATGGGACTCTCGCTTCCAGCATCATCCACCTCGGGGCAGCGTCCTGGTGTGTGGAGAAGAAAACACTGAACATGGGTGGTCAGAACAGCAGACCATGAGGATGTGTACAGATGTGTACAGCAACAGCTACAGTCAGTTTTAAGATGTGGGTAAGCAAGACTGAAGTAATGGTCATCAGTGGAGATTTATAACTTGAGACCTACAGACCAATTCGGAGTGGATGTCACAGTAACCTGACTGCAGCTACACATGCATCAGAGGAAACGTGTAGAGGGAAATGCCAGATCCTCGGAATAAGACAAAAATGTCTTCTTGTGGCCTGGAGATAAATGAATGAATGAATGAATGAATGAATGAAAGCTACATTTATATAGCACTTTTTCAAACACCAAAAGCGCTTTAAATGTCTTTCCACATGCAGGCCCCTGATGCTGCCTCTGTCTGTCTTTTCCATCCTGACATACAGCTCACCCTTAAAAAGCTGTCCAGCTGCATGCCTGCAGCACAACCTGTGACGATTAGCCTACATTTGAGCATAAATATAATGTGAATAATAGATCTAGATAGTAATCACATATGCAATTCATAGAGGGCATACTGTATTAGCCCTGCGGTTACAGCATGAAATAATGAGAATAACTTTTTTACATACACCTAGATAGTAGTACGAGCTGTAGTTATAGTGATTTACAATGAAAAAGAGTTACTTAGCCAGGCGTGCATATGCAGTTCGCTGTCAGTATGTAGTTGTTTGACTTGTTAATAATAGCCCACATTAGGGTGGGGTGAAAAAATCTAAATTTCCAATAGCAATTTCCAATAATGCGGAAAAGTTGCCACTGGACCTCGTTATTAAATGTGCAAAATATCTTTGAAATAGGTTAATATTTTCAGGTTCCGCAACTTGTCTGTTATCAGACAAGGCTAGACCATTTCGAGGATCAATTTAAGAATAACGAAGCTGATCATCTTAAAGCACACCAGTTAAGTGAATGACATATTGATGTGTTGCGGAATAGCGTCCCGTAAAGCGGCATCGCCCGCTATGTCACTGGCTTTTGTCTGCTAAAGCTAGCGACACAAACGCACGCCTTGCCCTGCCATAACGAAAATGATCCCACTGTGGGCTCAGTGGTTAGGATTTCTGACAGTTGAGCTGGTCTTCCTTACTTTCCGGGATATATGTGTCTGCCTAAAACGTAGCAGCAGTACCGTATCACTGGTTGGCCAGTAGATATGCTGGTGAGTTATACAGACCAGATTAGTTGTCGATGTTTTTCTTGAAACCGACATTTATAATGTCTCTGTTTAAACTGGAAATTCCCAGTTCGAAGTTTTCACCTGTTACATCAATGGGCAATATACTGTACACTATCCATTATCTATACTCATCGGCGTTGTGTTTGTGCACTTTCACAACATGATAATCACTACAAAATACCAACGTTCAGATAACACAGATTTTTACTGGGTACTGATAATGGATAGTGTGTATTGCCAGTATGTCAGTGTAAGCATGCTCCTGTGGTATAGATAATGGATAGTGTGTATTGCCAGTATGTCAGTGTAAACATGCTCCTGTTGTATAGATAATGGATAGTGTGTATTGCCAGTATGTCAGTGTAAGCATGCTCCTGTTGTATAGATAATGGATAGTGTGTATTGCCAGTATGTCAGTGTAAGCATGCTCCTGTGGTATAGATAATGGATAGTGTGTATTGCCAGTATGTCAGTGTAAGCATGCTCCTGTTGTATAGATAATGGATAGTGTGTATTGCCAGTATGTCAGTGTAAGCATGCTCCTGTGGTATAGATAATGGATAGTGTGTATTGCCAGTATGTCAGTGTAAGCATGCTCCTGTTGTATAGATAATGGATAGTGTGTATTGCCAGTATGTCAGTGTAAGCATGCTCCTGTGGTATAGATAATGGATAGTGTGTATTGCCAGTATGTCAGTGTAAACATGCTCCTGTTGTATAGATAATGGATAGTGTGTATTTCCAGTATGTCAGTGTAAGCATGCTCCTGTTGTATAGATAATGGATAGTGTGTATTGCCAGTATGTCAGTGTAAACATGCTCCTGTTGTATAGATAATGGATAGTGTGTATTGCCAGTATGTCAGTGTAAGCATGCTCCTGTTGTATAGATAATGGATAGTGTGTATTGCCAGTATGTCAGTGTAAGCATGCTCCTGTGGTATAGATAATGGATAGTGTGTATTGCCAGTATGTCAGTGTAAGCATGCTCCTGTGGTATAGATAATGGATAGTGTGTATTGCCAGTATGTCAGTGTAAGCATGCTCCTGTGGTATAGATAATGGATAGTGTGTATTGCCAGTATGTCAGTGTAAACATGCTCCTGTTGTATAGATAATGGATAGTGTGTATTTCCAGTATGTCAGTGTAAGCATGCTCCTGTTGTATAGATAATGGACAGTGTGTATTGCCAGTATGTCAGTGTAAACATGCTCCTGTTGTATAGATAATGGATAGTGTGTATTGCCAGTATGTCAGTGTAAACATGCTCCTGTTGTATAGATAATGGATAGTGTGTATTGCCAGTATGTCAGTGTAAACATGCTCCTGTTGTATAGATAATGGATAGTGTGTATTGCCAGTATGTCAGTGTAAGCATGCTCCTGTGGTATAGATAATGGATAGTGTGTATTGCCAGTATGTCAGTGTAAGCATGCTCCTGTGGTATAGATAATGGATAGTGTGTATTGCCAGTATGTCAGTGTAAACATGCTCCTGTTGTATAGATAATGGATAGTGTGTATTTCCAGTATGTCAGTGTAAGCATGCTCCTGTTGTATAGATAATGGACAGTGTGTATTGCCAGTATGTCAGTGTAAACATGCTCCTGTTGTATAGATAATGGATAGTGTGTATTGCCAGTATGGCAGTGTAAACATGCTCCTGTTGTATAGATAATGGATAGTGTGTATTGCCAGTATGTCAGTGTAAGCATGCTCCTGTTGTATAGATAATGGATAGTGTGTATTGCCAGTATGTCAGTGTAAGCATGCTCCTGTTGTATAGATAATGGATAGTGTATATTGCCAGTATGTCAGTGTAAGCATGCTCCTGTTGTATAGATAATGGATAGTGTGTATTGCCAGTATGTCAGTGTAAGCATGCTCCTGTTGTATAGATAATGGATAGTGTGTATTGCCAGTATGTCAGTGTAAACATGCTCCTGTTGTATAGATAATGGATAGTGTATATTGCCAGTATGTCAGTGTAAGCATGCTCCTGTTGTATAGATAATGGATAGTGTGTATTGCCAGTATGTCAGTGTAAGCATGCTCCTGTTGTATAGATAATGGATAGTGTGTATTGCCAGTATGTCAGTGTAAACATGCTCCTGTTGTATAGATAATGGATAGTGTATATTGCCAGTATGTCAGTGTAAGCATGCTCCTGTTGTATAGATAATGGACAGTGTGTATTGCCAGTATGTCAGTGTAAGCATGCTCCTGTTGTATAGATAATGGATAGTGTGTATTGCCAGTATGTCAGTGTAAGCATGCTCCTGTGGTATAGATAATGGATAGTGTGTATTGCCAGTATGTCAGTGTAAGCATGCTCCTGTTGTATAGATAATGGATAGTGTGTATTGCCAGTATGTCAGTGTAAACATGCTCCTGTTGTATAGATAATGGATAGTGTGTATTGCCAGTATGTCAGTGTAAACATGCTCCTGTTGTATAGATAATGGATAGTGTGTATTGCCAGTATGTCAGTGTAAGCATGCTCCTGTTGTATAGATAATGGATAGTGTGTATTGCCAGTATGTCAGTGTAAGCATGCTCCTGTTGTATAGATAATGGATAGTGTGTATTGCCAGTATGTCAGTGTAAGCATGCTCCTGTTGTATAGATAATGGATAGTGTGTATTGCCAGTATGTCAGTGTAAACATGCTCCTGTTGTATAGATAATGGATAGTGTGTATTGCCAGTATGTCAGTGTAAGCATGCTCCTGTTGTATAGATAATGGATAGTGTGTATTGCCAGTATGTCAGTGTAAGCATGCTCCTGTTGTATAGATAATGGATAGTGTGTATTGCCAGTATGTCAGTGTAAGCATGCTCCTGTTGTATAGATAATGGATAGTGTGTATTGCCAGTATGTCAGTGTAAGCATGCTCCTGTTGTATAGATAATGGATAGTGTATATTGCCAGTATGTCAGTGTAAGCATGCTCCTGTTGTATAGATAATGGATAGTGTATATTGCCAGTATGTCAGTGTAAGCATGCTCCTGTTGTATAGATAATGGATAGTGTGTATTGCCAGTATGTCAGTGTAAGCATGCTCCTGTGGTATAGATAATGGATAGTGTGTATTGCCAGTATGTCAGTGTAAGCATGCTCCTGTTGTATAGATAATGGATAGTGTGTATTGCCAGTATGTCAGTGTAAACATGCTCCTGTTGTATAGATAATGGATAGTGTATATTGCCAGTATGTCAGTGTAGCGTGGATCTGCCCATTGAGGTGACAGGTGAAAACTGCGATCGCGTTGCGGAACCTGAAAATATTAACCTATTTCAAAGATATTTTGCACGTTTAATAACGAGGTCCAGTGACAACTTTTCCGCACTATTGGAAATTGCTATTGGAAATTTAGATTTTTTTCACCCCACCCTAGCCCACATCTTATATAGTTGGGTTTTATATCCTTGCATCTATGCAGTACATTAGTCCATAATACACAAAAAATCATTAGAGAAATGTTTAAATGGCTTTTCTTTCGTATAGACACTAGGTTTTCTACACGATACACGAAGGTGTCTCATCACTGTAACTCTGGCCATTTATTTGGATCCTTGACCCACTGACCTGACAGGGAGTACAGGTCAGGAAAACAATACATAAAAATACCTTTCGCTTATTAGTGTAAGATAAGCTGCATTCTGCTACTAAACCATTAAAATAATTAGAGAAGGTATTTTGATGATCTATTTTCTTATGTTGTAAATTTGATTTTGGCGCTCACACCTGTCACCATTACTGCAGAACAGTCACTTTCTTCCATCAGATAGGCTCCACCCACGAAACACATCATCGCTATTTACACACACAATTCTGCATCCCGAACATGAGTTGGCAGATGGTTTCATAATATAGGGACCCCGTAGCTGAAGGCTACAGTGCCAACTGTTATTTGTTACTGTACTGCTCACATTTACGTACTGCTCCAGTACTGCTTCAATGGAAGCTCAGCCAAGTCACACATACGCCTAGTCAACTCCACAACAGCATTGTACAGTATTTCACTTTAAGACAAAAGTCTCTGCTAAATGTAAGAAAATGCAAAAATACTTTATTTAAGCTGGCTTGCAAAAGTATTCAACTCCCATAAAGTTAGCAAATTAGCCTGAATTACAAATAATGCATGCACATACTCTCCCTATCAAATTCATAGTCATTCACAGTAATTTTTCATTATTTATAATTACTTGTAGGGAAATATTTTCTAGAAAATCAACAACTGAAAAACTGACTCAAAATGGGACACAGGATTTTTCTTTTCAATAAGGGCAGATCCTGTAAAATACAGGATAGATGTACCCCAGCCTCGTGCCCTGTGATGGACTGGCATCCCATACAGGGTGTCCCCCAGCCTCGTGCCCTGTGATGGACTGGCATCCCATACAGGGTGTACCCCAGCCTCGTGCCCTGTGATGGACTGGCATCCCATACAGGGTGTCCCCCAGCCTCGTGCCCTGTGATGGACTGGCATCCCATACAGGGTGTACCCCAGCCTCGTGCCCTGTGTGGCTTTGGATAGGCCTAAATGCCACCCTGACCAGCAAAAGTTGTTAGAAGATGGTTTTGATGGATATATAAACAAACAAACAAATAAATGTATATAAAGTTACTGTTTGCAGACTTTAGTTTTATATTTCACAATGAGATTCCCGTCAAAACTTGCTGCCAAGTTAAAGATTCAGTGCCTCCATATGCCACTGGATTCTGGACTCTCTCATTGGCACATCCCACCACATGCGGGTGAGAAACAATGGCCTTGCACCCTCATCCTAAGCACAAGCTCTGCATTGGCCAGTGCACTGAGCCCCTTGTGCACTGCGTACTCACACGTGCGTGGTTAGACACATCTCCAGTTATAAGATCAAGCTTGGTGATGATACCACCGTGCTGCATCAGACCACCAGTAACGATGAGTCAGACACAGGGAGGAAGTTCTGCTCCAGGCAGAGTGGTGGCAGTACAACAGCTTCTCCCTTAAGGTCAGCAAGACCAAGGAGCTTGTCATCAGTTTCAGAAGCACACCTTGTTCCCACATATATCAGCAGGGAAACTCTGCAGAAGACCAGCAGCTGACAGTTCCTGGCAGCTGCCAGCATGCAGCATATGCCTGCTGTAATCAAGAAGGCACCTAAGGTCTGAGCAAGATGCAGATGTTACCAGCAGCTGTCACAAATTTACACAGACGCACAATGGAATCAGTCCTTTCTGGACGTATGACAACATGTTTTGGGCTGAGGCCTGGAGAGTGAAGCTGAAGGTAATGAATACTGGGCCAGTATTCACCAATGGCTCCATCACCAGGAGACGTCTGCCTTCATTTCAGGGCTCTTTTACCACACACTGCTGAGAAAGACAGGTACCACAGCCTCCTTGCCTCTGGTAGACAGTATAGCAATTTCAGTACTAGAATCACATTGACTACATAGGACAAATGGCACATATCAAGATCTGGGATATATTAAACAGTTAGCTAACATTCAGTACTCACTGACGTATTAAATGCAAAAGAAATGGGCTATGTAGCCCTGTACGCTGCACGGCTCGATGCACTGTGCCGTGACACATTATTCCTATCCATAATGCTTCTACTATCTACCATTTGTGTCATCATAGCCCTTCTGTTGGTTTGTATCACGTGGGGTAGCCTTTGTTCGCATCTCGCATCAATGAGTTTTGGCTGCCCAACACCCAGTTACTCACTACAGCTGAGCATGTGGAACCCACAGGCTCTGCCTTTTCAGAGATGCTCAGACACAGTCAACTGACCATAATGATTTGGCCTTTGTCAATGTCACTCAGGTTTTTATATCTGCCCATTTCTTCTACATTCAACATGTCGAGTTCAAAATGTTTGCTTACTGTCTAATTCATCCCAGACCTTGACACCCACCATTGTTCTCAATCTGCCATCCAGCACAGGCTGGCATGGAGAACTGGCTCCTTGATAGACTTGATAGACTGGCTCCTTGATAGACCACAGTCTACACCTTGCTTTTAGACAGCAAGCCCACTCTTTTTCTATGTTATCATGCCTGGGGGGTTGGGCGCCCAGTTGACCTTGGACCCCCAGAAATTTTTTTCCTCCCTGCTTGGGAGTTTTTTGTTCCTCTCCTCTGTTGTAATCTGCCTTTCTTTCTTTCATTTCTTTGTCCTCCCTTTTCCCGGTTTTGAATTATTCTGCATAAATGTTGCAGGAATGTATCGTAACACACCCATGTAAAGCATCTGTATACAAATAATTTGAATTTCACAAGATAGTCAACATCATTCGGTTCACATGGGGGTGGTCATAAGGCTTTATGGTCGGTGTTTTCGACGCTTTAGGATTAACTGCTGGCCATCTGCATTCTATCATCATCACTCTCATTTTAGTGAGTTTGTTTTTGTGATAAAACATGCGTTTCTAGTGATCAATTTTCTTTTAGGCTGCACAAATGCCATCAAATTGGTATGTGACAGCTGGATATAAAACGTGAGCGGAGACGCTGCATCTGGATCCTCTCCAACTACAAGCTGTCAGGTGAAATGTGGCAGGAAACTTTACGGGAAATAATGTCTCAGAGAGTGGCTTTGAAAGCCATATTCAGCAACAAACAAATAATTTCATGCTGACAAGTGCAAAGGCAATAAAATATTGGATACCTGGTTAGATCATTTAGCTGTAACAATTCCATAACAGTATTTGAATGTCAGTTTTTTGTACATGTTAAAAGCCATTTCATTTTTTATTGTACGTATGTTCCTTTTGATAGGTCGAGGCAGGCCTATTTGGAGTTATCTAAAGAAGTACCATATTGTAAACGTTGAGTCATAAATTATCTAAACCTGTGTACTAGGCAAATGTCTCATGTCCCAAAACCAGACAGCTTAACATCAGAGGTAGAATGTTTATGATCCTTTTAACAAGTTCCTAATAAATCTAAACCATTTTGGGTCATTCTGTTTTATCTTTTTAACCCATCAGTATCCTGTGTGGGGAGCGGTTACTGTTGATGATACTAAGTTCAATATAATGCATCTCCAACAGCTAGATTGTCTTCAGCACGTTGTTTGCCATTGTTTACAAATTTAGGTCTTTCATCATGCTTTACAATATTTCACCCAATGGAATACGGGTATGAGATTAAAAAAAATGCAATTGTTCTAATACGATTCCAAATTCTTTTCCAATACAAACTTGTAAGCAGGTATAAAAGTCTTAATAAAAAGAAATGGCATATATAGCACAATAAAGGGTATTTTTCAGTGAAATTGTTTAAATCAAATCACGCAACTAGTACCAATGACCTCATTTGGGATATTTAGGAAACTGAAGATGGCAAAGTATTCAAAACATGAAACATTGGCACCCAAGACATCTGGAATTGAAACAAGAGCTTACAAATACTCAAAATCAATTTTGTTTTTTATTCCGGATCTGTAGTCTGTACTTTGTTTCAAATTTACTCTGCTAAATAAGTGCAATAAAAACATTATATTCTAATTTTTTAAGACACCTTTCCCTCCTTTTTGATCTGAAACACCAAAAGCGTTCGGAAAATGAAATGTGGCATTTCCGTGATACACAAACAGTACAAATACAGAGCCCCTCAGAGTGCATCAAATCATAACATATTTACACTCAAGCAAATCAAAGAATTTTTTTGGGGGGGAGAAGGGGTGCACATATGTTTTGCTATGCAAAAAACTATTTGGCAACACATACGTAACATCATGTGCAACAGCTCCAACTTCTATGCAAAGTAAACACACTTTATACACAACAGGAATGTGAGGACTAGGCACTTAGAACTTTTAATTATAGGACCAAAATATCCTTACTGGGCTACAGCTGTGCTTATTAAATAAGAAAAAAAATACAAGGTTTCTTACAAAAGCTGCTTATCTTATACAGGGGCCTGGATCCTGTGCCAGGCAGCACAGGGGGGGGGCACTGGATGAGCTGGCAATGGGCAAACACACATAAAAAGGCAGTTTATATACACCAACGAACACAACTGCATGTCTCCCCAGAAGAGGGGAACTGCACAAATTAGCACGGGCAAAAGTAGCAATCCAGCCAATTAATACATGGTATTTCTATTTTATCCAACCAGTCATGCTTGCAATTGTCAATCACCGAAGACCACGGGGTCCACAGCACCAATTCTTGGCTCTAAGCTAATATTGTTCAATATACCGCTAGCTAATGTTGTTCAAAATACAGCTATCAAAAAAGTTAAACAAAGCAATTCTCATTTTTCCAGTTTCAAAATGTAAAAAACACGTGCTGAACATCTCTATGGCACACATCACAAAAACTACTTTACGAAGTTACGTCACGTAGCGCTTCGGGAGACACACAGCCAGACTCATTTCACGTGTCTCTTGTGCTGAGAAGCTACGTTAACGGAAGATGGAAACCGCTGTTGCCCGCCTCTAGTTTATAAACAGGGCAGCATAAGTGAGATATTGTGTTATTTTGATTTTATACCAAATGAAAAGGGTGAACTCACAGAGCCGACAGTATACAAACGCTGCTAAGAGGCAACACCCTGATTTATATAAGGAGTTTGAAGACGGTCACGTGTGCATGATAACAGATATAAAACATTATAGTTATGTAATTTAGCAGTTCTATATTTCTATTTAAAGTCATGTTTAGCCTGCATGCCAGTTCATTCATATCGCTTTCCTCAGTGATAAGTAGGCGAGGCAAAATGATGAACACAACAAATACAAATGCAAATATAAACCTAAGCTTAGTGTATTACCAATGAGGATTCGTAACAGGATAGCTCTAATTAAAATCAGAATCTGTGTATTGAATTGAGTTTAATTAATAAATAGGCTAATACGGTTAATTTAACATAAATAGGCCTATTTATTTAAAGCAATATAATATTTAAATGGGAATGTTTTACAGTATCGAATCAGTATTGATACTGAGGTACCATGGCAGTGTCAGTGTAGAAGGTCATAATCTTGGTACCATTCAAGCTCTAGTCCAGGGTCCATGTTCATTGTGACCTTATACTGGATCAGCAGCACAGAAGATGAACAGATAATCTCGTAGTAACAACAGTTTGGCAAACAAATAAACCCACTTAATTCTTTTTTCTGCTTAAATGTGATCATTAAATTAATAAATCAATACAGTCACTGTATTTAGGATTAAAAAACAAGATTAGAAACAAAATGTAATAAATAAAGAAGAAAAACTCTTTGTATTTGACAATTACTCTCTCCTCATAATTCATACCCCTGCCCAACTCTGCAAAATTTAGCACAACACACCAGCAAAACAGGTACAGGTACTGGATCAAATGTAACATGACCGCATGATTTAATCGGCTGGAGGGGCGCATTTTACATTCCAGACACACAAGTGAACAAGCAGATAAAAACCATCTCTGCTTTCCAAAACATCTGAAAAAATATAGACCTCACATAGATATTCACAGTTTTAAAAAATTCATTCCATTCATTAAAAATTCAACAATCAGTGAAATAAAAATTGTGTTGAGTCGTTTTGAAATGGTGGGCATGTTTTCTGTACCTAAAGAAGGTGTTTAAACCCCTGCCCTGAGGGAGGGAAATAATCTCAGTCCTTAATTTTTCCAGAACGGTTTCCAAAAAAAGGAAAATCTATTCATTAATTCATCCCCAAAGCATCTGTAGGTAATGTGTATTTGTAAGTCCACCAACATGATTGCCAAAGGGTTTCAGATGCATAAAATAATGTGTAAACCCCTGAAGTTTGGTTAACAATACACTCAGTTAATTGTTTTTCAAGGTTTTTTTCTCCTCCCAAGGAGGAACACTGATTTCTGCCTTTATACCTGCTGTGCAATGACTGAGTACTCAGAAAGGATCATTCAAGAGTATTACATGTGTAAACATCCCTCGTTCACATATTTGTGTGAAACTCCCACTTTGTCATGTTCCCCTTGGAGGTACTAGCAAGTCTGAGCACGGCTTTAGATCCCAGCCTCTGCATGTATGTTTCTACTCCTTCACATGCCAGTAGTCTCCTCTCCGTCTTCCGTTTCCTCCCTCTGGGGAAGCAGCTTGTACTGTTCCGAGCCCAAAGCCCGGAAGGAATTCCGGTGAGGCTCCTCCCCTACCTCTTCATCCAGTGGCTTGAGTGTAGAGGCGGAGTCAGGTTCCATTGTGTTGCATTTCATGTAATCCTCTCTCTCGACGTCTGTCTCGCGCCTGCGTCCCGTCTCCGGCCCTTGGCCGAGTTTGTTTTTCAGCAGCGTATGTAGGTAGCCCAGAGGGACAGGGAGGGAGGCAAATATGATCAACAGCGAGAGGACCACTAGCGCCCACTGCGGGTAGTCCAGCTTTCCTTTCGAAGCCTGAAAAGGGAAGGAATGGGAAAACAATGAGACGGAGCCAGAGAGGGATTACGTCACTTAGGCACTTAGAGATTACGTCACTTAGGAATTTAGGGGTTACGTCACTTAGGCAAAAGCCATTTGTATGTTGCTGCACATCATTTCTATAATTAGTTTGTCGTCGACATGATCAACAGAAACTCGCCCCTGTCACACAACAAAGAGACAAGCAAATTTGTTAAGGGAAATTCCACTTGAGGTGCCAAATTTATTGAACAATGAAACCTCAACATTTAGCACATTCCCGACTTCCGGAATAAGTCAGGATATAAATGAACAAGGAAAATGGTCCTATGGGTATTTTTTTGAATTTACAGCAAACAAACTTTGAGGGTTTCAAAAAAAACGACAAAAACCATCTTGCAAAATTTCAAGCTGAAAATTCTTTTAACTTTTGACCCTTTCTTGAATTTGTGGGTTCTTGACAGAGTTCATCATCGTAATTATACATTACGATCACCTCACTCCAAATATCTTCTGCAAACTATACAGCAAGCCTGCAACGGCAACTGTGAACTGCCAAACTGCGTTGACGGCGTTTCAGCTTGTTGGAAGTGAGTCACAGAATGATATGCGATTCGCAAGCTGAAATACTAGTTCAGCCAGGCAGTTTACCAGCCTAAACAAAGCAAAACACTGCAACGCTCAACAAATCTGTTTCTTACACAAGGTGTTATCCTGCCTTACTCGCTGTCACGTCTTTATGGAAAAGAGATGATATAATAATGCAAAAAAAAAAAACTACTTTCCTCTTCACACTATGCATTCATCATAGACAACAGAATACAACAATAACAATCATGGAATGCAGGATTTTCTATTATTCTTAATTTTCTAAAAAGCTGACAACTGGCTCATTTGAAATCTGGAGGATAAATGGAATATATAAAAGTTTTACTCCCACTAATTGAAATTCCGATGCTCCTCAGTTTACAATGGTGCCACGACGATTTACATTCAGCAGTCATCAAACTTTGAATTTTGATCCATTCCCGGGCTAAAGATATGCCGTATGAAACATGATCAACATGTATGATACTGATGCCAGGCAATAACAGCATCCACCCAGACACAGAGTCCCTGTAGTGATTATGAGCAGAAACATCTCCCACAGTGCTTTACAGTGTATGGTACCGTATTTATTTTCCTGCGTTTAACGAAATTTTCCCAAGCCCTACTAGACAATCAAGTGTATCAGATCATATATTCATATTTGACATATGATATTTTCAGTTTCATTGGAACGTAACCGTGTTATAGGTTGAGGAGCAGTTGTATCTTTTAGTCACTACTAAAATAACTCCCAAGGGCAGGAAAGGGAAATTAATCATCCCAAAAAATGTGTGTTTGATATCTGAAGTGTTAATGCAACTACATTGTATTTGTGTCATATTTAGGAGTCAGCGCTACATGTTTTGTTTTGTTTTTTAAACAAGAACAGTAATTTGCTAAAAATGCATTGTTTTTGTTCCTATTGGTGCTTTTGAACACATTATTTAAAAAGGATTAGTTAACGGATAATCTATGGGTGGAAACATATAGGCTCAACTTGCAATACGCACACAGATCTTTGTGGACCCTACTAAAGGTACATGGTATGTTCTGCACCACACAAAAGATGCTCCCTACTAAAGGTACATGGTATGTTCTGCTCCACACAAAAGATGCTCCCTATTATAGGTACATTGTATGTTCTGCACCACACAAAAGATGCTCCCTACTAAAGGTACATGGTATGTTCTGCTCCACACAAAAGATGCTCCCTACTAAAGGTACATGGTATGTTCTGCTCCACACAAAAGATGCACCCTACTAAAGGTACATGGTATGTTCTGCTCCACACAAAAGATGCACCCTACTAAAGGTACATGGTATGTTCTGCTCCACACAAAAGATGCACCCTACTAAAGGTACATGGTATGTTCTGCACCACACAAAAGATGCTCCCTACTAAAGGTACATGGTATGTTCTGCACCACACAAAAGATGCTCCCTACTAAAGGTACATGGTATGTTCTGCACCACACAAAAGATGCTCCCTATTATAGGTACATTGTATGTTCTGCACCACACAAAAGATGCTCCCTACTAAAGGTACATGGTATGTTCTGCTCCACACAAAAGATGCTCCCTACTAAAGGTACATGGTATGTTCTGCTCCACACAAAAGATGCACCCTACTAAAGGTACATGGTATGTTCTGCTCCACACAAAAGATGCTCCCTACTAAAGGTACATGGTATGTTCTGCTCCACACAAAAGATGCACCCTACTAAAGGTACATGGTATGTTCTGCACCACACAAAAGATGCTACCTATTATAGGTACATTGTATGTTCTGCACCACACAAAAGATGCACCCTACTAAAGGTACATGGTATGTTCTGCACCACACAAAAGATGCTCCCTACTAAAGGTACATGGTATGTTCTGCACCACACAAAAGATGCTACCTATTATAGGTACATTGTATGTTCTGCTCCACACAAAAGATGTTCCCTACTAAAGGTACATGGTATGTTCTGCACCACACAAAAGATGCTCCCTGCGCAGAGTACAGATAATTCAGGCAGCACATGCAAATGCTCTAGCAGCGCACACTTACCGTACTGTGGTTCCAGGCAGTGTACGTTGGCCGTTTCAATATCATCTGCAATACACTCGCCCCCAACAGGCCAATCATGGCCAGCAGGCAGATGTACTTCCACAGGTACTTGTATACCACTGGAGGGCGCCATTGCAACATGTTTTCAATGTCATCCAGGAATCTGCAGCAAAAGGGAAGAACGATGACCACGGCGAGTCCCGCTGCTGACAAACGTACAACTCCAGTTTTTAATCTGTTTAATCACTGTGAACTTTCTAGACATGGGAGTACTTTGCTGGTTGTCTGTGTCTGTAATCCTCACCGATCAGCTCCGTAAACCCAGGAGACACTGAATGTTTCGAAAATGACCACGATGATCAGCGGCAGAGTCGCAGAATAATCGTCGAACATGGTCACAAAGTAGTTGCCACAGCGCTGGGTGAACACGAGTCCAATGACAAAGCCCACTACACAGCTGCAGACTGGGGGACACGCAGGAAACACACAGACACACATTCAGCACTTCTTAGTAGTGTACACTCTACCTGTAAAGTGCACACATGTTAACAAGGTCAAGCAAACCATTAAAAAGAACTTCAAAGCCTACTTTTAAGTACATTTAACAATGTACGAGTCACTCTGTGATCTTATTTGCTTACCTGAAAATCTCCTTCATGTGACCTCGCAGACATTACATACACGTGAAAACCATGTAAATCATCATATAAAATTTCAATTACAATGTTTTAAAATGTCGCAACATGTGCAATGGTTTACAAGTGTAATGCCTAAATATTAATTCTCTCTGATTTATTTTATGTCTAAGAAAAAATGATTAACATTTCAGTGAATCTGATAAATAAAGACATTAATAATTATCAATAACTGGAGAAAAAATTCCCGTTTATTGTCAGTAATTGTTGAATATAAATTGATCACAATCAGAACACATATGTTCTCCCACTTCACATTGTGTACTCCCAATTTACTTTGAGAAATACCATTAGTATAACTGGTATAATTCAAGTTTAACAGGTGAAGTTTTGAAATCATCATTTAACCCAGGTGATTCTAATGTGACCTCATGTATAAACCCTGAAGCCATATGTAAAATGAGCGATTTGTAATTCAGCCCTGTAGGACACTGGAGTCCATAGGCTCAGTCGATAAAGGTGAGAGTAGACAGGAATCGGTCTTATTTAACTAGGTTGAAGAGGGGGTGCACTAATGTGAACATTTTTGCCCAAACTATTCACCGAAACATTTCTATCTAATATTACAAATACAGACAACCGGTTAACCTCTGAGGGCCAACAATCTGCATTGACATTGATGTCGGTGCCGTTACTTCTTAAGGTCTTCTGAATGTGTGTAGTAACCACATCATACAATTCAGGCAGTGAGACCTGGAAGACTGTAAGGTTCTAAATGGTGAATGAACCAACAAAATCCCTCATCCCCCTGCGGAAAACGGCTAATCACCCAAAGCAATCTCCATTACTTTAGTACCGACATCTTTAGCACTGCTGCTGCTAATCAAGTACCAGCTGGCAATATCAACCAAGACAGACATTCCAGACCAATACCAATATCTGAAATTTTAACGAATATTGGCTAAAACTGATTCGTTAATCAATATCTCATACATCTCTAGATTGGAGAGAAGGAAAATCCTCAAGAAAGCATCTCACTTGAATCTGCGAAAAGGCAACGGTTTCTAAATGCTGTCAAACAGAGAATCTACCTACTGCGGCCCAGGGGGGCCTTTTGTTGGACCAACATCCTGAACTTGGGAAGTAGGTGCCAAGATGGTTACAAAGAGGGACATATAAGAATATTGGACAAGAAAGTGAATGCTAATGAGGGGAGCCTCGAGAGCCAGCAGGAAGAAGAGCGTGGTTAACGCGACTCACCTGTCAGAGCCGTCTTGTGTCGCATCAGACGCTTGAAGTTGTCTGTGAGGGGCGTGAGGATGCCCTGCATGGTGCCAAGCATGGTGCTGAGGCCCAGGTTCAGAAGCATGAGGAAGAAGAGTGCTGACCAGAAGGGACTGGCGGGGAAGAGCGACATGGCCTCTGTGAAGGCGATGAAGGCCAGCCCGGTCCCTTCCACACCCTGGGAATGAGCAGCAGGGGGCGCCGGTAAGAGGTCGCTTCACAAACAGACAACATGACATACCAAAGCGGGTGGGGGGGGGGGGGGGGGGCACCTTGTTCATCTCCTCCTCCGGGTCGCAGTCTGTAACATTCACTGGAACGCTCGACCGGTGGTGCAAGAACCAGTTTCTGTACTCCTCCAGCATCACAGAATCAGGTGTAGAAATGTTAGTCCAGTTCAACAAATGGTTCAGCTCAAACTCCCCAGAGGAAATCCCAGACAGGAGTGCTAAATTCCTGAGGTGAGAGACCAGGGGAAACTTCAGCAAGCAGTGCACCAAGGTCACACACACGCAAATACAAAGAGGGGTAACGCTAGACAGGTCATGTAAGGGCTCTGTGCCTGGGGTCTCTAACTGAAATAGCCTGGGGGCAGTCCAGTCTTCTCCCAAGGGGACCATTTTGCCATTTTGGCTACTTTTTTATGAGCCGAAAGAGAAACGAGGGAGAGGATGTAACGTTAATTGTTACATCACCGGTGGTGAAGCTTGCTGGGGGGGCAGGGCTAGCTTCTCTAAGGTGCCACATGGTTTCAACCGGCACTGCTGCTAATCAATATGAAAACCAAGTCTAAGATAACTACGAAAAATATCACAGTGAAAAAAGAAAGATCACCCCGTGGGGGAGATTTATTTATGAATTAATCTCCATCTCATAGGCCATTAGTGTGAGACCTCGGCTCGATTTAGCATCCCAAGCCCCCATCACGCGACCCCCCCTCACCGGGTCACACACTCCATGGCCTTGGTTTTGGCACGGAAGCCCAGCACGGCAAACACCACGAGGGTAGCCAGAATGGATGTGAAGAAGTTGATGAAGGAGACCATGAGGGCGTCTCGGTGGCAGTTGTTCCTCAGGGGGTTGTAGGAGGAGTAGGCGATGACGGAGCCAAAGCCCAGCCCGAGAGCGAAGAAGACCTGGGTGGCCGCCTGCCGCCACACCTGCACGCTGCCCCAGATCTCCAGCTGGAAGGACAGGAGTTACCAAGCTGAAGGACACTCAACACATGTATCCTTTTACATCTGAGCTCAAATTGCCTAAATTCACGACAAGCTGGAGGATGGAGTGAAGCGCTATTTGGTGCACGTCACGGTGGAAGCCGTACCTTAGGGTAGATCATGTGGATGATGCCCTCAGATGCTCCATCCAACATTAACCCCCTGATAAGAAAGCACAGCAGCACAACGTAGGGGAAGATGGAGGAGAAATACAAAACCTTGAAGAAAAGCGGGGGAGAGTGGAGGCGGCGTGTTAATCATGCCAACAGAGCACATAATGTACTTTTCACAAAGCAGCTACACACATATGAGTACCTTGCCCGATGACTTGATGCCCTTGATCATAGCAAGGCAAACAGCAGTCCAAGCAGCTAGCAGACAGATGGTCATGACAGAGTTTAACTGGCCTGTCTCGTTGATGGTGTCGGTGATGTCCAGAGCCTTGCGGAACCAAAAGTATGTGGTGGGAGAACTGTTCGTGCACTCATTCACTATGAGAGACAGAGACCATTTTAGTTTTAACACTATACCTACAGTTATTTCAATACTTTTAAGTGTAGAACAGAACAGAGATACTTTATTAATGGTTATTCTGCCCATCACAATTTACTGGGCCACACACAGCCACACACAAAAGTAAATGAAGTACCATAAGATCCAGCCTGTGTATACCAGGCATTTACAAAGTTGAGGTAGATTAAAGGTTGTGAAAGGAAGCTGTTCATGTATGGGAAGTTTTAAAACAAATTGTTATAAAAAGAAACACCTGCATATTAGTCTGATTTATGAAGACACAAAACAACTATGAAAAACACCTGTCTGGTTCATGTTTAAATACACATTGTTAGCCGAAGGAGTAAGTCTAGGTCCCGTGACGGACACCGATGGCTGTGATGTTATGGCAAGTTGCCGTGTCCACCCACCAGTCCGGTTGTGAATGGGCTCAGGGCATTGCTCCCAGGGCAGGGGGGACTGGAACGAACTGCCCAGATAGAAGAGGCTCCATGCGATGATGACGTTATAGTAAAGGGCTACGAAGAAGCACACCTTGCGAAGGAAGAGAAGGAAAGGAAGTCAACACGGGGGCTGATGCTGAAAACCAGAAGAGTGAACCAACAGACCATATCACAGCTGTCAAACATGTACACATGCTCACCACAACAACGTAACCGAGATTGTAAACCTGTTTCCTGTTAAGTCAGAGAAACTCCCAGACTATGTATAGTTTAATTCTGACGTGTGTCAGGTCAGGACTCAGGTACTTAGAACTGAGAAGTCTGACAAGTGTTTACAGATCAGCTTGTTGTACCGGTTTTTGGACATAACTTCAGAAGACAACTGGTGTGCGTTCTGATACGCAGAAAAAACGACTAAGGTGAGGAGTCTTAATATTGGAGGCAGCGCAATATCAGGTGACCAGCTCATTCACTCACCTGTGCCTAAATATTTACCATGGAAAAACAGAACTTGTGCTTTGTCTCTCAAAGACACTGCTGCCTGATACTAGTTATCCTGCCCAAGACCAGGCAACCATTTCGTTTCTTTGTGTGTTTCTGCTGTGCTGAAGTGGATACAGATGCCATTTTTTTTAACTAATCCCGTTTTGTTAAACCTGTACCCCAGTTCCCTATTCCAACTGCCTCACACTTCAGTCACATGATTCTTTTAGCCACCCTGATTGGTTCAAGTCTTACAAGTTAGGTTTAAGGAACTATTTACAATACTGTAACCACCTATTTCTCCCAGATGTGAAGATAAGTGCCACAGTGCAGGTGCGTCAATAGGAGACCGAAAGCAAACTGAATGTCAAACTATTTGAGGAAAAACATTCAGTCGACCTTCTCGGCAGTCTAACCTCTGGCAAGCGAAGGAATGTCACTTGCATACTCTACATACCAACTGCATATTCTTTGGAGGTAGGGTTTACAGGAGCAAATAAAGCTGCAGTCACAGTCAGCATGAATAAATGCAAGCAGATCACAGAGCATTTGAAAACAAAAAGGAGATTCACACTGTCCTGATGTCTTCACAGAAGTTTATACCCATCTAATCTACCAATCAAATCCACTCCTTAAAATTGATACTGACAAAATTTCAAAATATCTCAATTTTTTGCAATAAACATTGCGATATTTACAAAACAAAAAATTTACCCCAAAAAAAAAAAAAAAGCTAAATGGAACTTATCTACAAATCCAGTCTGTCAGATAACTTGGCTGTGCTGTCTGGGGCAGAGTGCCGACAAACCACTTGCTTTTACTAAATATCGTCTCTATGGAATCCAAAATGCATCCATGCAGCAGAAGGCGAATATCTTTTGGCAGCCAGTGATTATTCTTATTCGAGAATGATTCTGATTGGCTCAGAGAGCACACGTAGAGCTCAGGCAAACGCAGCGGCGGTAAACTTCATTCATTTTTTGACATCAAAAACCATCATTAACACTGCACAGCTTGCTAACTTTCAGAGCAAAAATGTTTTAGCGAAACACTGAGGATCTCTGTTCCGCGCATCTTATTGCGGAGACCCACCCCCACATCATTCAACAAATTTTAAATCGGCAAGATTTTGAAATGCTGGAACACCGTAAAATAACGGTGCTTTTGAAAATATCAAAGTATATTTTCTAGATGGTATGACTGTATGAAGCTTAATCTCAACTTAGCTGACTACTTCAGTCTTTGCAATGTGACGACGGCACATACATAAAATCTGAAGTGAATCTTAAAATCACACATCGCCCAGCCCTCATTCAGAAGGTAAGAATATGCAAATAGGAGGTTACTATTATATGTAATTGGAAAAATAACTAACTATTCCAGCAAGTTTAGTTAATCTGAGTAAAAAAAAAAACCCAAACACACACAATCACCAATAATGCTACTCTGTGCTGTGTATCATGCATCATTGCCATACATGCAGATAACTGAAAATTATTATTAGAAGTGTAAACATGTTTTTTCTTTAGAAAACAGGTTACAACGGATGATTTTAGTGTGATGGTATCATGGTACTGATAGTGAAAAAATGACAAAACACTGAAAATAACAGCTCTAATTCAATAAAAAGGTGAACAGTCAAACAATTCACTTTACTGCTATAAAGATAAGGAGGTACAGATGTAAGAAGGCAGTCAGTTGGCGCGGTGATATGGGAAACCGAACAGCCAGGTACTAAATCCATTTGAAAAAGTGAACATTCCAAAACACCGACAGACTGATGGATGTACACATCTCATCCCATCACAGAAAAGCAGGGACAGGACACTTTTAGCCATAAAGCTACCAAACAGACTGATGGATGTACACATCTCATCCCATCACAGAAAAGCAGGGACAGGACACTTTTAGCCATAAAGCTACCAAACAGACTGAGACCACAGGACATGTCTGCAGCTGTACTAAACCACATCCATACAAGCATCTAAAATGTGGAAATTATTTAGTCTTTGTAACTAACATGAAAAACAAATAAAGTATGTCAAGTACAGCACCAGGAAATGAGGGAGAATCATCTGCTCACCACGCAGCTGGAGTATCCGATTCCGGCCAGTTTCGGAGAGATGTGTTTCCACACTCCGATGCTGCCCTGTCGGATGCACTGTCCGGCCGCCAGCTCCAAGAAGAAGAGGGGAACTCCCACCACAGCGAGCAGGAGCACGTAAAGCAGGAGGAAGGCTCCTGGGGGGAGAGCCAGGGAGAGGCTACACGTCTCACAGAAGCCACATGTATGCTGTAAGAGCATATATGCAGCAAAAGAAGAGTGAATCCTCACCGTGCTGTGTGCACATACCACATGCGGAGGTGCAAAGTTCCGGTCCAGAAAGTAAAGATCCAGAGAAACCAGTTCATTATACAGAGTCACAGTCACAGAGCACTCAACTGATTTGTTGAAACAAAATTTTGGTCTGGATTTTTACTTTCTCAACCTGAAATTTCCACTTCGTACACTGTTAATAGCACCAACTATTTTTAACTGTGTTTCGTTATTCCACGTGGAAATTAAACTCCCAAAACGCACATGCTGTAATTTTGTTTCTACCCAAATTCACTGCTAAAACTCAAAACACACATTTCATGCATGTAAATGTACGTTTACAGTTTACATGCTCTACTTCAGCAGGAAACCTCTGGAGTCTAGACATTCAATGTAAAGCTGCCATTCTTGGCCTTCCAAGGCCAAAACTCAGCGTGTCAGGAAACAACTTAAATTGTCGTTAAAATTAAAAAACCACTGCAATTACATCACAACTTCTACTGCTCTGTCTGACACCAGATTCTTGCACTCGCATTTGATAACCTAGCATCCAATCGCAGTGCACATGAGAATATTTACTGCAGGCATCCATCTATTCATCTCCTAGAACTGGTACAGCATGTTCTTAGGGGGCCTGGATCCCATCCCAGGATGCACAATGCACACTATGGACAGGATGCCATTACAGGCAGCAACCCAATTCCTGTCAAAAGTGAAGTGACATAATAGCAGTACTCACCTCCCCCGTTCTGATGGCAAAGGTAAGGGAACCTCCAGACGTTCCCCAACCCGACACTGAAGCCCACCTGGGCTAGCAGGTACTGGATCTTACTGGCCCAGGCATCGCGGGCTGGCTCCATGGCTGTGCCCAGTGAGCTGCCATTTCCATCCAAGAGCTGCGCATCAGACTGGGTGTCTGCCATCATTCTGCCATCCTCGTCAGCAGGCAAAGGGGTCTTCTCCATCTGGCAAGACAGTGACACCAGCAACTGTGACACAGTTGCATACACAACTACTGCCTTATTGCATTAATCATACAAAGAAATCCTGAGCAATGCACATCAGGTTATGGATTTTCATATATCATCTACCCTACTTCCAGCTAACATGTAAAATAGAGATGCGCGGATGGCGGTTATATCCGCGGGCGCTGCGGATAATCCGCGGGTTGGGTGGGTCGGGTAATAAAAAAATACATTTTAATTAATTGCGGGTGGGTCGCGGGTGGATGAGATCAATCATTAATGATGCAAATATCAACTACATTCTCTAAAATACGATCATGTTTTAAATGCATTTTTCATCAGGCAGACAGTCGCTAATTTGCGCTCTCGTTTTCAAAAAATACGTGCGTGGCGGGAGGAGGGGGGTTCATTTCTTAAAGCAGAAATGGAGGCGAAACAGATCCGAGAGACTAAAAAAGGGAGAATTAAAAACAAAACAGAAGGAAAGAAAAGTGCTGTGTGGGAGCGGTTTAGCGAAGTGCCTATCGCCTGTTACCTATCGTCTGTATAAGTGCCTACGAGTTTTTTTTGGGGAAAAAAAGTTCTTAATAGTTCTCTTCTTTTTTTTTAAATCTATTTGGAAAGCATAATATTCTGTATTATTTGAATAGATAGGGCTAATAAAATTGCCGTTATCCAGTCATTGTGTGTTTATGTGTTGCAGCGACAGAAACGGTGATATTCCCATTAAAGTCTGAATGGAGTAGGAGACTGTTTATTTTATTGAGAAAATGTTGGTTAATCTGGCCAAAGACAAAATTTGTTTTATGAATAAATGTTCATTTAAAGCAACATACGTATTATTTTACTATCAGAGATGCGCAGATTAGCTCTAAAGTCACTGAATCTGCTATTAAAGAAGCGGGTGCGGATATCTATATCAGAGAAAATTATAGGTGCGGGCGGGTGGATGATTTGTTTAAAGCCGCGGATTCGGGTGACATTTTAGCTGATCCGCGCATCTCTAATGTAAAAAATAATAGCATTGAATCTTATTGTTGAAACTTTCGCTAGTCCCGCACAGATACATGGCTTTTTTCAAGCATAAATACAGGGGGGGGGAAATCTACGGAGGCACCTATATCAACATCAAATTAAAACGACACGTTACAAGTAAACTACTTTCAAAACAAACAGTTACTTTAAAGTTTATTAGTCTATAATATGTATAACACTCGCCAACTTCTCGGAAGGCGCATCTGCACTGCTGTACTGTCTGCACTGGGCTACAAGCTTTCAACGAAATGGAAAAATGACACGGCAGACTTTTCCGACAGGCATTTGTAAGCTGATAGAGAGTATTTGCGGTTTAACATGACACACTTTACGGATACAAAACACCATAAAGAAAACCATTATAAAATAACCGCCCCTGAGATCTAGCGCTGCTATTTCCTCGTAGCCTATTAAATAAGCACATTCTCTCTTCGGCTCGTCCGTGTATCACACTGGCTCTTTTTGTTAAACTACACACTCAAACATTGATTAGCAACTTTGTAGAGTTAAAAAACCGGGTTATTATTAACTATTTTGAATTAAATCATCACCCTGGTCGCTGATCCGAACAACAGGCGCCGTAACAGCACATGGAGGCAACACATGGTGTATCCGGCTATTCCCGGAAAATAAAAATAACAATAAAAAATTGATCACACGGTCCACGCTTTACTACTGTTACACACCGCAGTGATACACGTATCCAGAAATGTTTCCGTTCTTTTCTTTTGTATCGATTTCCATTTGCCGTAAATGTAGCTGGCCTCGCTCGCTTTTCATCATGATCTTATCTGCTATAGTTTATAATCCACCGCGACTGTATTTAGCCATAAAATAAAGAAAAGGAAGAACTCGGACCATGACCCACACACCGCGGTCGATAGTATTTGTTATATACGATACATTATATAACTTACTGTCCCCGATCGGGAGGCGGCAGCCGGCGGGTAGCTCTTCCTCACCGTCTTCCGGCTGCTCGCCCTAGTAGTCAGATAACGCGGGACCGCGACCAAGGTGTTGAGCACGGATTCAGGCTGCCGTGCTATGCCCATTTAAACCATTTAATAAACCGTGGAGTGCTTTGAAAAACATATCGGTTACTGGTGCAATTTCGAGGCAAACTGAGAGTGTGCCCAAATTAGAAATAATAATAATAACACGTGTATCCAATTATGTTACACATCATTATGGATTACTCAGAAACACATCGATCTCAAGGGGGCCTGCAGCTTATATTGCGTGCACACACATGCACAAAGTCGGGACAATTCGGAGACACTAGTGGTCCTAACATATTTTTGGGCTGTGGGAGAAATTCGGCACCATGCAAGGACAAAGATAATATTCTACTGTACAGTACCACCTGCTGTCCACGATGGTAACCACATCACTATGCACACACAGGTGGGTAAATTATATTAATATGCACATTAAAAATAACCTCTTACAACTGGTGTTTGGTGATGCTTCCTGAAATAGCTTGTGTGTAATTGCGACTTGACTTCATCATTATACTGCATAATTTCTTTAGCGCCAAAACGAGCATTGCTCACGAACTGCTTGCCCCCTGTCCTCAGAGCGGTGAACACTCAATAGTGTGACGATCAAGACACTAATTTAAAACCATGTCACTATGAAGCCCCAGATATGAATAATAAAAAAAAAAGTTCAGGGTATATTGTGGAATGATACTTCAATTAATTTTCTTGTGGGAAAATGGTGCCACGCCCCTGTGATTGAAGTCTAGATACTGGCAAGACTCTTACTTGGTGTCAAAGACCATAAAAGCAACAGGTCTTCATTCATAATCTGAATGCTAAAATGATCAAAGCAGCACAGACAACATAAATCAAATCTGTATCACTAAGAGTGACAGAACACTTCACTTTTCTTGGCAGGTTAAATTCCATTTCCCCTTTGTTGGTTTCCCTAATTAAACACATTTTTCAAATTTGTGCAAGATATACTGACAGGTAAAAAAAATGCATCAGCTTGAAACATAGAGAACAAACATATACACAGACTGGAAACTGTACAATGGGGAGAGGCCAGAATTCACATCACACTCACATGCACCTTCAATCCTTAAACAACTCCTTTCAGAATCTGAAACAAATAATCATTTTTTAAATTAATTTAGAAACCATTTTACCATTATAATACCACTATTTAGCTATTCAAATACCATTTGAAATGCATATAATAGACAATGTATCCATCCTAAATGCAGCCTAATGTCTGCAGTAGCAGACTACCCAATGGAGTCAGCACACACCTTAGCTGAGTGACAATGTGCAGGTGCCCAGCCTTTATCACCTCGTTTTCATTAAATACAATAGCGACTGAAGACCCCCCTCTTCACCGTAAGGTAAGAACCTGCAACGCTAAACAGACCAAATACACCAACAACAAAGTTATGTTTCAGTGTGACGGAAAGTCATGCTGCTTGTCATAGTTTTATTTACAGGATTAAAAAATGGCTACATTCAAAGAATCATCAGAGGGGGAAGAAGACACGCAATACCAATCAGACCCAGGTCAAGTGCAATTTCAAAACTCAAATATGATTCTAAAGGTATCAAGCAAGTCACCCATAAGCCACAGCTAATGACAGGCTCTATAAACCATGAAGTCATTAAAACTCTAGTAAAACACTCTTGTTGCCGTATATCACTCTATTCCATGGCTGTTAAAAACGATTAGAATCCAAAACCCATCCTTACCCACAAGTCCCCGATCAGGTACTAACAGGTCTTAGCCTTTGAATTCTGATGGCTTATTTCACTCAGTTCATTATTGGTAGCATTTTACTAGAATCAAAAATTACATAATAGAGTCAAGTAATTAAAGCTAAGAAGCAGCACCACACCTAAGTGACACCAGCTCATAAGCGTAATGAGAATTAAACAGCCACTCAATTCCAGCCTTCACATGCCCCTAATCTTGCTTTTCATCCACTGCCCATAGGCACTCTTTCAAGCCAGAGCGTTTACCGTTCACACCATTCAAAAACACATGCTCATAAAACTTTATCAGAATCGCTCGCAGCATTCAGATAAGTCACAATTTCCAGTTTTAACCTAATGTTTGAGCATCACACTTCATTTAGGACACAATTTGGCCATACAGTATAAGTGATATGATGAGTATATGCTATGTATAATCCTTCAAAGTTATACTTTTTATTGAGGATAACTGGAATATAATGGTTTATCTTTCTGTATGAATAAAGGTTTATCTACCATTTCTCAATATGCTAATTTACATACAACAATAAAACCCAAACCTTAAAAATCATATACCAAACACAATTTCATGAGGAAAAGAAAGTTAAATATACTGCCACAAGTATTTGCTAAAACAAATTCTGAGCCTACGCAGAAAGAGAGACTGGAACTTTAGCTCTTTTGGTAAAATGCAAAACAGTCCACAAAGGAGAAGAAAACACAAAACAAGCTACAGGCAAATAAGAAGAGCAGCACAATCAAAAATGAAGAACTTCTCAAAGTGACTTCTACTGCTGTGAACTGAGGCTCAGTATATAATCACCTTGAATACAGTCGCAGTGTCTACCTTCTGCAAGGTCCCCTCAGAATAGTTACACTCACACAGCATACACAGTATGCACCCAAAGTCAGACACACCCCAGGATTAAAAAATGGCTACATTCAAAGAATCATCAGAGGGGGAAGAAGACACGCAATACCAATCAGACCCAGGTCAAGTGCAATTTCAAAACTCAAATATGATTCTAAAGGTATCAAGCAAGTCACCCATAAGCCACAGCTAATGACAGGCTCTATAAACCATGAAGTCAGTAAAACTCTAGTAAAACACTCTTGTTGCCGTATATCACTCTATTCCATGGCTGTTAAAAATGATTAGAATCCAAAACCCATCCTTACTCACAAGTCCCCGATCAGGTACTAACAGGTCTTAGCCTTTGAATTCTGATGGCTTATTTCACTCAGTTCATTATTGGTAGCATTTTACTAGAATCAAAAATTATTACATAATAGAGTCAAGTAATTAAAGCTAAGAAGCAGCACCACACCTAAGTGACACCAGCTCATAAGCGTAATGAGAATTAAACAGCCACTCAATTCCAGCCTTCACATGCCCCTAATCTTGCTTTTCATCCACTGCCCATAGGCACTCTTTCAAGCCAGAGCGTTTACCGTTCACACCATTCAAAAACGCATGCTCATAAAACTTTATCAGAATCGCTCGCAGCATTCAGATAAGTCACAATTTCCAGTTTTAACCTAATGTTTGAGCATCACACTTCATTTAAGACACAATTTGGCCATACAGTATAAGTGATATGATGAGTATATGCTATGTATAATCCTTCAAAGTTATACTTTTTATTGAGGATAACTGGAATATAATGGTTTATCTTTCTGTATGAATAAAGGTTTATCTACCATTTCTCAATATGCTAATTTACATACAACAATAAAACCCAAACCTTAAAAATCATATAGCAACCACAATTTCATGAGGAAAAGAAAGTTAAATATACTGCCACAAGTATTTGCTAAAACAAATTCTGAGCCTACGCAGAAAGAGAGACTGGAACTTTAGCTCTTTTGGTAAAATGCAAAACAGTCCACAAAGGAGAAGAAAACACAAAACAAGCTACAGGCAAATAAGAAGAGCAGCACAATCAAAAATGAAGAACTTCTCAAAGTGACTTCTACTGCAGTGAACTGAGGCTCAGTATATAATCACCTTGAATACAGTCGCAGTGTCTACCTTCTGCAAGGTCCCCTCAGAATAGTTACACTCACACAGCATACACAGTATCCACCCAAAGTCAGACACACCCACCATAAGTGGAAGAAAATTTCAAAATTAGGCTGTATTACATTAAGTAACCTCTGTGTGTGTTTTACCACAATACCAAACGGTGGGATTTCAAAATTATGACTGGTCCAGACTGATGAAGCACATCAGTCTGCACACAATAGTTCTACAGATACTAAAACAACAGTGAAATATGTCTAAAATTCTACAGGCTACTGGAACCATTTACTGTGGTTTTTCTGAATAACCATCTACCAGTTTTGCACGGTTCCATTATAGCCACCTATTACCTGTGGAAATAGTATCTCACTTAATTGGCACACAGCAGTTTCTATATCTTGTCATGTTATTTTGAACCCAAGTCAGAGCTTCTAGGTTTGATTAGGTCTATTATTATTCAGCTGAAAAAGGAATTCTCAGCTCAAGATGAGTGAAGAGTGATGCAGGTTGACATGTTAGGTTTTCTTATACACTGCTGTAAATACCTAACGCAGTTCTCAGAGATCGACACTAATTTCTAGGTGAAGTAATACCACTAATTAATTGTTGGAAAATTATTATAACTACGTCAAGCAAAGAATTTGCCACACCGAGATGTATTTCTTGCTATGGAACATCTTACGAATTGTAGCCATGTTAGGTAACACGTAAGATCACTTTCAAACACAAAAATGTACGTGATAATAAAATATTACTTCCAATGTTTCCCCAAACAAAACGTATCGAAATGCTCTGAGAAAAGAAAAACCTGTAGCGAATAATCATCGGTTTATGTTTCAGATTAATGCATTTTAATAATTCGAATCAGATACATGTTGTTGCCATTTATTCTGTACTGTCTGAGTGTGTAGGGGAGCGTGTCACAGTGTCCCCGGATAAGCTGCATTCCTGTTCGTGACTGCCACCCCGCCCCTCACCGTTAAAGGATGGATGATGCAATCATTTGATATCGTTGCCATATGCTACCACAAATCATGAACAATGTAACAAAAATCATGATGGCGAATTGTTTTACTGAAAGAGAAATCAATCGCATATTATGTAATTTTAAACGCAAAGGCTTTCATAGTTGGTGGTATACATTATTCACAATGCATCACCACATGAGATACGCAAAAACTTAATATTAAATAAGCCAGCAACAATAACTAGGTAAAAATTAATTTAACTATTTTCTAGGCCCATACTAATGCGTGTAATATATGTAACGAATAGGATACAAACTTAAAGTCAATGCAGTCATATATACTTTTTAGAAACGGTGTGCTACATACCCCTTCCTTAAACTTTTTAAAAACCGTTTCTAAATAAACAAAACATGCGAATTATGACTCTCCATAACAAAATCTGTAAGAATAAATAACATGCTCATAGTACGTTAATAACGCCACATGCCATAAAATGTATTTTAAAAACAGTTTACCTTGCACTACCAGGGAAATAACTTTAAGTCTATAATGAGGCACTTTTTCATTCTTCGTCTTCAACGTAAAAACACAGAGATAATATTTTGCTTAACACGCACAAATTCTGGAAGTGAGAAAACTGCATATACACAAAAAGTCCGGTTTTCTTTCAAGTATCTTTAAACTTGAGGTTGTCACGTTGTAAGACTAATACGCCACGTTGGACCACGCACGTCCATCAAATTCTAGAAGAAGCGAAAGGTTACGCCCCCTGCTATTTGATTGGTTGTCCACTACTACATGTTTAAAATGACGCTACCTAAGCCTGTTCTTCTCAATCGTGGTCCTACCAGCCAACTGTATTTACTAGTTCACATTAGATTTTGCTCCCAGGGGTGAACATGGCCACCCCAAAGTAGCAAAAACGAAATATGGATTATTCTGTTTCCTACGGTGAACCATAGAAGAAACACAGTGCAGTGCGCCTCCTGGTGGCCACCCCAAAGTTTTCAGCAGGCGTCGCTGTTTGCTCCAGTGAAGCTTTTCGTTATTTGGTTTTGATTTAGAGTAGGCTACCAGAAGAACAATCCCGAAGTGTTTACCACAAAGATCGCCACTGCTTCTCTGCCTCAATTGAAACTTCGCCTAGTGCATTCATTTGCATGTCTGTACAAATTTATTTGACATAAACAACCTTAAATTGCTGGATGTAGAATTTCTCCTGCATTAACCTGTAATTTTATGCTGCCCTTGCAGCAGTTTAAATTACAGCCTCTTTGGATTTTATTTCCTCCGTCTTCCGGATTGAACAGTATGCCACAAATACGAAGATATTTTTATGCACCACAGCCTAATCGATACTTCGCCCATTTTCCGTTTGTCATGTTGATCCCACTGTGATCTTATTTTATCATTGATGAAAAAACAGCAATGACGTGTTTTGTGTGAAACAGGTTTGCTTTATCTTTATGACACGATTGATTTCATTTGAAAATACTGGACAATAATGAAGTAGCGCATAGTTTCCTTAATGAGTTGCACTAAGGACATTATAATGGGACGAGTCTCATCTCTCACTCTCTCTCTCTCTCTTCAATTCATCAAAATCTATTGGTATGACATAAAAAGTATTACAGAAACATTTCAAACAAAGTGTTTATTATTTTAAATACACAAACTTGAAAAGTGAAGTTAAAAACTCATGCAAACATATTCTAAGCCAAAGATGGCTGCATACCCCAGCTATTATTGGTGTTCGCTGGCTTCCCTTTCAAGGCTGTGACAGGCAGATACAAATGGAGCAGCTAATACAGTGGTGTGCCCCTCCCCCACGCTGCCCAGGTTCACTGCTGTGCGCGTGTGTGTGTGCGTGTGTGTGTGTGTGTTTGAATCAAGGATGGACTGGGAACAAACATCGGCCTGGCAAATTACATCCCCTGTAATTCACTCCTGGCTCACTGATACAGCGGCCCACTGGAACAGCCAGCCTGGCCCTGGTATGTGTGTGTTGCTGCTGTTGTTGTGGGTAGGCCTATCAGTTTTTTTCCTGATCAAAATAACATTTCCACATCAAACCACAACAACAACAACCGTCATGGGAAACTGAGCACGTTTCTTAGAAAAAAATACGTGTAAGGCTAATTTAAAAAACGTTGGTGATGTTTATAGATATACAGGGCCTCTTTCCCTGTGGGTGTAAATTCTATATTTGGATAACAAACAGTTTTATAAGCAGGCATATTGTTTGGCTATGTGTTATTCGTTTATTCTTCTCTATTTCCGACACACCTTGAAAGAAGTGAGCCGGCAGCAACTGAAGAAAAACAGATTGCTTTAACGGGTATGTTTAACATGTCCTCTATCGTTTCGGTCAGCATCCCATGTGAACACAATGACGCCGCGTCAGCACCGCCCTGCAGTGCACGCCCCCGTGGTCCCTCCGCACATTTATATTTGTTTGCATTCCCGTTGCTGTATTTCTAAGGTGGAGTTTGCAGGGCTTGGTGGCGTGACACACCATTCAATTGCAATGCTTCATAATGGCCGAGAGTGACACACCCCGAGAGACAGAGGCTGACTGAAATGCTTCCAGCTGTTATCTACTAGTGTAGCCGTGACAGTCAGGCAGGTGGATAGCGAAGGTAAAACAAGAAAAGACGCCGCAGACGGACGCAGGGAACTGGGCAAGACATAAGTACATACATAAATAACCAAAGTATTTTATAATCTTATAGAAAACAAAACATCTGATATAATTTCTTGGCATCTCTGTTTTCTTTTTGCCAGTTTTTTTTCAATTATTCTTATGGACCAGACATCAAAGTAGATTCTTTAAGGTAAGAGTTATCTGTCAATCTCTCAGCACCACAGAAGTACATATGACATTTAAAATGCAATGAACTATAGTTGTCGACCTTGGGTTTAACTGCTTCTTTAAATGGGTTGGCAGGAATAGTAAATATACAGTATGGAAGTGTAAAATAACCAAGTAATATTTGAAATCTGAAATGTTACTCATGGTTCGATACATACAGAGCCCATTGGGTAAGACTACTTTTTTTTTTTGATGAGTTGACATGTTCTTCTGAAACACTGTAATACAAAGAGAAATACTTTGCTTTAAACTTTGAAGCGCTGTGTGTGTGTGTGTGTGTGTGTGTTGGGGGGGTTCACGGTGGACATCACATTAGATGCCGGCCAGTGGGTGTCTGTTCCCGGGATCCCGGGCGCTCGCCGTCTGATTGGCTAAGGCGCTTTACCTTACGGCGCGGGCTTCACACGCATCGGGGGCACTGCTACCCCCATTAGATAAGAAGCGTCTTCAAATAAATATATTAAATATATTAGTCACGTGAAGAAAAAAATATAAGCCATGGCGGCGCGAGCTCAAGGTGCGGCATGTGTGAACCGCTTGGTCAGTTTTAAAGACTCGCTCGTGTTTCGCAAGTACTGCTCTTACTCCTGTAGGCAGTCAGGGCATGGGGTAATAAATGTGTTAGTCTGAGGGTGTTTTATGTGCTTTACTTTATTGAATTTCCAACATAGTCATCACGTTTCACGCATGCACGAACAATTCATGGCATGTTTTCGTGAGGCTTTATTTTCGATTTCTAAACTTACAGTAGAAATCTAGGGCGAATGTAGTGTGTAGTTTACTTTGGGTCAAATTATAATTTTTTATTTGCTTGATAAAATAATTTACCTATTGAAACTTATTTGAGAATATTGGTGCCTGTGTACGGTGGCTGTTCGTATTAAACTCTTGCACAAGGGCGACGCCGGAATAATAGTGGAGGTCAGATACAGTACTGGGCATGAGAATAACAAGGCTGGAAGGAGTTAAATGCTAGGTATTCTCACGTACCTGGTCAAACTGGATGAGTAACTCTACAGTTTCAGGCTATAAAAAGAGAAAGGAGGAGGGGTGGTCAATAAAGCGACAGAAGCAGTAAGGACTGAGCGGTCGAGGCAGTAAGGACACTTTTCATTCAAAAATGTTTGGTGGCTTGCTGTGGAAGCCTTTTTCTGCCGTAACGTGGGGATCTGGCTCGTTGTTCTGACCTGTACTTGGTATAACGACCTCTGTTTTATCACACAGCACTATTGTTTTCATTATTATTTTATTCCCTTGTGACTGCAGACTCACTTGCCTATGTAGTCCTGCGTAAATATGTCTGTGCTATATTGTGATAACTGCGGTACATGTCAGTTTTATTTATATAGAGTTTAAGTGCTAGTGTAAATGTTTAAAAATTGAATGTAAAATATTTTTCATTAGGTTCATATGCGACTCTTTATCAGCTCATTTATATCTCACTGATTGCAATAAATATTTTATCAGTTTTAGTCATAATTAAAATATTTTTCCTTTTTGCTGTTTTTTTAAAGTACTCAATACTGCACTGACTACAGTATAATAATATCTGTTTTGTCATAGTCCCCAAATACAGACAGGCAATAGATGTGTATCATGTATAGATGTAGTTTGGAAGATTTATTATGACGATGTATATTGTATAATAATATTACATGTATAATTTATAATGTATTATTTATAATTATGCCATTCACACCCCTCATAGGTTATGGAATAGTTTTAAGGTGTTGCAAAATTTTACTTTCTAGGGGCCTAGGAACCGGGGGAAGGGGGCTAGGGTGTGTACTTCCTAAATATTTAATTTTGCTTCACCCCCCCTCCACCCCACATCAACAAACAGACCTTTTATGGTTTATATTATTAAACTGTATCCCTCCCAATACAAACTGTCTCTTACTTCATTGGCTGAGGCGACTCATTACAAAGACATCAAACTATAAGTCTACAGCTGTTGAGTACATAGAGGATGAATGATTAAAAAGGTATCATCACTTAAATGTGCTCATTGTAATTCTTTGTATTGATTGTTCTCCCATTAATCTCTTTTTCAGAGCCGTCACCGTCTTCATTGAGGATTTAGCAATGGATGATATCTCACAATACTTAGTCAATGTAAGTTTTTCCACATGCTGAATTGCGATTCTGTGCTTTTGTAGGTGTGTATGACACATGTGTTTGTTAATGTGCTTAATATCAGCCCAAACCTGTTCTGTGAATGATAAAGTGACTTTACGCATGTAATAAGCTCTCTCCACTGATATCTCTCTTGTTCTTCTTCCTGTCCTCGCCCCAAACCCCAGCACCTGGTGACCTTCTCCCTGCAGGGTGGGGAGGTCCAGAGCGTGGAGGAGGCCCTGTCACGGCTCTCCCACCTGGCCCGCACAGACCGCCTCTGGAGCCAGGAGATGCTGGTAGAAGTCAGTCGGGACACCGTCAGGCTGAGGGATGCTCAGAACCAGGTATGGCCCTCGTGCTCAGCCCTGAAATGGACCCGTGGGGGGCACTATGTCACACTGGGTCACAATGACCAGCAGATCATGAACAAGGTGACAGGGTATATACCGGCCAAAGTTTATGAACAAGGTGACAGGGTATATACCGGCCAAAGTTTATGAACAAGGTGACAGGGTATATACCGGCCAAAGTTTATGAACAAGGTGACAGGGTATATACTACCCAAGGTTTATTGCCTATTCTTATTATATGTGTTTTTATTTAGATTGTATGTAGTACTGTGCTAATGTCTTATGCAGCCAAAATAAATGCTTAAAGCTATTTATCTGGTAGTGTATGTATATTCCCTTAGGGAAAAAACTGTTAAAAGTAATAAGAATTTCTTCTGTTCTCCAAAACTGACATCTTGTTGGATGGCTAGAACAGTTCCCATACTCAATTAGTTAACTAACCCAAAGAGGTATTCATTAGCCAGACATGGTGTGCTGGTGGCTGAGCCAACAAAAACATGGGAATATTGGATGGTTGCTGAAAATACAGCCTTTAGCAGAGGTTTTAAGCTAACATACTTTGACGGACATAGTACTATAGTTTTTCATCAACATGAAGATCATTTAATTTTTTTTACTGTCTAAGATTTTACTATATGTTTATTTAACATCCTCTTTGAATTATTATTTTGAAAAGGATCATTTTAGTATGCCAGGCCCTGTACTGGTTAAGTGGTTTTGGAAGATGACTGGATGTAACTAAATTAATCATATTAAAAGCATTGCCTCTACTTTTCTATTTAAAAGATTAAATGACAAGGTTGTGCTACCTGGCGCTGAAACATTTCAATTGGGTTTGTGCACAGGATGAGCTGGAGGCTTACCCCGTCTCCTGCATCCATCGCTGTGACGCTATCCTCACAGAGAAACAGTTTCCATCCTTGCTGCTCCTTGTGTGTCAGTACGGTCCCCGAAAAAAGCCCGACGTTCATTTCTTCAACTGTGAGAACGTAGGGGTGAGTACGACAGTATGAGTGTCAGTTCCGTGCAGCTCTCCCTTTTGCTGTACCATGAGAGCTTATGTCACGATTTGATCTCTAAGTGTCTGCTCTGAGCCTCTAGCAGACACTGTACCCAGTTAATGGCTAAATGTATCTTTCCGCCGCATTTCACACATGCTCCAAACAGAACATCCACAATGTCGCGTGTCCCCCCCTAAAGTATGCAATTTATCTGGCGAATGCCTCGTGTTTGCAGGCGGAGCCGATCCGTGATGACATCATCAGTGCAGTGTCTGATCACACATCGAAGACTAACAGGCGTCCTGAGGTTTTGAGGTATGTCACAGAATACGGTTAAGGACAATCTGAGAGAGATTCAGGTATAAGCAAACTCAAATCTCCAGCAATTCTCTGACTGTATAGGTCAGTGCATTGAATAGGATTTCACTGGAACGCAGTGGTGGAAGGAAGTGGTTTTCAAAGAGGGTGGATCAAAGTTGTTTCACTGTCATTGCTTGGCTTGAGTGTAATGACATTTATATTTATTTAGTTAAGAGAGCAGGGTCAGCTACTCGATGGAGCAATTGGGGCTAAGGGCCTTGCTCAAGGGTCTCAAGAGATTTAGCCAGATTGTTTAGTAAAGTCATTCAACTAGTTAGTTATGTAACACAGGGCACCCAGATGACAGAGGCAGTGGAAGTGTGCTAGCCCCACAGACAAGGAGGTCTTCTTTAAGGGAAAACAAGCCTGGAAATAAACAATGAACTGAGTGTCGTCAGAGTCATACCATGCTAAGGGGACCCATTTTACATTCAGATGTTATCCTGTTGTTTCAGAAAGCCGAAAGAATGTTTCATGGTAATGGTGGGAAGTGGTGGAGCAAATGTAAATTACACTTATTTATGTACAAAGAACTTAATCTGAAATGAATAAATGAATATATTCACACTTACCTATGAATTTATAAGCATATGTGGAAATGTATTTTTTTTTTAAATTTCAGTGGAGGTTGTTTGACATAACAAAGTTCCTATTGATAACTACAGAATGTACTTATTCTCTCTCAAAGCATGATTTTGAAACCGAACTCTGTGTAAACAGTTGTCACAGATTATATGTGATTGTTAAACCAGAAACCTGACAGGCAATAGTTTGAAAGTAATACTTTTTCTCCCCGTCACAGCATAGATTTGATCTACTAGAATTCTTTTTCTCGCTCTCCTTCCAAAATGCGAAATATGTGTCACCTGTAAAATACTGTTGATGTTTCAACAAGCTGATCTTTCTAGCCCCACTCAGTTTTGTGTTGACAAAGCTTTAACACTTGGGAAAAGAAAACGAGTGACCAGCAGTGAAAGGACGGACTCGTCTGACTTGTTTTCGCATTACTTAGGAAGGTGTGACTGAGAAAATAAGGCTGTTGCAACTAATGTAAAGGATAGACTGCCATACTTGATTACCTGTTCATAGGACAAGAGTCCAGGTCAGGTTTGTCATCAGTCCAGACCTCCAGACTACAATTAGCGTGCATTTAGCTGTCATGAAACAGTGTGTCTCTTTTTAAACAGGTCAGAACAGCTAATATGTCACTGCCAGATATTTTGGGAAATGTTACCGTTTGAGGTCGATTGGATTGAATTCCCACTTTCTCAGCTTCTCCAGATCGCCATATTTGTATCAGATTTTTGTATCAGTGTTGTTCATATCATTGCTTAATACATGAATATTCTCTTTGGACATTTATGCGTGTATATCCATTATGGACAAATGGTTATTTATATATGCTAACAATATAGTGTTACAGTTTATTAAAAAATTTAATACATAAAGGCTTTCAGTAATCAATCACTGAAAATATCATTTGTGAAACTGCGTAATATTTTATCCATGTAGCAGCATAAATGGCCTAATATAGCATGTCCAAATCTGGTCCCTGGGGACCCACAGCCAGTCCACAGTTTTGTTCCCTCCCAGCTCCCGGTAGCAAAAACGTGGACTGCCTGTGAGTCCCTGAGGACCAGACTGGGAAGCACTGGCCTAAAATATAAGCAGTAGGTTACTAATAAGATGCTTCCTTATTATCATACTTGAAAAGTGTTAAATAGTGACCCAGAGCCAAGGCTTGATCATGGTCATGGTCACGGTCATGGTCACGGTCCTGCCGGTGAAGACGAAGCATACAGGGGCTGCTGCCCCATTGTCATTAACCAGCTGTGATACAGGCTGCTAAGCGGTGCCGTTTCGGCCATCACCCAGCAGGCGTAGCCTAGCTTGGGCAGTGCTTAGCCCCCCCGCTAACCAGCCATCTTTCTCATTTCCAGGATGAACCGGGCCCTATTGGTACAACCTTCTACTGCCACTGGAGCCATGAAGGAACAGGGCCCCCAGGGGATTCCCAACCCTCCCCTGCTGCAAGCCCCCAACCTTCCTCCCTCCACGCCTCCCCCACACTCAGGAATGAAAGGTGAGGGGGGGGGGAAGGCTGCTTCATTAATACAGAGCAAACAGCAGAGGTGGGCGAGATGCAATGGCATGGTGGCACAGGAATCCCACTGAACAGCATGCAGATGGGCCTTCTTAGGGGGGGCTGCCCTGCTGTCATGTGGGCTGTGGCGAAGGCACAGGCCACTGTCTGTAATCAGGGAGCCAGTGCAGACAGGGCCTGGGTGTGTCCTCACTGGGTTTGGGCTGGTCTTTAATCACTGACCATGAGTGCATGTGATGAAGCTCTGCTCTGTGTGTTTGTGGAACAGAAGTTGGTAAATGCTGGCAGGAGGGGGCTAGCATGGACACAGGGGCTCACTTCTGATCTTCTCCCTCTGCACTAGTGAACGGATCCAGTGGTGACCAGGCCAATCAGGCTTTCAGACAGGCCCAGAGAGAAGTGGTATGATGCTGTGTCTGTCTGTCTGTCTGTCTAATGCCTGTCAGTATATTGAACCACTTTCGAGTGTGTGTGTATGTATGTGTGTGCATGCGCGTATGTGGACATGTTTAACTCAAAATGCGTGAAATCTGTTTTAATAAAGAAAAAAGAGCCTTTCTGTTTTATAATTAAAAAGATGAAAAGCTAAAATTTATTGTTTTAATTGGTTTCTGAGCTACTTTGCTTATTGACTGTGAATTGCAGTAAAATTGTGTGTGTGTGTGTGTGTGTGTGTTTATCTCTGTCTCTGTGTCTCTATCTGCGATATGGTGCCCAGTCCACTGGTACATGATGAGTTCACTGCTTGTCACGCTCTCACAGGAAATCCTTAACCACTGTTTCAACGACATTGAGATCTTCATGGGCAAGCTGCAGAAATCGGCCGAGGCCCACAGCATCCTGAGCCAGAGGAGCAAGAAGAAGAAGAAAAGCAGCAAAAATGCAGAAGGTGAGGGAGACAGTGAAGTTCATAAAGATGGTTCTCTTTTTTTACATTTTTGAACAATATAAACTGCATTCCTTTGGTCACCTAATAGCTTAAAGCCTTGATGATCTCTTGAAAGGTGCTTTTCAGTGATATTGGGGCATCTGGCTTAGATTACATTGATGGTGGGGTTTTATTTCTATACTCCTGTTACTCTATGATAAACCACACTCCAGTTAATTAGGTTCACCTGCTCAAATCACATGGCTGCAACTGAATATATACTCCTGCAGACAGGGCCAAGAAGGTCACAGAAGGTTACTGTGCAGGTAATCATTAGAATGGTCAGAAACAGCCACCCTCCTGTGATTTTCACATTTTACAGTGTCTAGAGATTACAGAGAATGATACAACAAGCAAAAAAACATCCAGTCATTGGCATTTTTGTGGCCAAAGACCTTAACCTTGTTATTGAGAGTGGTCAGAGGAGAATGGCCAGACTCGTTAAAGCTAACAGGAAGGCCAATCTTTGGATTCGAAACTCATCAACCTTTGAAGTGGTTCTATATTTGGTACTATGCACCTAATAAAGTGGCCACTGAGTATATTTGATTTTACAAACATTAAATTGTTAGTGTCTCCTCTTATTGTCCGTAATTACAGTCTGCAGTGATCCTTAATCTTTGGACGTTGGCTGAAGTCTGGTCAAAAATTAGAGGCTGCTGCCACAGTACACTTTGATATTCATACTCACAAAGAAAGTAGGAGAATCCTGGAAAAACCAGAACGAAATACAGATTCAGCAAGAAAATAACCAGTAACACCCAACATGGAAAACTGAGAGGAACACTGTTTAGGACTAAATAGTCAAAATATGGGCTTCAAGCGACAGGTAAAAGTCTCAAAGGAAGAATGTTTGAACAAGACACAGACGAGATTCTGTGAGAGGGGAAGCACAGTTCGCATTCTTTGAAAGGTATGTGAGGAAAAGAGGAAAAGTGTTACAAGTAGCAGTACAAGCTCAAGGTGACAAAGGAAGAGGAGGAGAAGACATCGGAGGGAGGAGTGTAATGAATATGTCTTGCATTGTTTCCTTTTCCTGTCTTTCTCCTTTCTGTAGATGACTTACTCACCCTGAGAGCACGTCCACCTTCTGAAAATGAATTCATTGATATCTTTCAGAAATTCAAGTACTGCTTCAGTCTGTTGGTGAGAACTTGGTTCACCTTTCAACATGTTAATGTGCATAAAAACAGGTCTATGTAGTCATGCATTGCCAGATGGATAGATTAAACGCTGCACATTGCTGTCGCCCAGGCCCGGCTAAGAACGTCCATCACAAACCCAAGCTCAGAAGAGCTGCTTCACCATGTCTTCAAACCCCTGGATATGGTGAGTCTTTGAATAACTGTGTCCCATTTAAGCAGAATGAAGGTGACTTGTATAGTGTAAATAGAGTACTTGAAATTAAATTTATTAGTTTCCACAGTTAGGTAAGTTCAGAGTTGAATTATTTATTTCCAGAGCAACTTGTACTTAATGTATTGTGAACAGAGTTGCTCTAAACATTGGATTACTGTGGAAACACTGTTGGGACTGAGAACGCAGGGTCCCAAGGAAGCACCGTGAATGGAGCTACTGAGGTTGTGCTCTCTTTGGTCACCAGTGGCGGGATTGATGGCGCGTCCATATCTCTCTGGTATTCGGTATGGATGAGCAGAGCTATGGCATAAAGCTACAGGAAACAATGACTCAACCTCGCAGGACGAGTGTTTATAAGGAGCACATGGAAAATATTACATGTGGGTTGGGGATGTGTCACATGACCGGCCTCCCGCCCAGCCGGAAACCCTGCAGCCAATCAGCGAATGAGCCATTCATCGCAATGTCTCGTTACAGATCGTGAAGACCACGGGGGGGCCGACGCTGGGAGCGGGGGTAGCCAGCCCAGCCCTGACCGATACAGCTGTGCAACTGCTGCAGGAGAACCTGACTCCAGAAGAGACACAGCTGTGGACAGCACTGGGACCCAACTGGACACAACCACGGTCAGCAGGCTCAACTCATCTACCATCCCTTGCTCATTATGAGATTAGTGCCTCTTATGTTACCTTATGGGGCTTCACTGAGGTCTCACAGCTCAATGTCACATCTTTGAACTGCTCCCATTTCAGTCGCTGGGAGTCCACACCACCAAGGTTACTATCTGAGGTGCTTTTGTAGCCTGTAAGAAAATATGTTGCAAATGTTTACTCAGTAAACATGTCTGCATGGACACCTGACCCCCACAGCTCTCAGCAGCGAGGCCCAGTTCTGCCCTACACCCCCGTCTTCCTGGATGGCTGGAAGCCCGACCCAGTCGACCCGCATGGACAGGTGTGGGAGGATCCCATAGAGGCACAACACAAACTGGACTCTCAGAGAAAGCAGCAGGTAAGAGGGCAGTCAGGTGACACGGCTGGCTCTGAGTGGGGATTTGAGCCGCCAATCCTGGTCTGTGTCCCGCCCACCCGAGGGTCACCTCCACTCCACCCATAAATGTAAAGGGTGTAAACAATCGCAATCTCAGAATACTGTGAGAATTCGTATGACATTTTGAATGCAGTTAATCCATGATCTGTCTCAGAAGATACTGTTCATATCTGCAAACAGGGCATGGGCCCTCCCTCCTCTCGCCAACAGAGGTCTTCTTTTCGGTCGGAGGAGCTTCCCAAGTTTGCGGCACATACTGGCGACGAAGTGTAAGTTTTATTTTGACTTTATGTTGCAAACCCGCATTGCAATGTCATTGGATTCTTCCTCTACACATGTTAAGTAATTTTCCAACCGTGTCAGGTTCTGCTGATTAAACTATGCAGTGTATTCAGTGATTTCTCACACACTGTCCTTCCTCCTTCCTTCTTCTCAGGGAGGGTAGTGATCTTCCTCCGGAGACAGAGAGACTCTACTGCTGCAGCTATGACTTTGTGGCTCGGAACAGCAGCGAGCTGTCTGTGCTGCATGGAGAGACCCTGGAGGTACTGTTTTAATCTTCCAGAAGCGCACAAACAAATCATTATGCCACTGACCTTTTTGCAGTCTGCAGTGACCATTTAGTGGTTGCTTGGCAACACTGGATGCTCATTTCTTGTATTTTGCTCTTGTCAAGCAGGAACCAAGTCCTTATGATGAATCACAGTGCCTAGCTTCTCTGATGTTAACTTTTACTCCAATGCTAGCTAGCGCTTGATACTAGTCCCTCATTGGAAGCTCAGCCTAGCAACACTTTAAGTTGACTCCATTACAGCTGTATGCTTGCAATGTAATATCTGCTTTATTGAACATCATGCTGCTTAACTCCTGCTAAATAAATAAAAGTAAAAACTGCAGTTCGTCATTTATCAAGCTCTGAATGACTGGTGTTGTGTATATTTCTGCGGTTTCTTCTCAGGTGATTGAGTCATCAAAGCGATGGTGGAAGTGTCGCAATCGGTTCGATCAGATCGGCTTTGTGCCCTTCAACATCCTGGAGCCGCTGTCCGCTTTGAACGACACGAACATGCAAAACCTGAACGATCAGACGAAATCCAAGGTGAGTGGGTCTCCTTCTGATAGGTAGCTGGGCCCCACTCACTCCGGCAGGACACGCATACGCAGCCGGGCCCCACTCAATCCGGTAGGACACGCATACACAGCCGGGCCCCGCTCACTCCGGCAGGGTACGCATACGCAGCCGGGCCCCGCTCACTCCGGCAGGACACGCATACGCAGCCGGGCCCCGCTCACTCCGGCAGGGTACGCATACGCAGCCGGGCCCCGCTCACTCCGGCAGGACACGCATACGCAGCCGGGCCCCGCTCACTCCGGCAGGGTACGCATACGCAGCCGGGCCCCGCTGACTCCGGCAGGACACGCATACGCAGCCGGGCCCCGCTCACTCTGGCAGGGCACGCATATGCAGCCAAGCCCCGCTTACTTCGGCAGAGCTTACATACGCACCTGCCCTCACAAGCTTATATGCTTAATTGCATATGGTGGCACTGCCCTGCCAGAGAAACATTTCCCAGAAAGTCATGCAGTTTAGTCACATGATCAATTGGTCTATGACTTGTCAGGTTGAAACATGCAGTCTGAGCCGTACTGTTGTGTGCAGTTGACTTTGGTTTCTTTGGATTGCTGTATGTTTCTCTCCTGTTTTTTGTAGGGAAATGCCTCCCCACCATCAGCCAGACCGTACTCATACGCCCCTCCCGCTTCACCCCCCCTCCCCGAATCTACGACTTTCCGGCCGCGCAGTATGCCCTCCAACCCCTCCCACATGATGTCCGGGGACAGCACAGACCGAGGTACTGATGGCGCCTCTTAGGGACAGTGTGAGAGTGCGGCACCATTCATATGACTGCCGTGCTTTTGCCTTGTGTGTGTGTGTGTGTGTGTGTGAACAGAGGTATAAGACTTCAATGGGTCACTCTTTGGGATATTGCCCCCCCCCCCCCCCAGCAGAAGTGACAAATAACAATTCTGGTGACATCTGTCTGCCCCCCCAGTGATGGTGATGAACGATGAACTACTACAGCGGCTGACGCATGGGAAGGCCAGCTTTTCCCGCCCCCTGGTCATTCCCCGCTCCTCTGACACCTCCGCCCCCCTGCACTACAACTCCCCGTCCTCCGAGGTGGAGGAGTGGCTGCGAGGAAAGGGCTTCAGCGAGCCGTGAGTGCCCCTCCAATCTCTCAGGATGCATTGCAGATATCATGTCTGACTTAGAGATATGCAGCTTATCTAGCTGTCATTCAAAAGCACCAGGAGGGGGCGCAATGGTCAAACCAAGGTCTGACCCGGGTTCAAACCCATTATGTTGCATTCACCATCACTAGCCCAGATAACTTAATCTGGCTGGGTTTCTCTCCATGCCAGCACCTCCAAAACCCAGACAACATGTTTAACGTGATAAACTTTTCTTCAAACCCATTCAGTCATTTGAGTCAGGTGTGTTGGAGGTGAAGCGTACCAGATATATGTGACGGCTACATAGTAGCCATTGAAGCTTGTGTGGTAACCTAGGCAACCTTCAACGCCAACCTCCACCCCCATCCAAGCAGTCACATGTCACCTAACGGGGTGATTGGCACTGTGGCTATGGTGTTTATAGAGAGGTTTGGGAACCGCAGGTCTATAGCAGCCTCCTGCTGGCTGCGTGGCTGGAGGACATGGACACCCTACATAAGAAAGCAGGTGGCTCACAGTGAACATGCCAGCGCTTCACCACTCCCAAGCTGGTATGGGCGTTGGCATGGAAAGTGCAGAGTGATAAGATTCATCAGTTAAAAACGGTTCAACCCAAAACAAAAGGCGAACACGTCATTTAGAGAATGACGACATTACAATATGCCGCTCAAGCGGAGATCTGGTACATGTGCTAATCTTTTAGATCTCAAACACAGACCATATGCAATGATTTGTAAGTAAAGGTTTTTACCAAGAAAACAGAGGTAGTCAGTCAACTGTTAATTCTCTCTCTTTAGTACTGTGAGCTGCTTGGGCGTGTTGACTGGTGCTCAGCTATTCTCCCTCAACAAAGACGAGTTGCGTGCTGTTCTGCCAGATGAGGGCACTAGAGTCTACAGTCAGATCATGGTGCAAAAGGCTTTGCTGGAGGTAACTGACGATACTTTGTTTCTCACGTTTTTTTTTTAATTCATGTTTATGTGGAGTGAATGTGCTGCGAGTTTTTACGATTGGGAACCGCAGTTAATTGCTCAGTATGGATTACTGACAGTCTCTGTATTGGATTTAGGGTTGACGTGTTTGTAAGAAGAGATTTATTAGAGATTCCTGGGAGGAGGGATCTGTCCTTATGTTTCTGCCTATTTCTTAATCTGACAGCCCATGCATTATAGATCTTTATTTACCCTCCACTCCCCAATCTGCACTCTCTGTATCAGGATGCCCACAAGGTCTCGGAACTGGAGGCAGTAATGGAGAAGCAGAAGATGAAGGTGGACCACAATCTCGAAAGCACCACATTCTGAGGGACGCCAAGACATCAGCAGTGCACAGGCTCGGGTTAACTGGGTCCCACACAGAATTCCTTCTGAGAAAGTTTCAAAGGCTTCAGTTCTGGACCCAGCTTGTCTGTAGGCACGCAAACACATCACCTTAATGCCACAATGATCAAAAGACTGATAAATCAATGCATTCTCAAATCCGCCATGTCCGCTCAGCCTCCTACTGCTGTGTCCTGCTTTAGCTCCATAGGGTCAGAGGTGCTGAAGATACACAACAAATGTATTTTGTATCAAAATGCAAGACATGCATGCTGAGGAAATATTTAAAGTATATGAATCATCTGAAAAACTGAAAATGACTAAATGTGTGGATTTTTTTTTTTTTTTTTAGAAAGATTATCTGGAGGTTGCTTGCCAGTGTAAGATTTAACTGTATGACCGTTAACTGTGTATAAGATTGGACATAAATGGCAGTATTGTCACAACTGAAGATGGATACCACTGTCTTGTATAACTTTTAGGTTCTAGCTTTGCATAACCCCTTACCCTCAATGAATAAAAGTGTTGTAAGGACAATTTCAAGAACTCGCCAATCTAGAATATAGGAAACTGCAAGCTGAATTTGTCATCATAGATTCTATATCCTGACTAGGTAATTAATGCTTGTAACAGGAGCACAACATTTGATGTTACCTTGATATGGTATGAACACACTGTCAATCACTAAGCATGATAGTTGGGGACCATGTAAATGACAGAGTTGAGATTAAACTATAAACTGCTGCAACCAAATGCTTTGGAATTATATAAATATTTTCCACTCCTAGGTGAAATAATTTATAATAAAAGAGAAAAAAGCTACTAAAAGCATTGTGTCCCCCAACCAAATGACTCCTCTGAATACTAGCGACAAGTGTTCCAACATCATGGAAAAGTGTCATGAGATTCAAACAACTTAATATTGGGACATTGATAGATTTATATATATATATATTTTTAATGTGGCCAACCCTCGATGACGGCTTGGCCTAACACAAGCTATCCGCACATAGAGGAGACAGATAGCATTTCTAGCTAGTTCAAGAATTTTTAATTGATATCAATGAATAAAACAGGGAATACAACTTTAGAAGACATCTTCATGAACAAATTGCAAGCAACCTAACAATCCAACGATTCCAGGTATTACATTTAAATATAGCTTCATGTACATATTCTTCCACTTAGCCTCAACATCAATTCCGCCATAGAAAAAAATTAACCAAATGCCCAAACAGCATTAATTAAAATCGAGAAAGTGGTCATTAGCATTTCCGATTAAAACCTCTTGAATATTTACAGCATCGATGCCCCCAGCAAAACAAGAACAAAGCAAACCTTGGAGGGGCTTCTTAGAGTTGCAGCAATAGAACTACAACGGCAAAACTAAAGGAAATGGACACTGAGCAGGACAGAAAGGAGGAAGTACTGACCCTTTCACATCGTCTGGGAGACACCAAAATTGCCCAAGTTCCAAAGGCGTCCAGTTTTATGACACACGACTGAACTGAGCACAAGGAGACCAGACCGTAAGGCTGTTGGGCACCATGTCGAGACACAGACTTCATCGAAACTTGCCGCAATTACAACTACAGGACAAGAGAGTGTCACAGTCTGTGACCAACAGGGAGGGGGTTTCAACAAAAGTATAAAGCTACTAACTTCCCACAACTGGAATATCTGATAGAAATCAGTCACCGTTCCTCAGTCATTCTCCATTTATTAAAGGCTACCATGGAAAAAGGAAACAAATACAGACCAAATGTTCTATTTAAATACAGAACGAAGAATATAAAGGAACTGGAGTAGATGCCTTTGGAGAACAGGATAACTTTATACTTTGGAGTCCAAGTACAACCTTTGACGGAAAAGAGAGGCATAATGTTCGAGTCCAATATGAAAAAGACCCCCAGATCGATATAATTTGGGTGGGGGAGGGGCAAAAACAACAGTACAAGTGAACATAATCTCCGCAGTATCTTAGAGGGGGATATGCAGGTATTATCAGATAGCCTGACTAAAAAAGAAAAGCCAATTGTCAGTTGCATCAATATTTAAAAAGAAAACCAAACACTGAACACTTTCCAACTTGATGACGCTCTTCTTCATATAAACTCCATCTGGGCTGCAAAAAAGGTTCTGCTGCTTATTCACAAAAAAGCTGATCCTCAGTCATGCAGTACACTGCCTATAGGCGCGCGCTTAAACCCTTTCAACAGCTCTTCTCAATGTTCGGGGGGGGGGGAGGGGGGAGGGGGGGGGGGGGGCGGGGAGGGGGGGGCATAAGTACCCTTAAAGCAAAACTGATCTTTCCGGAAATAAAATCTATGCCCTACAGAAGCCATGATCCAGGAGAGAGAGGTGTGGCGAGGTGTGGGTACAGAGGACAGGCGGGGCTGGTATAGCTAATGTGTAAGAGTGAGCTGGGAGTGCAGAGCACAGCGGGGGGGGGGGGCACACTCAGATCTCCCCGGCCTCCCTGTCCTCCATCCTTCTTGAGTCCACCTTGCCGTTGACGCCATCCTGCCTCCGCTCTGACGACGCCTTTTTCCTGTCCCTCTCGCGGGACCGGTCCCGGGACGACCTGCCGCACAGACAGCAAAAGGTCCCTGAGAATGAAGCAGCTCACAAGCTTCCAGCAACTTAGCAGAGAGAAGGAGTTTCAGCTCAGGCCACCCGGAGTGCACTAGCTAAGTAGCGAAACTTACTTTATTCCTATCACTGTTCAATTCAAAAAGGCTATAAACACACAAAGCACCAAGTCTCTGCTACGTAAGTGTGATTGAGTGCAGTGCATCCCTTACTTATGCCTGGCTGCGCGGTCGCGTTCCCGGTCCCGGCTGCGTTGGTGGCCCTTGCTGGGGGAGCGGCTGCGGTGCCGGCGGCGCCTCTCGCGGTCTCGGGAGCGTGAGCGGGACCGCCGCTTCTCCCGCGACGACGAGCGGGACCGCCGCCGCCTGCGATCTCGGGAGCGGGACCTCCGATGCTCCTTGCTCCGTGACCGAGTCCTGCAGACAGAGACACATCACATTTAGCAGCAATGCAGACCCTTGGAGTCTGTCAGAACTGCACACCTGACGACTTCTAACCCTAATTCAAAACCACAGGTCCCAGCAGTGCGCTTTTGCTGTAGGCTCCCAGCTAAGAAAGGGGCAGCATCCCCTGAAGTTACCACTAACAGACTAGGATACACACAAAATATAGTACGTGGAGATCATGGAGGACACACAAGCTCCCCTTCATTGTTCATGACTCTCCTCCTACAAATACCAAGGATACTGTCTTGGCCTATCCCCGGGGGGTGGGGGGGTAGTGAAGCGTTGATGATGGTGAGTGAGTGAGAGAGGAGGCTTACTTACCCTGAGGCAGTCCCCCTATGCAGCTCTCCTGGGGTATCAGCCAACGCAGAATCCCCTCTGGAGCAGAAAGTGTACTTAAAATCCAGCTGACATATACCCATCAGCACTCGCAGCACAGGCCACTGCCCGGGCAACACACTCCACACAGCCCAGTATCCTGCCAGTCAGAGCCACGCCCCTTAAGTCCCGCCCACAGGCGGGAGAGGGGACCACAGAGACACCAACCTTTTTCTCATCCTCTCCTCACGCTCCCTCTCCTCCCTCCTCTTCAGACGCTCCTGGTTCCGCCTCTCCTGCTTGTCTGCAACTGTTTTCTGGAGGAAAGATCAAACTTTCAGGACTGATGCAGACTCAAAAATATCAGCTTCTATACAAGCAATGTGGGAAATTACCCTTTACACTTTTGCGATTACTTTGGAGAATTTCTCAGATTAATATTTGCAAAACAAGTGTGATCCCCACACACAATGTCACTTCTGCACAGCAGAACATCGCCACTCATTGATTCACACAAATTTCCAAATGTCTTAGTACATACACGCAAATGGTTTTGTATAAACTGTCATCATGTGGTGCAATTTTCAGTTGCTTTAATCTTGGTCAAAATTGATTATGCAGTTTCCCCATTTTAATGATTTCATACCCAAAACTGTATATGCAAGATTATCGCATTAGCCACCACATGTGATATATTGGTTCCCGCAGTACATGATTTTGTTGCCCTTGTACTGCCTTTTTGCCATTTTTGTTACACAATGCTTTGTGACTTCTGTTCGCTATTGCACACTCGAGATCTGAAAAATACACACGAGCGCTTTCTTTCAACAGTGCACTGTACATACTGTGATATGGAGCTTAGCAAAGTTGAAACTGATGTCGGACATGAATAAGTGAGTTTCCCAACTATCACCCAGAACTGTGGCACTCAGGAGAGTATTTACACTGACATTTTGACAATATATCTAAGCATTTTGGTGTCTCATTGCATTTTTCGTTTTGGTGGCACTGACTGATTCCTTGGTGAAATTATCTGCTTTGCAGACATAAGTTAATTGCTCTGGGCAAGTCACAGGCATTTGCAGCTAAACCACAGGGTTGTGCTATATGCATAAACTGTTTTGAGAAATGAGAATGATGTATGTTTCATGAAATGTGCCAAAGCAATTGATGAAACACTGAAAGTTGGCAGGCTTCTTGTGCATCTTCAAGGATGCCTTTGCCTAGTTCCTGTTGTTTACTTTGCTGAGGAGTGATTGAGAGCATCTGATCCACAAAAGACGACAGCACTTCTTACATTAAACAGGAAGGCTGCAGTGAAACCCAGCATCCAGCCCCCCCCCCCCCCCCGCCACAAAGTGAGGAGCCCAGCCTACCTTTAACTGCTCCAGCTTCTCGCGAATCTGGATGAAGCCGAGGTGCAGCTTCCCGCCAAAATGGTCAGCAAGGCGCCGGTCATTGTCATGCAGGCCCAGGTAGGCAGAGCATACCTCGCACACACGGAGCTTCTGCTGCTGGAAACTGGAGGCCGGCATTGAGTTCCTGTACTCCTCCTAACAGGCAAGGGGGACAGGCGAATGAGGGGCACTTATATAAATATAGATCTGATTAACATGAGCTGTACTTCTGTACAACCATGCATCTGAAACGCAACAACTTAAAATGTCCATTAAATATCACTGCATGCGTCTAGATTCTCTATGCTTCAAGTGCAACCAAGCTGAGCAAAACTGATTCCAGGTCAATGTTTTTGCGTGGCCCTACTGCCCGGTGATAGGGCTCCCTACCTCAGCATCCCTCTTCTTGCTTCGGACCTTCTCCACCTCCTGCAGGACCTTCTGGGCCTCGTCCACGTTGCCTTCAGCACCGAGCTGCTCTGCCTTAGCCAGCAGCTTGCCGATCTCCTCGTTCAGCTCATGCACCTTCTCAGCCTGCATTCAGAGACATGGTGAGGTGAGCATGGCACCTTCATCACGCACCATCAGCCAAAAAGTCCACGAGAACGTCACTTTGTCTCCCATAGAGCATCTGGTTAATTGCTGAAATTGAGGCTGATTTGGAGCGCCCACTCACCTTGGCAGCGACCTCGGCGCTGATCTCCTCCTGGGTCTCTGCAAGGCGCTTCTTGGCCAGCTCCGTTCTTCTGTCACAGTCAGCGATGAAGGACTCCAGATGATCAACGGCCTAAACGGGGAGGGGTGACAATCAGGCCATAACACCAAACAAAAGGCTGAAACACTCCGGACCAGGAGCTGTGACATGACTTACATCGAGCTCGAAGAAGAGGTCTCTTTCCTTGGAAGCGATTTCGTAATCTGCCCGGAGCGCCAGGTCATGAATCTTTGAACACTCTCCAAGGTCCATGCGCTGTGGAGGAGAAAGAGACTCACATTCTCACCAAAGGTCTGGAAAGCGAACACAGCAAAAACACTGCAGCAAAGGCAAAGAAACACTCAACTAGTTACCTGAAAGCCACAACACATTTCACCTCCTTTTAAAAAGTCTATGGCATATCACTTGTATGAATTGAGATTAGCGATTACCAGCAATCATTCCCAATAAATGTCAATATTTATTTTACCTACAGGTCCTCAATATACCAGACTCTAAGGGCACTTTTCCACCGCACAAAGTATGGTACTTTCGGTACTTTCGCTTTTCCATTGACTTCCGGTCAAGTACCAGTACCGAAAGTTCCAGTACCGAAAGTGCCAAACCAGCTGGGGTACTTTGGTACTTCGGTACTTTGGGGTGGGACTTGCAAAAGTATTTGCTATGGATTGGTTATGCAAATAGCCTGCTGCTGAAACACAAAATACAACCGCCATGTTTTGAAACACACAGCAAACAGCGAGAAACAAAATAAAAAAGCAGTAGAAACAAAAATATAAAAAAAGTAAAATGGAAGGATGGACAAACGAGGAAATACAGGCTTTAATCGCCATATGGTCGGATGAACAGATCCAGTGGGATTTGGATGGCACGACTCGAAATAAAGTTTTTGCTGTTCCAGGCAATTCAGTTTCCCTAGGTTTCCCCTGTTGCACGCTGATTTGTACACGGTTCCACTGTTTTCATGTCTTTTACGAAGCTCTTGAGGTAAACAAGCCATATATTTTAAAACATCATGCCTTTTCAATGTTTTTTGTTTTTACAGATAAATGAAATTATTTAATTCGCGGGATAGAGATATTTCTTGATGAAAACGGTATAGTATTGCTTATAAGACTATATTATGCATGACGAACTACTGTATTCACATGTAATAATGTACCCGAGTGATTTGCAGACATTTCACATACCTCATTGCTTTAATATTAGGGGAAACATTATTTCCTGATAGACAGGAGAAACATAGGGAAACTGAATTGCCCGGAACACTGTAATACCAAGCCGCTTGGAAGAAATGGGGCACACGCGAAACACCGAACAATGCCGCTTGAAAATCAAAAAACATAATTAAATAATTTGTTTGCTTTCAAAAGACTGAATTAGCAGTATGCTAATCCTTACTGCTTTGATCGTAAGTGTACCTACGTAAACGTAAATGATGGCAGCATTCATGCAATTTGGATATTACTGAATCTTATACTGTGATAGAAGCTGACATAACAATAAACCGCAGTTTTAATTTAAATTTAAGTTTTTTTTTTTTATTATGATTTAAGCTGCGCTTTGTGACGATGTCAGTCAGGGGCGGTCACTGATGATGTCATTTGGTGCCGGTACCATTTTTTACGCCAGTGGAAAACCAACACGAAAGTAGTACCATACTTTCGACACTTTATGGAAGTACCGAAAGTACGGTACCTGGTGCGGTGGAAAAACGCCCTAATATCCCTCATGTGGCAAAAATTTTTAAAAGATATGAAAATGCAGTCAAAACTGACAGCCCAGAAGTCTCCATGACACACATGGGTATTCATACGTCACTTACAGTTCCAGAGAGGATGTCATGGGGGCAGCAGTTCAAGAGGTGACTTTTGCAGACTCGCTCGTCGGTGAACTTCACCCTCTGTCGAGTTTCGTCACCTGAAAAAGGTCGCAGCAGAACAGAGCAGAGAGTGAGACCACACGCTTTTGGAAAACAAGCCGAGCAAAGAAAAGGCTTGGACTTGGTAGTAGGGTGCAACCCTAATGACCCCCCAGAGCAGTATTGTGTGCTTTTCGTTCATTCTGAAAGGGCATCTTTCATTTGAGTATCAAAGGATTAATTATGGATGAGCGAGCTATGCCTGAATTTTATTTTCATAATTCCAAAAGGCGATTTAACTGAAATGCATTGCACCGGCAGGTGAAATCAGTGCGACCATCTCGTCCTGTCAAATGGAAGCCGTTTTACTGGTACCAGAGCTGCAAATTCTGCTTACCTCTTAATTTACCAAGAGGAACATGATTAGAAGTAAAAAAAATACTAAGGCTGCGTATATTTCACTAGTCAGGGCTTTAACTGTGTATCCATCACTTGGGAAATGTGCTGAAGCAGGTTTCTGAAATAAAACCTTCAGACTCCCCAAACACACACACATGAGGGTGGGATTGGGTCAATTTGTAATGCTGAGACCAGCAAGTCTGAGAAGATCAGTTGAACTACCTCAAAGCGACAATTCACATGAAGTGCTGCAAATGGATTGTCATGAGAGGACCTCTGCAGATGGCCTTCATTACAGGAAACGGGCAAAGAAATCTATTTCAGGTCCGACCAAACCCAGAATGATACACCCGTCTGCCTGATGGAAAGGAGGACCTGCCGATGACTGACACAGGCAGGTGGTAGAGAACTACCTTTGTCTCATGACCTCCTCATTCAAATTTAACCCTGCTGGGTTACTGTAGCAGCTGTTAAATCCTCATGGCTGTGCAGACCTTTACAACAAGGACAACGTGACTGCATGTGTTTCTGTTGACCAAACCTTAACACAAAGTCTGAATGAGGAGGGATTTGTAGGGAGAAAAAAATCAAAATAAAAAAAGCGGTTAGTTAATACACACTGCGAGCTTCCACATATACTGTACCCATCTGCATCTTCAAGACCTCAGCTGCAGAATTTTAAACCCGCTGTTGAAAAGTATAAAAGGGAAAAGCTTTCTTGCCCACACCTGTAGTAAGGAAGTTGGGAATGATACACAAGTCAGAGTAAATGCTTTGCGGCATATTTTAAAGCTACTCTGTCTCTATGATAAACGTGTTACTAGAAACTCACTACTGTATGAACTGCTCCATGGCTTGCAGGCAACCAAATACTCCTCAGTTATGATGCAAATACTTCTGCTGTTTGCATTTCAAGGTATCTGCTTTTCTCCTCTCTTTTTTTTTTGCTCTTAAGTTGATGAGCTTTTGATATGATCAAAATTATAATTACTTCTGAAAAGCAAACAAATTGTTTCGATATTCATAACAGCGTTAAAAATTATATTTGTGACTCACGGCTCGATGAACATGAGGCTTTTCTGCAACTCCCTTGCAGATTGATGTAGGCTGGCAAAGATACACTGAACCTTTATAAATAAAATAAAGGGGCCACAATTGTTCAGTTTGTATGGAACATAGGTATGGGAAGCATTTATAATTAATCTTAAATACATACACACAGACAAACTCACTCCACACAACTAGCAATCATTAGTCTGAGCAAAAGTTAGAACCAAGTCTAAGATCAGCCACGTAGATGTAAACCATTTTTGTTTCTTTGTTTACGAGCTAGTCCTTGCCCAGAAAAGTATTTCGACTGGACGGCGGAAGAAAAACCCAGGAAAGCCTTCCGTCTCAGGCTCAAAGCATGTTACCTGCACCGCGGATAACACTGTTTAATGTTTGTATCCATTGACACTACTGCACACGCGGAAATCTCCACATTTTACTGGGCTGGGAAAGTCTCCTGCATTTAGTTAATGTATCATAAAGAGATCCTTCAAAATGTAAAACCCAAGTCAACTAAGTGCCGCGGAGGGGGCGAAAGAGAAAGTTCAGGCCGTAACCAAAGCAGAGCTATTGTTTAGGTGGACAATGATATACGGCGGCTAGGTGGCTAACTAAAAACGTCAGTCATTTTGCACGGAGACATGCAGATTGGTTTTATGTAGTTTTACTCCACACATACTGACGTGGGACTACAAAGCTGACATGCAGAACAATGGTCTAGACATATTATCCAAGCTACACGATGATACTGATCTAGGAAGATAAAAGCAGGCCTTGCTCCACGAACAAGGCCCCGGCTGCCTGGTAAACACTTTAGCTAACTACCGAACATAAAAATGCAGGATACAAACATTAAATACCAGTTGACACCATTTTACTAGCGAGACAGTGCAGAGCCGTATGATCCTACCAAGCCGGATTTAAACCATCCTCTTGGGGCGAAATCAGATCGTGTTCATCTTAGAAATAAAATAATCGCTAACTACCTTCGGTGCGAGCTAGCCGACTAGCCTGCTAGTTACTCACCATCCCTCGCAGTTCCCATTAACTGGTCGAGCAGAGCTCTCATTTGAGCATGGGCCGACATTGCGGTCGCGTGGTTTGTTGTACTCTTTGTTAAAATGCACTATACGTAAACTGTAATTTTATCCGAAGCGTGTTATAACTATTTTCCACTCTGTAACGCCCCTTCCACCTCGGCTCAGTCTTCTCTTCGTCGATTTCTGTGGAATCCGGGGAGGACGTGACGTAAGGTCTTCCGCATGCGCAGACGACGAAAGAGACCAGCGTGGGTAGTAAGGCGACGCGCCGTTTCGAGTTGTATTAGGAGTTTGGGTCTAGCTACATGCTGGAGATGTAAATGCATTGAAATACATTTTATGCGATAGTGATTTACTTTCTCATGCAGCATTTTCACATTCATAACACATTTTCCACATTATTGTAACAAAGGGGTAAACTAAACGGTGGTGTATTCTGTGGATTTCAATCCCAGGGAGTACACATAAATTGTAACCCTTCCCTCTACTGTATGTCCCTTTAGAAAAAAACATCTGATGAGAATGCTATGAAAATTATGATTCTGATATCTGATATTAAAACTCAGAATACACTTACAAATTTGGAAGATTTCACAGTCATAAAATATGATCCAGACAAAATACATTGGCAAATATAAATTTCTCCCAAACTGGGCAATCCGGAAAAAAAAGGCATTGGAGCAAATGCCAGTGAAATACCAGTAACAACAGTTAAAGTGCAGGTCAGTTTCCGTGGGTCAGAAACAGCTGCACAAGTACCTGAGATCGGAAAGAAGAACTATTTGAATGTTCAGTAGGTGTCAAAAGATTTTTTTTATTTCTTGTAAGCTGAAACTCAGCTGCTACAAAAAGATTGCATAAAAACAACCATATTTAGAAGGCTGTAATTGGAAGCTCCTTACTGAGATGTTTTTTGGCACCAGCCAAGTCCACAAGGACATGGTTTAGTTTGTGTGTCTATGTGGAGGGGGGGGGCTGTGTATCCCAGGAGGTTAGTTAGCTGACAGTACAATTTTCCTCCCACCCGCTTTTGTTCCCTTGTTTATATGTGAGTGTGTTTCTTCGCTCCTGTAAGCCCAGGCCTCAGGAAAGACTGACTCTCCCATTTTTTGTCTGCATATCTTTATCTTTTGCTCTCTTGTCCCTATCAAAACGGCATCTTTTTCAGTTTCGTTTGATCATCTCTGGTTTTCCCCATTTTGCTAAATACTTCACTAGCCGCGCAACTACAAAAGCAGGTGCATAGTGCAAATTTAAACAATAGTTAAACTTTTTCATGTGTTGTATAGGTGGCATAAGTAAATTAAAAAATCATATGCTAAGCATCTAGAACAGGGTTCTCCAATTCCAGGCCTGGAAGGTCAGAACCCAACACAGTCTGCAGGCTTCCCTGCTCAAACACATTTTAATCAGTTAATTACCAGATTTAATAAATGTGTTTGAACAGGGAAATCTGCAATCTGTGCTGGATTCTGACCCTCCAACACTGGAATTGGGGAACCGTGATCTAGAACAATCTGCACTGGCCAGCAGCAGCCTCTGAGTTACTGTCAGGTGACCAGGGATTGTTGGAAGGTTCAATGACCTGCATATTTCTGCCCTGTTCTGGTCTGCTGCTGTTCATTTGGCTACAGCGCTATGTCGGCAGGAGTGAATCGTGGAAATAGAACCAGTGTCACTGGGGCCTCTTTCAGCCAATTATCTTCTACCATCTTGCTTCCTTTAACTGTAATGACCTTTCAGTGAAGCTAAGCAAATGGGTCCCCAGAGGATGGTGCTCCTTCTTCAGCCTGTAGTAGGGTGAGTAGGGTGTGACGTCTTTGAAAGTCCTGAATGCTTAAACATTGTCTGTAGAGTTTACTCTATCACTCCCAGGCTTTTAAAGGCCTTCTGGGGTCTTTTACATACAGCGATCAGTTATCTCTGCTTCCATGGTTCTGGAACAAACAAAGATAATCAGTTTCATTTTCTTACACCAGCAGGTCCTCTGAGGATAGCCTGTGTTTACAATAAAACTGCTCCCAGTACGATTCATTGGTTACATGCATTTTTTCATTAAAAAAAGTACATTTAGTAGTATACATAGGATAGTCATATGGATTTATCATGTAGTATGAGTCTGGATGTCTGGATGCTTTATGTTAGACAGACAATATTATCCATTTTTTGGCCTAAGCTGCTAAGCATAATATATAAGCATAATGAATTGCAAGACACACACACACACACACATATATATATATATATATGTGTGTGTGTGTGTGTGTCTTGCAATTCATTAATTACAAAATAAAGCTATTGTAGTTTTTTATGTGATTAAGTAAGACCCCTCTCTGGTCTGAGAGCAGCTGACTTTGTGGGGGAGAGATAAAGCCAGTCTACAGGATGTTATAGCATAATGTCCTTCTGGAAAAATCTGCTTTAAAGCAGATTCCCCTCAATATCAGACAGGGAGGGTGTTGGATCTTGGGAGGTGCTCTGTGTCACACACTTGGTTGGGTTTCACTGGTGTTACCAGAGCTGTAGTCGTTCTATTTCTCTACATTATTTACCTACATCTGAACAAAGTTCATAGTCAAATTCTTTAGAAAAGGAAGTTACCATTTTTCAGGTTTATTTGCAATCCTAGTAAATATCCTTCAAGGATACGGACAAGGAACACGCATCACAAATTACTAATATCATTTGATTTCATTATGCTGTATATTGCCAATATTCATCCCCTGTGGATGACAAATGGATGGCTACAATATTTATGTCAAAAATAAATAAGTAGAAATAATCTGTATTTAAGTTGCTTATGAAACAACTGTAAAACTGACAACAGGTTTGAATGAGAACAAAAGGCTTACATTACAGTGAAAATGGGAATGCAAGAAATTAATGCAATGAAATTATATACAGCACACAATTATATACAGCAGTGTTGTTTACTGGATGACATTTGGAGAATGTATGTTAAGATGGACTGGCCTTTAAACACTACAAAATTGTATTAATTACTGTATAACTCTGTATTTTCACTGCAACTCAATGACACATTGTAATATAACAGGTTAAACTGTAGATCATGCAGGTTGGCACAGATCATGTGCTGATTTGCTTTTGACAGAATCACAGGACATACACATGGCTTTCAGCCCCTACTCCCTCTGCAACCCCTGAGGTTATGGCACATTGACGAGATGTTCGGAGCTGCTGAGAACATATTGAAGGTGCAGCCAATGAGGTGCGAGGTTATGAAGGTCGTTTAGGCCTCTCATTGGCACACTGCAGCCTTCGTCCTCTCCGTCCTCTTCTGCCTCATGGTTGTCTTTGTCTTTGCCTTCATTGTCCCTGTCACGCGTCGGCTTCCCACCCAAGCAGCTGGAACCGAACCTTTCACAATGGCCACCAGAATCAGTTACTGCTATAAAAATAGTTTTATTTCCTGCTTCCTGTGGGATAATCTTCGTGTTTCCGTTTCTGGGCCACAGTGGGCGGGATTTACCACATGCTGTCAGTCACTGAGTGGTTTAACCTACCTCTCATTGGCTACTTTGCTGCTTCCCATTGTATTAAATCATTGGACAGTGCATGGTATTCCCACCTACTGCTGCTTCTGAAGCCTTGTTTCTTTCAATATTAACTTCTTTGTCTGTGTGAACCTCTCAGTATTCATCACTTTCACTCCTGCCAACATAACACTGTAGCACTTTGTCAGAATTTACTAATTCACACACTTGAGGCAATTTAAAGACACCATGTTATCAGACTGCAAGAGTAACTACCCAGAGGGAATGAACAAACTCCCCACACACAGGGCTGGGAGGGGAATTCAGGCCCCGTCCCTGAAGGTTTGTGGTGACAGTGCTATCCACTGAGATATCATTGTTTATATATTATGTTCAGAGGGCTGTTGCAAAAAACCTTTACTGGAAATGGGAATACATACTGGAATATTAAGACCAGAAGTGTGAGCTTAACCAGTCATCTTGGACCATAGTGATGATGAAACAGCACTCAGATCTTACGGAGCGAATGTTAGATGTGAGATTCTCTCGCTGTCCTCCATAATGAAGGGGAGGACATATGGCAGCAGGCCCAGCTCCCAGAGCTGATCCCCAAGACGCCAGCCCAGACTGTGCCTGACCTCCATGGGGATGGAGTCACTGACCTCATTCTAATTGGAATAAACCAAGCACAGGTATGCTGAGGGGGGCACTGTTGTTTGTGGAATATTCTACTTTGTTAAACAGTCATTTTTGAGTCTTTTTTTATTGACAAAGATATATTGTGTATATAGTCTATAAGCAGTATAGATCAGTGTTTCCCAAAATGGTTCTCGGGGACTCCCAGACCGTCCACATTTTTGCTCCCTCCCAGCTCCTGGGCCAAAATTTGGTCTGTCTGGAGGTCCCTGAGGACCGGGTTGGGAAACACTGGTATAGAGAGTATGGGTGTTTCTGAAACACTGGTATAGGGAGTATGGGTGTTTCTCAATACCAAGAACGCAAATATCGTACTTGTAGTCCTGTGAAGGTCAGTTTTGCTGACTTGGGAGTGCAATGAATCATGGGATTTGTCTCGTTCTGCGAAGATGCAACTGATGTATCCCTGATATTTGGGGTGGAGCAAGAATGGTATCTGGGTATTTTTACCAGCCTCTATATTTCTGTTCTTAGTATTGGAACTGGTCTTCGGCAATGGAAGATGACATAAAATGGGTCCACAAGAGCACAAGTGAGGTCAAGTATCCATATTGAGAAAGACCCTATGTTAAGTTATGTATGTGTGCATTTCCATGCTGCACAGACCCAGCTGGTGCTCCTCTCTGAAAAGGCAGGCTCTGATTGGATCAGATGTGCTTCACGATTCAGCCAATGTATCTGGTCATCTCCTGCACACCACAGCCAAAGCCTCTCACTATGTGCTGCAGCAGAAGAGTGAGTTTACACCAGCGGTCAGTAATCCTGATCCTGGAACTGGTATTCAGCAGGTTTTCTATCCTACCTGATGAGTTACTATCTGCCTGAAATCAGGTGTGGTTCATAGAGCACCTGCTGGACACTGGCCCTTCACGATCAGGGTCACTGAACCCTAGTTTACACCTTCGGTCATATATGCATGTTATAGGATTCTGCAGGTTTTCACAATTACAGAAAACTCTTTGGGTGCCAATAGAAGTTATAAATAAAAATCAAGAAATCTGAAGAAGCTGAAGCAATTTTACCTGACTGAGAAATCCTGTAATCCAAGCAAGAATGTATAACAGCAACCGTTTTTGCATTGTTATGTAGGGGTAATTATTTTTGTAAAAACAAACAAAATGATTTTGCTCCGTACTTCAGACTCGGGTCTGTATGGTCTGGCCTTGTGGAAGATTGCAGCCCAGGCAAAGGCTGGGAATGAGGGCAGCTTTGAGAAGGATCCAGTGTCGGATGGGAACAGCAGCAGCGTCTCAGGCTGTCTGCTGCTCTATGAGTGAGGGTCTGCATTTGCATTCCCTGGATTTCTAACAATCCATTTAAATCCAGGATGCTGCACATTTCAGTTAAAAACAACAGATTTTAAAAATTGACTTTTACATTTCGGTAACACATTACTTAAGGCTATATTTTTAGTAATTTATAAACACATTTATAACAAATAATAATACATTCATAAAGCATTATAAACATGGCTATAAATATTTATCAAAAGGAATAACACATTATAGCCATGTTGATTATGCATTATGAATGCTTTTTGAAGGGCTCATCTATAATGCATTATTGATACTTTTATAATGCATTATAATGGTTGGTATAAGCATTAAGGATGCTTTGAACTGCATTATAAAGGTATCTATACTTGAAAAGGCATGCAATAATTTTTTAAATTATATTTACTTGTTGATTTTCTCCCAAAACCCCTGTATAAGCCAATAATGTAATAACTGCCAAATATGTAACAAACGTTCCATTCTTAATATAATAAAAGTTGATCATGTAATAACTGGCCAATAATTTAATATCTTTTCTGAACCAATAACATATTACATTTTCGGCAAAAAGGTATTAAGTTATTACATTATTGGCCAGTTATTACATTATCGACTTCTATTACAGTATGAACATTGTCCTGCGTGTCTGTTAAGCCTCTGCCTGTCCCTGTCTTCCAGCGATCATGGTCGGGACAGGCCATCCTGCCAGTAACAGAGCCTGTGGGGGCGGGGGCACGCAGCACTGTGACCCTCACTAAGTGGCAGCTCAGAGAGGATGTGGGAGGGACCGATGGGAGATCAGGGAAGCTTTTCTCAGACTCAGCTTCAACACAGACGCTTCACAGGTCTGTGGGCTTTAAGCCGACAGTCTGAAGGCTGGGAGTCAGGCTTCACTTTCAGCCTCGACTCATTTATCTCCTGAATACGTCACATCCTACCAGCTAACGTCCTGTGCGGCGCGGAGAGGAAAAGGCCAAAGTAGCACCTTCCTGTGTCACCCCCCCCGACACGCCTGCCGCCAATCCCAGCATGCACCATCGTAGGATGCCTGTGTGCTGTCTCTGTTCTCTGCTGGAATGCGCTGGGCTCCACTGCAGAGCTCCCCTCCCCAGTCCCAGACACGATGACGGATTCACACGCTCAGCACGGACCATGAGCTGACAGCGCTCCTACCCTGAGATATTAATAGCATCTTCTGATATAAAAATGTAATGAAACTTTCATTCTCTCATAGTATTTATTAATACATAATTTGTCAAAAGTAGAAGAGCCAAATCCAGTAACGTTACACCAAGTGACCAAAGTGGATGCTGATTTTTTTTCAGTGATTGATATTGCAGAAAAAATAATCTTTTGGTTTTGGGGCACAAAGGCATGAAAGATTTTACTTTTATTAAAGAAATAAAATTTTACATTTATTAGTGACCTAATGTTCCTTTCAGCATTTAATGGAGGGATCATGTAGATTTTGTAACAGTACTCATTTTATGTGGCTGCTTTTGATGGAACAAAAGAGAGAGAGAGCGTACCAGCTCAGCCCTGGGACTTGGGTCAGGGCATAAATCCGTCCACCCTTCACAGCGGCCTAGCAGAGCACAGGGTCACAGTAAGCCTGGAAGCAGGCCCAGGCAGCACAGGGCACGGGGCAGGGGAACACCCTGATGTGATGCCATCCTACCACCGGGGGCGCACCCACACACCATCACACACTACATGCAGTACCCGTCGATCCATCTTTCAGTACAGGGTGGCGGTGGAGGGAGAGACCCTGGACAAGATGCCAGTCCATTGCAGGGCACATACTCATACTCGCACACTACAGACACTAAGATGCCAGTCCACTGCAGGGCACATACTCATACTCGCACACTACAGACACTAAGATGCCAGTCCACTGCAGGGCACATACTCATACTCGCACACTACAGACACTAAGATGCCAGTCCACTGCAGGGCACATACTCATACTCGCACACTACAGACACTAAGATGCCAGTTCGCTGAAATACATGCTTTATTATTTCAGGGCTGGTATTCACAGCTGCTTGGGCTAATCTTATTAGCATAGTCAGGCTGCAGGAGAGTGCCAGGGAGATGGGATTGGCTGAACTTTTGCACCACCATAGAAATTGATCACTAGCCCCTAAACGGCTCTGGCACCCTGCTGACCTAGATTAGATTGATTATCTCAGCAGAATTTTAAAATGGGTCATCTGGGTAGATTTGAAGCCACTGTGGCAGCTGAAGGTTGCTGGGAAGTTTTTGACCAGTAAAGTCCTTTCGAAACCTCTTGCATCACTCTCTCCTGCCTGGTAGCCAGTGTCTAGCGCGTGTATATTTAATGTGTAACCAAATAGCTTGGGTTCCTTAGTAAATGGAGCCACATGATACAGTCCACCATGGCTGAAGCTGCTGGGAGCATGCCCGCTCTGTTACAGATGGGCACCCCATCCATGGCGTTCCCCATCCATGGCATTCCCCGTCCATGACGTTCCCCATCCATGGCGTTCCCCGTCCATGGCATTCCCCGTCCATGATGTTCCCCATCCATGGCGTTCCACGACCATTGGCATTCCCCATCCATGGCGTTCCCCAGCCATGTTCATCCTGGAAAAGACACCAAGCCCCGCCCCCCCTTTCCCCGCCCCGTGACCCAGTATTGGGGAGGTGGCTGAAAATGGATGAATAGATGCAGTTACAATCCTAAGTAGCCCAGGTGCATAGAGCTCATGTGCATTAAATAAGTGAAACATTTAGCGATGATACCAGAGAACAGGATATACAGTGATGTCAGAGGTATTAAACATGCACCACATCCACAGAGAAAATCTGCTTAGTATGACTCGTCCTCCCAAACAGATGAGATGAAAAGGGGGAAGTCGGGGAAGCTATCAAGAAGAAAAAGAGAAAGATTAAGTTTCATAGCTGGAACAAACAAAATGTACGGAAGGAGGGTCAGCCAGCAGGCAGGAAAAGTGATTCTTTGATGCGGCCATTTCGCCTAATCTGCAGGCTGACAGCTAATACAGAGACAGCGATGTGCCATACAGCAGGCTAACAAGCGAGAAGCACACAGACCAAGCACTGGGGAAGACCGACTTCCCAGCGCGGCCCGAGCCCAGCCTGACCATGGACCTGCAACAAGTCCAGCCCCCCGGCCCCTCCCACTAGACTCAGAGAGTCATTTTTCATGGACCCTTATTTCATAATAAAAGTTCTCTTGCCTCTTAAGAGTGTTCAGGCTCAGGTGTGTATATTAAAACATCCATCCTTCCATTTTCTGTAACAGCTTGTCTTATTTAGGGTTGCAGGGGGTCCGAAGCCCCAGACTCCCTGTATAGTAAAACATTTAATGGTAAAGCTCATTTCTATTGGTTTACGCTCCTACTGTATATCCATGTACATTTTCCTTGATGTAAGTGTATTCGTGCTATTCTGTGTTTTTTATTGGAATAAGAATATATGCTCTTTTTGGGAAGAATCAAAATACTGAAACAGCTTAGATTGTCGATAATGCTTTTAGTCATAAAATAAAATTGCAGCCTAACAGATTAAGGTACGGCAAATTAATGGAAACACTGAACAGAATAACAATATGAAGAAATGAACCCCCCCCCCCCCCCCCACCATGACCCTAATCAGGATACGTGATAGATAAAAGATGCATGGCCCTGATAAGCTGTACAGCTACCCTTCAGTCCCTTTGGGATTGCTGTCATTAGCGGGACACTGAACCACAGAGAAACGCCTTCGGTCCTTCGAGGGAGGGTGACGTCTGCTACCCACGCTCCAATGTATCATGAATGTTTTATAATATTTAGATGTGGTGATTGGGGGGGGGGGTATGGAAATGTTTTACTTCAGAGGATTATCAGCATGGAATATAGGAACATGGAGTTTGCAGCACAGGGAACACCTGGTCCTGTAAGCGGCCTGGGGTTCCTGGGCCGTTATATGAGCATGCAGAGCAGGCATGGCACCTGATCAGACACCATATGAGCAGATGTCCTTTGGCTTATCCAAATATAACCCTGTCCAGTAAGAAAAAGGCTGAAAGATGAGTCACAACCAACAATATTACTTTTCCCATTGCTCAGTGGCCCAGGTTTTGCATTTCCTGGACCGTTGTTCCTTAGTCTCGGATACGTGGTTTGCAAATGACAGCTATGCAAGGCCATTATTATATTTATCGGGGGGGGAACGTCCCCCTCAATATTCAATTACAGCCTTGGACCCCCCCAATGCTGACCCCATGGCTACAGACTTGCAATCGTGCCATAAATTCCAGCTTTGTGAAGCTTGCAGCGTAGTGCCTTTGTTGCGACTGGGTCACAGAGGTGCTGATTCATTTTGTAGTAATTTACGATGCCGTGAATTTGGTGTTTGGCATCCATGCCATTTCTGCCTCTCCTTGTCAGTGAGCTGACTTGTGACCACTGCTCCAGTTTAGGTATGGCTTACATTGTGATGATTTTTGAGACTATTCCTCATGACACATTAAATATTTCTGCAGTTTTTTACGATTAATGTACCTACAGTTTGGGCACTGAGTTGGACCTCTTTGGAATTCTGCGAGTTAGCGCATGTTACTTGGAAAACTTACAAGTCAAAGTGCTGATTGTCACGCCTTTGACAAGCTGACACATACTGCTAATTGGCGTTCAACCTAATATGACTCACGTCTGTAGCTGCACTTATTGGGATTTATTTACTTCAAAATTTAAGCGTTTTTCATTTGGTGTTTCCCTTATTTTGTTAATTTGCCCGCTTTCCATTATATAGACTTTAAAAGAAAATTGGTCTTTTTCTGCATTTTTTCGTGTTAGCGCCACCCGAGTAATTTTATAGGCACAGCGTTTTTTGCTACTGGTTCAAGCGAGGTTGTATTTCTGCCGCTGTAGTAAACGTGGAATACTTCTGCCTTTCACTTTCTCTTCATTCATAAATTTATTATACATCGCCGAATAAAGGTAGCTCGTAAGCCCACAATAATAATATAATAATAAAAACATAACATTTTGTTTGACTCATAAGGTCCTCATGTAAAATAGTTTATTCTCAGGTTAATCATTAAATTGTACGACGCTTACGCTCTCATGACTTATGCCCTTCCGGGTTTCGTATCGACAGCTGCATCATATATTTCAATAACAAATATTATACCGATATTTAAATATATTAATAAGAGAAATAACGGATACTGCTTTACATTGACGACAGAACGCCAAAAAGAAAAAAATAAAAGCAGGCAGGGTGTCGCCTGCGCAGGGTGACACTGACATTCCCATACTTACCCGGTACCATAATGTAACTGTTCAGTCTCAATGTGACCTGGTCCGCCATACCCTTCAGATCCGCCCGCACGGCGGCACTCTGCTGATCCGCATAACAGCGCGTCGGGCACCGCGTGTACAACCTGGGCTCATTCTAAACACCAAAATTGCTGCATTGCAACACCTGCCGTCGAGGTAATTTTGTAATAATGCCCCTTACGTACCATTTCGATTTTTAGAATAATACTAGAATAATTACTTGTGATATAAGGATATACATATACGTGTGTGTTCGTATACTGGAGTAGTAGACGTAGCTAGCAGTGTATGGACATGATCTTTTGTCTTGTTTTTCTGTTAATTTTTTCTTTTATTGTATGTATTTTACATTTTTAAATTACATAACGGAGCAAGCGTATACCTAGTTATCGAAATCCTTTGCATTTAAGGGTAAATTTGCATAGGAATTCATAACCGTATTTCAATACCCGGAAAGCGCGTAAGGATCACCGTATGCTGTAGTTCCGTGAAAATGTGAAACGTGAGAAATATGACTATTTATTGTTAGTGAAAATAATGACCTTGACATCAAAACCGAATTTATATGAATTTCGAATGTACTGTAGGCTATAAATATTTAGAATAACCTTCAAATGCTGCATAACGGCACATTTTAACCTTCGCGTTCTGTCCGTCTTTGAAGGTCATATAAATAGATATACTGTGTCTTTTTCAGTTTTCTTTGACATTAAATGTCGACCTGTTAGGCTGCGTATGCGTGTTTACACACACGCACATTCTGTCTGATTTTGTAACCCATGTACATGTTCGTTGCCTTCAGACAATTTATTGGTTTCCATAACCTGCTGCATTATGTTTTTAATTATCTTTTGGGAGGCTGCCACCGTTGCACATAACAATCAAACACCCGTGTGTTTTCTGGTCTCTTTTACAGTTAACCATGGCCGATGACATACAGACTAAGCTGCAGTCCTACCGCACTGCGCCATTCGATGCCAGATTCCCGAACCAGAACCAAACCAGAAACTGCTGGCAGAATTATCTTGGTGAGTTTTGCCCCCGGTGCGGGCTTTTGGAGAAGTCGGGGCGAGCGCCCTCTGTGGGTCGGCCGCGAAGTTGCACCCTCTGGGTTGCTGGGCCGGAGAAGCGCGCCGAACACGCTTGGCCGGTCCTATTTTAGGCTCCTGGCTTAATTCGAGACGAAATCATTTTTGTTGCATAAAAGAAGTGAAGTCCCAGTTTAAAAGTGTTGTGAGCACCTCCTCACTGTAACGCACTTTGCACACCATGGCACTGAGTACTAATTTTGAGACAGCCTAAGAAAAATCATTTGGTATTGAATTAAGACTTGATTAAACATAGGCCACAATGAAATTGAGGAAAGTTTCAATGAATCGTAAAAATCACAGCACAGCTGAACTAATGCTTCTGATTTATTTATAGATTATCACCGCTGCCAAAAAGCACTGACAGCCAAGGGGACTGACATCACCCCTTGTGACTGGTACATGAGGGTCTACAAATCCATCTGCCCTGGATCTTGGGTAAGCAGCTGATCGCTGTGTGACGGAGATGTTGGTTTTGTTAGGAGTTGCAAAATAATGAAAGTTAAACGATTAAGGAAATTCGTTGTTGTGGCCTATTCAGGTAAATGAGCCGCTGATTTCCAAAGTCCCTTATTAGCGCTCAGCATTGCTGCATCCAGACCCGCTGTCCTGTGCATGTTTCCTAACAGCGGTTCAGGCTTCTGCCCCCTTAAAATGCACCCCTGTCTCCTAGGTCTCTAAATGGGATGATCAGAGAGCAGAGGGCAACTTTCCTGGCAAGATCTGAAAGAGGTCCAGTGACATGTTCATTCAGACAAGAACATCTGTACTGAGGAGGGGTCCTCCCCAGCCGGGGTCACCCTCACCTTCCTGCGCTGCCCTAAGAGACGGGCAGGCTCTAACCGAACGGTCATTCCTTAATAATCATCATTGTGTTGTGTTTCTGCATTAAGGTCTCAGGCAATAAATTACATTGGAATGTGCACTTTGGTGGCAGGGGCCAGCAGTTTTTTGTCTGAAATGTATAAAAAACTACCACTGATTTAATCCTAAGTAAAAATAAAAGAAAAAAATTGGGTCCCATGTGAGTAATCTGCATACCAAAAAAAAAACCATCCATCCATTTTCTATATGCACTTGTCCTATGTAGGGTGGCGGGGGGTCCAGAGCCTGTCCAAGAAGCTACAGGTGCCAGGCAGGGAATAACCCAGGAAGGGGCTCTACCCATCGCGGGGCACAAGGCAGGGAATAACCCAGGAAGGGGCGCTACCCATCGCGGGGCACAAGGCAGGGAATAACCCAGGAAGGGGCGCTACCCATCGCGGGGCACAAGGCAGGGAATAACCCAGGAAGGGGCTCTACCCATCGCGGGGCACAAGGCAGGGAATAACCCAGGATGGGGCTCTACCCATCGCGGGGCACAAGGCAGGGAATAACCCAGGAAGTGGCTCTACCCATCGCGGGGCACAAGGCAGGGAATAACCCAGGATGGGGCTCTACCCATCGCGGGGCACAAGGCAGGGAATAACCCAGGAAGGGGCTCTACCCATCGCGGGGCACAAGGCAGGGAATAACCCAGGAAGGGGCGCTACCCATCGCGGGGCACAAGGCAGGGAATAACCCAGGATGGGGCTCTACCCATCACGGGGCACAAGGCAGGGAATAACCCAGGAAGGGGTGCTACCCATCGCGGGGCACAAGGCAGGGAATAACCCAGGAAGGGGCTCTACCCATCGCGGGGCACAAGGCAGGGAATAACCCAGGATGGGGCTCTACCCATCGCGGGGCACAAGGCAGGGAATAACCCAGGAAGGGGCGCTACCCATCGCGGGGCACAAGGCAGGGAATAACCCAGGATGGGGCTCTACCCATCGCGGGGCACAAGGCAGGGAATAACCCAGGAAGTGGCTCTACCCATCGCGGGGCACAAGGCAGGGAATAACCCAGGATGGGGCTCTACCCATCGCGGGGCACAAGGCAGGGAATAACCCAGGAAGGGGCTCTACCCATCGCGGGGCACAAGGCAGGGAATAACCCAGGAAGGGGCGCTACCCATCGCGGGGCACAAGGCAGGGAATAACCCAGGATGGGGCTCTACCCATCGCGGGGCACAAGGCAGGGAATAACCCAGGAAGGGGTGCTACCCATCGCGGGGCACAAGGCAGGGAATAACCCAGGAAGGGGCTCTACCCATCGCGGGGCACAAGGCAGGGAATAACCCAGGATGGGGCTCTACCCATCGCGGGGCACAAGGCAGGGAATAACCCAGGAAGGGGCTCTACCCATCGCGGGGCACAAGGCAGGGAATAACCCAGGATGGGGCTCTACCCATCGCGGGGCACAAGGCAGGGAATAACCCAGGAAGGGGCTCTACCCATCGCGGGGCACAAGGCAGGGAATAACCCAGGATGGGGTGCTACCCATCGCGGGGCACAAGGCAGGGAATAACCCAGGAAGGGGCTCTACCCATCGCGGGGCACAAGGCAGGGAATAACCCAGGATGGGGCTCTACCCATCGCGGGACAGACTCACACACCAGTTACACAGACATTCATACCTACCGACAATCTGGCAACCCCAATTCACCTTAGCGTGTTTTTGGACTTGGGGGCGGGGGACGGACGGACCAGAAAATGCAGAGTAATCTCCATATAAACACATTTCAAACCTTAATCCTTATTGTAGGACACACATGTGCCAGTGTGCCACTGGAAAGGTGCCTGAAATTAAAATGGGCAGACAATGATTAAACAGACTTGTCTCCACTTATGGAAAGTACTATCAGTGATGCATTATTCTGCACTGGACATTTTCATCTCCCAGACATTCCTGCTGATATTTTTAGATAAGTAGGGGGGAGGATGTTGCATAGAAAATGAATGGAAAAGTGCTTAGTAAATCAGTGTTCCATGTCAGGGGAAAATGCTGCCGTTCAATAAATGTCACAAAACGGAGGTTTTATGCCCAGTAAATGCAGCCTTGCTTTTGCACTTTGAGCTGGAACATGGCTGTACTCTTCTGCAGTGGCACTGTCACCATGGGCCTGGTTCCTCACTGTGAAACACATTCACATCACTAAAGAGCCATGGCTGAGCTGCCGTATCGTCACACCACCTGGCAAAAAGGACATATATGGTTTGGATTCCAATGAGAACAACTGCTTTTTCAGTAGCTTTTCTAAGCAGTAGACAGAACATTTCTGTTCCATGCATGGGGGCTACGAGCAGCAGCTGTCCCCATCAGTTGTAAGGAGTACCTCAGTCATGTACTGCGTGCAACAGCAGTGATTCATGGGAAACTGAGGATTAGGAAGGAAAAGGCTATTGGTCACATGAAAATCATTCCTATCACGTAACTTATTTTTAAAAATAAATATTTATTTACAGAAGACCAAAAATAAATGCATGCTGTGCTGAAATTAGAAAAATGTTGATGATTTTTCCATGGCTGTAGAGATTAGAAAATGAAGATTTCCCAGTGCAGGATGCAGCTGACTTTATGGGGAAGGTCTCCAGGTCCATCCATCCATCCATTTCCTCGTTAGGGTGGCAGGGGGCCCAGAGCCTATGGGTACAAGGCAGGGAACAGCCCAGGAGGGGGTGCTAACCCATCACAGGGCAGGGAATAACCCAGGAAGGGGCACCAAACCCATCACAGGGCAGGGAATAACCCAGGAAGGCTCACACACCATTCATTCATGCCTAAGGGCAATTTGGTAGTTCCCAACTCACCTTAGCATGTTTCTGGTCTGTGTGTGTACATAACCCAGAGGAAACCCTATGGGAGACTCAAACCCTGGTCCTAGATGTGTGAACAGTACTAACCACTGCACCACCATGCCACCCCAAATCTCCGATTCTGTGATTGTGATACAGTTCCGTTCACATGAATAGAAATTAGCCTGGTTATTAGCACAATTAGCACAAAACATTTAGCATCATCTCCCAAACGATAAACTCACCGGTGGCCATATCTACTTGTGGTTTCAGTCCAGAGTGCATTGCAGCTGTTCCTTGTTCACGGCCTATTAAAGCATAATATTGAGACACTTTGTATTGTTCTCAACACCTTTTTATTTAGGTAAACCTACAATAAATATACACTAATATTAAAGTAATTAAAAAAATATTGTAAAATATTTCAACATGTAATGTTACATTTACAGTTTCAGCAACAGAACTCTCCAACCTGAAGCATGACTGAAATGTAGTGTGAAATCTAAAATATGCAGCATAGATTTGGCCCAAAAAGCAGCAATACTTCTCTTACAACACAAAATGATCTTAATAAACACACACAGGTGTCCTACATATCCTGTCCTGAATTTATGAGTTGAAGTTATTGTGGTGGACATGCAACCTAAATATTCCTATACAAGGATTTCCTGGCTGTAATATTACACACCATCACAAGAATTTCAGTCTCTCAAGAATGATATACACACAACTGGTACTTCTCTAGTGTTCATAACTGAGGTATATTTTTGACCTTTGCATATTTAACAGTTGGGCTGTTTCTGCATGTTAGTAATTTGTTAATTAATGAAACATTTCTGTTGAAGCCACACACACACACACGCATTCACACTTTAGAAATGCACAATCAAGCCTAGTCATTTCCCAATTAGCAACCATAAATTACTTTCAGAAAGACTGTCAACATCTCTATATATAAACATGCCTCTTCTATATATGTTTGCTGTTTTGTACTACATTTAATTTTAAAACCACTCAGGAGTTGTTTGCCATCTTCGGTCATCAGAGCACAACATACTATACATATACACACAAAGCCTTAATCATATTTGTTCCCGACAGAAAAGCATGTATTCAGACATCTATAGCAGCCATCTATGGACTTTAAGGTCACTTAAATATGGCCGCTCGCTACACCTGCGTCTGGAAAGCAGTCGCTGAAGCCTCGAGACACTGAAGCCCAAGCCCTTCAGGCGAAGGACCCAGCACAGTTTCAGAAGCTAGCATGACGATACACAGGAATCTTTAAAAAGGCTGTGGCATATTCAGCATGGGAAACCAGCACGGAGCTTCATAACAGCAGCAGTACAAAATAACTGCTCATCGTCTATTGTGTTTGATCTTCAAAGATGCAGTAATGCTATTAGAGATTAAGGCAGTTTACATCAGCATCAATTGCAAAGGCTGCTTAAATGCTTTATCGGCGTAGGTACATTTCCCATCGTTTTGTGTTTTTTTTGTACTGATTGCACCACAACGAATACAGCAAAACTGCAAATGGGCACGTGGGCAAATTCTGCTGTAGTCAAAAGATTTATGCGAAATGACATTAAAAACAAAAATTTGACAAGCAGAAGATGTCTTAATACAGCAGGGTGATGTCGGTGAAGGAGATCAGGGGAAAGTACGATCAAAGTGTCTCCAAATTGAATTTCAGTTTCTGTGACACATCTGGAAATACTTCAGGGCATATGTGGAGTATGGCGGGGGGTAAGGAAGATATCCATGTTGGGGCGGGGGGGGGGGGGGGATTCAATGCTCCACCACGGAAAGGAGCTGGATAATCCGCGGCCAGGCTCTTCCGTGACAGACGTGGTTCACTTTGGCTCTCAGTAGCGCCTCTTCCCAATCTGTCCTCGGTCTGTCATGCAGGTTTTTGGACGCAATGCTGCAACATAAACAGATGAGTCAAACACTGTTAGACATTAAAGAAACTCAAATATATAATAAGCAATAATGTACAACTTAGGAAACGAACGTGCAGACGAAGGCATGTCATTACCAGGATCTGCTGTTGGCTTCTTCCTGGCGTGATGGTGAACTATCTGGTTCTCGTTGGTCATTTTCACATCCTGGTTCTCCACATAGTTGCTACAAAGCAACAGAGAAAAAAAAAAAGTTTAGGCCGATCGTCAGTATGGATCCAGTAACGGTGATGGATATGGACATCACAGACAGCTGTGAGGGACGGAAGCCTCTGCCGACCAGGGACGAGTCACATGACCACAACACTGTGAGCAAACTCAGGCCTCCGTCTCTAGGGTGGGTGATGGAGGGATATGGAGAGGGGCTGTGGGAAAAGGAGGAGGACAGAGGATGGGCCCTGGGAAGGGGGGTGTCGCTGGGAGGATCTGTACTCACTGTTCCTGATACCTGCTGCGCTGAGGGCTGGAGTGGAGAGAAGACAGTGTGGGTGAGCACAGGGGCACAGGCCCGCAGCGGCGAGAGCGAGAGGACACGGCGTGGGTGAGCACAGGGGCACAGGCCCGCAGCGGAGAGAGCGAGAGGACGCGGCGTGGGTGAGCACAGGGGCACAGGCCCGCAGCGGCGAGAGCGAGAGGACGCGGCGTGGGTGAGCACAGGGGCACAGGCCCGCAGCGGCGAGAGCGAGAGGACGCGGCGTGGGTGAGCACAGGGGCACAGGCCCGCAGCGGAGAGAGCGAGAGGACGCGGCGTGGGTGAGCACAGGGGCACAGGCCCGCAGCGGAGAGAGCGAGAGGACGCGGCGTGGGTGAGCACAGGGGCACAGGCCCGCAGCGGCGAGAGCGAGAGGACGCTGCGTGGGTGAGCACAGGGGCACAGGCCCGCAGCGGCGAGAGCGAGAGGACGCGGCGTGGGTGAGCACAGGGGCACAGGCCCGCAGCGGCGAGAGCGAGAGGACGCTGCGTGGGTGAGCACAGGGGCACAGGCCCGCAGCGGCGAGAGCGAGAGGACGCGGCGTGGGTGAGCACAGGGGCACAGGCCCGCAGCGGCGAGAGCGAGAGGACGCGGCGTGGGTGAGCACAGGGGCACAGGCCCGCAGCGGCGAGAGCGAGAGGACGCGGCGTGGGTGAGCACAGGGGCACAGGCCCGCAGCGGCGAGAGCGAGAGGACGCGGCGTGGGTGAGCACAGGGGCACAGGCCCGCAGCGGCGAGAGCGAGAGGACGCTGCGTGGGTGAGCACAGGGGCACAGGCCCGCAGCGGCGAGAGCGAGAGGACGCGGCGTGGGTGAGCACAGGGGCACAGGCCCGCAGCGGCGAGAGCGAGAGGACGCGGCGTGGGTGAGCACAGGGGCACAGGCCCGCAGCGGCGAGAGCGAGAGGACGCGGCGTGGGTGAGCACAGGGGCACAGGCCCGCAGCGGCGAGAGCGAGAGGACGCTGCGTGGGTGAGCACAGGGGCACAGGCCCGCAGCGGCGAGAGCGAGAGGACGCGGCGTGGGTGAGCACAGGGGCACAGGCCCGCAGCGGCGAGAGCGAGAGGACGCGGCGTGGGTGAGCACAGGGGCACAGGCCCGCAGCGGCGAGAGCGAGAGGACGCGGCGTGGGTGAGCACAGGGGCACAGGCCCGCAGCGGCGAGAGCGAGAGGACGCGGCGTGGGTGAGCACAGGGGCACAGGCCCGCAGCGGCGAGAGCGAGAGGACGCTGCGTGGGTGAGCACAGGGGCACAGGCCCGCAGCGGCGAGAGCGAGAGGACGCTGCGTGGGTGAGCACAGGGGCACAGGCCCGCAGCGGCGAGAGCGAGAGGACGCGGCGTGGGTGAGCACAGGGGCACAGGCCCGCAGCGGCGAGAGCGAGAGGACGCGGCGTGGGTGAGCACAGGGGCACAGGCCCGCAGCGGCGAGAGCGAGAGGACGCTGCGTGGGTGAGCACAGGGGCACAGGCCCGCAGCGGCGAGAGCGAGAGGACGCGGCGTGGGTGAGCACAGGGGCACAGGCCCGCAGCGGCGAGAGCGAGAGTGACGGTGGCCGGATGTGACCGTGGGGGGGGGGCGGGATACATGAGAAGGGCGGAGGGCCAGCACCATACCTGATGACGGTGTTCCTCTCACGGTGCGCGATGGTGCCGTTGCTGGTAAAGAGGATGGTGTGGTACGGCACGACCGGGTCGCAGGTGGGCAGGATTCCTCGGGCCACATGACTGACGCAGTCCAGGACACCGTTATAGACCAGAAGGTCATCCACCAGCAGCTGGGGTGCGACGCAGAGCCCTCCTTTATTAAACATGACCTCTGACCCCATGCTAGGGTCGCTACAATTAAAAAAGCAGCACCTACCCCGAATTCCTTCACGCCTCTCTGTGGGGTTTTGCAGTAGTTCCACAGTTTGATCATGGACACCGTCACTGGCTGGTCAAATATAACGTAAACACGGTTCACCTGTTTACAGAAAACACAAAACACTGACTCGACATACACACATCACATGACTTAAGATTGCATCATATGCCTAAGACCCTGGATGAGCAGCCTGAAGGTGAATGGACATATTTTACTGTTGCTCCGCCCACCCTCCACCAATGGGATCTAATGCTGCGTTCCATTTGTACTAGTAACTCGTAAATTCCGAGATCCTAGTCGGAATTTTCAACTGGAATGCCCCGAGGTCGGAATTCTGACTTGGGAACTTGGAGGAATCGACACAACACCGAGCTCAGAATTCAACATGGCCGTGCCCTTTATCAACTGAAGTTAAAGCTATAGTTTATACTATTTATTAACACTTGTGTCTTATTTAATTATTAATAAACTTCATTAAATCGGTCATACACACAGTACTGTCCAGCCGTTATCTGTGGCAGTGTTGCTACGCAAAATACCACGTAATGTGTTGTTATCCACTGATACTGCTAACAATAGCTAACAATTAACTGGATTATAATTGGGGCCCATTTCATTAAGCAGAATTTCTTGCTTAAGCAGACAACTTCTCAGATTTAAGGTAGTCTGGTTTAAATGTAAGTGAATGAAGGTAAAGGGCATTTAAATTGGGGTAAATTAAATCCGACAAGTTATCCAGATAAGCAAGAAATCTAGCTTTTTAAAACGGGTCCCTGGTACTGCTACTTGGCTTTTCAACTTTCTGTACTGGAACACTGTTAACTCGTGTGACATCATCATAGACACACTCACCACCCCTGGCAGCACAGGAGCCAGCCACATGTGACGGCCGTCGTGCGTGTTGTTGACGCCATCCACCAGCTTCTCGGGAGTACGCACGTCGCCATTCACGCTGTCCAGCACGTTCACGCTGTCCGGGAAGGCCGCGATATCTAAGCGTGGCCCGTTAAGTCTCCCAATTAATGCCTCTGAAATGTTACGCAACTCTTTCGCTGCAAGCTGAAAGTCGCCCGGGTTAATTTCCACTCCAAGAAAAGACGATCACATTTCTCACTGTGCAGACTACAGACGCTCTTTGCTTCACGATGATTAAACTTACGACATTTTGACTTCATGATGATGCACATTCAGTATTCAGCAAATGCAAAATTTTGATCGTTTAACAATGATTACTGTAACTAACTAAATACCAGTAATTAAAAAGTAAATAAAGTTCAGTTGGTTAAACATGAAAAAAAAACACACTGTACCATACTTTCTCCAGTCTCTGTAGCAAACACGAGTGTAAACATCTCATAGTGTTTTACAATTTACAATGTATCATACCGCGTTTTTTTTCTGTGTTTAATAAACTTGTAGCCATTTATTTAGTTTTTAATTACTGGCATTTAGTTAGGCACAGTAATCAGTTAGCTGCATGTCCGCTATAGCCAAACAAAACTACAGCTAAAAGCGGCCCTGGGGAGCAAATTCTTAGTCCATTATAAGCGAAATTCCGTTATATGCGAGTCCACTATATCCGATACGTTTTCTGCATGTTCTTAAAGGCGCACGGTCGGGACCAGCGGACCTCGTCTGTTATAGACGATATTCCGTTATAAGCGAGTCCACCATAACGGGATTTTACTGTATTAATTTACTTATCATATAATATTCCTATTCGACTTTACATATTTTCCAATTACGATAGGATCACTGGAACGTATCTCAAGCTGAGGAGCACCAGTATAAGATCTGCCTATACTTTCTGCTCCCTAATTTACCAGAGACATTTTGGATTGACTACAAGCTCAGTAACATAGTTTTACATGAATGACCACATGTGAAAGACATGAAAGGGTGCTGTTGTCAGTAAGAGGAATGCACTCGTCATTCTGGTCGTACATCTCCAGGCCGTTTAGTCCGATGTAGTAGGGGTCACCCCAGGTCGTCAACAGCTGCAGCTGAAAGATGACTGGTGGCCCTTTGTTAAGGAAAGTGCGAAGTGCGAGGCAGACACACACACATGCTTACCTAATCCCCACTGCCCACCTGCAGCCTGTCAGGTCTACAAAGAGCGGGGACAGAAGGATACATCCACAGGGCATCAGGGGGGCCTCGTAGTCCATGCTAGCCTGCTCCTCTTTCTGTGAGCTGCCTCTGGTTTGAAAAGTGGGCAACGACATCAGCATCACACACTATGACATCAGCATCACATACTGTGACATCATCTTGAACAAAGAATCTTATGTCTGGTCTCAGAGTCAACAACCAGCTTCTCGAATAAACTATTCATCAAGTACAAACAAAATAAAAAATAAATGTTTTAATGACCAAGTTTCCTAAAAATTGCTAATATGCACACGTTTAATGTTTAAATTTGATATTGGCTATGTAATTGATATTCTGTGGATCATTTGATTCAACGATAATTCATTGTTCACCGTGACACGCTGAAGGAACCCGGTGCTAAAGAACAGATCAAGTAATGTGCCGTACGACTTTAATTTTAATTTGATCTGCTCACCCCCCCTCCTCCCCCGGATACACCTGAAGTGGAATCACCAGCTAAGGACCAATCAGACTTGCCTCTGTTCACAAAGCCCTCTGCAGTGGAGGCTCGTTTTACAAGCTGCAGTGTCTAGTTGCCCCCATCCTCCTCTTACAGTGAATCTATGGCAGCCAGACTACAGGACACTGCTCGCTTAAAGCCTAGAGATCTAATTAGCTACTTACACTCACCAGGATCTGAGCACGCTCCAGTGCAAACACGCATATTCTGCTCGTGTAACAGAACGCCTCCTGCACTGTCTCACAAGAAGAGACTGAATGCCAGACTGCACCAAGAGAATCTCAGAGGCCACGACAGGTAAACAAGCATCTCCAGTGCCTCCAGATCTCCAGCCATTACCAGACAGCACCACTCACAGGGGTAACGCTACCAATAGAGAGGGTAGTCAGATCCAGGCAAAGATATTCAGGGGTCAAAAAATTTGAGTCTGAGTTAAGTCTCAAGTTTCTGAAACAAGCCCTGTTCACACCTGGTATTAACATGCGTCTCTGCATGTGTCTCGACTGACCACTTGTAACCGGATCTCACTTTCCCGCACTTTATTTAAATAAGCACGTTAATCACTTCCGTAAGCAGAATATGCCGAACATTAAAAGAAGGAGAAGAAGAAATCAATAGCTATTGGCACATTTCAGGGTAACCGAACCACCTAAAACGTTTTTATAGAATGGGCATAATACTTCAAATGAAATAAATAAAAATATCTATAAATAATAGAAAAAAAACAAACAAATAGATAATGTGTCTTTATTTTAGAGTAATTCCATAAAAGGTATTTCATATTGTTTGTCTTCTATGTAAAAAATTTTAAAATTGTGTTTCATAATAATGTTGTGATTTTCATTAAACAGTCATTATCATAAAATATTTCACATAGTGCAATACTTCAAAAATTCAAACTATATTTCACAATGAAGTTCAACTTTCTACGTGTAGACATGCATTTGTATACCATGTCAACACAGCACAAATGTACATGTTAAAAAGGTCTTTCAATACTAAGATACAACTAGGGCAGGCTAGTACATTCTATTCAAGGACAAAGGGTTCGGTCTGAAAAGCATTAAGTTGGTTATCATATGATAATATTTCAGCTTTTAATCATAACCAGTGAAGCTCAAAATCTGTGAAAATTTCAATGAAGAGGTTCATTGTTTCACTGGAATGGGACTGAATTTCTGACCAAGAGTTCAAGCCCCCAAACAGTCCAATATAAAACTATATAATTATTCTATTGTTATGTTTCTATTGACATACCCATTTTGTAGGCTATTGAACGCACATTGTCGCCTACATGCTTTAATTTTTAAGTCCATTTAACTTTTACCGGTTTCAAAGTGCACATTAAATATGATCTTCAAATTCTAAAACCTCTTTAATAAACCACTTCTTTCAAAATTTATTTTTCCCTAATTTGCACGCAACATTAATGATGCTGACCTCTGTCAAGGTTTCTATGCGAATGGGTCACGCATTAAATATTAAACCAACTTGCCAGCAGATTCAAACTTATTCATTGGTTTTTGTACTGAAAAAGATGCATTGTTGTTCACAATGCAGTTCACTACACAGTGACCCATTCTGCACTGACAGATGCTATGACATATTCTGTCAAATACCGCTGGCGGGTTTAATGCATATGTACATACTTACACCCACACGCGAACGTCAGCTGAGCAGGCGGTCCTACAATGCAGCCCGGGACACATTCGCCTTCACACTGCTATAAGAACGTGGCCACATGTGTCTCAGACCACCTGTGGATGTGATTTGAGCGATCGAATCTCAATGCGTCCTTGATGCGTTTTAGGTGCGTTCACACCTGTAATTAGTGCTGCCCATTGATCACCCAGGACACATGTGGATACCGGGCATGAACAGGGCCTCAGAGTCCGAGTCAAGTCTCAAGTCTCAAGTCCATCGTGGTTCCAATCTGACATCACTATTTATCAAAAATTTAAGTGCCTATTTGTTGATGCGACTTAATGGGAATCACCTCTTGAACGTTCAAAAACTGCATGTTTCATATTTCCTTAGGCTTATATACATTTTCAAAGTAATTAGCATTTCAAAAGCCTTTCTAAGAACCTAAACACTTTTCTGATAATACTTTCTCAAAAGTAACAATATGAGGAAGACATCCCGTACAGGAAATTTTGGAAATTCTGACCCTGCTCTGGAGCCAAACCAACTGACAATGATCTGTGTCACTGTATAACAACACCACATATATATAATGTACGGCACAGGTTAAGCAACGCCTATTTCTAAGCGATGCCTTCTAACGTAAAATAAAACTGGGAATATCTCGTGCTTTGTCAGATCGGGTCCATAATCTGTACTAGTGGCGAAACAGAAGAACTGTGTTGTTTGTTGCTATCACCCGATGTCACGCTACTCTGGCTCCAGTACCTATGCTGTTCGCACCTCCGCACATCGGGATGTGTTCAACGCCTTTCCGGTTTGGGGAGAGTCGTACACTCAATGCATCGCATGTGTAGAAAATTCAGCAGAGTCTTAAAGACTCTTATTGTCCACAAGTTGCTATCAATGAGACGGAGTCAAGTCAGAGTCAGTTTAAGAGGGACTCGTGTGTGACTCGAGTCCAAGTCGCAAACTCGGGTCCCCATCTCTGGTACCAGGCAGTAAACACCCAGTTGATCGATTTGTCTGAAATCAAATACGGGATGAAATCTTTCTAAAGGAGACTTGACACCTTGATGTAGTACAAAGTGATTAGTGAGTCTACTGACTAAACTACAGTTTCCTGGCTACACAGTTCACTGCTATCAGTATATCACACTACAGAGTATCACCATTACCAACCTGTGGGCCTGCAGAGTGTCTGAGGCCTTGCTGCTGGTGGACGGCAGGTGATCGATGAAGAGGATCTCCTGTGCAAAGTCAAAGTGGCAGTTCCCTGGACCCTTCCGGATCAAGAAGCCTTCAGGTGGAGAGATAGTGGTGTCATCCGTGGACACGTGGATCACTTTCACCTGTGTGCATGTGTGTGGGGAGGCGGATTGTTAAACAAATATGAGGAAAAATCCAGCTTCTACAGAGAATCAAAGTGATGCCCCAGCTGTATGCAGCGAAATGCAAGATGGCGGATAAACCCACCCCCCTGTAAGTGTCCTCAGGCGATTTGTTGTAGTTCCAGATACGCAGGCCGGCTACAGTCTGAGGTTCCTCGAAATGCACGGAGAGAATGTGCTCCGTCCCGTACTCGAAGGGGATCAGCCACATGTGCTCGTCCTCCATAGTTATGTTGTGTCCGTCAATCAGCCTGACGGGGGACACAGGGGACACAGGAACCACATGAAGCTAGACAGTCACTGTGGTGACCGTTCAAACATTGCTGAAAGTGCAAGAAAATGATGTTTAAATTATCTTCATGTTCATGTATAAATATGACATTATGTTTGTTAACTTAGCCATTTCAAAAGCTCTCCTAATCTTTGCAGTGACCATCCAATACAGCACTCCTGTGGACTCACTACCTTCTCAGGGTGCCACAGGAGGGGGGTGGGGGGGCAGACTATCTCTGATGGAAAGGGAGTCTGAGCTGGTGTGGGAGGTACAGAGATACCATCTAGATATGGTCAGGCTCGCTTCATTGCACTCTGTTCCATTCTGGAGTTGCCTTGGGTGTCAGCCCCCGGTTCAGTGCCAGTACATTGGAGTTTACCCCGGTGAATGAGAGAGTCGCCTCCCTTCGACTTTTAGCAGGGGAACGGGCTCTGACTGTTGACTGTGCGTACCCACCGAACAGCAGTTCGGAGTATCCAGTCTTCTTAGAGACCTTGCTGGGGGGTCCTGGAAGGCGCCCATTCTGGGGACTCCATTGTTCTCCTGGGGGACTTTAACAGTTATGTGGATAATGACAGTGAAACCTGGAAGGGTGTGATTGGGAGGAACAGCCTGCCCGATCGGAATCTGAGTGGTGATCAGTTATTGGACTTCTGTGCTAATCACAGTTTGTGCATAACGAATAGTATGTTCAAGCATAAGGGTGTTCATAAGGGCACCTGGCACCAGAATTCATTTACAGTGGTACCTTGGTTCTCGAACTTAATCCGTTCCGGACTCCGGATCGAATCTTAAAAAGTTTGAGTTCTGATCTAATTTTTCCCATAAGAAATAATGGAAAACCAATTAATTGGTTCTCGGCCCCCCAAAATTACACCTAAATATGTTTTTCTTTTTTTTTTCTTTTTTTTTTTTTCTTTTTAGCATTTAAACACAAAATGAACAGGATAAAACAAGAAGAGCATTTTTTTCTAAATGGCTTCCAAAACAATAAAGATCTTATCCCAACATTACCCCTGTCCTGCCCCGATCGTCCGCTCCTTCCATGTGCCACGCCCCCTCGCTAACCCCTTGTGGAATCTCCATGTGATCAGCTGTTTCTGGTTGTTGTCATTAGTCCTCTGTATTAAGTTCGCGTTTCAGTTTGTTTCCCCAGTCCAGTCATTGGGTGCGTTCGACTTGCTTACAGCGCTGGCTCAACAAAGCAAAGCATTCTGATCCTGACGCAATGCATTACGGTTAGATGCATTGCGACCTCTCACCCGGCTGCACAAACTGGAACCGCCTCCGTGACGACACACCTTTGCCCTTATTGGCTGAAGAGTTTAGTTACACGCATGACGTTTGTATCCCAGGCAGTTCCGATGCGTAATCTGCTATTTCTCCCGAATATCACGTAAAGCAGTGAGAACTGGTTTTCAGTTAATTTACCTGGTAAAATAAAGTTTAAATAAATGACATAAATGCTCTAATAGTACACGTAAGTTAGTGGTTTATTTATTGTTAGTTACTGTAATGATGCGCTGCATTATTTGGTTAATCGTCCAGCCTTATGAAGAAGCGTACAATTTATATTAGGTCAGCGTTCACGGTTCGACTTCGAGTTCTAGTGAGTCAAGAACCGAGGTACCACTGTATTTCGGGGTCTTGTTCATGAGTGAGGGAACAAGGGAGCGGGAGATCGGCAGGCGGATCGGTGCAGCATCAGCATTTATGTGGACACTGTACTGGTCAATAACGGTGAAAAGAGAGCTGTGCTGAAAGGCAAAACTATCGATTTACCGGTCGATCTATGTTCCTACCCTCACTTAAGGTCACAAGCTCTGGGTAGCGACCAAAACAACGAGATCAGGGATAAAAGCGATGGAAATGAGCTTCCTTTGCAGGGTGCCTATGCTCAGCCTTAGAGACATGGTGAGGAGCTCAGACATAAAGGAACCAGCTGAGGTTGTTTGGGCATCTATCTAGAACATCTCCTGGATGCCTCCCTAGGGACGTCCAGCCAGGGGGAGACCTCAGGGCAGACCCCGGACACGGTAGGTGTCCCTTTGGAGGAACTGGAAGAGAGAGAAGTCTGGGCATCCTTGTTCAGACCGCTGCCCCTACGACCCGGCCCCAGATAAGCAGCAGATTACAGATGGATTCAGCTCCTCCATGTCCTGTTTGGCTGGACCACTAGCGCACCTCACTAATCAATACCTCACTGAGTTATTTAACTAATTAGGTTAATTAATTATTTGAGCTGGTGGGGAAATGTAACAAATACGTGGAATGGCTGAGGTGCCCCTGAGGAGAGGTTTGGGATCTGAAGTGGTGTTCATCTAACCATCCAACAAGATCAATAACATTTTGGTGAACAGAAGGAATTCTTGTGATATTTAATCGTGTCACTGTTCAATTGCACATATTCTAATGTTAAATTGTGTTTTTTTTCCATAAGCAAATATATACCTAATACTCACATAAATAGCTTAAAACATTTTCTCTGACTGTCTAAGACCTTTGCATGCTGCTGTACCTCCAGTACATTTACTTAATTAGCAGACGTTTTTATCCAATGACAAACATTTTTTTTGAGAAATGCAGGTCAGACAGTGCCAGGAGCTACGGGGCTCAAGGGTCATGCTGAAGGACTCAACGGTGAAGTCACTCTGCCAACACTGGGATTTGAACCGGAAACCTTCCAATCACGGCCACAGTGTCCTTACCCACTAAGCCAAGCATCATCCCAACTAACGTCAACTCTCGGTCAAGCAGGAAAGACAGGTGGGGAAGACCGATGGAACAGTCTGACGGAGGGTAACGGAAAGGTGGGAATGCAAGAGAGGGAACGTACTTGTCCAAGGTACGTGCGTCATTGCCGTAACCGGGCAGGTCGTTGAGGTCCTGGGGGGAGGCACTCATCATGCTGAGGTCCAGGGGCAGGGTCTGCCCGTCTCTGCCCACCAACTCGAGGCCCGTGATGCCCAGGTAATGAGAATCACCCCACGTCATACTGAAGTTGATCTTAAGGCCTGAAGGTGTGAATAAGCTCGTATATGATAACATATAAACGAGCGACACAGCAGATGGATATTCCCCCGGGATCTACGGGGAGTACCCACACTTTCCAGTGTACATCCCGGGAACGTTCTCCGCTGCTCCTTCAGACAGGTTACACACTGCCGAAAGCTGCAACCGCACCTGTGGAGCAGGAGCGCAGAACCGTAGAAAAGTTAAAGCAAATAAAGGCGTAAATACGAATGTGGAGGGTGGTAACGCCGGGGGCAGAGTGAACGGCCGACCTGCCGCTCGTCATCGCTCCTGAAGCCGGCCTGCGTGAAGGGCCGCTCGTCACCCTCGCCGTCCGCCGTGCGTGGCCGCTGCAACTCCTCCTCGCACACCAGCGAGCCGGGGCCCTGCTCCTCGCCCTCAAACGTCTCGTCATAGCGGGACACGGCCTCCAGGATGTCGTCATCCGTCGTGAACAGGATGGTGTCGCCGAACTGCTCCACCCCTGTAGAAGATTGCAGAGAGGAGAGGCGGATGAAGAACCGCCCACTTTGCTACAAAGGCGTAGTAGAAGCTGGAGTCACACAGAACAGGATCTACAGCGGGGTTCCCCAATTCCGGTCCTGGGGGACGGTCTGCTCCACAGTTTGCAGATTTCCCTGCTCAAACACACCTTATTCAGCTCAACAGCTAATAGCCAGGTTTAGTTATGGTGTTTGAGCAGGGAAATCTTGTAAACTATGGTGTAGACTGGCCCTCCAGGATCTGAACTGGGCAATCCTGCTGTACAGGGTAACATTCCTAGCACTGAGAGTAAGGGTAAATGTGCATATGCCATTCGCACAAGAGCCACCCTGCACTATATTTACCATAGCAACACACACTTATGCACGGTGAATTCTTTCTAGATATAGTTTAATTTTATTCGTTTCTTATTTATTCTACTTTTACTTTATCCTTTGTTGAATTTATTCCTTCCATGATACTAGATCTTACAGAAAATCAGCGTAGACAAACATTTAGCCGAATTACCTATCAGAATCTCATGTGACTGCAGATCATCAAAAACTTCTGTCATTCCATCGTAGAAACGTGATGTCTGTTTGTTTGGAGAATAGCAACGTACCTCCAGACAGGGTCCCCGAGCCCTTGGCAATCTCCCCCCTGAAGATGCACTTCCCGTCCAGCAGCATCTCCATCTCCTTTACGCCGCGGAAGGAGTGAATGCGCGACTTGTTGTAGTTCCAGATGCGGATCATGGCCACTTGGCAGGGGCTGTGGAAGTCGACGTAGATGAGGTGGAGCCTCCCTGGCGTGAACGGGGCCAGCCACAGATGCATGTCGTCCTGCGTGCGGTTGACGCCGTCGACGAGGTTGGCCACGACGCGCGGATCTTTGCCGTAGGCGGGGAGGATGTTGATGTCTGGGGGGTCCGCGCGGATGCAGGCCGGAAGCACGGGCTCCCCACTGGAGCTGAATATCTCCAGGCCGTTGAGCCCCACGTAATGTCGGTCGCCCCATGTGGACAGGATGTTGATGAGCAGATGCTGGCCCCGCGGCAGGACGGGGATCTCAAACTCCTCGTCACGCTCGGCCTCACCCAGGGGTTCCTCTTCCGGCTCCTCGCCGGCATTCTCCTGCCGCGTGGCCCGGGGGGGCTGGCCCCCGAGCGCCGCGTCGGGACGGCCCTGCCGCTGCAGGAACTCGTCAAAGATGTCGCCCTCGAAGCCCATGTTGGAGATGCGGCCTCGCTGACACTGGTTGAATTTGATGAGCGAGTCCCAGGACTCCATCAGCGTGTTGTCCTGCTGGCTGCGGCGCCGGGACCGTGGGCTCCACAGCCTCCTGGCGCCCGCGATTGACTCCAGCTCCTCTGCAGATACAAGCCCACCTTCACATTTGCGCAAGGCCAGTACAAGGTTCAGCAATGCGGCTCACTTCTAAACAGTGAAGTCCCGAGTCAATATCAAAGATCAGAATTGGGGCCGATCCAGCCAGGTTTTTAATTGATCGGTTTCGGCTACCACAGCCCGATTCCAAGCCCCATGTATGTAATTTCCCGCATCTGCCTAATTTACGCGACTTGTGCAGGTTGTAAGGTTCCATCACATGCTACAATAAGCCTGAGGCACGTGGCTTGAAACTGCAAACTAATCGAGAGGCCAGCTGTGTGGAAATTCTTTAAAATGGAAACTAAAAACAGCCCAACAGTTACCAGCCATGTTTGCAACCCCATTCTTTGGTGGTGAGATAGCAACAGAGCGTCATTTGATACAACAAATCTAATTAGGCACTTGCAGAAACATCATAAGGAAGAATACTGCGAAACTGGGAGGCTTAGTTAGCCTGAGAAAGCACCGACGCCGACTGTATGCGTAAGTATATTGTAATATTTACTAAAAGATCGGGTCGGGATCAGAATCGGCAAATATAAATATCGAATGGATCAGATTGGGGAAAACCCCATTTATAAACTTAGTAACAAGAATTATGCATATTCCGGGAGTGGACCTCCTTTCCAAGCTTGGAACAAAATACCTACTATTTATATATTTTACACACTGTATAACCTTGGCTCTGCTTATTCATATCCATTCATATCAGCGCCTGTGACAGGTAGATTTTACGTCTTGTTTAGTATCATATATGCATCATTTTCATTTGGGCATTTCTGCTAAAGGACCGTCTGCCAGTCAAATGTGGGCAAGGCGTGCTTATGACCCACTTAGGGATTCTCAGCGCAGTCGGTGACAGCGCCATTACAGACACTGGGGAGTCTCAGTAAACAAGCAGGCGTGAGGCTGGAAAGGGCCTGAGGGCGAGATAATCCGCCTTTATCCTTCAGTCTGTAGCAGCAATGTACACTGCAGGCTGCTGGTTAAATAAATAGGATTTGCAGGGAACTGATAGACCTGCACCTTAACATCCAGTGGATAAACCATCAGCATTGAATTTCACATAAGACAGACATCACCATTAACTGTCATGATTTTACCAAGAAAACCATAAACTTGTACTCATGGGAAAAATGGTTTCTCAAGGCAGTTACAGACTGACACCAAGAGGGTACAAGGACCAGCACAGCGCTCTCAGATACAAGCTGACCTAGGGCTGCACGATTTTTATCGCTTTCAAATCGAAATCGCGATTTGAAACAACGCGATTAGCAAGTTGCAAAAATCGCAATTTAGGATATACATTATACAGCACGTCGGACCCGGTCAACTGCTGTGAGAATAGTTTTACAAATTCATGCCGTGCTCCCTGTGTGACAGTCATTCTCACCAATCACAAGCGCCATGTTTCTCGCCTGCCAGTCATGCTCACCAATCAGAAGTGCCCCAAGAAGGCGTACAGGCCCACAAACAGCAAACACGTGAAAACCAAGGGAAATGTTACATTCGTGGTGAGGAAAAATACTGATTCCGCTACTGAGCTATAAGTGAATCGCCTTCCTATTTCATGATCTGAGATTGTTTCAGAAAGGTCCTATCGTCAATAGAACCGGCGAGCTCCTTTTAAACACCAGCGACATACTTCAGCGTATCATACCTTTTGTTTTTGTTAATGGGCAATAGCATCAGCATACCGCTAACCCATCAAAACAACAATGAGACAGTCAGTAATTCTCACAGCAGCGGAGTCGGTGACCTCCAAAAAAGCCGTAAAACCCACAATACAGTCGTGTTTATGTCATATGTTTTTGTGCTTATTAAATTTAAGTGTTTCAAAAGATTAATCCAACAACAGTAATAAAATAAAAGTTTTGCTTTAACATAAATATTAAAAGAATAGATCGCTTCAATCGCTATTACAGTTGGGTATGGGCACGCCGTCTTATTTAGAAAACATACAAAAAACGACGCATATAATGTTTAATAATTTGTTTTGTATTTGTCCGAGTAACAATGCAAAGGAATGATAAGCTGCTTCAGTCGAAAACTGCATTTTACTTCTCATTTAAAATAAAATGCAGGGTTGGCAACTTTGGTCAGCTGCATGGAGTGAGATTTTCTGTTCTCTGTTCTGCACACACATTTACATGTATGTAAGTTTTATTACCTTGTAAATAGTCTGTAGGGTTCGCAAACTGCCGTAACGTTTTTGATGCAGCTAGTTTTAAGTTCAGAATGGAATATAGATTTGCCGTCTGAAAGAGTTTGCAACCATGAACACGTACATTTTTTGTTTCACCTGAAAATAACATATACAGTTGTTAAATCATCAATAAACAACTTCTATTTATTCAACATTTTATAAAATGCATACTACGTTTTAAAATTTCTAGCTTTACGGTTTCAGGACAGAACAGCCACTCTGTTGTGAACATTACGGTTTTTTGAGTGTTATTAGTGTTAATAACAGCAGCTAACAACACAATAGCGCAAACAAAAGGGCTGCATACACTGAAGTAGTTCTTGCTTGTTCATTGGCGTGGGAAAAGGCGGTTCTAGTGTTATTAGGAGGGTAATAAGCGTTACCTGCAAGATCACTATTTTTCTTTTTGCTGCAATTGTTTTCATTATTACTTTATTTAACTTGACACATGACATCTTTAAATTCTCATCCTTGCATTAGAATATAGACCAGTTAATACTGATGGTATCTCATGCTGCGTCATATGTTTTAAAATGACTACACACTGAATATTGAACTGAAGCTTGACATAAAAAAAATTAAATCACAAATCAAATCGTAATCGCAACGTCTCTCAGAAAAATCGCGATTCGATATTTTCCCCAAATCGTGCAGCCCTAAGCTGACCACAGCAATAATGTTTGAAGAAACAATTTCACTCTACAGTAACCATCCATGTTTAATGAACTCAATATTTCCACAGTATGCTCAATCGCTATTACAGTTGGGTATGGGCACGCCGTCTTATTTAGAAAACATACAAAAAACGACGCATATAATGTTTAATAATTTGTTTTGTATTTGTTCGAGTAACAATGCAAAGGAATGATAAGCTGCTTCAGTCGAAAACTGCATTTTACTTCTCATTTAAAATAAAATGCAGGGTTGGCAACTTTGGTCAGCTGCATGGAGTGAGATTTTCTGTTCTCTGTTCTGCACACACATTTACATGTATGTAAGTTTTATTACCTTGTAAATAGTCTGTAGGGTTCGCAAACTGCCGTAACGTTTTTGATGCAGCTAGTTTTAAGTTCAGAATGGAATATAGATTTGCCGTCTGAAAGAGTTTGCAACCATGAACACGTACATTTTTTGTTTCACCTGAAAATAACATATACAGTTGTTAAATCATCAATAAACAACTTCTATTTATTCAACATTTTATAAAATGCATACTACGTTTTAAAATTTCTAGCTTTACGGTTTCAGGACAGAACAGCCACTCTGTTGTGAACATTACGGTTTTTTGAGTGTTATTAGTGTTAATAACAGCAGCTAACAACACAATAGCGCAAACAAAAGGGCTGCATACACTGAAGTAGTTCTTGCTTGTTCATTGGCGTGGGAAAAGGCGGTTCTAGTGTTATTAGGAGGGTAATAAGCGTTACCTGCAAGATCACTATTTTTCTTTTTGCTGCAATTGTTTTCATTATTACTTTATTTAACTTGACACATGACATCTTTAAATTCTCATCCTTGCATTAGAATATAGACCAGTTAATACTGATGGTATCTCATGCTGCGTCATATGTTTTAAAATGACTACACACTGAATATTGAACTGAAGCTTGACATAAAAAAAATTAAATCACAAATCAAATCGTAATCGCAACGTCTCTCAGAAAAATCGCGATTCGATATTTTCCCCAAATCGTGCAGCCCTAAGCTGACCACAGCAATAATGTTTGAAGAAACAATTTCACTCTACAGTAACCATCCATGTTTAATGAACTCAATATTTCCACAGTATGCTCAAACTCTTCCTCACTTTAAATTAAGCGAGATCAAAACAAGTGAGATGAACAAATTTGGCGTTTTTGAGCACAGAAATCAGACTGGGATACTATGACTTTGTTGGTGTAGTGATTTGCATCCACAGAAATGCTAGATACAAATTTGTCAAGTTGCCACCCGCCATAACCCTGGTCTCAAAGAGCGAGAACAACGCTGGCACATTCCAGCCATACCAATGTGGTCACATCACAGCCTACGCACGAGGCGTGAATTCACAACGAACGTTGTTAAGATGTTGATGAAGTCGTTATTGAAGTTACAAACCTGCATTGACAATTTTGCAAGATACTATGTGACTCTACAATCTACAACCACAGGAATTTCAGCAGACAGACAGAGCTACACCTACCTCGTCTGCTCAGATCTGGCAGCCCTTCGTCGTTTGGTTCCGTCTGCTTTGCGTTCTTTATCAAGCTCCTCCTGCCGCTGACGGGCCGGTCCAGCTTCACACAGAAACCCTCTAGCAGGTCGCCTCCGCTCAGGTCCAGCGAATCAGTGTCGAACTCCGAGGAAGGGTGCCTTGCCCCGCCATTGAGAGAATGCTCCTTCCCCGGGCCCGGTGGCCGGCCATCTTTACCCGAGTTGTCATCCAATTTGCCTAGTGCTGAGGGTTTGGCTTCCAGGTCCGAGGACAGCCACAGAGGCCTCTCCTTCCCACATTCAGGCTCGTCTTGGTCTGTCCGGCTCAGGGGCTGGAGCCAAGGGGGGGTCATGGAGTGGGAATAAGTGGGGACGCACTTTGAGGCGGGTGGCTCCACTGGCTGCTCCGGGATCTGCCTCAGCAGCAGCTCCTCATCCAGCGAGGAGCTGTCCGGCAGCTCCAGGGAGTCCTTCTGCATGGGTAACGTGGCGGCAGGGCCGGCCGCGAGCGTGGGATCCGTCCGCAAGTTGCCCTGGATCTCGGTCACTTCACCCTGCTGGGTGTCATGGCCGGGGCTGGAGCTCTCGCCGATAAGGCTGTGGCCAGATGACACCAAGCTGGGGGAGGTGGACTCCTGGCCGAGGGCCTGAAGCTCCACCGTGGTGCTGTAGTCGAAGACCTGGTTACCGCAGCCCTTCTCGAGCTCGCCTTCGAACACCAGTGTGCTGTTCAGGTAGAGCCTCACGTGTCGGGCACCGATGTCCAGATCCTTAAAGAAACAACAGACTCTTCATTCTCTCAACAAATGGCAAATGGTGACATGAAGCCCTGAAGTACGTTTGTGCACCATGCCTCACACACACAAACATCCAAGCAACATTCCCAGCAAGGACAAACATATTTCATTCATAAACAATGCTAAATATATAGTTAAAAGGGTTTCCTAATAAATTCTATCTACCCATCTATCTATGTCTATAAAGGTCGCAGCATTGCATGCACATTACAGTCTGAGTACACAAACAGCCATTCTCTTGTCTGGCCAACATGCCCAATAGGACTGCTGGTCGCTCAGTCCGCAGGCTAAGGGAACCAACGCGTATCCAGGACAACGACACCAACCCCGCTAGCCTGCTGGGGGGAGACGGCGACCCCCCCACACCTGTACTCACCTACGCACACAAAACAGCTTGGAGACGCCCCAGCCAAAGAGCGCCGGCAGGCAGCTGCCCGGTCCCCACGAGCGACAGCTATGGAAACGCACAGGAGGATGAGGCCGCCGCTATCCGGCCCTAATCCCGCTCCTAATCCCCCTCCGCTCTACATTCCGCACTGTGTTCCTGCAGCTGCGTCGCACAGCCAAGGCCACACGCTCGGCCGGCACCATCATCACCGTCACATCGGCGCCTGCCGCTCCATGCTAGCTCTGGACCCATCCATCGTAGATATACAGCCTGTTCTGACTGCACAGACTGGTTAGTCAGCTCAGGTCTTCCTACATACGGCTATGACCATGTGAGTGTGCTTGTCTAAATACAGCAGGCATAATCTAACGCATATAGTATATCTACGTCTAAACCATCTATTGCACATACACAGCCTGCTCTAAAAGCACAGTCTGGTTAGTCAGCTCACGTCTTCCTACCCACGCCTATGACCATGTGAGTGTGTTTGTCTAAATATAGCAAGCACAACCGAATCATCCATCCAGCCAGTAAGCCATCTATTCCTCTTGTACCTGGTTATCCCAGTCAGCTGTAACCCACCAGACAGCACAGGGCTGCCACACAGGCACATACATGCAAGCGATCCAATACATCCATACACTACAGGCGGATCAGACACCAATAAGCTAAACTGAGTATCAGTGGGCTACAGGAGGAAACACGCGAAGCGGCCTGGAGGTACAGGGCCACTAGGCTACAGTCTGCAAGGTACAGGGCCACTGGGCTACAGTCTGCAGGGTACAGGGCCACAGGGCTACAGTCTGCAGGGTACAGGGCCACTGGGCTACAGTGTGCAGGGTACAGGGCCACAGGGCTACAGTGTGCAGGGTACAGGGCCACTGGGCTACAGTGTGCAGGGTACAGGGCCACAGGTCTACAGTGTGCAGGGTACAGGGCCACAGGGCTATAGTTTGCAGAGTACAGGGCCACAGGGCTACAGTGTGCAGGGTTCAGGGCCACTGGGCTATAGTCTGCAGGGTACAGGGCCAAAGGGCTACAGTGTGCAGGGTACAGGGCCACAGGGCTACAGTGTGCAGGGTACAGGGCCACTGGGCTACAGTGTGCAGGGTACAGGGCCACTGGGCTACAGTCTGCAGGGTACAGGGCCACAGGGCTACAGTGTGCAGGGTACAGGGCTGCAGTCTACAGGGTACAGGGCCACAGGGCTACAGTCTGCAGGGTACAGGGCCACAGGGCTACAGTCTGCAGGGTACAGGGCTACAGTCTGCAGGGTACAGGGCTACAGGGCAACAGTCTGCAGGGTACAGGGCTACAGTCTGCAGGGTACAGGGCTACAGTCTGCAGGGTACAGGGCCACAGGGCTACAGTCTGCAGGGTACAGGGCCACAGGGCTACAGTCTGCAGGGTACAGGGCCACAGTCTGCAGGGTACAGGGCCACTGGGTTATAGTCTGCAGCAATTATGACTCATTTTTGCATAAACACAGTATACAAAAGCAGGATTACCATTCAACTGTCATTTGCTGAATATATTTATTAAAAATTAAACAAGGGCCATAATTCATATTTCCCATCTGAAAAATAGAAAATTTGATGACAATACATGAGCCAGAATGTGAGCATATAATCCTTACACATACATCATAAACTGATGTACATCTGTAACCCTAGTTTTGAGCCACCCTGTATCCTTCGAAGATCAACACCACAGCTGTCACAGCATCAGCATTCTACCTTTGAACCAATCTCCAGTCACTCCTCTCATTACTGTGTTGTTTCCTCTGGGTACCAAGTCTAATGGTATACACAAAATTATCAGATGAAGTAGTGACTGTAAATTGCCCCCAGTCTGAGAGCACACAGGTGAATGGAGCTCTTTGTCCCCCACGCGATAATGGACTGTTTTGTGCCCTGTGATGCAAAGTCTAACCCGGGCCTGGGTAATTATTTTCCATGGAGGCCAAATCTGTGCTTCACCATGTCAACATTTTTAAATGATTATTTTCATGTCCCATGAAAAGTACAATAACAGACAAGTTAGATTTTACTGTACATTTCTGATTAACTGTAAGAAAGATTTTAGGGGATAAATCTGCTCATCCTCATAGACTTGAACAAAGCCTGTTTATTTCTATTTTTTAATGATCAAACAGGCCAGTATAAACTCAAACTGTATGGAAATATTGATCCATATATGATTTTGCATAAAGACTCCACACTGCCTTAGTTCCTGGTAAGACAGATGGATAGGTCACAGTGCAGCCCTGAAGTGGATAGTTCAGGTCCACAAAGTAAAAATCCAGACCAAAGTTTTGTTTCAACCAACCAACTGAGTACTCTGTTACTGTGACTCTTCATGCTCTATTGGCTGGTTGAAACAAAATCTTGGTCTGGATTTGTACTTTCTGAACCTGAACCATCTACCTCTGGTGCAGTCCTATACAGGCCATAGATCAGGGGTGGCCAATCTTATCCGCAAAGGGCCGGTGTGTATGCGGGTTTTCGCTGCAACTCCCTAAATAGATTACTAATTAGAGGACTGATTGGCTGAAGAGTCCTCACACCTGGGTTTGAACAGCTGACCTACAGGTTATCCCAAAAACCTGCATACACACCGGCCCTTTGAGGATAAGATTGGCCACCCCTGCCATAGATGATGGGGGCTGTACTAATGGATGGGGGTGTGGCCAGGTAAAGGGGAGAAGCATGCTGCTTACATTCAGGCTCCTGTTGTAGTTCCAGATCTTAATCTTGGAGACGCCGAAGTCAGGGGATCGCTCGGGGTTGCGGATGATGAAGTAGAGCTGGACCGGAGGGTGGAAAGGACAGGTCCACATGTTGCGCTCCTTGGTGGTCTGTCCATATAGGGCCGGAGAGCAGATCAGGACATTAAAAACAGGTGCGACTCATCACGATAACCCCTGTATACTCGATCACCATTAACAAGGAACCCTAAAGGTTCCCACTCATTGCAGGAAAGGTTCTGGGCGTGTGAAGCATCACCTTGGCTTTCCCATTGACTAGCGCTCCCAGGTTCCCGGGGCTGTCGGCGTTCCGGATGTCCAGGTCGTGCGGAGACACGAACAGCTTCCGGTTCCTCGGGCAGAAGAACTGCATCTCGGTGAGCCCCACCTGCTGGCTGTTCCCCCAGTTGGACAGGATCTCCATGGTTACGTAGAGAGATGGAGTGACCTCCACTGGCACTGGAGATCTCTGCTGCCGTAAGACATCGCCCATTATTTCCCACATGCACAATTCACAATAAATGCACAATATACTCACCTAATCTGAAATAATATATTAGACATTAACTTGACTGCCACAGCTCTGTCAGTCACGGGCCCTGACTATAATAGCTAGATATTGTCACATGCTCCCATAGCCAAGGACTCGGTGGCGTTGTCAATAATTCTACTGGAGGGGGGTCATTTTTGTCCATGTTTCCTGGGAAGGTCTCTCAGGTTACAAGCTGGCAGTCGCACTCACCGGCAGCCTGTCTCTGCTGGTCTTGGTCTCTGCCGTTTGGGGGTCCTCAACATTACTGTTCGCCTCAATCTTCTCCAAAGCCTTCAGCAGTTTCTTCTGTTGGCTGACGTACAGAGAAAAAGTATTTTATTAAACTCGAAAGCAGAGAGAGCCAAGAGAAAAAAAAATTAACACTGAGTCACCGTGACAAATGAGACCTTTCGCACTTTGTTGGTATACTGTGAGAAGCACAACTGTGGGCGTACCTTGGCTCCATGAGCGAGATTCTCTGCATAGCCTTGGTGACCCCGTTCTGCCCGTCAGCCTCTGAGACGTCACTCCTTTGGCACATTCTGATCTACGCGGGGACAAGATCGGGGAAGCGTGACACGGTGAGCCTCAGGGAAGATGTGCCGTCACCAAGGTAGCAGTGGGATCAAATAGGGCAAAGATACGGGAAGCAGTGTATGGCTCAGCGGGCTAAGATGCTGTGCTTGTGCTCAGAAGGTCACTGGTTCAAATCCCAGGATTTGCAGAGTGACTCCACTGTGGCACAATTGCTCTAAGCACTGACAGACCTTTTTATGGAAAAAATCTCCCACTAAGTAAATAAAATGAACTCTGCAGGTTGGCTTGCACAGGGAGCACATGCAGGCTTTCAAAAAAAGGTGAGTTAGCGTGTGAGTTATAATCTAAAAGAACCGAGAACTGGTGCAAAAATGGGACATGTGAGTTTTAGTGAGAGAAGCTGGACAACTGCTCCACAACTGGTAATTAATTTCTATGTAAATAATCATTAAAAGAAAGAGCCCAGCTTTGCTGCTTTATGCAGACCCAGAGCTGGCTGGCATTCTGCTGGGAGACCACGGCTCAGCGGGCTGTACCGGGCGGCTCTGCTCCAGGGCCCGCAGTCCCGGCTGCAGCATGCTGTTCTCTTTCTGAAGTGCCTGGAACACCCGGCATGCCGCCTCCTCGGAGTCCCGCCCCTCCTGAGCGCTCCTCCGGGCGGCAGACAGAGGGCGCTCCACGCGGCTCCGCAGCCCTGAGAAAAAACAAGGCATCCATTAAAAGTGGGTCATTCAGACTCACCCCAGGACACTGCGCCTATTTCTAATGAGCCCCAGGTAATATACGATCCCACCAATAACTCATCGAACTCCAGGGTGGATTAAGGCAGGAACTACTGACTTGGTGCATCTCTTCCTGAGGTAGAAGGAGCCTTATCAAGCAGTCTGCTCTTCACCAGGACCGGCTTGGTCGGAATGTACGCGTCCACACTGGCTTTCCTTTTGGCCGAGAGGGAACGCTGAATCTTCCCACCTGCAAATATATATTAAAAAGTACAGGAACATACTACAGGTCATCGGAAAGGGACGGAGACTGAACCTGGCACCAATGTGTGTCCCTGGGATGTTTTCTGATAACGTGTCAAGAGATACACAGCGGGCGGTCACCGTTTGGAGACGGGCCGAAGTCCAGCACTATCAGGTCTCCGGGGTCGAGATGGCAGCTGGGGGGCTCACTGGGCTGCAGGCTGGAGGCAGGCATTTTAGGGGGAAGGCCGAGCTCCTCCAGGCTCTCCGCACTCTCCTCCCTCTCGATCTGCTCCTCTACCCACTCCTCCTCAGACTCCTCCCCTGCTGAATCGCGGCTGCCATGCCTCACGCTCACACTGGCCTGCAGGCTCCGCCGCAACATCTAATAAAAGAGGGAGGGGACGAGGTCATCCCTGATTGCCTTCTAGAACTCAGCCCATCCCTGATTGGCTCTTAGAACACAGCCCATCCCTGACTGGCTCTTAGAACACAGCCCATCCCTGACTGGCTCTTAGAACACAGCCCATCCCTGATTGACTCTTAGAACACAGCCCATCCCTGACTGGCTCTTAGAACACAGCCCATCCCTGATTGACTCTTAGAACACAGCCCATCCCTGAACTCAGTCCAGTTGGCCCCTACTTCTCCAGCATCAGCTATAAATTCAAAGTGACCTTCAGCAATGCTAGCCACTGATACATGAAGTATACTGTGTGTTGTAATAAGGGGTCCGGTCTCAGTAGTAACCCCAATGCTGCCACATAGCTGCATGGCTGAACCTCACAAAGTCAGAGGTGTACAGACCTTGACTTCATCCATGTTGAGGAGGACTCTTTCTCCACGCTCCTGGTCACCGTGACTCCCTCGCCTCTCCATCCTGGCACTGAAAGGCCTGGGGGCCGCCCGAGGGTCTCTGTGAGGTGACTGAGCTCCTGAGTGCTACGGGGGGAGGCAGACACACAGAGGACAGATACTGTCTTAAACACATCACCCAAAGGAATGGCCACGGGATCATAGATGCCAGCGACTCCCTTACCTCCATCACGACGCTCTCGGAGGGCTCGAAGTCCTCGGAGTAGTGGCACTCCGGGCGAATGTGTAGAGACGGTCCCTCCTCTGCCTTAAGATGAACCGAAGTCTATGAAGACATATTAAAATTTGAAGAAGATTCTAAATGATTCAGAGTTTGGCCGGTGCAGCCATCTCTAAATTTAATCTCTTCCTCCGCAGTCCTATTTTAAAAAGTGATACAAGAACATTAGGCTCTCAGTCTCACAGTGGGTGGTCCGGCTGCACTCTGCCAATCACAGAGAGGCTTAATCCAATGGGCAGCTCCCATTGGTCAGTGATTGGCAGCACACGATAATCCCACCCACTATGGCTTTAACATGCCTGGTTTCTCTCCATCACTGCTTTATATATCCTACATAACTTTCAGTGGCTCGGTGCTGAGCAGTGGAACTTCATCACGATCACCTACAGAGAACCACAGAGACCTGCTCAATCTGTCAGGCCCAGCTGACAATTGTAGCAGTAACCCAAGCCTACCTGAATCCATTCTTTCCGCTGCACTCTTTCGGGAGCGGTCTGACTCCTCCCTCTTCGAACCCTCTCAATATCTTGCAGATCTTCTGCTAGACCCACAATCCTTCTGGAAACATCTAATCCAAACAATTGGAGGATAAAAAAAATATATGTAGGTATCCATTGGCTGGATTTTGTCCTGGAAGTGAGGATGCAAGTCAATCTGGATGCATCTCGATCATTACAGGGGAGAGGTCAAAGATACTGTATAACAAAAAAATACAGAGGGATGTACAAGGATGACTGTATATGATAACATTCACACAATCGACAGGATCCACTGGGGGGCAGTATGTGACTCAGTGGGTTCGGTCTCTGTGCCTGTGATCAAATTATCTCCGATTTGAATCCCGTTCTCAGCAGATTAGTCACATCTCTGTTGGGCCCATGGGTGAGGATCTTAACCCCACCCCCCAAAAAAGCTCCAGGGTGCCTGATAAATGGCTGTCCCTGTGTGCAGACCCCAAATGTGTGTATGTCCCAAAGGAGAGTTTGATGGGAAGCATTCCAATGAACGTGTACTCGTCCTTGTGCAGTGGGCAAATAAAACATCGATTCATTTAATCAGTTCCAAAGAGAAATGCCAGTATCTAGTGCTTGGGAAAAGCAAGACATTAATAAAGCACAGATGGCTTTTTCCCCATCATTCACTCATAGAAGTCTCACATTCCGCGATTTGGGGAGGACGCAGATTGGAAACGGGACTCGGGATCCGCAGGCACATCCGCAAGCATGCGGCGGCACCAGGAAGGGGCCATAGAGGAAGTGCAGCAGGGCCTCTGGCAGGGGGGGGGGGTCTGTGCCGCTCACCGGCCGCGGTGGTGGCCCTCGCTGCAGGGGGCTGCGACTCAGGCTTCTGGCCGCCTCTCCTGGGCTGCCTGCTGCCCTGAGAGTTTGCTCCGTTCACGTATATGGAGAAGCCCTGCTCCAGATGCTCCAGCTCAATCTGCTTTGGATCTTTGGTCCTCAGGATCTGCAAGATTCTGGGGAGGGTACATGCAGCATTGAGATATAACCAACATATATAACCAACATGGTCATCATGCACAAACTGCGGGATTTTCTACACATGCTAAATGGATCTACCCTGGGGCAATCTGAACTCACAGGGGGCATTGAAAAGACACAACAATGAGCAACGGAAGCAAAGGTATCACCTTCTTTTGGCAACAAAGCATCCATCAAGTTGCATCACCTCATTCAGAGAACCGATCACAGCTCACAAATCAGAAGGATGGACACAAAGGCGCCTTGTCCGGTAACAGGAGAAGCTCAGAGCACACTTTATAGTCACACCTAACCTGTTTCTCTTTTGAAGGACGGTTAAATATTCATCGAGCTTCTCTTCGATATTTGTTGCTGCGAACCTTCCGCCCGGGCTCCCGTGACGTCTCTTGAAAGTGACAAGATGGAGAATTTAATTGGAACGCAACTCGGCACTTAGAAACACAGATTAATAGTGTGCAATAAGAGAAGCCATACAGTACAAAGAATATCAATAAATAAGAATAAAGTTATTAATTCAGAAGCCGACCTAAAATTTTATCAGAAGCAGAATAAAAACACGTCCATGTCGTAAGGAAGAGTTGAATATTAAAACTTTAGACAATAACTCAGTCTAAAATACAGCTTAACAATAAAAGCACAATGCACTCGACTTAGGAGAGGATTACAAAACATTGCTTTAAATTGCCACTACTGTTTATGTCGCAAGAGTGCAAACGAATTATACAAATAAGCCAAAGAGTAATGACAAGCATGCAGAAAGAAGAGGAAGTCAGCAGCTCTCTTACAGTCTCTGTCAACTACGGCATCTGTAAGGGACAGACAAGGATAGAAAGGAGGACAGATGGCAATCACCGGCATCAGCAGGAAAAACGGAGAACGAGGCAGAAATAACGACTTGGATCGGTACATTGTGGTAAATACGCACGTTTTACAGGCTGCTGGACATTAGCCGTGTGCAGCGGGACACCTGCACTGACTTCTACGTGTGGGTGTAATCTTACCGAGGATAAATCATTGCCACAAGTCACGTACTCTGATTACCCATGGTAAAATTGTGTTTAGCCATCCCTTATATTAACCGTTACAAATTATCCGTTATCCATAAAGAGCAATGTCATTAAAAGGATAATGAAATCGCTGCCTGGATAATGAAGTGAATTACATCCGCCACATCCGTGCACATTAGTTGCAATATGTAAAATAAGTTAAATCACAGCGGGAGGGCCTACCTCTTTTGCCTTGGGTCTGGTGCCGTTTTTTTCGGATACCCCTGTGTTTCGGCATGTAAAAAGAAAGTGTTTAAATAATAACGATATAGAAATACAAAGACGTCCAGGACAACAGAGAACAATGACATATAAAGACATCGGAACGGCGTAATGGCGTATGATGATAATAAATGTGGTATCACGGTTCTGTTTAATCTTATGTGATAAATAAAATCGTATAAGCGTAAGCTGCGGACGTAGGGTAGATGCCGATCCCCTCCAGTGAAGAAATGATTTTGCAGCATTCACAAGAAAGTCCACACCGTGGATACAATGAAGGCCTAACTTTTACTGCTAGCTAATCGGTTAGCCTTGTTTTATGGAGCAACCCGAGTAGTGTAAGGCACATGCATTCCATTTATATAAGCTACGACTTATTACTACATATTACAGGGTATAGTAACTCCTGCTAAACGTGTACTATAACTCACAAATATTTGAACAGGTCTGGTTTTAAGAATACAGGTAAGATAGCTCGGTAGGGCTTCATTTTCACAGTTCATCAGCATTTCTTGTGCGATCTTCAAAACACAATGTGCACCAGGAGACAGTTTCTTTTTTTTTTTTAAAAAAAAAACTTACGGTCCATGTCATCTCGTTGAAAACAATCCCAAATGGCTAGATAATAAAAACATTGAGACTCGTGCGCTTTCGGTGTGTTGACACGGGTTACGCCGGTTACCAGGAGAGCCACCGGCCAATGGCGTGGAGCGCGCGGCCATAGAAACGCCCCCCTCGCCGTCGCCCCGCCCTTCGCACGGGACGGGTCGGGATTCTCGCGGCGTGGACGGGTGCGTGTTTTCCTGCTTTCCACACAATGGCATTCACACATTCGTTTGGTTAGGAAAGGAGGGACATGCCACAACGTGCCTGAGCTGCCATGCGATGTCTATAGTTTCCCGATACACCATTAGTAGTCAGTCAGAACATTTACTCAAAATTCCCAAGTTTTCGAATGTGAAACGTGAAATACGTTTTACGGTAATAACCCTTCTCCACCATTCATTGATATTTTTTTTTTTATCTAGACCTTTCAGTCGTTTGTAGTAGTTAATCTCACTATTTTAAGACTTTCCAGAAACATTTGGTGACAACACACTGCAACACAGTGAAACTTTTGGAGTCCTGGTTGACTTTGCACTGTGCACAACAGAAAACAAATTGCACAATCCTTTGTAAACACCCCATCATGCTACCTGTGATTTAGACTCTCAAAAAATGCACACCAATTAGTTACAATAGTGTGTTCTCGTTTTCATTTTAATAAGCCCCCCCTTTTCATAAATGCTCCTACTCCACATGCATGGGTACAGGAGAATGACCACAAGCCACATCACCCATTATACACCTCCTCAGCCTCCTGACTGGAAAACAGCAGACACACAAACACACCGGATGTCAGACTCATGCTCCTAGCCTGTTTCACAACACAGGATGTTCATGACATACACCAAAGCATGTGTCCAGCAACCAATCCCCACATTCCCTAGCAATTTGAATTAATGCTCACACCCACCCCCCTTCACGCCTACCACCACAACTGAAAAAGGATACATTTCCTTGTTTTTCACAGTGATATCCGTTTAGTAGTTCTTTATGTTAGCAAATTCCCCAGCTTGCTATGCATAAAAACACAGCAAGTGTTATACCTCATTAATCATAGCATTTTGTAGCCCCACCACCGACACACAGGGAAATCTACCACATGTCCGATGAGGCAAAAACAATAAGGGGCTTGTGTTGCTATAATTCAAGAACATTCGAGAAACCTAGGAGCCTAATTCCCCCCAAAATGTCAGTAAAGAGCTCAATTGCTCTCATTTTCAAGTAAAAGATATTCCCAAGATGAAATTACCTACCTTAGCCTCCATTATAGTAAGGTTACTGAAAAGGAACAAGGTTTTCTTTTCTTTTTTTTTTTAAAATATGCACACCAGAAACCATTCAACAGCAATATCACAACTCAAGGCAATTCTGTGCTGTTATTAGGATTTTAAAAGTCAATAGATAGTCAATAAAATACATTTGATCAAAATAATAACAATAATAATAAAATTAGGAATAGCATACCTACTTGATAACCGTTTTCAAAATAGATATGGCCGTGTGGAAAATTTAAATAAAAACAAAATGCAATGTTTACAAATCATATGAACCCATATTGCGGCAAGTGTATTATGAAACAAAGAATATGACAAAAGAGACCCCAAACTGCTAAGCAGTTCAAATCCTATATCAGGCAAGAATGGGACATTTCACTTTCAAAGTTCCAGCGACGGGTCTCTTCAGTTCCCAAACCATTACAGAGTGTCGTTAAAAGAAGTGATGCAACACATTAGTAAACATGCCCCTGTTGCAACTATTTTGAAACGTATTGTTGGCATCAAATTCAAATTGAGCATATATTTCCCATAAAACCATAAAATTTCAGTTTCAACAATTGATACGTCATCTTCATTCTATTTTCAATTAGATATGGGTTTATATGATTTGCAAATCATTGCATTGTTATTTATATTTTACACAGCATGCCAACGTTTTTGGAAATGGGGCTGTAACCATCTAGTTAATTACAGCCCTTCTTCCTAAAATCACAAGATATTCTTGCTTGTCTTTTGGATACCAAGTTTCCCACAGAAGCTGTCTGTTCACCCGGGATGGCCTATAACAGTGATTCCCAACCCAGTCCTCGGGGAACCCCGGACAGTCCACGTTTTTGCTCCCTCCCAGCTCCCAGCCAATCAGGAACACCAAATCAGGTGTGCTGGGAGCTGAGAGGAAGCAAAAACGTGGACTGTCCAGGGTTCGGAAACACTGGCCTATAACATAGAGCATTGGTGGGAGTGTGCAAGAAGCATAAAGCAAAATGGTGTGAGACGCGTCCGAGGACCTGAATTTAGCACCTTGGAAGCCTTTAAGATTCTGCATTTGGGAGCATTAACTGTATTCAGAGCTGAAGTACATCTCCTGCAGGAAAAACCATCGTGAAAAATTAACCTAAAACTTGCAAGGTGCAGGTTTGTTTATGAAGAAAGTGATGGAAAGAGGGTATAATGACAAAATTAATGGAGTTTCATTTCATGGTCCACTGGATGAACTTTTATTTTTAATAAATCACTGCACGTTATAAAAATGGAACTGAAATGACATAACTGCAGGAGATTTCAACTTTTTTTTCAATCCATTATCGTCTCCCTCGGTTAAAAACACGAGTTCTGGTCCTACCAAATTCCATAATACCATCCGCTATCACCTGGAGAAATGTGGTGACCCTATACCCAGGTCTCCCCCCCCCCCCAATGAGCCAGACACCATCATCTTAAGTGTAGGGGGATGTCAGAGTTTAAAAAAGAACAACACATCCAGTTACCCAAACGAAAATAAAAAATAATAATTTAAATAAAACAGCCTGGCATCATTATACAATATTCTAGAGCCCTTTCATAAAACAAGGCATATTAGGGTAGTTAAGAAATTACCCCAGTCCCTTACATACCCACCCACACCTCATTAAAAAAAAAATCAAAATAATAACAACAATAATGGTGACAGTTTCACAGATGCAGTTTTACTTTTAGTGAGTCTTTCATTGGCAATCCCAGATCAGTCAGTGGCCAATCTGGCTGCCCTCGTCTGCCTCCTCATCCCCCGAGTCTGGCGTTGTCGTGCTGGGCTCCCCGAGGGCCCTCTTAGCCAAGGCGTCCTCCTTCTTCCGTCGCTCCACCTCCCACTCCACGAAGGTGTCGAATAGGCTGGGCCATGCCTCGTCCTCACTGTAGTTGCTGAGGTCCGGCCCGATGACCTGAGTGAAGTTGAGGAACATGTTCCACGTGTCCCGCGAGATGCCCTTCACCCCCGAGGGATTCTCCGTCAGGAAGTCCAACCAGCAGTCTAGGATGGCCGGAGTGTCCTGGGTGAAGACCAGGCGCCAGAGCGCGATGGCGATGTCCCGATGCAGCGAGCGCTGCCCCTCCTCCGAGTCCAGCCCAAACTGGAAGGTGAAGCGGTACAGGTCCTTGAATTTCTCCTCCACCTGGGCTTCTAGTAGCATGCAAGGGAAGCGTGCACAGATGCTATCTAGGCTGTCTGCCTTGATGGCCTTGCAGCCCTCGACAAACTCCTTCCTGCAGGGGTGCGGGGTGGGGGGGGGGGGGGGGGGGAGGGGGGCAGAGGAAGAGGTAGAGAGAGACTGTGAGGGGTGTGAGGGGGTAGCTTTCCCAGTAGGTGACTTCAGTGGCTCTCAATGCAGCTCTCAGTCTCTCTCAGAGTCTGCTTTGCCTTCCGGATCACCACCTGCTTGCCTGAAACCGGTAATGAAGGACTTTATTATTAGCCAAAAAGTAAAAGAAAAAAAAAAAAAAAACAGGTGTGCTGGAGGTAGAACACAAAATGTGGACTAGCTTGAGGGAGAGCTAAGAATTGGGTCAAGAACCACTCAGCTATGTCAGAAGCAATGCTGGAGCTGGATCCCATCTGCACAGGGTGTGGTGCAACTGATGCCAAGTCAACAACATGTGAGAAACAAGGTCAGCAGCACCTCAAACCGCAGGCCAGGGGAGTGCGGAAACCACCGGTGTCTGCTGGTGCAGATGCACGCCATAATCACAAGGTGGAATGAAGATACAAGCAGCCACTGACTGCTGAGACAGCCACACCGCTGCGCTCATTGTTGTTTACGCATTTGCATGGAAAGAAATGATCGTGACTGATGATGCCAAGGGCCAAGGCACTTTGGGCTACCGTTTTCTGATTTCACCCGACTGATGTAATCGCTGTTCTCAAATTGGTTAATGTGAAAAACGTTTTACTGGGATCTAGAATTTCTGTGAGCATTGTTTGGTACAAAGAAATTCGACGACTCATCTATGTTATCAAAATGTCTACAATTTTTCTGTAGACACTGCCTTAATTAAACTTGGGAGTAATACTTTGCTGCTTTGCTATATATTTTTGACTATTTACAAGCATCTATTTTATTAGAAAACACCTACATGGAACAAAATTAACAAAATCAAACATTAAAATATGGATACATTGTCATATTCAATGTCGGGTAAATGTGGCTTTAACACACTGTACAAAAATGTATTTCAAAGGCGTTTTGGCAAAACCAGAAAAGAGAACCAAGCAATATGGTGCCGTAATTGTGCAAGACCAGCTCAGGTATCAGCAAAAACAGACATGCTGTTTGCCGATACACAAAGACTCCCTGTTATGGGAAATGTCTACATTTCAGATACACAACAGTCTGCCCACGTCACAGCAATGAAATCTCATTATCCCCTACTATGGGCACGGTACAGCCTGCCACAAAACACCCCCCCCCCCCAAAAGGGGAAGGCCAGCCAAACAGTTCTGTAATCAAGATGTTCCGTTTCATTATAGCAGTATTGTTTCGAAGTCATGCTGAAAGGTCACTCGGGGCGGAGAAACGTAAACACCTCCGCACTGGGCCGAATCAGGCGCCACGCCTCCCAATCTCAGCGGGGTCACTGTCGGATCAACATTTTCTGGAGCCATACGACCGATCCATTTTATTGTCCCTGTGCGCTTTTACACGCCAATGAAATGCACAGCTCTCTGTCATAAGAACGGCAGAAACCTTCTGCGTAAGCCGCCGCATGTGCGGAAAGACAGACATCCAGGAAAGAGCTAATTGAGGCATATTAAATTCCAAGGAAAGATCATGCTGGTGCAGGTCGTTGTTTCTCCCCCTTTCCCATCGTCAGGGCTCAACATTTTTAATTGCTGTGTTCTTGCCATGGCAACAAGCTGTGAGGCACCTTTGGGAGATGACAAGTGATGCAGATGAAAATATTCCAAATCATTTCATTAATCAATGTGCGAATGACACCGGTTTCAGGTCAGGCATCCGTCCTACACAATTCTTACACATTTTTTTTAATTTTATTTGATTGGTCTTCGACTGAACATGTGAAGGCATGTTTATAAATTTGAGCTAAACGTCACTTACCAAATGGTGAAACAGATTTACCATCGTGTCAAGTCAAAGTATTTTTACTGCAGCTTCTGCTGTATGATGCGTGAGTCATACAGTGGGATGGAACCGTCTCTCTTGGTCATAGTGCAAGACAAAAAACATTTTGGCTTACATGTTTGTACCTAAAGATATTATTTTCATGTAAAAGTGTTAATTTTGCCTTAGGGGTATTGTTGCAGTATTACCATTAATTTTTGTAATAAAAGTATTTCCTTGAACACAGTGCAATAGTTAATGGGATGCAAGAAAATGACAAAACTAACCAAAATTGGACAAAAATATACATCTTATCATACAAATAGCTGGTTTATTGAGGGTTACATGCAACAAAAGATGAAAGATAAAAAAAAATGTATCTAGTTTAGTGTTGCTTGACTTTTGGCTACTAATTTGGGGGAAAGGGTTCTATACATAAGACAAATACTGCATTTCATTGTACCACTTTTGGAAAAATTCTCAAGTTCCTGAGAAAGACCCATGTTTTAACTTGTGTTTAATAGTTTAACTTAAAACTTGCGGTATACATATTTATTTTCAACAAAAATATTACTTGCAAGCAAGTACAAGCTGAATTTCAATGCTTTCAAAAAAAAGTTCGCTAAACAGATGGCAATAAGACAAGAGAGGGTATTGTATTATAAGTAGGGTTGTTAAAGTTTTTTTTAATTGCACATCTTGGCAACTAGATTTGGTGCTGCTGGAAGCTTTGCACTTCCTGGACATCCCTGTGAGCCATCCCTGTGAGCCATCCATGTCATTTGGTCCAGCTATCTAAGCTGTTCTCATCTCCACACTCACCAACTTCTACAATTTCTAGAACTACTGGATGGATCACCTGGAATTGTAGAAGAAGAAAAAAAAAAAGAAGTGTTTTTACCTGAACGCTGCGAGTCCTTGTCACATGTAGGTCTGAAAGAATATTTATTTATTGTACATTTAACTTGCATGACAAATTTGCAGAATCTTTCCCGACCAATTAGGTGGTCACTTGTATTTCTTTCAACGCATTTTAATGTACGTGTTTGAAAATGTCATTTAAAATGATATATATATTAAATTAGTGCTGTCAATGTTAACCCGTTAACAGTTCTGATTAATCTGGAAACCATAACATGCAATTTTGTTTTTAATGCAAATGAATCGTATACGCCAGGGGTCTCCAACTCCGGTCCTGGAGAGATACTATCCAGTAGGTTTTCTATCCTACTTGGCTTCTGATGAGCCACACCTGGCCCTGGTATTTAATGTTAAGGAAACGTTAAAGAATTTTATGTAAATTTTGTTTGATAAAAATTCCAAAACATTATGGGGTCAGACCATTTACAGAGCAATAAATCTGTTACATACATGTAAAAGGGATGTGCAGACTTGTCTCAAATTGAAACATCCAGTGTCAGCTAGCTGCCCAAAGTTGGCAACATGGCATTTATTGAATCTCTTCTTAGTGAAATATGGAACTTTCCGCCAGCACTGTTTATGAACCAAATCAGTTTTTGGTAACCAGGTAACTTAATTTATGGGGTTTTCCATAAATGTGTGGTGCTTGTTTAGTAGGATTTTCCACTAAATACTACTCCGACGTTTCAAAACTATGTTCTCTTTCGTTTGTTTTGTCAAGATTGCAAATCACTGTGCTACTAGGCCCTGTTCACACCTGGTATTCACATGCGTTCTGCATGACCCGATCACAAGTGGGCCGCACTAATTACAGGTGTGAACGCACCCAAAAGGGATTGAAAGCACATCAGGATCGGATTGCTCAAACCACATTTGGAGGTGGTCTGGGACGCATATGGCCACATTCTTATAGCAGTGTGAATGCGAATGTGTCCTGGCCTGCATTGAAGGACTGCCTACTCAGCTGGTGCACTCATGTGGGCACAAGTATGTACATATGCATTAGACATGCAAGCGGTATTTGACATATGATTTACATCAGAACATCTGTCAGGGCAGAGGGGGCCCTAGTTGCTGTTAAAAGCATAAAATGCTTCCAGACCTTCAACCCCTTATCTGCTGTTTTTACAGTGCATGTGCATGACATCACGGCAGGCGGCAGTGACTGTGCTCAGACCCACTCAGTCAGTTGAATGCCGCAAAACACACATCTAAGCCCTGTTCACACCTGATATTAACATACGCCCTGGGTGATGCGATCACAAGCGGACAGCGCTAAATATGCCCCTTCACACCTGGCACTGCCATACGTTTCCGCATGAGTCTTGACTGACCACTTGTAATCGGATCTTATTTTCCTGCAGCCTATTTAAATAAGCACATAAATCGCTTCCGTATGCAGAATCTGCCAAACATTAAAAGGAGGAGAAGTCGTCAAATGCTATTGGCGCATTCCAGGGTAAACAAACAGCTTAAGATGTTTGTAATGAACGTCATAATACTCTAAATGAAATTAATGTATGAATACATAAATATTTCAATAATTAAGGTGCAATTTTATTTTTAAAGGGTATTATATTTAACATTTATCTTCTATGTATAGTCTTTAAATTGTATTTCGTAATAACATTGTGATTTTCATTTGACAGTCATTAAATATTTTTTCCCCCCGCATACTGCAAAAGTGATTTCTTAATTCAAACTATATTTCACAATAATGTTCAACTTTTCGCTTTGTAGGCATGGATTTTAATACCTCCATTTGTGGTATTAAACTTGTGTCCATCCTTACCTACAATTAATTTTGCATTCAAGTAATTTTGTAATCACAAATATTAATAAAGTGTGGAGCACCTTTGACTTAAATAAGGAAGCTTTATGAAAATGCACATTAAAATATGCGATCTGTGTAAATTCCAAAACATCTAATAAATCACTGCTTACATAATATATTTTTCCCGAATTTGCGCACGTAACATTAATGATGCACACTTTGACGGTTCCATCCGAATGGGTCGCAACAGTACGATACTAAAGAGATCCCAGGAGATTCAAACATTTTTTTTAGTGTTGTAGGGGGGAAAAAAATGCGCCGTTGTTCACAATGCAGTTTAGTACACAAAGGCCCAACTCTGCACTGAGACATTCTGACGTAAATCATACAAATGCCCGGACAAAAAAAAAAAAGTTGCCATTTGAATTTTTCGTTGGCCCGCCTTTAGCTTTGATTATGGCGCATATTTGTCATGGCATTGTTTCCACAGGCTTATGCTACATCTCACCCTTTATTTTCATCCAGATTTGCATTCATTTCTCACCGAGATCCTGTATTGACAAGTGAGTTGAACCACTCCATAAAGCCTCCTTCAGCACATCCCAGAGACCTTCAATGAGGTTAAGGTCACAACTCTGTGGTGACCAAGTCATGCGTGAAAATGATTCCTCATGTTCCCTGAACCACTCTTTGACAATTCGAACCTAATGAATCTTGGCATTCTTGTCCTGGAATATGCCCATGTCAACAGGGAAGAGAAAAAATCCATTGATGATGGATGGAGGTGTAACCTGGCCATTCAGTAGATTCAGGTACTCAGCTGACTTTACTTTATTGCTGCATAATGTTGCTGAGCTGTAATGATGATGCCGTCATTGGCTCTTAAGTACTTGCTGATAAAAATACAAATGGCGACTTTTTTTTGGCCGGGCAGTGTATGTCAAATACCGCTTGCACGTCTAATGGGTTTATACATACACCCACACGAGGATGTCAGCTGAGTAGGCGGTCCTTCAATCCGGCCCTTCACACTGCTGCAAGAATGTGGCCATATGCGTCCCAGACCACCTTCGAATGTGGTTTGAACGATCAGATCTCAATGCATCTTCAATGCGGTTTGGCTGCGTTCACACCTGTATCTAGAGCTGTCCACTTGTGATAGGATCACCCAGGATGCATGTTATGTCGAGTGTGAACAGGGCCTAAAATGGAAAAGAGCTGTCATGCAACTGATTGTGCAAATAGATTTAAAAACAAAACAGGAGCTATATGTTTTTAGAGATTGCCAAAAACTAAATATGTAAGTAGTGGATGTGGATCAGTCACATATGGCTGATACCCGATCCGTCAAATAGGTCTGGATCGGCACCGATACCAATCCAATATCAGACCGGTGCATCTCTACTACATATCGGAAGCATTCAAACTGTGGGGCACCAAGGAATTGCATAGGGGCTCAGCTGATGGAAAAACAGAACAGTGTGTGTGTGGTGGGGGGGGGGGGGGGGGTTGAGCTGGAGACAGATCTATTTGGAAAGTGCAACACTCAGAAATATTAAAAAACTGAACAGATTACGTGCCTGTACACATCTCTGGAGATGGCTAGGCCTCCCAAGGAGCCTGAGCAGGCACCACTCTATATGGTCATCAAAACCAATGACTGCCACTCAAGTCCTTAGGGAAGTCACTCCAGGTTACAAGGGCCAGGGAATTGATCAGTACAGAGGGTCAAGGGATCCAAAGGTGGCCAGAGCTGGCAGGTAATGGGGAGCGGAGGAAGCCATTTTGCAAGCCAAGTCAAGGCTGTGTCACAAGATAATGATGGGAGTGGTGATGCAAGTCTGAGCTGGACTAGGATCCTTCTGAGTCCTACCTTAACCACCAAAGGGAAAATCACCTGGTCCAGATGGAGGAGAGCAGCAGTGGAAGAGAACAGATCATGCTGGGTGGTGGGAATGACACAGCAGAAAGCTTGGTCAAGATGGGAAAATGCATTAGAGAAGGAGGAAACCTGGGCTGAGGTGTGGCAAGCTGAACTGAACCAAACCACATTGAGTTCCAAACCACATTGAGTTCCAAACTACATAGTTGCCTGGATGTTGAATGTGAAAAAAGGAGGAGGGTCATCAGAAAACAAGTAATAATGGTGAAGAAGGGACTATCTTGACTGATGAATGAGTAAATATGGCTAATCACTCATTTTTAGACATCACACACAACTGAGAGGGCAACTTGGGGTCCGAGCAAAGCCATCTATCTGTGCCACACGGAAAAGATTTGCCAAACAGGGAAGCTAGCAATCAATCAATATAAATTTTATTCCAGAAGATTCAGAAAATCTTACGCCCCACAGTTTTAAAATTATGTACAAAGGTTCAGGGAATATCAGTGTTTAAAAGATCCATAGAAGATCTATGTATACAAGACAGTGGCTGCAGGCGCTGTTATCACTCCAGGCTACACTCTCCTGGCAGTTCCAATTTTGCTGCCCACTGTCGTTGCAGTTTTGGATATGACCAATTGTACATTTGTAGGTATAGATTTTCATTCATTTAATGTTTTTGTGAAGCAGTAATAAAAAAAAACCATCAAAGATCAAATGGGGTAGAGTAAACAATGACTAATTGATCCTGTTCACAAGGAAACACCTCTAATCATCTCTTCCTTCTCTCTACTATCACTAAGGACTGTTGTTTCAGTTTTACTCCAATTTATCTCAAAACCTGACCAGGTTCAGACATTCAACCTTACAATATGTCTGCAAAATGCTGATATAGATCTGTTAAATACTTGAGTTAATGCACTATGCAAATATACAAAGTCTGAAAAAGATCCCTGCAATACTTTTAGAATCACTCTGTTCACAAGACCAAGTGTCTTCTACAGCTGCTGTTTCCATCTTTCACCGCCACACAGTGCTGCTACTTCATTTTTGGGGCAATTTCACTGAAAATAAAATCAGATGTAGATCAGTAATAAAAGTAATCAATATTCATGCGTTTTGACAATCATATTCACAAGGCCAAAAGTCATCTGCTTTCACCTTCCCTTTGCCGTCACTAAGTGGCGCCACTTCAGTTTTAGGGAGATCTGCCTCAAAATTTAATCACCTCTACTTTGGTGCCCATACAGTGCCGTTGCAAATTTCGAAAAACTATCAAAAAATTTGAGTTTTCGTATTAACGAGATCAATTCCAAAACTTCCCTTTTTTTGCTATCACTATCTGGCACTGCTTCAATTTTTGAACAACTGGTTCAAAATATAATCAGTTTTAGTTCCTCACCCATAAAATACACATGGAAGGCACATGGAAGCCCGCAAAAGGCTTTTTTTTTAGTTATAGACTCACATGTCAAAGAGTCTGCAGTGGTGGACTGGTGCTAAAACCATATACACAAAAGTATTGGGACACCCCTCCCAATCACTGAATTCAGGTGTTCCCATCAGTTCAATTGCCACAGATGTATAAAATCAAGCACCTAGGCAAGCAGACTGCTTCTACAAACATGTGTGAAAGAATGGGTCTCTCTCAGGAGCTCATAGAGTGGTAACTCTTGAATTCAAGAGTGGTACCGTGATAGGATGTCACCTGTGCAATAAATCCATTTGTGAAATTTAGTGGCATTATAACAGAGTGGATGCAATTGGGAACAACAGCAACTCGGCTGCGAAGTTGTAGGCCACGTAAAATCATAGAGCGGGGACAACGCATGCTGAGGCACACAGTGTGCAGAAGTCGCCAAGTGTCTGCAGAGTCAAGAGCTACAGACAAACTTCATGTGGCCTTCAGATTAGCTCAAGAACAGTGCATAGAGAACTTCATGGAATGGGTTTCCATGGCCGAGCAGCTGCATCCAAGCCTTACATCACCAAGTGCAATGCAGTGTTGGATGCAGTGGTGTAAAGTACATCGCCACTGGACTCTAGAGCAGTGAAGACGTGTTCTCTGGAGTGCCGAATCACGCTTCTCTGTCTGGCAATCCGATGGACGAGTCTGGGTTTGGCGGTTGGCAGGAGAATGGTTCTTGCCCGACTGCATTGTGCCAAGAGTAAAGTTTGGTGGAGGGGGGGTTATGATGTGGGGTTGGTATGGTGGTTTTTCCAGAGGTTGGACTTGGCCCCTTAGTTCCAGTGAAAGGAACTCTTAATGCTGCAGCATTCAAAGCCATTTTGGCTTCTCTTTCCCCATGTTCCCAACTTTGTGGGAGCAGTTTGGTGACGGTCCCTTCCTGTTCCAACATGACTGCGCACTAGTGTACAAAGCAAGGTCCATACGGACATGGATGAGCGAGTCTGGTGTGGAGGAACTTGACTGGCCTGCAGAGACTGCAAGCCAGGCCTTCTCATCCAACATCAGGACCTGACCTCACAAATGTTCTCCTGGACGAATGGTCAAAAATTCCCATAAACACTCTCCTAAACCTTGTGGACAGCCTCCCAGGAGAGTTGAAGCTGTTATAGCTGCAAAGGGTGGGCCTGCTCCATATTAAAGCCTGTGTATTAAGAATGGGATGTTATTAAAGTTCATGTGTGTGTAAAGGCAGGTGTCCCAATACTTTTGGCAATATAGTGTATATTCCAGGAAAGCTGGGGAGTACAATTAATGGCATATACCACATGTACATATGACAGGTACTAAACAGGTGGATCAACACGCTAATTCTGACCACGTGATCAATCTAAACTTCAATACCTAATTGGCAAAAGGTTCTAAAATCAAAAGCCTGACAACCGCTGAAGGTGCACTTAACATAAAAAATCTTAACATTTTAAGACATAAGCCTTTTATAAAAAAAATACTGCAAATCCTATGCAAGCCTCAGTCTGATGATTTTTTAAAAAACGAAGTCAACCAGGTAACATTAGCTTCACCAATTGACGCTAATTGAATGCTTTGATTTTAGCTTTGAATTCTGGGATTCTGCGCAAAGTCATGACCTAAATTGGCATATCATTTAGAACCAGGAAGGAGTGTTATAGGACTCTATTAAAAATCATTGTTCATACTATATTCCCATTCAGATATCAAAATATGTGCATTGACGTGATTAAAGAAACAGCAACGCATCATGGCTTTAAAATTAACGCTATGTGTTAACACGGTAAATTTCCCAGCCTTAAAAAATACAAGATACTAGTACAAGAGGTTAGCAATAAAATAGCTGGTGTCTGAGCCTAGAGGAGAGAGGGGTGTGTCAAGAGAAGATGAAAGGCGAAAGAGAAAAAACCTTTAGCATTTAATGCTAAAACACTGGGGCTCATTCCAGGTTTGACATGTTGGAGTCAGAGGTGCTAAGAGGCACAAAGGCGAAAGTGTCAAACTCCAGCAGAGGGAGAAGCATGAACAATCTGCTGCAGCTACAGAAGCGCCGTCATCAAGCCCCTTCGGCCTTCCCAGGAAAGCATCTCCTGTCCCGAGCAGCGAAGGAGCCTGACACTCAACCAGGCCTTCATTCGGCTCACCTGGGGACACCCCCCATCCACTCAGTCATCAGTAACCATGACTGTAACCGATTACAGACGATAAATAAAACAGAACGGCCGACAATGCAAAGGTTACCGATTAACCTTTTAGTTGCTGGCATGAGTGTTCGTGGCATGTTCTGGTTATTGCACAGGGTCAAAAAAAGAAAAAAGTTGCCCGTCTCACTGGTCTTTCTCTCTTCCTAAATGTGTTGATGATCAAGTTTTAGCTTTAGTTTGATTATAGATTTTAAAATTGGATTTTACAAATCAATCTGAAGGGAGTTGATCCAACTTACATATGTTCATTTGCTACAACATATTTCTTCATTTATCATAAGAATATGAAATATTTCATGCATTTCACAGTAATAATAGGCAGTAAGAGATGGGGCACGAATCACACTTGGTGAAACAATATTGTTGTGTCTTTAAAAATGTCATCCTATAAAACTACCTATAAAAATGGGGCAGGGGTCAGCAGCAGCATCACGATCATGTCACAGGTCGGACTGAATCGCTGACATGTTATGAGCTGGGCCATTTGCCACCACAAAAACATGAATTCTTGCACTAGCATTATGGGTAACTACATGTTTTTTGCTCCAGCCTTCATTTCGCGTGAAGTTGCTTGGCCACCGTCGTTAGCGACAGCCCAACCCCCTCGATGATGACGGCCATGATTCCCCTGCAGTCAACAAACGCTCTGCTATAGCCATAGCGACCATTCTGCAGCACCGGGACCCCTTGAGAATCCTTCACTCACTCCCCTCCAGCTGAACTGCAGAGGCCCCATTGCTGGCCACTGACATATTTACACCGCGAGCTTTCCGAGGGACGTGGTACTAGGTCTATCGACGCGACAATACCACTGACACCTTTCGGACTCGACACTTTCCGTCCGGCGGCCGCAAGAAGAGCCGGCTTGGTCTCTCACCTCGTGAACTTGCACATGGTGGCCGCCTGAAACTTCCAGGCCAGCAGAAGTACGCGGAACTCGGCTGGATCCACGCACAAGTCATCGCAGAAGCGTTCCATGCCCTCCTCCAGGATGGCGTCGTCCTTCTCATCCTTGTAGCAGCTGAAGAGCTCCTCCACGTGCACCAGGGAGAACTCCTCACCGTTGGGCGACGGCTCCTCCCTGCGCTGCTCACCCAGGGGGGCCGGGGGGGGCGCCGTCTCCGCCGTCACCTCCATTGTCTTGGTGCCGTTGGCCAGCAGGTCGCCAGCAGACTTGCCGCAGCCCGGGCCGGCCTCCTCCTTGTGGCCGCCGCCGGCGCTCCCCCCTCCTGCCCCTGCCCCGCCCACCCCCTTCTTGTGAGACTTGCAGCCCGACTCCTTGTCTCCACTTTTGCTGCCGAGCGAGGATGACGGGTTCTTGCACTTCGTGACACACTGGCCCATGTCTCGTCCTCTGCCCACCCCGCCCCTCCCCCCTCCCACCCTCGGCGCCTCAGGTCCGGCTGACTCCGCCGCGATGCCGCTGCTCTGTGCTGGCCACGCACCTCAGCATGCCATCGGGTCCTGCCAGGGAAGACAAGATGGGCGCCGAGTGAGGAGCTGGCACTCGCATGGGCGGCTGCAGATGGCGCACAAAGTTTACTGTAAGGCGTCAAGCCAGAGATAGCCGGGCTGGCTATCCCCGGAACATACGTATTAAACAATTAGCAGAAATACCAGAATATTTCTGCACACTGAAGAATAGAAACACACACTATGGCCACATTCCTGCAGTAATGTACAAAAAAATGGATATAATAAAAAGAATAAAAATGGAGATAGACAAATATAAATGTCCTATTTAATAAATAAACATGGTGATATAAATAAAAGGTGAGAAACAGATGTAGGTTACAAACAGCTTTGGGGTATGTGCAAATAGCTCATAAATAATATAAATAATATTATAAAGTGTGTATGAATATTTTATAAATAAATAAATGTATATAAAAATACAAAAAATAAAAGTCAAGCCTTAATATAGGACTGTTATCTTATCCAAGCCGTCCAAACAAACTCTCTGACATCTTTTATGTTCAGATACTGTCTGGACTACACATGTGCATTAGGTAGGGTTACAGATTTCAGCTGCCGGCCCACCGACATGCAGGCATCTATGTTTAGCGTCTGGCTAAACACAGGAGGAGCATGACAAGCCCCTGAACTGGAAACACGGGATGAAGGAATGGGCCGTTTCTCACAAACCAGCAGGCAGCGGAAGCTCTCTCAACAGGGAGCTGTGGGGCTCAGCAAGGTGAGGATTTGTGCCTGGATGGTTGTGGGTTCAAATCCAGTGGCTGGCAGCGCGACCACATCACTGTTGGGCCCTTCAGCAAGGCCCTTAGCCTCAACTGCTCCAGGGGTGCTGGCTGACGCTGTTCTCTGAACCCAAGATTTCCTGTCATGTCTGTTGCTTTGGACAGAACCAGTCAAATAAATGTGAAATATTTAAAGAAAGCCGTAACATACTGATATAGACCAGGGAGTGAGCGGGTCCAGCTACTTCCACTTGCAAGACCCTTAGATGACCTGGGGAACAAGCATTCCACCCCAACGAGTCCCTGTTCATCGGTCTACGGACTACAGAAATGCTGAGCGCGACATGGCGAGCCGCCATCTGGAGGGTGGGGGGTGCAGCGTAGGGGGGTGGGACGCTAAACTCATTACCACGGCCGCAGGGCCAGCCCGGCTCACAGGGGGCCCGGCGATGCTTCCAGATTAGCGAGCATTGTTCAGACTTGCTCGCCAAACTCGCGCAATGCGAGGAACACAACCACCTTGCCCGCCGTCATTGAGCAAGTGGGTGAAGCAGGCCATCGGCATGCGGTACCGAGGCGTTGCCAAAACAAGCAAAAGGAAATAATAAAAAAAAACTAAATTGGAGCTGAGGACAAAGGAGAGCATTTAATACTTGAGCATTGATACACCAGCAGTCAGGACAAGATGGAGCCTGTGAATTAGAGAGCAGGCCGCAATTACTTTGGCCGATTGAGGAACGTCAGGGAGCGCTTAGGGCCGTCGGCAGATGAAAACGCGCTCAGGCTAGACACGCGCAATATCCCAATATTACTCCTGCGGGATACTCAGCACCATTTACTCTCCTTCTTACCTTCCGCGGGCTGCGTCAGTACCACTCGAGTCACCTTTACCGTCTCCCCCCCCCCCCCCCCCGACTGGCATTACCGCCGAGCCGAAGCAGAGGCAAAATGCGCTGGAAAAGGCTACAGGTGTTAGACATTTGATGGCTGATCTCTTATTCTGCTGCTCTTAGCTTAATGACTAGCGCTAGGCTGTCAGCACTGCGCTAACGGTTCAAGAAAATCCTCTGGAGGGATCGCCGTAAGCCCCTTTGAATTACAGAAGAGGAACGTAAACAAACATCCCTGCAAGCTGCTTGGCCAGAACCCGGAAACCACGTTTCACGACATCGACTGAAAACTAGAAGGCCCTCAGCTTAGAAACGGGGCGAACAGCAGGTTTCTGAGTAGCGGGTTAAGCTAACGGCATCCCTACGTCAAGGGCTCATTGTAGTCATGGGGGTGGGATGCCCCCGCAGCGGCTGGCTGTACTTCCACCTTCCACAGACAGACACACGCATACGGTGGGGAGTAGGGATGCTCATTTTGATTAATTTTCCCAACCGACAACCGCCGTTCGTTAACCGAACATTAACCGTTAACTGATTAGATTAGAATATTAAATTCCTCTGGGGTCGGCGGTCCCGCCGGCGGGATCTGACAGAAATTTCGCCAAACCATTTAAATAACTCTGCGAGGTTTTATCATATACACATTTAAAAAACACCCTCAGAAACCTTGGACGGTCTACTTTTCAAATATATATATAGGTAGAAACTAAATATATTTTTATAGCTTCGTGATACGAATAGAAAGAACAAGAGTGACTGACTTAAGCGTCTGCGTCTCGAAGCGGCTCTGATCGCCTTCCCACTTGCAAATTGCGCTATTCGCATGATAACAACATGATAATCCGACTGTTAGTATTAGATAAAGAAATATGTGAATACGCCCATTGTAACCGAAATAAAACAAGAGCAAATGTCTGGGTAGTGTTTACACCGATCGGCTACAATATAGCACACGGATACGTCTCTGCCGCTGAAGCTTTGCGCCAATGTTTCCATTTTCAGCAGCAAAGCTCGTACCTGTGTTCATGGCTCAGTGGGCTAAGCCTGTGAGCCTGTAATCACAGTCGCCGATTCAAACCCAGTGTATTTAGAACGTGAAAAGCGATCTTCAGCTGAGATGCCACAAAACTTCATACTACTACTAATAATTAAAATATATATAAAAACATTTTAAACCGTTTAACTGATAGTAATATTCGGTCAAAATTAATTATTTCGGTTAACGGTTAAACGGTCAAAAGGAGCATCCCTAGTGGGGAGGGTCAGATTCAAACCCTCACCCGTTATTCAGCTACCCAGAGCACCACCCACCGAACCCCCTTGGCCCCCAATAATGGTAATTATGTCAAATAAAACATCTACTGTACAGCCTCAGAAATATGTCCAAGTAATATAAGCTCATGACCCTATTTAATATTTAAAAACTAAGATGGTAAAAAAAAAATAAATAACTGGGCACATTCCAAAGGCTGGAAATGGGGGTCCGTCCCACCGCTCCCGCCAGCTTGCAGAAACACTCAATTAACAGGGTGGCACCCCCCCCTGCATCCAGCTCCTCCAGACCGGCTAATGACAGCCCCCAGTGTCACGACCTTCAGCCGCAGCCGACGGCCCCGGAGCGCAGCTTTGATGAGGGGGTGCAAAATGTGGAGGCAACCAAACAAACGGCGGCATCACTAAAGAAGGGCTCCGGCCTTAGAAATACCACCACTTACATGGGTCACTTAAACACCAGCAGTATTTATTACAGGGGAAAATGACTATATGCTAATTTGGCATAGGACAATACTAACTGTCAAAAACATTCACAAAAAACAGGGGTGATATCCAGCCCCATTAAGAGGAAATACTCACACAGACTTCCCTGAACACACCGGTCATAAAGAAAGGAGGAACCATCGCCGATTTCAGTGGGCCGAGTTCGGCATCCACGTCGCTGAAAGGCAGGCAGACAGACAGGCTGTTACCGTCACCGCAATGCAGGCTTTCACTTCCAGAAAAACACACTTTCAACTATAATACACACTGTAGTCATGAGGGAAAGGCAGGCGGGGCCCCTCGTGAATGGTGGACCAGCCACAGGAGCCCTGAGTGAGGTACTTAGCCTCAAGGGCCTGGGACACATGCAACGCTAATCATTACTCAAATCCTACTATCCTGATAAGGTAAAATGATCCACTTCCAAGCTTAAATACCAGGGTATTAAAGAAATTAACATTCACCACCATCTTGTAACCTGAAGATCATTCTGCTAAATCAGTGTTTCTGAATCCAGTCCTCGGGAATCCACAGACAGTCCAAGTTTTTGCTCCCTGGTGGGGAGCAAAAAATGCAGACCGTCTGGCAGGGGAGCAAAAAAAATGCGGACCGTCTGGTGGGGAGCAAAAAAATGCGGAGCAAAAAATGCAGACCGTCTGGCGGGGAGCAAAAAAATGCAGACCGGGCGTCCCCGAGCACCAGATTGGGAAACATGGTGCTAAACAATAGGCCTATCAAGCAACCGGCACTTCAGAATAAGTGGTTATACTCTCTGGAGCTATGTGAAAGTATTTCACCACAAATCCGGAGTGTTCAATTTCAAGCAAGTGTTTAAGTGTAAAGCCTCGTCGTAAAAGCATGGAACGGCTCTTGCGAGACAGAAACAGGGACTTGCCGGGAACAATTCTTCACACATAACCGTTTTTGTTTTGTTTTTTTTAACGCCTCTGCTGTAGTCGGTGAGTTATTGCCTGGTTTTGTGGTGTTTTGCATCCTTTCTCCCACAAGTACAATTAGATTTAGAAAGCGAGTGACTTGGCTGCCTCTTCCCAGGGTGGGGCTCTGTCTGCTGAATGTTCTACCACCGGCGACGACATTTGGTACCGTTTCGGAACTGATCACCGTGACGACGCCGCAGCCGCCCGCCAAACACAGCACGCCGGTCTCGGGGGCACGGCTCAGCCTCCCACACACAGCACACATGTTGGAGCTCCTACCCACACATAGATATGAATGAATGCGCTTAGGTCTTCATGTCACTAGCGCATAAAACTCTCCTACAACATAGCTGCAAGGAAGATTTCTCTCAAACTCTACTCTGCGTTTCTTGCCTTCACCAGCCCGTCACTGTGACCCCCAGCAGTCCATAGGTTTTGCGTTACGAGATAGAATGACAACCTTAATCACCATGCTTAAATTTAGACAATGCTAGATGTCACACTAAAGCACCGCAAAATTCATTTGACCGATCTTACAGGAAGCATGCGGCTCCGGTATCAGGTGTTTTCGTGTGGGAACCCTGTGAATCGGATGTTGCATCTTATTGCAAAAATCCAATAAAAAGTGATTTAGCCAAGACTGCTGAGATTATTGGAGCTTCCTGCTGACTTTCCAACCTTCATAGCGTAAATTTAATTTTAAGTGCAGATTCCCATTGGCCATTATAACCTCTACATTCGTTCAGTGGGTCTTGCCACGATTTGGTTGTTAATAAAATATTTAAAATGTCAATCTGCATTCTTAGCACTGGCTTCAGAACCATGTCAAACAGTTGAGTTTTATATTAAAATTACCATTCACCATACCATATACTAGCAGTAAACCAAGACATAAATCGGACAAGGAAAACAACCGAAAGGGACGTTCATTTACATTAAATGTACTGCATGCATGTCGGCTATGTTTATTTTAACCTTGAATGCTTTTGGTGATACTGTGGAGATTAATGTCAAATGTCAGTTTCTTCTCCAGGGATTTTCTCAAATTACATTTAATAAGTGATGAGGGACAGGAAGCTCAGTTTGGATAAAGTCCTAACATCTTACGGAGCATTTTATGCATTATTTACTATATTCACTGAGCACATTCTACAGAAGAAGTGATTAAGGGTACTTTCCACCACACCAGGTGATATACTTTTCGTACAGTACTTTTGGTACTTCTCCCTTTTCCACTGAGTACCAGAAGTGCCAAACCAACTGCGGTACTTTTGGGGGGGGGGGACTTACTTTCTATGTCGACTGCTTATGCAAACAGTCTGTCTCTGAAATGCAATACAAACGCTGTTACTAAAAAAAAATCTGCAAACTCAGGAAACAATAAAAGCAGCAGAAAAAAAAAGTAATGGATTAGGCCTGGACGATATGGCAAAAATTTATATCACGATATATTTCTTAATTTTGGTCGATACGATATAATTCCGATATCGATATGGGTAATATTAAAAAGCCTCAGGAAAAAACTGCCGAGGACACGCACAATGGTTGTCTGCAAACTGAATTTGCAAAGTCTATAATACCTCCAGGCTCCTCCTATTAAAATTATATAATTTTTTTTTAAAATAAAAACAGTACAAAAAAAAAAAGGTTCACTTTTTTTTTGTATTTAGCCTTTACAAACAAGAAATGTGAAATAAACTATCAAATAAATAAAACTCTCAGACTCAGCTTATTAACAATAATATATTTCCATTTAAACTAGAACAGGCTGATTATTCATATACAGTCGAACCCGGTTATGTCGCCGGCCTAGGGGGTTGCCAAAAAGCGTCGAGATAACCGATGATCGAGATAACCGAAAACCAATATGGCAGCAATATATTAGCATGTGCTTGAAATGTATTTATGTGCGTTAATAACTGAGAATGTACATGCACGGGTTTTTGGCATTGCCGCGATTTGTTTTACGCGATCGGCATGCTATAAATATGTACATACATCGGGGCCGGTTCTAGACATGCATATATGAGGGGGCAGACAGAAATGTGAAGGGGGCACATGGTGGCGACAAAGGCGGGAAAGGGGTGGGGTGGTGCTCTGGATAACTGTTTTTGTCATGTAATTGGATTGCACTTTGTCAGGCCTCTGCCCTAAGACCTGTCCAACTTGGGTGTCCCACCTGAAGGCTAAGCTTCTGCTGGTGTAGCTCTTAGGGTCACTGAGGCACGCAAAGCCCCTGACCACAGTAAGGTGGCAATCCCACAGGGGGAAAACTGAAAAGTAAAACAAAAAATAAAATAAAATATTCCTCATCAGATTAAAAACAAGACATTTACCTTAATTGGATGGCCTATATCAAACATATTTGAACCCAACAAAACACTTTTCACTATTGCCAATATTACCAAAACTAAAAAGGGTAGGCTAAGTTATGAAAAAGAAAAAATCAATTCACCGAGTCTTGAAATATAAAACTGAAAAATAGGATCGGTCAGGGTTCATTTCACTACATGTTGTACTTGTTATAACTATGTATGTGACGAATAAAGAATCTTGAAATCACAACGAACAAGTCGCTCAATGAGAATGAATGACGTAACCGACTGGCTAAGCTGCTTCTAGCGCCAAGGTGGTTCAAATGGTACGATCCACACTAGGGGTGTCTAAAATCGTTTTACATAAAATTTTCCTACAAGGTGAGGTTCTTTCTTAAAAAAAAAAAAAAACAACAAGAAAAATGTTAATACCCCCCCCCCCAAAACTGCTATTTTTGTCTATTTGGGGGGGGTCGTGATCGGGGGGTACTGGGGGGTACAGTACCCCCCGATCAAGACCCCCCCCAAACAGACAAAAATAATTCGAACCATGATCTCACTAATCACTATGATTTTGACGAGAGAGATTGCTGTTTCCTCCAAACCTTCCGCAATCACGCAGCTCATTTCGCTTTGCCCTGCCTACTGAGAAACTGGCTCATTTGCATACTAACAGTGATTGGATGTTTAGCTGGGGGGAGGGTGAGTGGGGGATCTGCCGAGTGCTGCGTGAGCCCGCGCACAAACAGAACGCGGAGGGAAAGAGCGAACAAGAAGTGAAACTTATCATCTCGTTTGTGCCTTTTTCAGTGGATTTTTCAGCTACTGTAGTAAATCTTGTCCATATTCAGTTTGTGGGTAATTATTATTTTCTTCCTCAACTTCTAAAAGTTTGATTTAAGGGGGCAGGACGTTTGCTTAAGGGGGCGTTGCCCCAGCGTAGAGCCGGCCCCGACATACATGTTGGCTAACAAAAGGCATACCACCAACTAACAGCAGAGATTTACCAGTAAACAATAAAAACCACCGTCGTTTCTTGATACAAACCTTTAATTATATTCTCCAACACTGAAAACACAAAGATCGCTCACAAAATCACAAAAAACCTGCGGGGTGTACTGTAGTTCGTTTTCACAAAAAGCTAACCAGTGTCAAAATTAAATTCACGAGTCATTTCCCTCTGACGCAGCTCTGAAAAGTATCATACACGTGGTTACTATGGTTTCTTTACAAAGTCTAAAATGCTTTGTTGCTTTTGCTTTTAACAGTCTGCTTAAACAAATGCTTCAATATTATTTATGCTGTCTAAAAAAGTTTTACCTGGATCACGTTTCACAGCTGCGTTGTTCAGCAAATTACCATGCAAATGCGATTTGAATACGCGCTGTTTAGCACTTGTGATACATGTAAATGTATATCGAAATATCGGAAATGTGTTTAAAAATCGTATCACCGTTATCGAAAAAAAATATATCGCGATATATATTGATATCGAATTATTGTCCAGCCCTATAATGGATATGTGGACAAATGAAAAGACCCAATCTTTAATTGCTCTGGTAGGAAGAACAACAAGATCAGGATGGCATGAACAAGCAAAGTATTTTGTATAATATACCATGACAGGACTGTATTGGAAAATGTTCAAACATCGCAATGTGATTTTGTGATCAGTGATTATTTTAAAGCAAAAGAAAAGCTTCTCACACACAACTAGGAGTGATTTAAACAGCAAGGACAAAAAAAAGATTATGGTTGTCACAGAGAATGCATGCAGCACTCATGTAAAAGCAGCGGAGGTAAACTTTAATCTGATTTTTAAGCATATACTAGAAGAACTTAAATAGGAAAAATCATTAGAATTGCAAAACATGTTTCTTCCTATGACAGAGTAAAAATGTTTCAGTGAAGCTTAAACTTCCTGCAGTATAATGTCTGTACCTAGTTGGAGGTTAGGGTTAGAAAAACCTGATCTTAAATCAAGCTGACTAGCGATGTAAGAATTGCATGTACATAACATGTGTTGCTGATATTAATATCACATCATCCAGCCCAATAATATACTACAGCCTCGCATTGTGATGTCATTTGGCACCAATATCAGTTTTTATGCCAGAGGAAAACCAACACCTTCAAGTATTTAATACAGTTAAGCAACATCTTCAGGTTGACTGCTAACAAACTTTAAAGTCAGTTGAAATGAAAGGGCTACCCCTCTCTCCCATATTCCCTCACTTCCCCATCCACACACACACGCGCACACACACACACACACACCTTTGTGAGGACCGTTCATTCATTTCTATGGGTAAAACCCTAATCCCAACAATGACCACCTTAATCCCTACCGAGCCCCAACCTTAACTAAAACTAAACAAACGAGATATGTCTTTTGGCATTTTTAGTTTTCAGTCACAGATTTTAATAAAATTGAGTAACATTCAGTAAATAGCCATTATCGGTTTTATTACCTTATATTTATGTAATAAATATACAAATGTCAATTAGATGGTAACGTGCCTGAAACACAGAAAAAGGAAAAAAATCTGTTATGATGTATTTCACCCAGACAGATGTGAAAAAGCGGATTCCACTGTCATTTATTTTGTTTGCAAGAAATATTTATTTTCTACTTTTTTGGGAACTTTTTACATTAAAACTAAAAATGACCTTTCATAAGACAATTTTATTTCAAGCAATTTCAGTTGTTCAAAATATTCAATAAATAATCATAAATGGTTCATCTGTATTTCCTTCAATTATTTTGAAGTCATAAAAAAATAGTCTTTCATTAGAAAAAATATCCCAGCTTTATAAGTTTAATAAACAGCTTTAATACTTACAGTACAAACCTTGTCAGTGAAATATGAAGGCAAGAAAAACAAAAAAACAAATACAAAATAATCATTCATTAATAGTAAATTGAAGTAAAATGCTCAACTAATTGTAATATTGCTTTGGAATCATATCGCCCAGCCCTAGTCATAGCACTCATCCTTAAACAAGAACGCTATGCAAGTATTTCAGCAAGATTTTATCATTTTGACATAATATGGCAATCTTAGAAAACAAAGACAGAAAGAATATGCTAACGTTAAGGGTCATTTTTATCAAGGTGGCTTTTAAAAACAGAACAAAGATTCTTTAAACCAATCACATTCCTGGTTAGCCATTGTGACATCAATGTTATTGTAGAGGTTTGGACACAATATATATAAAATCTAAATGCTGCCATTTCCTTCCTAACAAAATTTGCCTAATAAAAATCAACACAGAAGGCACCCAAGCAGAATAAAGGCTTTTTAAATACTATATATAATCAGGCTATGTTTAATGTATTTGTTAATGGATGACGCATAAATGCAGACAAGCTTAAGATTTCAAAGTACATAAAGACCTGAAATATTCCCACTTAGCATTTCATTGGCGGGGGCGCAGAGAAAGCCCAACTCACTTTCCAACTACAGGTTTTAACACGGGTGATTAGAGGTACTGGCTAACCAGCAACACCCCTGAGCCCATCTGAAGGTCAGGAACGTCACAGCTCATCCGCTTCCATCTCCAGACCAATGGACATAGTCTCCTCTGAGTGCTGGCAAGCTGACAATGCTGCCTGAGACCGGAGCCAGCCTGGCTGACAACCCCAACCTTAATCTGATAATCCCACCCGACACTGTTCAACCCAATCCCTGCTGCCAGACCGGCAGCCCCACTGAGTAGCAGGGACACAGAGCTGAACCCCGCCCAGCCCTTCAAGGCGAGATGGTCTACAGGAACCAAGAGGTCAAACCCAGAGATGTCTTTTAGAGGTATAACAGGCAAACGTCTGCTTGATGGACATCTACTCGGGAGAAAAAAATCTGAGCAATATGGTTCACTAGAGAACGCAAAACATGCACAATTTTTGCCTTAAAAAATTCTTAGAACAGTGTTATGGATATTGGTGGTAGCACTGCTGGGAACAATCAATGCTGGACCACAACAGAACAAGCACAAGGTAAGTGCAGACGTGCTTAAACTCTGCTGCCTGATGGCGTAATGTTATCCACAACCGCATATCTAACAAGAACCCCCCCCCCCCCCCCCCCAACAAAACAGATGGCTGGTTAAGTCTTCAAAAAAAAAAAAAAAAATCAAGATGGAGATCATTTTCTGACTCCAAAAGCAAACCACACTCTCACAATTCATCAGAAAGCCAAAAGGCACATCAACCCGAAAGTCCCTCACCGACAGCCAGGGAAACATACCCGGCGAGTGGAGAAGCAGCGATGAGCCCCGGCTGCAGATCCCAGGCTCTCCAGCAGCGTCTGGGGCCACAGCGACAGACTCACACGCTTCAGAGAACCAACAGCTGGTGCCTTAAACACATCATTATAGTAAATCTTCGACATTATAAAAAGGGAAAAAAACGCTATAGCAAGTTGTTCATTCAGCCACAGAACAGCCTGTGTTTTTCATACACTGATCACTGAAGGAGAAATCTTCTCGCCATGGGTCATGACTCCGGATAGATGCAGTCAAATTCAGATGAAATATGGCTATGTGAGATTGTAACTACACAAGGCATGATTTTATTAGCGAGAATGTAACCAGCACTGAGAACACTGGGCATACCAAGTAGCATGAAGTGTTCCATAAAGAGGCACTGAGCTCACAGGAGGTGTAAAGTTACCCCCAGACAGTTTAACTTTTCAGTATGAATTGGTGAAATTTAACATGCAGGGCTGGGCCCTTGAATCGTAGCCCTGCTCAGACAGTGTCTGCTCTCCCTGGGTACTGAATGTTTCCTCTGGGTACTCTGGTTTCCTCCCAGAGTTCAAAAAACACACAGATAAGCAAACCGGTGTCTTTAAATCGCCCATATTGTGCGAGCGAGTGTTTGCCTTGTGACAAACTGATATCCTGTCCAGGGTGTCCTCCTGCCTTGTGCCCAGTGCATTCTGGGACAGGTTCCAGGCTTGCTGAGCCTTTGTGCTGCATAAGCAGTTATGGAATATGGGTGGTTAATATTAGTTACATTTCAAATGTCTTATTTATATTTAATTGGCAGCATAAGCCCAGATAGCTAGTCATTGTTTAGAAGAAAAATTTAGTGTTTTCTAAAACCTTTCATTTACGAAACAGGAAACACATAAACTAAGAGTAACAATCATTATTTACCCCTGCAGAATAACATGCAAATTAGGTGGTATAAGCAGCCCAGATCTCAGCACTACAGAAGACAAAAAGCTCAAAGCAGGAGATTCCACCAACCCACAACTAAAACATGGCAACTGGTTTTCCATCAAATGGCACCCTAACCTATCGACCTCCCAGGCTCTCAGCACAACACTTAGGGTCCAGCTTTGTGTTGCCAGTGTCATCCAGTTCAGCCTGTACCAATTTGTTTTCTAGTGGTTAAATAATGATTGCTTTAGCAGATAAACTGACTGGATAATGGACATGGATACACAGATGGTTAAAGAACCCAAGTTTAGAATTAAAAAAATAATAATAAAATCCAATGACTGTTTTGATTAAGAGCTTAACACGCAGGCATGGAACTGGACAGCCAAAGGCTCCTGATACTCTATGTCAGACCTGTTGTTAGGGTGATGTAACTAGTGTGGCTGCACTGGGCACCACCCTCTAGGCTGCCACGCCCAAAAGAGAAACTTGCCTAGATAATGATCGGCTAAATAACAATATTTTAATAATTTTTTCCCCCACTGATTGAATGCAGCCACATTTCATCTGAATATGTCAGTTTTCCTCACTAGAAATCCACTAACCTAAATCCTGCCTGGGACATGTGATCCCATAGTCTAGGTTAACATAACCCAGGTGGCCATGTTACCATTTGGATGTTGCTTCAGCGCTGGATTACAGAGACTTAACCAGAGAATGTCTTGCTAGGAAGCCCGTGAGAGGCACAAGGGAAACTGTCAGCGATTGGAGAGTTATTCTTCATTACAGTGGCATCTGTATTACAGTGACCAATAAGACACGATCATTTTCACTGCTTGGTCAATGTCAGCCTCAGTTGAGGCCCCAAATAAATTGACCCTGCCCCTTTTCAAAGACAGGTCTGCTCTGTGTGTCCCCACAGCCAAACCAGGAGTCCATATATCGCATCTCACACCTCCAAGCTCAACATACTATTTGGGGTTTTCTTCTGATTTCAACACTAACCTGTATGTGGATTGTTTTGGCTCAAGCATAAAAACCATGCACATCACTCTGCAGATCTGCTGCTCCAAAATGGACATTCTGCCAATGCCAAGCACTGTGTCCTCTTGCCTCCAGATCAGCGGCGAGGGAGCTGAATCGATCCAAGTCTCTCTCAGTATGACAGTTAATACCTTTCAGAAGCCTGTCAAAGTTGCGCAAACATCTCTGTATCCCCCCCACCACACACACATGCAGCTGATTTCGTGCGCCTGTCCGCAGTGTCATTACTGCCAGGCTGCCGTCTACACAAGCTTCCTGCCCACCACTGTTACAAACCATACACGATTCATAATAACTCTGCATTCCAAAAGCTGCCATTGAAAGGCCCGCGAATGAACACATAACGTGAACCAAAATCAAAACGTTTAGAATACGTACATCTAGCTGCACGTTTAAGTTTGTTCAGGCTTACAGCAAATCGATCGCAAATAATACTGAAGTGTCAGCTGTTTCAGAGATCAGACCACAGAAGAGAGCTCTAATATCTGTAAACCTAGATCTCAAAACTGCAGCTTCAGCAAGTCTGAAAGATCTTGCGTTTAAACGTTACTTCATTTAGAACTGGCTGTTTTGGAATAACCAGTTACGTTAACGCAGAAACACTGTAACCAAAAGAGGACAACAAGCGGGTCGCCATAACGGCGTCCGCCAGAGCGCTAAAAGGTCACCACCTGACACGGATTTTAGGCAGCAGGATGCTCCGCTGGGACGTCACCTCGGGAGGCGGCTTAATTACAGCGGCCGCCCCGGGGGAGCGCGGCGAGGCAGCGGCCTTTGGCACAGAAAGATTTCCCTACAGCCATGTCAGCAGCTCCGGGATGGTCAGCGTGCGCGCGCGTACGCGCTTGTGCGTTGCTGCAATACAAAACCTCCTGGAGGTTGGCCACGTGACTAGCCCTGCACGTATGAATTAACCCTGCATCACATTACATAGGCTGCACCCATAGGGACAGAATTACTTGTTGCAACGCTATATAATTCATCATAAACATGCTAATTCAGTGAACGAGTTAATACTGATAATTTCCACTTTACAAATGCTAAGCATTGTACCTGCCTCAAAAACCGCAATCCTGTTTTATTTCTAACCACTCTACAAATATCACAGTTATGTGGTTACAACGTAAACATTAATAAAAAACCTCGGACTTTGCTGTAATGGGGGTAAAATGAGGGAAAAGTTTCTCTACTAAAAAGCTGACAAACGTGCAAACAAGCAGGTAAAGTTTGCATCCCTAAATCCGGATATGCTTAACTCTGAAAAGCATCAACATGAAATTTATGCAAAAAGGGGAAAAAAGCCAAAGAGCAAAACCTGAGCATGCTTATGCAGGATAGAATGGTTCACAGCCTGAACGGCAAGTAATTCATAAAATAAAGTCATTGTCTGTGAAATTGGGCCTACAGTCTAATAGCTGGATGCTGTGCTAGCTGAGCGTAACACGGGTCCAAATTGGGATCAGATGAATTACATTCGAAAAAGTGAATGCAAGGAGCGCGCACACACGCAGCGGGCATGCCCAGGCAGCACTCTCAGACCATGAGGTACGAGAGCCTGGCCGCTCCGAATCGGCGTGGACCCCATGATAACTGATGAGACACTCCTCTGATGCTGCATCACAGTCGAGATGGCTTCCTGACTTGGTCTCGAGAAAAAAAAATCAGTTACCACGTCAGATCTCGTACGGATACATACGGCGTCTCAGTCCGATCCCACCCCGAGTCCACGCACTTTTGCAGTCGATCGGTCAGCAAAACGTGACAAAACCACAACACACCCACCGAGTCACACGACGTCGCCGGGCAACCCGCACCGACAGCCAAAAGAACAATTAATAATATTTCAGTGTGTCAGAATGGCGACTGGGAAGCATCTCAGCTGAATTAGCTAGCCGGCTAGGCAGCTACGTTCACTAACCCGAACTAGCTGGCCGACGTCTGTCGTTTTTCTCTCGCATGCAGCCAGAGCTTTCCTGTTCGGTAATAAAACAACGCGGAGATCATTGTTTAGCCAGGAGTCGGGAGGTTAATTCACTTAGCCGAGTGGGTAACAAAGACATTTGGATGTAGCAGGGTCACAGTAAGCAGCTGCTGATGGTCATCTTATTCATTTGTATATATGATAAAAAAGAGTGAGGACATTTTACCAAGTACTCAGCGAGCTTCTTAAAAGTGGTTCATGTGTCGAAAGTTACGAAAGGGGCCGCCTGCCTGAATACAGTAACGCGTCCGTAGTTATGAGAAGCTATTTGGCAAGCTGGGGGTACCCATCCGCACCTTCGCCCCGCCGATCGCACCACATTCTCCTCCGCAGACAGTTCTGTGAAGTTCAAACTACAGCGACAGAAAGTGTCAAAGCTCGTAAGTAATCCAACAGAAGGTGCACGGCCCCGGTAACAGCGAACTTACCTTCTAGACCGTGGTGAATACCGTGAAACTGACACTCATCGCTCCCGAGGCTCAGGCTCACTCGGGGTTAGGCAACACGGAGCAGCTTCCTCATCGAAATCACCTCGTTTCCGACGTCCTTTACTTCGGCTGTGTTACGCGTGTGCCACTCTCGCGGATCCTCATGTGTAAACTGCGGATACCTGACTATAAATGCCTGTTTTCTCTGCGCTTACCCCTTCCTTCCCCTTTTCTCCGTCTCTACGGAGTGGATAATAATGAGAATTTTCCCCGCATCACTTCCTGCAGGGCATCAGCGTCGCCGCAGCTCCCACGGCCTGCGTATTACGTCACGGCAAACGTGTCAATCGTCATAAGAAAGCGACAAACGCTGCTGAGAGGGTGTAGCCAGCGAGGTGTTCGAGAAGCGAACGAGGTATTTTAGACATTTAAACTGTCTCCGGTGCTGTGCTCCTTCGTGTTGTTTTCTCTATTCTGTGTCCTTATTTTATTAACTACTGGTTGTCCCTAAATATCCTATAAAATTGCGAGCCGGAGGGATTGTTTCTTATTTATGTTCTGTATTAGAATATATCAATTATTGGTCCTATTAACTTTACACGACTGTAGTAAGTGGATGAGTATTCGTTACCCCAGAAGTGCTTTAGTCATATCAACTAGCTATCCAATCCAAGTTACTCATGTTTCTTGTTATACCAGACTACATCATTTGCCATCGAACAGTAACCAGAATATATTACTAATTTTCCAAAACTGCTTACTTTAAACGAATAAATATTTGTTTCTGTTTTCTGCAATGTGTTTTACATGCTTTCTTTTATTCTATGACATGCAGCTGTACAGATAATGATTGGTCTTATAAGTTAAAAAGCTATACATTGCCACCTAGTGGTTCTGATTATAATATGTAGTTCAATCTGTACGGTGTGTTAATGCTTTAGAATTAAAATGTGCCCACTTTCACTTATTTACGTTTCTGTTTTTATATTTATTGTGTGGTTAAGAAGTGACGACAATGCGAGTGTATAACTGAAAACATCTCATCTTTATTTTTTTATTTGTTTTAATTATTAGATTTTTTTAATGGCCCACAATGACGCTTGCCACACGGCAAGAGGTTCTGTCACTGTATAGGAGGATACTGCGAATTGCTCGGAGCTGGCAGACCCACTGTACGCGTCCACATGACACGGAAATCGAGAAAAACTACATTGTCCAGGAGTCCAGGACACTCTTCCGGAAAAATAAACAGGTACTGAGTGTTCCCCTGTGGGTTTTCATGAGATAGAGTAACCAAAATAAGTTGGTTTCATTAAGCATAAATCTGTTTGCAGCTAACTGATGCTGAATCCATCAGGAAATGCATAGAAGAATGTCAAGCTAGGATTGAAATTGGTGAGTTGGACTGAAACATCTTGTTGCAATGCTTTGATATATAGTTATTCTGATATGTACCTGAGAACCGTATTTGGAAATCCATCAATTTGCCAACCACTTGCCCTGAACAGACCTGAGATGGGAAGGTCTGGAGCCAGTGCCCTGGCAGCATAGGGCACACTAGGTGGGACACAAATATAATTTGCTTACAAATAACAACTTGTGGCATCTGTACAGATAGTGTGAAAGAGATGAGATGGTATTCCATTGATTCCTGGTGGGAAATTGGCATATTTTAACTTTTATAAGTAATGTATGTACAATGCTTTTTAGTTAGAGGAATGTTGATGTTAACTTCACAGTGATGCACAGGGAGTTTGCTGATGACTGTTTCCTATTCATTTTAAGCAACAGATTCTCAGTCTAAAGTGTCTCTCATAGTACACAGCATAAGGCAAGGTATATTTCATATATAATACTCGACATTGCATGGATTTTGTGCATTCCCACTTGTGACTATGAAATAGTGACATGCATATAAAGAGAGAAATCAGACGCACCAAATTCAGTTAACTGCGTTTTGTGTCAGTTTACTGTCAACACCAGTCTATCAGAACTAAACACAGTCAAGCATGTACACATTTTTTGTAAATGCATTTATTATAATTTGCAATATTAAAGTGAGCTGAGTCAATTCTGTCCTCAGTCTCTGATATTTCACAAACAACCCATTATTATTCGTAATTAGGACAAGAAAAGGAAGTATTTTTGCAAATATGTTTCTGATAAATGGGGCCTATGAGTTATATTATTGAATGAGGGTTGGGGATGGCATGAGGGGGGGTGGAATTCTATTTTACTCTGCTCTTATTCTGATTTATCTGGAAATGTTATCTTTAGTTGTGATATATAATGGACTTTAACATTTTGATATTTTTCATTTTGTTAATAGCTAGAATAAATTCATGACGGCTAAACTGGTTAATATGTGGGAATGTGACATCACAGTTATAGGTGACGCATAACACAAATTAATAAATGAAAACACACTTTGGCATTTCACAGGTCTTCACTACCGGAATCCATATCCAAGGCCTGTAAGTAATCTGATCCCTACTCACAGCACTATATAATTAGTCTACAAACAAGTCTCTGATGATCCTGTTCTAAATCAAATAGGCAAATAATTCTTGTTTGGGGAGGGGGGTGCTGCTGCTTCACTACTTGGTTGAAGAGGCCAATATTCTGTGGTATTCTGATCTTGATGTATCTTTTGATGTCGTCTTAAAACACTTTATGATGGCAGAGAACCCATTAGCTTTTTTCATTTTTTCATTTTCATTGGATAATTTTCCCTTTCAGATCCACATTCCACCAATGGGACTTGCCAGTCAGAGGGGGAGGCATCTTCGCACCCAGGAGAGGCTGAGGAAGCAGGCCAAGCCTGTTTATTTAAAATCACATGATGAAACGTGAAATGGCGCGGGTTGGGGCAGATCTGTTCAGATGCTGAGTCAGAATGTTAGCCCCGTCAGTCTCCTTCACAATGCACTAGTACACACTAGTACAAGTGTATGCTTACATCCAATTTAACTGCACATGGATTAAGGAACTGTATATTCTGTTCATTCTCAATTTTAAGTGTCATATATTGGTATGCTTGTTATAATTTGCCATCATTTGATCACATCAATGAAAGCCATTTACAACGGTGTACATTTTTTATACAAATGATGCCTCTGTGGTATTCAAGAGTAAAATTGGGACTCTTATTCAGGAAATATTTAGATAGAGGAAAAGGGATAAAATGCACTATGCTATTCATCTCTAGGCAAGGCAGCTTGCAATATTATTAGCCTGTAAAAAGAGACTCAGCCAGCCAGCCATTTTCCAACCCGCTCGTCCTACTGGGTCATGGGGGGTCCGGATACTATCCCGGAAGCAATGGGCACGAGGCAGGGAACAACCCTGGATGGGGGGCCAGCCCATCGCAGGAGGAGACTCATATATTCATATTTTAAAGATAAAATGATAACCCTGTACCTTTACTCAGACAACTAATTGTGCTTCATTTTGATGTTCTTTAAAACAGAAAGATAACAAAAATATGTTCCACTTTATTTTGTGTGGCTGCTCTACTCTTAAATGTCTAAAAACACGAATGTATGCCTTTATTTTGGTCATCCATCCTACCGCTACTATAATGATGTGTGTGTGTTTGGCACAAATGATACCCGTGTGCTAATGTACTGGTCATGTGCTTAAACAGGGTAACATGCTTTCAGGGTTATTGATGGCCGTTGTGACAGTTGCACTGTGTCAGGAGGGAGGCGCTAGTCATCGAGCTGGCAGAGACATGCTACGCCCCGGTTGGTCCAGTGCTGCCATGGCCGGTCGGAGGGCAGCTCCATGGACAGGACATAGTTTGTGGAATGGCCCGTAGTGGAGAGTGTTCCCCGGCGGGCACTAGTCTTGTAAACTGGGCAGACGTAGGTGTTCTCATGGAGAAAGGTGGCCATCTTCCCTGGCTTTAGCCAGATTATGGGCAGGGGGTCAAAGAGAATCTTGGGGAGGGACTCTCCAATCACCATGTGGTCTCGGTCCCAGCGTGCTCCCTCTAAGAAAAGGCCCGTCACGTAAGCGCCATCCTCAGGCTTCTCCGTCATGTGTGTCTCCTGCTCAGTCACCTGACCAGACACAAGCACTGTAACTACTTTGATTGATTATGAAATAACTGAAGAACATTATTATTGACACTGCACAGTATGTGTTTCATGCTCATATTGCCTGGATTAACATGCATTCATGCAGCTGTTGCTGACATTGGTCATTATGGGTTTCAAGCCAACATATATATTTTGGAAAGCTGCTGCCTCAGTATGCAGAAGAGTCACAGCTGAAGACAGACAGGTGATGTGTGGCCTTTACCTCAAACTCGAATCCAACGTAATCAACTGGGACGCTGTATTTACGAGCAAAGTTCTGAGACACCCCTGTGAGAAAGGACTGTGTGAAGTAAAATCCAGATAGCCAGAAGACACTGGGAGGTCCGTAGTCTATCCAGTCCTTCGAAACAGACAAAATGAAACGTCCGCATTAATAAAATGGCAGCTAACTAATAAGACACCTGAACTATCTTAGCCAGTGTTGCATAACAAATGTTAATTAGTATATTTGCCTATGGTCCTTTGCAACATTCCGAATGGATATACTGATTCACTGGTGTTACCTGCCAGTCAGATAGAATTGTAGGGAATGTTACAATATCCTGGCAACTTTTCCCTTACCTGTAGAAACTGTAGTCTGGCCAGGAAGTCAGAGACATAGCTGCCCAGCGGTTTGAGGGAGGGGTATGACTTTGCAGCCCACATGGCCGGCACCATTCCCACTAACATGCTGTTAAAGACATTCTCCAGTTCAGCTGACATCACTACCAGGCCTTTCAGGGCTTTGCAGATGTTTACCAGGCTGCCGTGCACCACGCCAATCAGTCTGTGGGGAGATGGTCACTATCAGTGATCTGTCAGTAATACTGTACTGCACTGTACTGTACTGCCCCTGTGGCACAGATCACGTGTCCATATAATTCAGTTAAAACTGTCATTATCAAGGCAAAAAGTTATTTTTGAAAAGTAAGAACCTTTCAGGGGCCTTTTTTCAGCTCAATATCTATGATCTGTTGTATAATTGTCTTAAGTAGGCAGATAAAGAACAATACTGCAGTCTTTGTCGGTAGTCCAAGTCGTATGCCATCTGTCTACTTTCTGTGTAAGTTGAGATCACAGTAATAACATTTTTATCCCTCATTCTCAAACAATGATACATACTTGATAAGGCCAGCAGGGTATTTTGAGTTGACATGAGAATCCTATGCTTATTGAGGTGCTGTGCTATAATAATCTTCGGTTTTCATGCCCAGTGGCAGAGAATAGGATTGATGAGCTGATCCATTTTAATTGCTAACCAGTGCAGAAACTGCAGTGTTTCTGCTGATTATGGATTATTTTTGAAAGCAGCCAAAAATGTCATGTCACATTTAATGGAAGCTGTTAACTACTTAAATACTGAATTATGGAAAGTCTAAATTCTGACTGGACATTTTTCTTTTTCAGAAGAACATGGTGGAAGACAGAATATAGCCTGAAAGACAAAGATCTGTATAAAAAAATGTAACCATACATGAATATGCCTTAATTTCAAGATACACAGCTTTTATTAACATTTTTTGTGAGTAACATTTTTTTATTAGAAGATATAACAAATCATGAACATATAAACCACACAATACAGTACAGATAGTGACCATGGTCGATTACAGATAGCTGATCTTTTAATAACATAAAAAATTAAATGGTCTCTCGGGAATAGTCATTTACTTTAGATCCCTTGTGATGATGTCATAATGAATGAATGATTGTACCTGTTAAAGCGGATTAGCTCCTGTCTCAAAACCGTGTTCATGGACTCCTCATAGATCACAGGATACTTTTTCATCACCATCTCCATTTTAAAATCTGCTGGCAGTTTAGACAGGATGTCATCTGCCATCTCATTAACTATTTCCTGAGAACATAAAGAGAAATAAAGACAAGCAAGCAACCTCTCGGTGTTGAGTAATATGTTTCCTTAATCCAAGGCATTAAACAGGCTCAAGGTTCCAAGCTTTCAAAGTCCTCCGTGTGCCTCACCTGAGGAGACTTGACCCCCCTGCCTGATTGCCTGGGTAATGTAAGCAGCACTCCACTTAGTAGCTGATTGGCCTCCTGGTTGTCTTTCGTGATGTCAGCATTGCTGTGCAGCCTAAACACCCCAGGGTCAGCGCTGATGGGCAAGTTGCGGATATAATCTACATAGGTCTGCAACAGACGACAACCAATTAACAAGGCAGGACTACCTCTCGTGAAATGCTGATAGTACTTATGAGTAGGACTGAAGGCAAAGACCTGCTTCTCGGACCTTATCCTTAGTCACACTGCCGTGGAAGATTTGCAGCACTTAATGTGTAAGCCCATACCTGGTAGGGACCATGAGGGGGGATGAAGTAAAGGTCTCCTTCTGTCAAGTAGTACCGATCCTGGTCAATTAATTCTTTACAATAGAAGCTAGACAGCAAGGAGAGCAGCAGCCGCCTGTCTTTGTCATCTGTGACCCTTCCTCCATAGTTACACTCACCTGAAAAAGATGACGTGAAAGTTAACGGTTTACTTATTGCATATTGTGTCCAGCAACAAAGCCGTAATTAATTTTGTAACAGTGAACAGTCTCTTACCAGTTAGGTAAGTCAGAGCGTCCAAAGGGATCTCATCATATTCATCCAGGAACATCTGGATTTGCCTCATGCTGATTCGCAGATCAGAGTCATTGAATTCATAGGGAATGTTCCATCCTGAAGTTAACATGGAAAGTAGCCTAATAGCTTTTGGTCACCAACTTTACAGTTTATTGTGTTGTACGAATGTGTATCATCGATTACTGATGCACACTATACTTCATTTATGAGATGAAGTGGATAGAAAGAACAGAATATATGTGTCTTACCAAGTGGCCCAAAGTTCCTCCTCTCCTGCACGAGAGCATGAAAGAAGCACAGACCAAATAACAGCTTCTGCCAGACCTCCTGTTTCTGGGAACCGCCGAAGAAGGCGGGGTCAGAGATGGGGTCATTAAGATATGAACGTAGAAGGTTAGCACGCAGGCCTTTGGGAGGCTCGTTGGTCATCTTCACTCCATTCTGTAGAATGCTGACGGGAAACTTGTCCGAAGGGTAACTGGTCAACCATAACCTGCAAGTACAATGTAACAAAAATGAATCATAAACATCAGTGGTAATTTCAGTGTGTTTAGCATGCATTTACCGCGAAAGCCATACGCGGTCACCCGCCTTTGCTGACCTGAACCTCGGGTTGGTGTTTTCAGGTGTGATCACCTCCTCGCAGATCCTCTCCAGTGTGGGCATCCAGCTAGTGGCAAGGTGGCAGTTCTGCAGCACCACCCATGTGCCCTCCTTAATGGCCGCCTCGACCATCCTGGTGGCAATGGGACCTTGGCCCTGGCCCAAAGAGATGGTCTGAGTCCTGCTCCCGCCCATTTCCAGATCATCCGCAAACTTTAACAAACCTGAAAACACACATCAACAGACATAACTGCTCGCATTAAATAGTGATAATTGTATGTCAGATACAAAAGCAAATAACATACGGTAATAGGTGCTTTATATTCCTGTGCGTTGTTTTATTGTATTTAAAATACATTAGCATTAGAAGAGCCTGTTTTTCCCTGTCTCCTGTTCTTACATGCCATGTATAAAATTATTCTATTTCCAGCTGAATTCACTCCTTAATTAATGCACAGCTAACTGTTTATCACATTAAGTGATAAAATCATTTTTCTTCAAACAAATACTTTAACTGTGTTTTGCATTTAGCATGAAAAGCAAGAAAATATGAGTCAAAGTCAAATTTATATCCAGTATAGCAGTTTTTCATTTCATGCTGCTTTTTGACACTGAAGAATCATCCAAGGTCAATAGCTGAATTATCTAGGATAACTCTGACCACCAATTACTCATTATTCTTGCAAATTATTCAATCAATAATCAATCAAATTTTTAAAAATTCTTTTGCATCAATGGAAAAAGACTATCATATGATTTGATCAGCCAATAAGAAAATTATTGAAAACTAATACTAGTATATCAGAGTTGATTATAACTTCCCCATTTTATAGCACCTGTAAAATATGCAAAGGTGGTTCATTGTGATTGTGAATGGGTCTTTGATTCATGAATTACAGATCCATCCATTTATGCATCTTCTATTTGTTCATCCAGGTCAGGGTTGCAGCATGAATAAAAAATATATAATTAAATTCATCAACATCAGCATTTTAGTCTGTCACTGATGGAAGTAAACCCACTGCATTGTTCACAACAGTCAGTAATTGCTTTGCAGATATGTCATAATTAAGTCCCTAACAGTACAATTAGTACTGTGCCTGTGCCGATTATCAGGTGTTTGCTCAACACCTTGAGAAAAGCTGAAATGCCGTTCATCAGACTTCATGTGGATGTAAATATAAATGACGTGATTACAGCAGTAATTGCAGTAATAGTCTGAGTGTATGAAAAATGATGGGCATGTGCATTACCGGCTGTGGGATCAGACCCAGGAGAAAGCACAAATATCAAGGGAGAGCAGCAGCTGGAATCCCTGTAGCTGCCAGCCAAGTCGAAGGTTGGTGGCTCGACAAAGTTCCCGCCCATATTTTCTATGATAAAGTCCTGCACAGCAGGCACCAGTTTATCAGGTCTAATGCAACGGAGCACCACCATGCGGTCCATCCCAACCAAGGAGGCCCACTGGTCTGGCAGTTTCTCCTCATGTGGTTTGCTGGAATCATAGATCTTCTTCCAGTCGTGTATGTTGTGCCGCACATGCTCAGAAAGTCCGTTAAGATTCCTGAGTTTCGAGGCTCGTACAATCTCCGACCAGGACTTGTCTGATAACCATTCAGGGGCCGGGTTTGGCTGTGGATTGTCCAGTGCAATTCCCCCTGTTAAGAGGAATCGCCACACCTCATTGTCCACTTGACCTTCACCCTGCATGATTCCCACTGTCAGCAGCAAAGAGAAGAGAAGCTTGTCTTTCTCAAAGAGTGACCGGCACACGTTGTTGTAGATGCTGACTGTAAAGTGTTCAATTATATGCACAATCCTAGTGTTAAGGTCCTCACTTTTCACACTCTGAGCAATTGACTGCATATAGAGGTTTATAAACCATGTCAGTGAGTACTGGTACATGGGCTCAATGTTAGCAAGATCTGAAATGCAGAAAAAAAGGATGGAAGAATGCTTTGCAACTGGGCGGTATCCAATCCGGGTACCGTCTATCTCTTTCTCTGTAATGCTGGCAATCTTCTGTTTTTCTGAGATTTCTTCTGAGAGTACCTTAGAGGAGGAGAGAACTTTGACTGCAGTCTCATCCTCTAGGATATTGCCCTGGGAAGAAGACAGCACCTCCAGAATTTTATCCTCAATCTCTTGCAGCTGTTTCTTATTTGCAGCACTCTCAATAATTAGCTGGTTTTTCTTCTCTTCAAGTTGAGGTTTCTCCATAGCGGCCACAATGCCCAAGAGTTGGTCTTCCAACCCTAGAGGGGTGATCATGAAATTCAACAAGCAGACCCTGACTGCAATCTCAGGTAGATAATGTGGGTTCCTGAGACAACTGGTCATATAAAACACAAAGTCTTGGGAGTATTCCACTATATTCTCCCCAAGCTTCATGTACTCCACTCCTTGCTGTTTGAAAGTTTGCTTTAGTAACACCGGTTCCAGCACAGCATCCAACTCCTCTCCAACATTTTCCAGCAGGACAGGAATCCCAAACTGGATAGCATTTTCTAGAGTCCTCACATAGTTTCCATCTGAGAGTTTAATGACAACTAGCTTGTTAGCCTTCTCTATGTTCTTGATCCATTTGTTTGCCTGACCCTGGGGGTCTATCATCAAAGGCCATCTGCGGGACTTGGACAAAATGATTCCATTGTCTGTGGAAAAAGAGTCAACAGGCAGGCCTGCTATCTGCCATGTTCTAATCATTACTGGATTCCCCATTGTACTGCTGAGGGAGAATTCTTGTGAGCATGGGATATGCTTCTGCTCGCAGAGTAAGTGCCACTTCTTTTGGCACTCTGTGCGGTAATCCACTGTGAAAGCCCCCAGATAGGCCACCATGCCCGCAGATAGCAGCACGTCACCAGTAAGGTTAATATACTGCACCCCCAGGATTCTGGCAGCCTCTGTCCACCGGTCTTTCTCCCCACCAAGACCGCCGATTAACTTCTCTGCTCGGATCAGTTTCTGTGAGCACAGTTCAATGTTTCTTTCCAGGTCCTTCCTCTTCTTGGTCATGGTATTAAAGGTGTCATTCAAGGCCTGGAGCCTGTCCTCCACCTCCTTCAGCTCTGCTCTTTTCACTGTCAGATTTTGCATCTGCACCGCAAGCTCCTCCTCTGCTTCTATCAGACGCTCCTTTTTGGGAGCCACTACCTTGGCCACACGCTCGTACACCTCCATGGCCCGCACCCATCTGCACAAACCCTCACAGGCTGATGACACATTTTTGATTATGGAAGGCTGAAAATCTGGGTGGTTGATGAACTTCTCCCTGATCTTCTTCATGTTAGCTGCCGGGATGTTGTCTTTATCAAATGCTTTCAGACTCTCCAGGAACTTCATGTCACCAAGCAATTTTTTTGAGGCACCCCAGTAGTCCTCAATCATTTTACCTAGATTAAAATAAAAATGATTTATGCTTTGAAATTTTCAACATTCTGAAACATTAATTCAACCATTTATACTCTTTCTTTTACACTATTTCATGGGAAAAATATTATCTCTGATGTGAAAAATCTTACCTGAACCACTAGGGTCTGGCTTCCTTTCAGGTTTTATTCCCTTCATAACACAGATGGACTCCATGACCAGCTTGACTGGTCCAGGTGGGTTCTGCATGGACTTCACCACTGTGATGTCAGCAGGCTTCAGGGTGTCCAGGGCTGCTAACGCAGCCTCCAAGGCAGGCATAGCTTCTGCCAAATCCCCTTCACACTCATCCTGCACACAGTAATTTAGACCTTAGTGTTTTTCACTGTTGACAGGACAGCTTGCATCCTTCACTTTTTGATATTACACATCAGGTCCAAAAGCATTTGCTGTATAATCATCATATTAATTTAGACAACAGAAATCAACAACTAAGGTAGAATAAGTAGCTGTAAGGCTTTGTCGTTACAATTCCGTAAGCAGGAAATGGCACCTTAATGGCCTTGGCTGCAGCTGCTGCCTCATTAGCCACAGTCTCATCAGCCGACACCAGCTCCTTCTTAACATCCACCTCACCAGTCTCCTTCTCAATCTTAACCATCATCTTTTCCGTCTCAGCTGATGTCTTAATCAGCTCTGGCTGCAAGGCAGTTAATTCCTGCTGCATCACCGACACCTGGACCCAGAGGAATCAGTTAAGGATCATGTGGTATGATTCAAGATCCACAATGTTTTACTTCATGCAGTTTCCACGTAGGATAATAGTCTCGCACCTAGGCTTGGGTGGTGTTACGGTCCATTTTGGATATGCTACAGTATTTTGTAATCATGGTTCCTCATGATAAAATTTGCCATTTGCTGAAATATAGTGTGGGGATCCCCTTGCTTGGTGAATGTTACTGTGCACCCCCACCCCTGGTAGATTTTATCGTAGGGAACCCCCCACTCGGCAAATTTAATCACCAAGATTTCAAAATACAGTAAAACCGTGGATTGTGAGTAACTTTGTTTGTGAGTGTTTTGCAAGATGAGCAAAAATTTGTAATAAATTTTAACTTGATAAAAGAGTGAGGTCTTGCAATACGAGTATTACGTAAGCTTTGTCTGCCTGGCGTCACGTAATCACAAATGAGCCGATGGTTCTTCTCTCTCTCGCTGCGGCAATTGTGAGTAATTGTCTCCCATGCTCAATCTCAGTCGGCGTGCCTCACTCGTATAGTCAAAATATAGTAGAAAAGCACCACGCTGATATGGGTGTAACAATGCAAGTGATGAATCCGTTTAACAACAATGCAATGTCCACATTTGAATTCTTTTCAAAGGTAAAGTGCAGGTTAATTTGTTTTATATATTTTTACTTTATATTTTGTATTAATCATTTATATATGAATATTTTGGGTTGTGGAACGAATCATCTGAGTTTCCATTATTTTTAATGGGAAAATTCGCTTTGATATATGAGTGATTTGGATTATAAGCACGTTTCCAGAACAAATTGTGCTTGCAATCCGAGGTTTTACTGTACCAGAATAGCGTTACTTTTGAAAATAACATCAAAAAAACTATGTAGTGCAGTATAATGTCCGGAAAGTATGAAAAATGAGATACTGCTCAATCCTACTCTGACCCTGTGTTTCTATATATTTCAGAGAACAATGCACCATACTGAAATACACAGTCAGTGTGTCATTGGGTAAAATGTGTCAATAGACTAGGGCTGAGTTTAGGGTGTTTCCCTGCCTTGGGCCCTAGGCTTCCACTAGATAGGCTCCAAGCTTCCTGCATCCCTGTATTGAGTAAGAAGTTGCAAGTTAGATGGATGGAAAATGTCACCTGAGAGGCTGCAAAATCCAGCTTTTGTAAACCTAGTTGGTAACGGTTTCTCGCAGTATCCACTTCTTTTCTCTTTGAGTGAAGCAAGACTTTGAAGGTGAGGATAAGTTCAAGGTAGGAAGTTGGTGTTACATAGTTATGCCTCCTTAGCCTAGAAAAGTACTTTTCTGACAATTCCCTCACACTCTCATGGAATATTTTGCACATGTCCACCACTCTGCAGAGAGAGACAGGCATCTGTGCTTCAAATTCATGCAACCAACACTACAAATAAATGCAACAAACATGTACACTTTTATGAATGAGTAATGAAACAATTCATTTAGAGTGCAACTTCAGCACTAACTCTCTTCTGACGTCATCGTCTAACTCCACATCTGCCAGGAACTTGTTTGCTACCATCTCAAGTGCATCAGTGGGCCAGGCTTGGAACCAGTCAATGGTGCAACAGTTGATCAGCGAGGGAAACATGCGCAGGCGGTTCCTGAAGGCATCCCCAATTGGGCTCATTGCTGGAGAGGAACACACAAATGCAGTTAAGAACAACAATTTCTCAAATTCAATGTAATCGTATCATAGAAACGGATACGGTTGGTGTGATACCTAGTACAATATGTAGGTTGGCTTTGACTCGATCAACAAAATGGTTGTACATGGAAAGAGGTGTGGGATCGATCTTCTTGCCCTCCAGCCGTGCGATACCTTGCACCTTGTCTATGATGTCTGCACGCTCGTCGGCCGGGAAGATATCAGGTATGTCAGCCGTGTTGAGCAGCATATTGATATCTTCCACAAAGGCCTCATCTTTGATCTGGCTGTCACTGAACAGGAAGACTGTTCTCTTTCCCTGAATGCCAGCTTGTAGCATTACCTTTTTCAGATCATCCCTCCACTCAGTCATCCCATAGTTTTTAGTCAGCTCAATCTGGAAGAGTTCATAATTACTGATGAAGGTACTAAGCTTGGTCGCACTCTGTCTGCCTGAACCGCCTATGCCCACGAGCAGCAAGTGACCGTTGTCTTGCTGGAGCACACGACAGATCCGGGAGATGTGCTCAACGGCAAACTTGAACATGACGAATGACATGGGTGCCTGGCTGACATGGTTGAACTCATCCAGGTATAGCTCCATCACAGCCAAGAGCTGCTGAAGGTCTGTGATCTCATCATAGGCCTTGACATCGGAGTCAGGCGTGGCATAATTCCCAAAGAAAAGACTGTGAATGGCTTCATCTGTCATTTTCCCAGCCAGGGCAAGATGACTGAGGAGCTGTTGAGGAACATTGAAATGCTTTGTTCCCATGACTATACTTCTATTAGATTTAATAAGTTTCTCAGAACTTTTCTCAGACATTTTTTTGCTTAGAAATAAAAGAAAGTCCATTACCATGTCCATGCTCTCCTTGAAAATGCCAGAAGTTCTCTCCTTGACAATATTGAAAAAAAATTCTCTGTCTGTGTTGTCTACAAGACGGTCGTAGAACACACGATAAACCTCATGTATCCATAATCGAATCAGCTTGTTTCTGTCCTGTCAATAAATATAAAATATAAGTGCCAATTAGTCATTTAATTCACACAAACTTTTTTTTTTGTACAAAAAAAAATAAATTGGTAACACTGTTTGAATAGTCCGCCTACAGAGGGTATACAAAGTGTTTGTTTCAAGAACATTTCAAGTTGAGATTCAATAATTCATATAACTATGAGTAATTAAATTCAATTAAATTATTCTAAGAATATGTAGGTACATTCATGAATCATTACATATACACTGTATACTCTATAGTCTATTAAACATCTACAGACACAGCAAAACAGCTAAATTGTTGAATCTCAGCTAAGGTGTTGGAATGTCATAGTATTTATGTTAAATAAAACTGTTAAAAAGAAGATCCTCTGTAGGCTATCCAAAAAAAGTGTTACCAAAAATGTATGTTGTTTTTGTTATTGTACAAATTACTAAATAACAGGGCTAAACCCAAAAATAATAGAAAGAATTTCTATTATTACATTAAGGCCATTATTTCCTATAGGGAGAGACTAGAGTCGTACAGCTGAAGTCAAAGCTCAGATGAGAATGTAATTTTTAGACTGACTCCTGTCTGTGCATACCCTACCCACATGTCATCAGCTGATTAACGGAGTAAAAAAACACGGCTGGAAATGGCAGTGACTTTGAGATGTCGTGGTTTGCCACCTGCCATTGTCTGTGACTGAATACAGAAGTGAAATTATTCAAAATCTCTGAAAACTGGACATAAAAAACAGACGAATAATTACTCTTGACAAGTGTCAAGAAATCACTCCTGGATATTTTGAATTACATCAGGCAGGTAACAATTTTGCCTGTTGCTATTATTTAAAATGATAACCTTATGTAAAATGACACAGGACTGTGTAAACCTCAGTCAGATTATCTAATGTCCATAGCCAAACTTTTTAAACTGCAAAAATCAGAATGAAGTTTGAATAGAATACTTTAAAAATATAAGGCAATACTTTACATTAACTGCACCTTCATAATGCCTTTATAATGCATTAATTGAACGTTAAGTGCACCTTCATATTGCACTCGTAGAACATTCATAAGTAGCATGTAAGTATACTTTAACATCCTAACATACCTTAACATCTGTAATATACATTAAAAACAATCATTATAATTATATAATGTTTGTTATTAATATATTAAAGGATTAAAGGTATACTTACATTCTGTTTATGAATGCATAATGAATGCATTATGAAGGTGCATTTAATATAAATGTTACTGAATTAAATATCAAAAACACATGGGCTAAATATTGTAGGAAGGGCAGTATTTGTATCCAGAAGGTTGAAGCTCTTACAATGAACTGCTACAGTATAACATCTGGCTGTAAAATACAATTGAAATTTTCCTTAGATAAAAGTGCAAGCATAGCATAAGCATAAAATACGTTTGTGTGCAAACACAGCTGAGGGCAATGGTGCGAAAATGCTGCAGGCAGCACTTCTGCAGGCTGTAGAGAGCGATGAAGAGAAGCCTTGCCTGCAGATGGGAGTGGGGGCACAAAAGCACGCCCCGTATCACCCTGGCAAAGTCCCTCAAGTTAAAGATGTAGTGGGACTTCGAGGGGGTGGGCAGGAAGTGGCCTGTGGCATCCTTGTACACGGCCTTGGTAGCCTGCACCAGTATCATCCCCAGCCTAAAAAACACAGCGGCCTCAGCTCACATGAATTAATTATGAGACAGAGCTCTGTGAACGGTGTGCAGTGTCAGGTGCACGTGTGGCTGACACAGGTGTGAGCGCTGCACAATTACAAGAAATGGGGCCGCAAAAGAACGTTAAATGTATTACCTGCTTCTTAAAGATACATTTATGGTTTATAATACATTTATATTATAAAGAAAAAGCTGCAGAAATACATAATGTCATGCAAAATTGTTTTCTGAATATTTTCTAAATTATTTAATATTTAAATAGAACCTTTTTTTTAATAAATACAGAAACATTGCAGAATTTGTTTCTTGAATTTGGCAAATCAGTGATTCAAAAGTTGGAGGGTAAAGAAATATGCGGCAAGTAAAATATATGCATAACATACTTTAAGATACTGTAAATGTGCATAATTCATATGATAATCAAAGTGGTATCACACAAACTGCATATAAAACATGCTTGTTATTTAACACATTTTTATAAAATTAGATCACAAGAAGATTAACTCTCACCTTTGAAAAGAGGGATCAAAGCCCTTCTCAAAATGCCAGTCGGTGATGGATGTAAAAATCTTAGTCAGGGTCTCATCATCGAAGGAGTCAATAGCAATGATGTTTAGGTGCCGCGTGAATCGCCCTTCATTTAAAAATAGATGAGTAACCATATTCTTGGATGGTCAATTAAAATTTCACTAATATATTCATTAATATATTTATTAATAGTCTGCTACTTAACTGTGCTTCTATTTATTATTCACATATTGAGTAATTTTAGGAAAGCAGCTGTATTATGTGTAGAGTATCCACCTCTGTACCTGTAATGTCAGTCCGACCCCCACCAGGGGGAGCCATCGCAGACACAAAGAGAACGTCGACTATGTCCAGCCTTGCAGTGTCCCTCTTGTCATACCAATGGCTGTGGTCAATCCACTGTCGTAACAGTTCAATGGGTGGTTGGGCACCGTAAATTTCCTTTGCAGGCATGTTGAGATCATCTAAGAAATCAAAGTAAAAAAAATGACCAATATAATATTGAATACTTTTATGTACCTGTGTATGTGTATGTACAATAATGTAATAATTAGAGTACAACTACATTAAGAAACTAAATTCATAAATACATGCCAATTCCTTACCTACATAGAGCACACACTTCTTTCCCATCGGGGGACCGAAGACACCTTTTCTTCTGCGGTCCAGCTTAGACATAATGATGTCCTGAGTTTGGTTAGCAGAGGTGCGGGCGGAGAAATTGATGCAGTTTGGGATGTACTGTTCTTTTGGAAGCTGGAGCAGGAATCTGTTGTTGATGACGGACTTGCCCGTGCCGGTAGGGCCAACAAACAACACGGGCACCTCATGGGCAAGGTACGTGTGCAGGAAGAAGGACTGGCGTGCAGTTTCCACGGTGGGTATGATGAGCTCAGATACCTGTCAGAGAGGCAGAGGTAAGGAAGGGACGTGACACATGGCTATCAGCAGGAAGTATAGATGTTGGATGCATCAGTCTGGAAATAAAATTAAAAGAGAAACGAGAAAAGACTAACATTGGCCCCAGGACAGATGGTGGATTCCTCCTTTGTGATTCGATCTGTCCACATGTTCCATTGTCCAGATGCCTGTTTGTGGAAGTAGTAGTCATAGACCATTCCTGCAGACACAAGGTGTATTAGATAATGAATACAATAAAACTTTTCACCAATGATGGTTTTTAACTGAGAAATCAACCATTGAACCTCTTTCGGGGAAGACATTGTTCTTTGTTAGCTTTACACTTCTAGGCCGGGGATGTTCGGCGCTCCTGCCTTCCAGCAGGTTACGGTAGAAGACATCAAACTTCTTGCGGCTTTCTCCATTAACAGTGCCCCCCAAGCTCCAGACAACAGCGAAAAGGAAGAGGCCTTGAAGCCACAGTGTCATTTGTGGGCTGGACATTGACTCCGCCCCGTGTCTTCCTGACTCAGCAATCTCATCTGTCAAGGAAGCCCGAGATAATGAAACATGCAGCTCATCTCATTTCCTACTTCTCATTCTAAGCAATGTATGTCGCATTTAGGGCATTGTCCACTTTGTTATTGCTATACTACAGAGGAATTACAGACACTTTGCATGCAGTAATTTCTAAGTTAGAACGACCAGATAATCCATGTCAGGAAGGACACTTTGAGCTACTTCAGGTTTTACAAACCTGTGTTTGGCTAAATAGTTCAGTTCTTCTTGTACTTTGACTAGTTTGTTTCCTTGACGCATCCAGCTGTTTCACATTAACATTATTGTCACATGCATGATTATAAGAGATTGACCAATCAGCACACAGCAAGGACTCAGTGCTTAAGCCAACTCCAGGTCCTTTTGATTGAAATGGCAGTTTATAAATCCTGTCCTGGCTCAAAGTGTCCTCCCTGACATGGATTATCTGATCACTGTATCTAAGTATAATGTGAAAATCCACCGACTAGCTTCCTTCACTCTTGTAATGATAGTTGTTACAAACCCAGAAGACAAGTATAGAGCCTCATCAGGCTGTAGGCCAAGTGTGTGGGAGAGCTCTGCAGAAGGAAGCGACACTCGCGGTAAATGAAATCCAGGCACGGTTGCACCAGCCAGTTGAACAAGTCCTCGACCTACAGAAGAAGGAATAACAGAGCATTCCTATAAGACAGGAAAATAAGCCAAAAATTCAAACCAAAATCGGATTTTTCGGCTTTTGCTGTGTTTCTTGAAAAATGAAGTAAGATAGTAATGTGTCATTATTAGTCTGAATGAAAAACAACTATAAATATAATTTTCACCAGTTCTTTGTGCTCTGAGCTCAAGCTGTCTGGTAGAGTGTCCATATAGGAGACCTTTAGAGGGGCCCAGCCCAGCTGATGTGGCTCCATGTAGATCATACCACATCTGGAACACAGAAAGCAAGGGCCATATCTGATCAAAGCATGTTCATGGCTTTGCAGGTACCGTTTGTAGTTCCCGCTGGTTAGCCTGACCTGCTGACAGTGGCTGGGGAAGCTTGCTCCAGGTCTGCTGGCTCAAAGATGAGGCTCATCTTCGGGCTCATCTGGATGATCTCACCACTCATCAGACACAGCTTGAATGGGACAAGTAGAGCACACAATGCCAACACTTAAACAGTTTTCATTACCATTTTGTAGTCTTTAAAAAAAGAACTAATATGCAACATTCAGTCCGTTATGAGTTAAGTGTACTCCAGCCATTTAGTAATGATCTCACTATTTTTCACAAAAAGATATTATAATTATTAATTATAATAATGATCATTAACTATTCAATAATTAGGAATTATTTAGTATCCCATACCTTCTTGTTGTCGTCTAAGACAGTGTTCATATTTTCAATCCACACAGCATCGATGGGACCATCGAAGATTATCCATTTTCGGTCATCTGATGTGGATACGGCCTGCTCTCGGAAAGAGTTGGCCAGCACCCCGTCTGACCACTCATGGCTGACGGGATCAAATGAACCGTAGAGCTGACCCATAGTAATGGCTTTGGGGTTAATGATTCGGAAGTCCACTGCAAATTCGTCCATTAGCTCGGCTTGGGGTGAGAGAAAATGGACTCAACATCAGCAGACATCCACCTGGTTCACGTTCGGAAACCAGGAAGCACTGGATTACATTCAAAAGGAACCGATTTGAAATTAACAGATCGTAAATTGAACAAGAGAAAATCCAAAAAGAGAAACCTTCATGAAGATCACAGAGCGCTCCGGCAAGGACTTCATAGGCGGAGGTCTTCCCACCCAGGGGCTCTCCCACAATCATGAACCCGTGACGGACCAGCATCATCTCATAAACCTGCGGGCACCAGGGAGGTCACAGCTCAGCACAGTGATGTCCACCATCCCCTAAGCATCTTACTGACTTAAGCTTCTCTTTCGGGGATCATCTTTACAGCGTCACCATGCACCTGGATTATTTTGCCGATGAACCAGGGGACGGGCTGAAGTCGCAGCTTGGCCATGTTGTCATTAATGGCCTGGAGAAGAACCTCATGGTCTGGGTTAGGAAGGACTACCCCTGGGAAGAGGTCTGAAATGATACCCTGCGGTGCAAGCAGACACAATCACCAAAGAAGAAAACATTAATCGTATATCATACTGCCTATGCATCATGATAGCCACCCCTACAGATTCACAAATTTGACATTGCTGATTGTTATTGGTGAATTGACCGTGATCAGTTATATGGGAATATTTTTGGACGCCATGTAAGCTAAAAATATATAAACGATACAGAAATTGATTTGGGTCACATAAAATCACACAATATTTAAATATGAGTAATAGGCCTACATAATATTTGTTAGTGTAAATGAATACTTTATCTTTAATATTAAAAGTCTTGGCTTGGCTACGCTACACAACTTTGTCTCGGTAACCAGCCTCACTCACGTGTCAGCTGTCTCTGTGACCTTGAAGTGAAGCATTTCTCACAGTAACTTTTTAAGTTAACTTAGCATTTTTAACAAAAGACCCAAGTATTTGTGAATTTTCACATTTGTGGGGATCTTCCATTCCATCCTCACGAATTTGAACTGTACATGTCGCTGCAATTTGATGTTACATATCTCACTAATATCATTCACATCTGGGGAGAGCTGTGCACACAATACCTGACCTGGAAAAGTGGCACATCTTGAGCCAGAAATTTAGCCATGTTAACATCCATCAGGGCTCGCAGCAGCAGTACGCTCTCGTCCTCCTGGGGGTATTTCAGCTTCAGGCTCCCTGCTGCTGTCAGGACCGACTTCACTGCTCGCATCCCGTAGTCATAGTGATGCTGAGAGCTGAGCTGCTCCGAACATAGTCTGTAGGTGGCCACGATTTTCTGCGCAAGACTACGGTCAACATAAAAGACGAGAGGGGAAAATGTAGATAACATCTCAACTTTGCTGCTGCTTTTACGGAGGAAAAGTGCACTATTTTCTGGCATTTTCAGTCTTTCGGACAGTTTTTGATGATTTCAACCATACAGTAATGCCCCCGTACCCGCGGGTGACATGATTAGCCAAAATCGTGGATAATGGTGAACCACCCGTGGTTATGATGTGATTTTCTTGTACATACATATGGTAAAGTTACATTGATACATTATGCACAGTAAGACATTACCAACATTAAATTCAGTAGTAATAAAGTACATTGTACATCTTTGTACAGTACTGTACTCTCTGTTGAATGAAAGGGATTCTGACGGTTTTGCCTAATTCTCAGGAGACAATAGAGCCATGAAAAATATGCATCAAAGGATGACAGAGCAATGAAACTCAGGATTTTTATACATTTTTGTAGCAATTTCAGGAATTGTCCGCTTTTCTTGGACTGTGTAACCTGAAAAAAGTGGCTACTGAAACCATGGATACACATACAAATACTGCAAATCAAACATGAATCAGTTAATAATAGGATTTATAATACGGATACCTGCGGGATTCAATATATCCCATTGAGTATAGTGAGATCTCGCCAATAAGACCATAGTCTGGCACCATCATCGCCACTGTGCGGAAAAGGGCCTGCAAACACAGAAGGACCAGCATCCTGCAAATACTGATATTTCAGGTACGTCATTTGTACGTTTTTCTTATTTGCAATAGTATGATTCTCTGCTTTTACGGGACTGGTGCTAAACACCTTGAGGTTGTCCGGTAACTCAGCCCTGCCGGCATAGCCGGGATTCATGGTGATGAAGACTGAGCAGGTGGGGTTCAGTGAGAGCTCTGTGCCCTCAAACAGGAAGGTCCTGAGGTTGCGGGCAATGGCCTGCTGGATGCTGAGGATCTGCTGGGCCACCACAGACAGCACCTCCACCTGGCGTGCAGAGTCAGGGAAGACGGCGGCTTTAATGGGCTCGGGGTTCTCCGCCTTGGAGGTCCCTCTCTGACCACTCACCTCGATGCGGTTGAACTCATCGAAGCAGGCCCAGGCTCCCGACTGCGCCAAGCCTTTGAAGAACTTGCTCATGGCCTTATAATCCAGGCCGTCAGAGCAGTTAAAGACCACACACTGGGAGAGAAGGCACAGACCGACAAATACATAAATCAGGAGAAGAGATAACGTACATAACAGTGACCTACAATTCCTTTAATCTTCTACTTCTGATCATTACGATGAATATTGTAATTAACAGCAATAACAATAAGAATCCACCTGCCTATCTAGTCATCTTCTAACTACTTATCCAGTACTTATCCACTTATGTGGAGAGCATAGTGCCTATTACAATAGAGCCATCTTTCGAACCCTGGCTACAGCTTAATGCACGCTGTGACACACCTGCTTTGCCAGCGCTTTGGCCAGATCTTTGGTGGTCTCTGTCTTCCCAGTTCCTGCAGGCCCCTCCGGAGCACCTCCCAGGTTCAATTTCAGGGCTCCCATTAGTGTCCTGAAATATTGTGTGTAATGTCCTGAAATACCACTTTATAGGCCCTTAAAGTCACAGCTAGATCTCGTTTCTTGAATTAATAACTTAGCACATACATGGTCCGATAAAAGAATATGCTAAATGTTATTTAAAGTAAGTTAACTTATGAAATAAAAGAATGAGGTGTTGCTATGACAGACCTGTAGCAGCGGTCAGTCAGCGGAGTGATGACGAGACGCGGGGAATTCCCCAGGTACTCGTAGCCGTACTTCACGGTGGTGGTGATCATGCGCACAAGCACGTCACCATCTTCCCAGAAATACCGAAGCTGGGAAATCCACTGGAAGTCACTCAGAGAGGAAGCGCCATCCTGGGCCAGCCTTGCAACCACATCACGTGCTGGGAGGGGCACAGAAGGGGCTTAGCATTGAGGGTGGGTCTCAGGGCCGAACTCAACCGACAGTGGCGGCAAAGCGACACCATAGGATGTACCGTGAACGTCGATGACAGTCAAAGCCCCCAGGGTCATACGTGCCCCCCCTGACAGGTTCCCTCTCACCAGCTCCACTATGTCAGCTATCTGAGCATTGCTTTTCTCCAAGTATGCCTTACAGTAAACAGAAAACCTGTGATGTCAAATAAAACCTCAGCAACAAAACAGCAGGATTATTAATTGTGATGATTAGGAAGAGAACATAGTGGTACAAAGTTGATACGTATGGGCAGAGATGAGCCGCAGTGGGAACTCACAGAGATACTGTTCTTCTCAATGGCATCTGAGACTTCACTGGTCCAGAAGATGGAAGAGGCGCAAATGACAACCTGTCCTGGCCATTTCAGCACCCACTTCTTCCTCGGAACCTTCAACACATTTCCTGCACTTCTTAAACTTTAATGAAACTGAACAAGGGGAATTTGAAAAACGGTTGCATGTACAGTACCAGGCAAAAGTTTGGACACACCCACCCATAGACAGGTGTATTTGTACTATGCTCTACGTTTTAGAATAATTATAAAGACATCAGAACTATAAAATAGCATAAATGGAATTATGCAGTGACCAAAAAAGTACTAAAAAGAATTAATTTGTTGGGGAGGGGGGTGCTCTGTAGAATAGGACTCAGAAGGTTGCCAGTTCAAATCCCATGGTCGGCAGAGTGATCCCACCACTGGGCCCTTAAGGCCCTTATCCCCAATCGCTCCAGGGACTGTCTGACCTACTGTCTCCTCTACTCCAGTTTCATGAGGTGGCCTCCTGGGATGCTTTTCCAGCTGTCCTGAAGGAGGTCCCACATATGCTGAGCACTCACTGGCCACTTTTCCTTCATTCTCTTGTCAAAACCATCTCTGGGTTTAGGTCAGGTGGTCAGGTCATGTGATGGGACAATTTGTGACGCAACACTTTGTAGAAGGCTTGGTGTGTCCAGCCATTTGACTGGTACATGTCTTACAAGGGACTTGTTCCTAAATGACTGATGATTTGGCACCTGGACATATTCTTTGACTCCATCATGAATGACAGCTCTCATACTGCTCAGCATCGCCTCCTCCACCTGCTGCAGCCACTTCTCCACCATGCCCTGTGCGAAACAATACAGGGAACGGTTCCCTTTGGAAATGATGCTGAGGTATGAAGAAGCATCAACACCAAAATAGGTGTCAATCAGGATTTATTACAGGACCTTGTTAAGGTGGGGAGCACCTTAAGTATTTTATATTTTGAATTGGTGAACGACAGAGGAGGGGCTCTCCAGGGGCCAATCAGCCTTCAGCTGGGGCCAGTGCCCCTGTTCCCCCCTGGTATAAGCCCCTGGTGTAAATACATAATATATACAGACACAAACTTCTAAATAAAGCTGTTTCAGCACTTGCACATCGCTGACAGACACCTTGGCCTTAGCTGGGTAGATTTTTCGGACGAATGGAACAGTTTCCTTCTCAGAGCTGATCATGCCAGTGATCTCCATGTCCTCTGTGAACTCGAGCTTAGCGATGCCTTCGAAGCACTTCTTCAGGTGAGGTTGGACTCTTAGTGGATCCTTAGTCTCTGAAAGGATCTCCAGAAGCTCATCATTTGACAGGAAGAAAAACCTGCGCGTCCAGCGATGACCAGGAGGACCAGAAACGAGAGGTGACATGATTTCTCACAAGAGCAATAGCTTGATTATAAAAATATTGAATCAATCATCATGATTAATCTGTACCTGCTGCCCTGCATACCTTGGGAAGAAGAGTCTTTTCTGCTCCAGATAAGTGTTGAGCCCCTTTTGAATTTCCTCCAAAAACACATTGGAAGCCTTCAATCTCTCCAGCATGTTGGGCTGGGCTGTAGCTACCAGCACTCTGGGGTCTTTTACCTGCAAACACAAGTAGGTGCCACAACATGGTTACGGTAAAAATCTCTTTTCGGGGTTCAAAACACTATACAAGAGGTGCATAATCAGCATCAAAGCTCTATATATCTTTTGCTCTACAGTTCCCACCGCTTCAGCAATGATCTCCTTCCAGTGGTTATTAACTATGGCAAATTTGCGGCCTTCTTCTGGCATTTGGACAATGATGTCCTCTGAGCTAAAGATGGGCTCCAGGTACAGCCAGCTGGCTTGACACTTCAGCTTGGCATCAACAACGTCCTGGATCAGCAGTAACTTCTCTTCCCATTGCTGTGTGGAGAATTGGGTTCATTTACTGTAGGTTGGGGAGAATCTAACATGGTGCACACATTCAGAAAGTAGATGTGCATCCCACCTTACAGTCAGTCTCAATAGGTTTGATGAACGGAGAACCACGCATGGTCTGGGTCTTGATGATGTGATCATCAAGGAGCACCTGGATGTCATCTACTGCACTCACAATGCTTGTACCCTGCCCCCACAGATATGTTACAGAGGCTCAGAAAACCAGTCCAGGTACAAGGTATGGTTATGATTTACATAAACAAATAACCAGAGGTGGAAAGTTCAGATTCAGCAAATACAAATCCAGACCAAGATTTTCTTTCAACCAACCGGTGGAGTACTCTGCGAATGAAACTCTTAATACTCGAACGGTTGGTTGAAACAAAATCTTAGTTTGGATTTGTACTTTCTGAACCTGATCTTTCTACCTCTACGACTAACCAATGGTATGGCTGCTACCATTATGATTGAATGTGCAGTCATCTAACCTTTCCTACTGGTTAAATTAAAGTCAAAGTAATGTTGCTCTGCACAGCACTGGAACATGATTACTAAGTAGAACCCACTGTGCTGAGAAACCCACTCACCGTGTCTCTGTATGGGGTGAAGACAAAGCGAAGTTCAGCCCACTCTGACCTCATCTTGTCCAAGGATTTTTCCAGGGAAAACTCCTTGCTGGCTTCAGCGCTGATCTCCTCAAGCCTGGAATGAAACAGTTTAAATTAAAGCTTATGTGTATGCCATGGAAGGGTGCTCCAGAAATATATGATATTAAATATGATGTGAGACTGCTATAATGCAAAATGTATAAATCAGGGGTCACCCACATGGTGCCCCCGGGCACCAGGATGCCCCCAAGAACCACATGAGTCACCCATGGACCTGTTCTAAAAATACCACAACTCACCAGTGAGCAGCGTCTAAAATTTTATTTTATCCTGTTGCTATTCTTCTTTAATCACATTTGCATTTATATAGATTTGAAAATGACAATATCTAAAAAAAAAAAACATTTAAAACATGTTTATTATACATGAAGTTTAGATAAGTTTAGGAGGGCGTTTCAAGCTGGTAGCCCTTCGTATGGCTCAGTACCCGTGAAGTAGCACTCAGTTTCAAAAAGGTTGGTGACCCCTGGTCTAAATCATCATTTTTCAGAGAAGCCTATCTACATAAGTTCATCCATCCATCCATCCATCTTCTGCCGCTTATCCGGGGTTGGGTCGCGGGGGCAGCAGTCTAAGCAGAGATGCCCAGATATCCTTTTCACCAGCCACCTCCTCCAGCTCCACCAGAGGAATTCCAAGGCGCTCCCAGGCCAGCTGAGAGATATAATCTCTCCAGTATGTCCTGGGTCTGCCTCTTGGCCTCCTCCCAGGTGGACCTGCCCGAAACCCCTCCTCAGGAGGCATCCTAGATAGATGTCCAAACCACCACAACTGGCTCCTTTCGATGTAGAGGAGCAGAGACTCTACTTTGAGCCCCTCCTGAAAGAAAGTCTGACCTCCTTACCCTCTCCGAGGCTTAACCCAGCCACCTTGCTGAGGACACTCATTTCGTCGGCTTGTGTCCACAATTTTATTATTTCGGTCACTACCCAGAGCTCAGTTCCCTCTTCACTAAAGCAGAACAGTACAGCATCCACATTACTGATGACGCTGCACTGATCCATCTGTCAGTCTCCTGCTCCCTTTTTCCCTCACTCATGAACAAGACCCTGAGATACTTCCTGCTTGAGGCAGTAACTCATCCCCCACTAGGAGAGGGCAATCCACCCTTTTCCGGTCGAGAACCATGGCCTCAGACACCAAAAAATTTTGTCCATAAATGTTATCAACAGAACCGGTGACAAAGGGCAGCCCTGACAGAGTCCAACACTCACTGGGAACGAGTCTGACTTACAGTTGGTAATGTGAACCAAGCTCTCATTCTATTTTTACAGGGATCTGATGGCCCACAACAGTGGACCCCATACCCCATACTCCCCACAGGACCCCCTGAGGGACATGATTGTATGCCTTTTCCTAGTCCACAAACCACAAACTACCATTGAACCCGTCAGAATCCGTGTTAGGGTGAAGAGCTGGTGTTTGACACGTACGCACAGACAACTGCTAAGAGTCCGTCTCCCGACAAAAAGTCGAAGGGAGGCGACTCTCTCATCCCACGGGGTAAACTCCAATGCACTGGTACCAAACCGGGGGCTATAAGTAGCCCCACCCCTGTCTGGAGCCTCTCACCAAGGGCAACTCCAGAGTGGAATAGAGTTCAGACTCTCTCCAGGAGTTCTAGAGCCTGAGCCATGTGTTGACATGAGCCCAACTATATCTAGTCAGTTTCTCCCTACCCCCACCCCAGATTAGGTTCCTTTTCCACCAGAGAGGTTACATTGCATATACCAAGAGCCAGTAGCCAACGATTGGTCCACGAAGGACCCTGCCTTTGACTGGCACCCGATCTACATTGCACTCGACTCCCACGGCTTCCCCTGTAGGTGGTGGGTCTTTAGGGGGATGAACCCATGTTACCCCTTCAGGCTATGCCTGGCTGGGCCCCATGGGTGGAGGCCCAGCCACCAGGTGCTTGCCTTCAAACTCCCGCCCCAGGCCTGGCTCCAGGGCGAGGCCCCGGTCTTCCCAATTCAGGCAAGGTAACATGGTCCTTATTGTCATTGATCATAGGGGTCTATGTGAACCTCACTGAGTCTGGCCACCCACCTAGGACCAGTTTGCCTTGGGAGACCCTACTAGGGGCAACTGCCTCTGACAACATAGCTCCTAGGATCATGGAGGCACACAAACCCCTCCACCACGATAAGGTGGTGCTTCATAAGTTATATAAGCTAAAGAAAAAAAATGTCAGGTGGCCAGGTCATGTGATGTGACATTATCGCTCTGCTTTGTATGTAGCTTGGTGTGTCCAAACTTTATATAACTAATATAGTGAATATACACTCACCTAAAGGATTATTAGGAACACCATACTAATACGGTGTTTGACCCCCTTTCGCCTTCAGAACTGCCTTAATTCTACGTGGCATTGATTCAACAAGGTGCTGAAAGCATTCTTTAGAAATGTTGGCCCATATTGATAGGATAGCATCTTGCAGTTGATGGAGATTTGTGGGATGCACATCCAGGATGCACATCCAGGGCATCCCAAAGATGCTCTATTGGGTTGAGATCTGGTGACTGTGGGGGCCATTTTAGTACAGTGAACTCATTGTCATGTTCAAGAAACCAATTTGAAATGATTCGAGCTTTGTGACATGGTGCATTATCCTGCTGGAAGTAGCCATCAGAGGATGGGTACATGGTGGTCACAAAGGGATGGACATGGTCAGAAACAATGCTCAGGTAGGCCGTGGCATTTAAACGATGCCCAGTTGGCACTAAGGGGCCTAAAGTGTGCCAAGAAAACATCCCCCACACCATTACACCACCACCACCAGCCTGCACAGTGGTAACAAGGCATGATGGATCCATGTTCTCATTCTGTTTACGCCAAATTCTGACTCTACCATTTGAATGTCTCAACATAAATCGAGACTCATCAGACCAGGCAACATTTTTCCAGTCTTCAACTGTCCAATTTTGGTGAGCTCATGCAAATTGTAGCCTCTTTTTCCTATTTGTAGTGGAGATGAGTGGTACCCGGTGGGGTCTTCTGCTTTTGTAGCCCATCCGCCTCAAGGTTGTGCGTGTTGTGGCTGGACAAATGCTTTGCTGCATACCTCGGTTGTAACGAGTGGTTATTTCAGTAAAAGTTGCTCTTCTATCAGCTTGAATCAGTCGGCCCATTCTCCTCTGACCTCTACCATCAACAAGGCATTTTCGGCCACAGGACTGCTGCATACTGGATGTTTTTCCCTTTGCACGCCATTCTTTGTAAACCCTAGAAATGGTTGTGCATGAAAATCCCAGTAACTGAGCAGATTGTGAAATACTCAGACCGGCCCGTCTGGCACCAACAACCATGCCATGCTCAAAATTGCTTAAATCACCTTTCTTTCCCATTCTGACATTCAGTTTGGAGTTCAGGAGATTGTCTTGACCAGGACCACACTCCTAAATGCATTGAAGCAACTGCCATGTCACTGGTTGATTAGATAATTGCATTAATGAGAAATTGAACAGGTGTTCCTAATAATCCTTTAGGTGAGTGTAAATACTAAATACTAAAACAAACATGCCTCAACAATAATAATCCACTGGTATATTTATAATATTCCTCACCTTCCTCACCCACCAAATGATTAATGTGACCAGTGTATTTTACCAGTGGCCTTAGTTATGTTTTGGTGCTGTTGTGCATTGCTTATGATGATGAGAAAATCCAGTATGAAGCATCAGACATACTTGTCAGCAAATTTGGACAGGCCCAGCTCCACCATGTTCAGCAGCGACGTGTCCTCATCAGGCTGCACAGTGTAGCCCGCAATGGCACTGATCTGAATACGGAAATCAGCACAGATTATTCAAGTAATTCAGGAAACTCCACAAGTTTCAAAATGAAACAAGCCGTAGAAACAAGTGATAGATCCTGTATGCACTGACCTTTTCCCAGTGTCGGCCTTTGATGCCAGGATTGCAGATGGTGGTAAGTATTGGGAGGTGCTGTTTGAACTTTTCAATCTTGATCCTGAAGCTGTCTGCAACTCGTCGGGGGCCAGGCAGGTCCGCAAAACTTTTGGTCAGCTTGTACATGGTTCGCCACATGTTGCCCAGCTCCTCAGAGATCTCCTCGGCGTTCAAGTGTACGAAAGGACCTGGTTGGGATTCGAAGGTGGGAAACCAATTTCTAATTAAAGCTAGCTAAAGATTATTTAGATTAGGTAGAACAGATTAGTACTCAGACAATGAAGTTTGCCATCTAATCTGAAAGTGCAAACTGTGCAACAGTGCTAGAATCAGAAATCAGAAATAGATAAGATTTGAATCCCCCAAGGAATACAATGCTGTGGTTACCGACAGCACATCCAGGTATGAAGTGGGGGTGCAGTGCATGTTATGAGCAGGTTTGACTGAAGATTTGTGGTTCTGCTGGGAGTTCAGCATGGAGGCAGCTGTGGGGAAGATGCTGTTCCTCAGCCTGCTGGTGCAGAACCGAAGGCTTCTCCACCTCCATCGAGACAGGAGCAGGTACACAGTCTACTTGTACCTTAATTTATTAAGTCTAAGATTACGGAGATTATCCATCCATCCATTTTCTAAAACCGCTCGTCCTATTCAGGGTCGCGGGGGACCCGGAGCCTATGGGCACACGGCAGGAAACAACCCACTGCAGAGCATGCTAACACACCATTCACTCACACACGCACACCTACAGGCAGGCAGGTAACTCCAGTTAACCTCAGAATGTAAACCAGAGCACCCGGAGGAAACCCCATGGAGACACGGGGAGGACAATTAGTCTTCATGCCTTCTCATCCAATGTCCATTGTTGTGGTGATTGAGTCCATCCATTATTTTGCAGCTTACTCTCTTCCTCTTTTACCTTCAGCTTTTCCAAGCAATTAGGAGACTCTTCTTATAATGTTGGCAAAATAAGAAAAATTCAGTCTGGTCATCTGCGTGAAAGTTCAGGCTTGATGTAATGAAATAACCACTTCAAAGGCCTCAGTATCCCTCCTGTCGTGCCGCTTCATTTTCCAGTGACAGAAAATGTTGTTCTTAGAGATACAGCACAACTTTTGAACATGTTTTCCTAGGTCCTTCATCACCGCTCTGTGACATACTTCATGAAACTAAATGCTTCATCCTTTGTTGTTGATCATTGTTCCTTGGAGACAAAGGCTGTTTATAACCTTCATGTCTTCACCATGTCCGCTAAAGTTACATGCAATTCCTGTGGTTTTACACTTTATTTTCTTTTCACTCCCAGCTGTTCCTTGACTTTACACCGTATTGAAATGGAAATGTTTCTTTCACCAGTCTAGAGTCTATACTGTCTATACCTCCAATCTATATTCTGCATTAAAGTTCAATAGAAACAATGACAGAATCCTGGTAACTCCTTTACCAATAATTGGTAACTCCTTTACCAATAAGGAACCAGTCAGATTCTCCATATTGCCTCCTAATTCTTCACAAAGCTATCCTACATCCGTTACCCTGAGAATATTGTATAGCTTTGACATGGTCAGAATCATTGTGGTATTCCTTAGTTGCTTAAAATTATAAATGAACCAAAATGCTCAGGATGCATTTAGATTTGTTTACCATTCATCCAAAACTCCGATTTGTTTTGGAAGTTAAGGGCAGTGGTCCAGAGGTGGTCATAGGGTTGCTTGTTGGCTAGAAGACTCTGCAGATCAAGGCATTGGGTCTGTTCTTTTCCCAAGAGATTCTCCTCCTTATTTATGTCCTGAAGGAACACATGAAAAACATTTTCAGCTTGATCTCAATCAGTGTTGCACAAACTTCTGGAGTCAGAAGGATAGTATCACTCTTGACCTCGAGCTCCGCCACTGCAGCATCAAGAAAGGCTGCTACTTCACTCAGTTTCTCCACATTATGCTTCATCTCTTCAAGGCTCATTAGCTCCTTCCTTTTGAATGCTTCAACATCTTTGCTGATAGACTGTAGCTTCTGAACAAACTTGGAGATCCTGAGAAAAGGGAAAGCCAGTTTGATACAGTTCATAACTTCATGTGCCTGTTTTATTCCTGTGCAACAATGCAAGCGATTCCCAGACAGGCAACTTATCCAGTCTGTGAAGCGGCATAATTACCTGGTAAGGATGACATCTTCAGTGCGATCCCTACATGTGGCCAGGCGGCTTTTGTTAAGTTCAAACACGGGGAGGATCTTCTCTGGCCATCTGAACAGGCTGCTGTTCAGCTTCAAGTCCTCATCTGGAGAGAAAGACGTAATAGCTCAGGTCCACGATGCATTACTGTCTCTGTGTCAGATTTAGGAAGATGCAGGAGCCCTCAAAGGACAGATCCAGATGCATTTGATTCAGGATTTCCAACTTTGGTCAGGTGGCTGGCATGAGATTTTCAATTTGAGACAATTCTGCACACACATGCACATGTGCTTACGTTTATGTTACAGTTTTAATACCTTGTAAATACAGCCGTGGCCAAAAGTTTTGAGAATGACACAAATATTAATTTTCTCAAAGTCTGCTGCCTCATTTTTGGCAATTTGCATATGAAGAGTAATCAGATGAATTGCAATTAATTGTGAAGTCCCTCTTTGCCATGAAAATGAACTTAATCCCAAAAAACCCATTTCCACTGCATTTCAGCCCTGCCACAAAAGGACCTGCTGACATCATTTCAGTGATTCTCTCGTTAACACAGGTGAGAGTGTTGACGAGGACAAGGCTGGAGGTCACTCTGTAATGTTGACTGAGTTAGAATAGCAGACTGGATGCCTTAAAAGGAGGGTGGTGCTTGAAATCATTGTTCTTCCTCTGTTAACCATGGTTACCTGCAAGGAAACACCGGCAGTGATCATTGCTTTGCACAAAAAGGGCTTCATAGGCAAGGATATTGCTGCTAGAAAGATTGTACCTAAATCAAATCAACCCAAATCAGGGAGCCCAAGAAAGTCCAGCAAGCGCCAAGTCTGTCTCCTAAAGTTGATTCAGCTTCACACAGTGAGGCAAAGACTTTTAGAGGATGGCCTGGTGTCAAGAAGGGCAGGGACAGACTGATATTCTGCAAAAGGTACAGGGATTGGACTGCTGAGGACTGGGGTAAAGTCATTTTCTCTGATGAATCCCTTTTCCGACTGTTTGGGGCATCCGGAAAAAAGATTGTCCGGAGAAGAAAAGGTGAGCACTACCATCAGTCCTGTGTCATGCCAACAGTAAAGCATCCTGAGACCATTCATGTGTGGGGATGCTCACTCACAATTTTGCCTAAGAACACAGCCATGAATAAAGAATGGTACCAAAACAACTTCTCCCAAATATCCAAGAACAGTTTGGTGATGAACAATGCCTTTTCCATGAGGATGGAGCACCGTGCCGTAAGGCAAAAGTGACAACTAAGTGGCTTGGGGAACAAAACATCAACATTTTGGGTCCATGGTCAGGAAACTTCCCAGATCTTAACCCCATTGAGAACTTGTGGTCAATCCTCAAGAGGTGGGTGGACAAACAAAATCCCACAAATTCTGATCAATTCCAAGCATTGATTATGCAAGAATGGGCTGCCGTCAGTCAGGACTTGGCCCAGAAATTGATTGACAGCAGGCCAGAGCGAATTGCAGAGGAAAAAGAAGGGTCAACACTGCAAATATTGACTCTTTGCACAAAGTTAATGTAATTGTCAATAAAAGCCTTTGACGCTTGTCAAATGCTTGTAGTTATACTTCAGTAAACCACAGAAACATCTGACAAAAACATCTACAAACACGGAAGCAGCTTTGTGAACTCTGTGAAAACCAATACTTGTGTGATTCTTAAAACTTTTGGCCATGACTGTATTCTGTAGGGTTTAAAAACGACCCCAACACTTTTGATGGAGCTAATTTTAGGTTTATAATGGATAGATTTGTTGTGTAAATGTGAGAGTCTGAAAGCGGTAGTGTCACGCCTGATATGTGAGAGTCGGCAATCCTGTTGATTTCCGTCACACATACTAGAGAAGGTGGCAAAGTCCAGCAGAAAATGGAGCCGTTTAACCGCTTCACTGATTTCGTCCCTCAGCTGATGGACAGTTACTTCGGTGGTGCGCTTCAGGTACTGGTCCAGGGTCACCAGCTCCTCCGTGTTACTTGGGACCCCGCTAATAATCTCAGCTATTTCCTCATAGCGTCGGCAGATACTGCAACATACATGTGCCAGCAGTGGTAGATGAGACTGAGCAGACAGCTGATGCAGGAGCATAGATATAGCACATTCGAACACAAGCAAAAACACTACATTACTACATTAAATGCAATGATAAAAACAGCCTTAGCATTAAACTGTTTACATCAATGCTGAACATTATACTTATGCAATTAAAAAAGAAGATTGATTATGCATGCTCATACTGTAATATGGAAGTGCTGAGTCCATGGAATGCGAGGTCTATAAAGATGCAGTGATTTAGCGGCTACTACAAATTCGGGGAGTGCTGAGCCGCCGCATGTACATGCTCCGCCATCTTGAAATTGGCTTGCAAAGCAGCATATGTAGGCATAATGTGCTTAAGTCTTGTATGTACAGTACAGTTTATATTCTTAGTTTTTGCACGTATATTTTTTATTTTTAGTTTGCACTTTATTTTTATAAGAGCTCCTCCTGAATTTCACTCAACAAACTGACATCTAGAATACCTAAGGTCTACAAGGGTGTGATTGCTGCAGATGGAGGACTCTGATGAAAGCAGTTTGAAAAACACAATTATTATACTAAAATTTCAAAAATGATTATTTCTAACTTTGTCAATGACTATTTCCTATTTATTTAGTAGGGGTGTAATGGTGCACAAAAATCACGGTTCGGTACGTTTCTCGGTGTAGAAGTCACGGTTCGGTAAGATTTCAGTACAGTGGAGATAAAAGAAATAAAACATAAATTGCTTCTTTTTTTCTGTCATGCCCTGCTCATCCAATCCTCCTGTGTGCCACGCCCCCTCATTGACCTCGTGTGGAATCCCCGCGTTTACCAGCTGTTTCTTGTTATTTCCATTAAGTCCAGTGTATTTAAGTCCATATCATAGTATGTTTCCCTAGGTCTGTCATTGAAGTCTAGTGTTGAAGTCTGACGTCTTATGGCAAAGTTGACACTGGGACGTTTGCACGCATGCGTAACAGCGCGGCTTCATTCACCCCTTTCCGAATGTTGCTCAGGGAAACATTCAAACACACAATGGTTCTGCATTTGCTGCATTCGGTCTGTATATATGTGTACCGAACCTAAAGACCCATACCGAAAATTTTCAGTACAAATACATGTACCGTTAACCTCCTATTATTTAGCTATACTTCCTATTCAATCTCATTTCACCTCTGTTTTCATGGGAAACCCCAATCTTTTGAACAGTAGTATATATGGCATTGATCAAATAGAGTGTGTATATAATGGGGGTCTGCATATGGCTCTATGAGTTAGGAATGTGTGCCCCTCATCAGAAGGTGATTGGTTCAAATCCCATGTCTGGCAGAGTGATTTCACCAATGAGCTCTAGAGCAAGGCCCTTAATCCCAATTACTCCAGGGGCTAGCAGACCCTGCTTTCTTAATTGTCTGTGGCTTTGGATAAAAGCTAATTAATTAAATTCAACCTATTCTGGGTTATATTGTGAGAAATGACACTTATTGCACTAATGCTACAGGTACAGCTGAATGGAGGGAGGCCCTTACCATTTGTTGAACGCTCTGTTCTCCTCCACTTTGAACATGACCAGCCTCTCTTTCAGCCTCTCAGCACGACTGCAAAGTTCCTTATTAACGCCCGAGGCATCCAGGCTGAACGCAGCCAGGGGGATAGTGCTGCGCAGACCGGTGATTTCTTCACACAGCTGCTCAATGCTTTTAATTTTCTGTGACCCAGAGAATTTACCCACAATTTACAACGCACTGCTGTAGTTCAGAATTACATTAAGATAATTAAATGATGTTCTGTTCTTTCAGGTTGTAATCCTCCTGGGTCAGAAAGCATACCTGAGAGAAAACTTCAAGAGAATGCTTGTCTTTAAGGAAGAAATCGACGTCTTGATTAGCACTGCTGTTAAGTAGACTGCTGAATTTGTCGTAAACATTCAAATACCTGCCGATTGAAAGGTAATAAGACTGGTAGTAAAGTATTATGTGATTTCAGGAGATATACAACATTCTCTAAAGCGCTCTCTATATATGCCCTGGATCAGCGTAACATATACACTCAAAGATTAGAAGGCTGAGTGACTAGTTAGTCACAGACCTGAAGTGATATCGCTGAGATCTATATAGGCACAGTGACATTGTTGTAGTGAAGAGTTCTAGCTGTAATACGTCATGGAAGCTCTTGCAGTACCGTTTGGGTCCTTCTATGTTCTTCTGGAAGACCTCCATGGTTCTGTTCACCAGCTCAGTGACCAGCAGCTCATCTGGCCTGACTGTGCGGAGAGTCATGTCAGGTGTCTGGATCTCGGGAAACAGCTCACATTCCACCTGTGTGCAAAGCATCACAACACAGACCCCTCTGCTAATCCATATATTCATAACAACTGCTTGAGTGGGGATAAGTGTCCAGATTAAAAGTGAAATAAAGAATTCTAAACTTCATATACAACTGATTCAATAGCTTTTAGAAAGTTATATCACACAATCAATCAATCAATATAGCACTGTTTTAACCACAGGGTTACAAGATGCTTTACGGACATTTAAAAGAAAGGAATAAAAATAAGCATACACAATAAATAAATAAAAATAGAATCAGTTTTCAAAAATAAATAACAATAAGATACCATCAAAACGCGGAAAAGGCATTGATGAAAAAGCTTGATGCGCCTTAAGTGGATAGGAACAATAATAATTGTATTAATTGTAGTTTACTTATTTACAACTTGGTAACAAGCTAATACCTAAATATCAGCTGAAACCTTTTTCCAGACTGAAAGACTAGGCTGTGCAGTGATGGAGTGAGCAGGCACAGTACCCTGGACAGACCCTCTGCGCTCCTGATGACCTCCATGAAGCCCGTGTGAATCATCTCCCAATAGTCTTGCAAGCAGGGCTGGAACACAATGTGAGGCTCCTCAACCTTTACATGTATGGTGAGCAGCTGCGGCTGCGTGAGGCTCAGATGATCGCAGTCCTTGCCGAAGTCATTCCCCCCCTGGCAGGCAACATCAGTGACACGCGTCAGTCGGTGCTACAGTGCCGGCCGGGGGGAGCGTCTCAGTGTGGCTCTCACATTATGCATTAAGAAGACACTGGAATGCGCAGATGTTTGGGTAAATACTGTAAGGACAGAGTGCCATCTCTCCTCTCATACGCTTGGTGGGAGGGGCGGCTATGAACAATCAAAAGCAGTTATAAGAAAGCATACAGACGTGCCTGGTGCAGCAAGAAGAAGTCCAGCAGCTCCTGCAAGGAGGCGATGACCAGGCTGCGCAGCTGCAGAGACATGAGGGCAGCTGCGCAGGAGAAGAACTCCTGGGCGGAACCTGGGGCCTCCAGTTCACTAGGGGGCACCAGCGTGAGCCAGCAGTCTTTATGAGTGATAAAGAGAGAGGCACATCTGGGCAGCCATCTGTATGGGGGATGACATCCAGATCTTCGCATTAAAAAATACATGCTTGTAAATTTTATAACCACAGATGTGAATCTGCTTAATAGAAACGACGTCCCATCATGCAACACATGTGTCAAACACAATCATGCCAACGTGGGATGAAATGATCTGACTGCATTAGCTGAGGAGTGACGCTGTCGCTCACGTGCTGAGCAGGGCGTCCCTGGCTGTTTGGCTCTGTCTACGGAGCTCAGTAGCAAAGTCTTCAGGGAGCAGTGGGAGGTTGGCAGAAAGAAGGTCCTCCAACCTTACAAACCTTAGAGAAGCAAAACTGTACAGAGCAAAACAGAAGCTCAGACTCACTACCTATTGTGAACTTTCAGAAATAAACCGTTACAGTATGTAGGGGCATTTAGCTACAAGACTTAAAAACAGCAGTAATTCTCAACAGCAGTGATAAACATAAACATATGAGATATAAAACATGAGAATAAATAAAATCTCATTTTTATTTGTTACATATTGGCATAATATGCACCGTTTTAAATATTACTTGAAGAAGTTCTACCTTTATCCTTTTATAAAGCTGATTCTTAGGCACCTTGAAATTTTATTCCAAAATTCAGACCATATTGTCATTTAAGCATAAATATATTTATAGAATATAAGCAAAAACAAACAAACAAACAAATTAAACCTTAAATGCAGAAATAGCTGCAAATCACTAAGTCAACTAAGTAAGAACTTACCTTTAAACTGAAAGTCCGGGGTCAGTGTAAAAAGTACCCATCCCCAAACCAACACGTGCGGCAGTAGATGCTGGGACTCTCACCTGCCCATCCAGAGCTCCTGCAGATGCAGCATCATTGGGTTGACAGTGAAGAGGTGCTGCTCCTGCCAGCTGTGAGCCTCCCTGTAAGCTCTGCTCCAGGGAACCGGCCCACGGATCACCCTCACTGGGAACGGCCGCGGGGTCCTGGGGATGAACAAGCGCTTCCTTTCCAGTGGATCTTTCAAGATGTAATCCACTAAAGCCGGGACGGAGAAAACAGACTTCATGAACAAAAGGCCTTCGCCTTCGATCGTAATGAAAACAGATTTACCACTTAAAAACATTAAAATATAAACATTTCAGAAAGCATAAAGTGAAATCAAGAAAATCTACAATGACAGCAACCTGAATTGACTTAAAAAAATTTAACTGTCACAGTCAATTATGATCCAATTAAGGTGTCTCACCGATGCTTTTCCTTAAACTAAAACGGTAGCTTTTCTGCACTTCCTCTAAAAGCTGTGACTGTAGCTTCTGAAGGTCTTCACTGTTTTGGGCACAGTCAGGGAGCAGTTCCAGAATATTCTCAACCTGCTGCGGAGGCTGGCCAACCAGCATGTGGTCCTTAATTCCATGCGTGATGTAATACATGTATCTCTGTAGCAAATGAGAAGCAAATTAAACGACTGAACAGATCTTAAATACTAGCATGTTTGTTACGCTCTTATGGTCCACTTTCAGTACTTCCAGGTCCCTGTCCGATGGCTCTTCCCCTGTTCTTGACAGACGCATCTCCTGGCTTCGAATAATATCCAGCTGCTGAATGGGTGTCATGGGGCGGCTACTGGAAGCCATTGCAATCCCAGCTGAGTGTGAAGATAGAAAAACTGGATTCCTGTAGGCCAAATGAAGTCAAAATGCAAGATTAGGACAGTGTTTCTCAAACCAGTCCTCAGGGACCCCTAAACGGTCCATGTTTTCGCTCTCTCCCAGTTCCCTGGGAGTTGGGAGAGAGCAAAGACGTGGACCGTTTAGGGGTCCGTGAGGACTGGTTCGAGAAACACGGCTTTACGAGGTTCTCTAATGGCTTTTGTGTGCTTCCACTGGGCGGTGCATAAATAAATACATTCCAGTGACACATGCCTTTTATTGTGTTACATTTTCACTCACTTTATTCATTAACTTACAAATAGGCATGTCCTGTAATATTTCTAGAATATTCCTGAAAGGTAGTTTACCTGATCTTTGGCATGAGGTTTCCCTTTTTCAGAACAGGAGACACCACTCTGGTTACTAGCGACTGGGCTAAGGAGAGACCTATTTACTTATTATTCTCAATCTTTTACCTAGATTACGGCACGAATGTATCCAACTGTTGTGGAAAACTGTCCCCCCATTCATCATCCATAATTGCTAATCCTAAAAAGCACAAGTCAAGAAGGAGATGGTACCTCGCAGAGGTGGATAGTTCAGGTCCACAGAGTAAAAATCCAGTCCAAGGTTTTGTTTCAACCAAAAAGTTGAGCATAAAGAGTCACAGTCACAGAGTATTCAACTGGTTGGCTGAAACAAAATCTTGGCCTGGATTTTTACTCTGTGGACCTGAACTAACCACCAGTAGTCTGTTGTAAGGCGCAAATTCACACATGGACCACAACAAAGCTGCTCTTAAATCTAAAAGTTTTCATATACAAAGGATTTCAGCAGCACAGTCACTTTATAAACAGTACTGAGCTGATAAGGATACGGGATACGGGTGACGGGTCTTCAGCAGGTACCCGCGACTTTCGATGCAGGTGACGGATTTTTAGGCATCTAGCAGCTGGGCTGTAGTTATTCCCAATGGACTCGCTAGGAGTGCGGTGGTAGCGCTGCTCTTTGTAGGGCACCGCCAGGGTCCCGCATGTGTCCTGAAGGATGGGTGGGTACTTACTGTGCCGGAGAACAATCTATAAGGGAACAAGAGAAGGGGCTGCTTTCAGTTGTGGTCCCATATGGGATCCCAAACATCAAACACCCGCTAAACAAAACATGTAACTTCCTAAAAATACAACTAAAGCCCAAATTAACGTATTTAAGATCATAAGATCATGTTAGCGAGGTAAATAAGCGGATTTCACCTTATAGAGTTCAGAAGGCCCCGCTGTATCCGTTTGAGGCAAAGGGGGCAAACCAGGCAGTCCCCTTGTCTGGCTCATATTATGTATTGAGTAATCTTCCAGCTGCAAGTAAACATGGAGATTATTCGGTCATATCTGCGGTCACATCGACAATACTTTAAATCTATCAAGGTTCACAAAACAATTTAGAAATATTAGCAAAGTGGAAATCTCGGAAGCATACCTGTTTTAAGCGATCCATTTGAAGAACCTAAATATTGGGTGCTCGGGAGATCTACAATAAAAAGAAACTATATCTAAATACAGTAAAACTGTTGTGCTTTACAGAGGGTAGGAAATAAGAGGAACTGTGCAGTTTACAGTACAGCAGGCGCTAATAAGAAATGACAGCCTCAGAAGTGGGTAATTATAGACGGCAGCAGTTCAATGCGTCTTAGTAACGGCGACGCTTGCAATGTTATAAAAAAACGCCCTTTTGTCCGCAGGAACTTGGCGTTCCAGTTTGCTAATAGCATGCGTCATAACTTTAACTCATTGGTTATTTCATGTAGGCCTAGTTGTTTGTACAGTGAAGTTTATCTGTCTTTTATCTCTTTTTAAGTTTTGTTATTTTCTTAAACCCTGGAAAGTTCACTTTCTTTTTTGCTCACCATCAGCCCGCCCGTTTATACTCTGTAACACTGAACTGCCCAAAGCATACGGTTTTGTATATTGTGAAACCTACAGACTGTAATAAGTAACAGAAAAAGTTAGGCAGCTAAGTAAACATTTAAATAGATGTTTGTGTTGACTTCTTTTAAACCATTAACGTATTAACCGTCAAACAACAACTATTTTTATATTGATAAGTCCATTTTAATCTTCACTTTATTGCATTTTTTCGCCCATGTTCTAGGTTTGGAGAGTATTTTTTTAAAGCTGTTGAAAACTACACTACAAACATCGATGACAGTTGCCTTTGGTAACCGCGTCCATGTTTCCAGGCAACATCACTTCCCCGAATGGGCTATTGTAGTAGGCCTATGCAAACAATTTGGTGACACTTTCGATTAAATAGATATATAAAAGCGCTGACATACAATCAATGTTATTAATTATTTAGATGCTGGAATATGTTAACAATATAAAACACAAAGTGGTACCGCATGTACTACCTCTCAGTGAGCATATGCTCTCGTCCCTGTTGCAATCCATATCTACACTCTCCCCTAGGGGTCGCCACCTCATTTATAAATCTCTTCTCAAAAAACGCAGAACGTAATTAGCTTCTATTACTTATTTATATATGTTGTACCAGTGTATAGATTTAGAAATCTTTCTGATGTCATTTCTGGGGGGGTGTTCCACGTAGGATTTCTCAGTTGGCTGAGTTAACTTAAACTAGATGCCATGATTGTCCAATAGGAATGCTCCATACCTAAAGTCTTATTGGACAATCATGACTACCAGAGAAATCCTGCTTCGTGGAACAACCCCCTTGTGTTTAGAGCGTGACAGCGAGATTTTAAATGCAAGACTTTATCTATCTACATAACTTTTGTTAGACAATAAATATAAATACACATTTTATTTTATGTTAATTTTATCTTCAATACATGTATTACCTTTAATTTTTGAATAAAAGATATGGATATATTAGGCTATCTACGTATTTCATAATTATTGAGTTTCGAAATTAAGTCTTTTCAGTTTATTTATTGATAATATTAATCTAAGTCAATAACTAGTAATATCTTTCATAATGATTATAACGACGGTAGTAAACAACCATATGCTGTACAGCGCCTTTTTAGATAATTAGGTTGAAAAATATGTTTGCAGATAAGAAAAGCATAACAATCATGCAGGATATGCTTACCGATCTTTGCGATACGTAAATATTATGCTGTTTATTCAGGAGCCCATTTGACACACAGTATGCGTCCATTCTAAAGAGCAGAGTTGCACATAGTCTTTGCCACCGGCATACTTTCTAAGAGTGTCATTGCTGTCAACATCATCTTCGGCGTTTATGCTACTTGATGGGATTTTTTGATGGGACCTTTTTTTTAAAAAGTCTTGTTATTTTTAATCTACATAACAAGAGTTTATATCTTTTTTCGTATAGTTCAGCATTACAATATGTCATAGATAAATGCTTATCTCCAGCGAATGCGATGCAGTATTTTAAAAAAACAAACAGTTAGTTGTTGGCTGTCAGTACATATGTTAACATCTGCCTAACCTCCGTATTTTATTCATTCAAGTACATGTAGCCTAACAGAATGTATTTTGTCGTAATTGCAAAAAAGGTAGGCTATACGTTAGATTAGACTGTGTGATTTATGCATGCAAAATCTAAAAAAAATCCGTATTATGTAATGCTTGATTTAAACACCGCTGCAGGAACGTGAGTGAAAGTCTAGCTGACCATTAACTAGAAGGCACATGTGTTGCGCATATGTTTATGTAGCTCATGATATCTGTCAATCTCAACATTAAGTTTAACTTGACTTAGATTACAGGAGGCAAAGAAACAGTTGCTGCATTCTCAGTAGGAGGGTGGTCTCCTCCGTCACTCGTGAATACTGCACGTAATCGAGACCTTGGACTGTACACCATATATGGCATTTGACGCTCCACCCTACGTATTCGGTTTTTCTATTGGTAGACACTGTCCGTGCTGCATAGTTAGAAGATATGTCGCTTCTTCTTATTGGTTAAGAAGACTGACAATCAACGCCTTCTCGATTTTTAACCCCCTCCCCCCCGAAAAAAAAAAACTGGTTCCCAGTGGGGTTGTTTTTTTGCTACCAGTTTGGTGCGTATGAGTGCGGGTTGCTTTCTTGCTGCCAGAGAGTGCGACGCTTTCGAGCAGTCATAACCATGGGGTATTGGGTAGCTGGCCGGCTGTCTGTCTAAGGAGACCACGTCACAGACAAACTGCAAGTCAAAATGCAATAATCAAAGGATGGATATCTTCATTATTTAAATGATGTTATCTATGCTAGGTTGCGAAACAGACAGCAGGGGAATATAAAAGACAGCGTATTTTTTTTTAATTCGTTTTAAAGCACGCAGGTACAGGGAGCAGCAGGGTCTGCGAAGACGTGTTGATGCTGCGCATTCGGACGAGCAGCTAGTGTGAGCGTGACAGATGAGTGCGGGTGGCGTGTTAATGCAGTGTCCCCGAAGGGGCTCGTGACTGTCACCGTTAGGGACCGGCCGAAGAGTCACCTGCGTCCGCTTCTTAGCTCGATCGGACAGCGGGGGGCACGCCGATGCAGAGCAGTTTCTACCGCAGCGGCGTAGGCGTTTTTTTTATACGCCGACATTGACTTAATATAGGAGCGAGTCCAAAAGTTAGCCAAACAGTCGCTAACCCTACCTACCCCTAACTCGCTAACTACCGGCCGGGCAGGGATGATAACGGTGGGGCGCTTTCACTCATCTAGGTAGCTAGCTGGCTAATAATGGCAACACGGAGGTAATCATGGTTTTGACTAAATCGTCTTGTAATTTGTCAAGGATTTACCGATAGTTTAAATAATTTTTTCCTTTTTTTTTTGCCTGTCGCAAGTTTTTTTCCTCCCCGGGATATTTGGCAGGCACCGTGATCGGCTCTACACACACCTGGGATCCAGGGATAGTTGGCTGATTTAACGCTGGCCACCGCAGTCCCGGGGGAACAGCCGAGAGGTGGAAGAATCTGCGCAGTCGAAAAAGGGGGGGGGGGAAGCAACATTTTTTAAAAGGAGAGCGACTCGGAACTGCCGTCCGCGGACTGTCGGCTCCCGAAAAGGACAGTCAATCACGGTACAATGTCTTCCAAAGACAACCCGTGTCGGAAGTTCCAGGCCAACATTTTTAACAAAAGTAAATGCCAGAACTGCTTTAAACCCAGAGAGTCGCACTTACTGAACGACGAAGATTTAAACCAGGTAAAAACCGCTCGTTTGACATTTTCAACAAGTTACGGGCTGGAGAGACCGCAGCGCCGGGGCACTTTCACACAGACCTGTTTTCTACATATGCGGCTTTCGGCGTCTCTTAGATCTTACACCCCCCACACATTTCCCCTCACTCTTAACCTGTAACTACAGCTTTTTTGTGAAGGTAACATGTTCCACTGTGCATTTAGACCCATGATAGGGGTGACAAAGATAATGGCATAAAGGCAGTATGCGAATGACACCACCATATACTGTTATATATATATAGATAGCCGTGCATTTCGTAAATGTACATTTTATTACAAATGAATGGCTGAACAAATATTTGTTTTAGTTAAATTGCAAGTCATAAGAATTCTGTTAAAAAATGCCAGTCTACCCACATATGAAAGTGTTCCCTTCCAGGTTTTATTTTGGTTGTAAGCCCCAGTAGTTCAGTCTAATTTTCACATTAGTGTGGTTAATTCTTCTGGCTTGAGAGTTTGTGTTAGTGAAGTCCTGTGTAGGGTTTATGTCTGGAAGTTAATGAAAGGATAAATGAGTAGCCCTGGGTCGCTTTGCTGGGATCTCGGTGGGAGGAAAGTTCGGAGGAGCTGAACCCGCGCCAGAGAAGTCCAGCTAGCAGAAACGCTTTCTTAACTTTTACCAGCTTTTGAAAAGGGGGGCGGGGGTAAAAAAAACTAAATGGAAATCAGATTTTGTTGCCTTGTAGTTTATCGTCTCAAACATGGTTTTGTTTTGTTCCCAAAAGTGATGATAAATTGGGTCACCCCGGGGGGGTTGGCGTTGTTGCCGGACCTCTCGGTGAGACTGATTCTGAAGAAGCAGTGGCCTTTGAACCGATTTTTACGAAATACCCAGTCAGGTTTTAAGCTCAGGGCTCGGCTTCCCCCACCCCGTTATACTTAATTTTGTGCCCATTTCTCCGAGGATGCCCCGACGCTGGCGGGCCTCGCTCCGGGCTGATTGATGGGCCCCACCGCGGCCTCGGGATAACGAAGCGTCCGCAGAAGCGCTTCATTTTCTAACTCGTTACGTCCCCCTTGGGTTTATTAATCATTTGCTCTTTTTCCTTAAGGAAAGCTTATCACTTTTCTGAATGAAGAATTATTAACAAGGAGACTGATTCTAATTAAGTCGTACCGTCACAAACGGTTTGCTGCTTTACTGCTGGCCTGCTCTCCTATATATCATAAATCAAGTGCGTTGTATCATTGTTCTGATGGCAGTTGAAGGGTTTTCTAAATGTTGGGGGGGGGGGGGGAAGGATATTCCACAAGTTTAGGGTTACTTAATTTGTGGTCTCCAGTTGTTCTCTCCTGACGGATGATTTCCAGCTGGGGGGTGGGAATGTAGCTCAGTTCTTGTCTAGGAGCAAGTTCAGAACCAGAGGTAAAAAATGCAGTATTTTCTGTCCTCACGGTAGCATTTCTGAGGCAAATGGAAAGGATGGTACTTCTGCATATTCATTGCCGTAGGTCTTTTCATTTCTGCTTTCTCTGTTTATTTAAGTTTTCAAAATGTTCCAGTTTCCAAACATTCCTCTCTTTTTTTAATGCCACACACTTGCAAACCTGTGGGTAGCCCACTAAAGTTGAATAGCTGAGAATGCAGGAAAGAGGTGTTGTTAGTTGACCCATTTCCTTTACTAAAGTGGAATCTAGAGTTCCCATTTTCTGATGTCAATTACAGTCCAGGATTGACATTTTAATGAGTATACCATAGAGATGCCAGTCATCTTGCATAACGTGCTGAAAGCATTTATGTAAGAGAAACTTAAATGCCAATCAGCATCCTCACAAATTTTGTTTAGCTTGTGTAGCCCGATTCTATAAATAATCTGGGGTTTTTACTTCTCATTTTTGCCTTTTATTTCTTCTAAATTAAGTTTCTCAGAACCTCCCAATCATTTTGAATTTTATAAATTAGACATAATTTTTGGGTCGGGTTGTTCAAAAACTTACACAGTCATTTGTTGTCATATGAGGGGGAAAATGTGGCCTAGATCTGGCTCCCCTGGCCTCTTCAAGCATGAAGCAGCAGATGATTCAGTAATGAAGTGATTGGGTTTCTTTCTCAGAGGCTTTTACTGCTGTTTTGAGGCAGCCTCTAGCTGATGTTCTGATGGGTCCTTTGTTGGTCCTCACTAACTACACATCACTGAACTGAAAGTGATCTGATATTTTTATGTGGGGTTTGGATGTTTGTCTGAATGAGTAGTGCAGTATGAGCTTAGTTGGCCTTGCCTCCTTTCCTGGTCTTTCTGCTGCTCTGCCACTTGAAGGACAGGTCTGCCTTCATAAGGTGAACATTCAGATGGCTTCCAGTGGTTATTTGTTGCTCTTAAACTACACAATGCAAAAGATAACATGCATTGTGAATGGTGCTATCAAAAGGTTTGGAAATAGTTCAGTGTGTTTCTTAATTACTTAAAAAAGGAGTCTTTTTTTGTGTTTTGTGTAAACATAAACTATAGATTTGACTAATGTTTTTATATTTCTGATCGATGTAAACTGGAAAGTATAGGTTAAAGAATAATACAAAACAGGTCAATTGTGCATTCATAATTTACTAGTTTCTATGCCTTTATCATTGTTGTCCTCAGTTAATTGTGGTTGTGATAAGTTGTTATATTAATTTATTCTTTTTTTTTTCCAGGCAAAACCAGTATATGGAGGATGGCTGCTTCTGGCTCCAGAGGGGACAAACTTTGACAATCCATTGCACAGATCACGGGTAAGTGAGAAAATCACTCCAGCAATTCATTTAGGGTTCTCAGTAGGATTTTATAGTTACCTGGATTTACTTATGCAGCAGGTGAAAGGACAAACTTTGACAGAGTTTCTTGTAGATTATTATAAGTATTTGAATGAAGAAGTTGTATCTTACGTGCTTAGTGTTCAGTCTGAATTCAGTTGTTACTGTCCTCAGGGCCCCTGTAGAGATCTTTGCTTAGCCTTGTTCATTTGGCTTCTTGGTTTCACACAAATTTCCTGGTGACATTTGACGGAGTTGTTTAATCATTGAGTTTATCACCAGTGTTGAAGTAGCTTTCGTAGTTTGTCCTTCCGGTGGAATTTGGGAGGACCTTGTGCTCTGCGTTTTTTAATCTCCTTTTGGTGTTTAAATGTTATTGGTATGTGCTCAGTTGGTATTAATCCACACTTTTGGGTGCTGGTTTGTTACTGGATTATTGTATCTCTGCCTGAGAAACCAATTTTACTTGGCTGTTAAAGCTTTATTTAGCCAGCGATGATAGTAAGATATTAGCCCGGCCTCTCAAGTTAAAGTAGCTGGTTTTTTAAAATAAATTTTAATTTTCCAACTGCCTCACCAAAGTTGAAGTCCTCAGTACCTCAGACTTGGCACATGGCTCTGAATTGATACCAAGCTGTTGTGGATTTTGCTATCTGATGTCTAGGTTTAATGCTGTTTATAAAACTGGATTTATTTTCCCAGCATAAGCTACCATTTAAAGAACCTAAGGATCCCTTGCCTTTGATTCCCCTGCCCTCCAACTTGCAGTTTTGAGAAAGTTCACTGAAAGGAAGGGATGTATGGTCTGAGAGCCTTTAAACCTTCTCGTCGATTTCTCCGCTGAGGGTAATCTCCCCTCTTCGTCCAGGCGGGGAAGGGAGGAGCCTCCTACTGTATGTGGCGTTCCTCCTACACACAAGATACTGTTAGTGCTTCCTGGAGGAGGATTACAAAACAGCCCTAATGTCTCCCATATGGATGCTGAGATGTTGTTCAGGGGAATGTGGAGGGCAGGCAGTGCTGTCAGTTTGTGTGGCTTGCGCGGCTCCTATTGGCCTGGCAAAAAGCTGCTTTTTGGCCTGTGGCGGCTGGATGAGGCTGACAGGGACTCCTGTGGACACCTTATTTTTTTCTGCACCCTGATTTTCTCCCTCTTTCTCTTTCCATCTTTTTTTTCCTTCTCTCTTTTTAGAGATTCTGCCAGAGCTCTAATTGCTTTATCAGCCAGCCTTCCGGGGCCCAATCCGAATTCGTAATCGCCTCCCAGGTCAGCCGTATAGCATCTCTGCGGACGCCTGATACGGAACTAGGCCCAGGCTCACCCTGCCCTCGCTCTTTGCTGGACCTTATTTTGGACCTTACTCCCTGAGGCATGTCCCTCTGCTTCTGTCTGAGGGGGCGGGGCCTGTCCCGTTAATGCATGACAAGCACACTTGTGGTGCGATTTAGCATTTTTGGTTGGTGCTTCAGGGCCTGTTGAAGCCGGACTTTTGTAGGTCAGCAGGGTGGGAGAGAGGCTTCGATTTATCTTTTATTTATGTTAAAGCACTTAGCACAATATCCAGTGGCTGCAGAGTACCGTGGGAACACCAGCTGTGCACCAAGAAGACATAAAGTGGGGTTTTATTGTGCTGGGGGCTGGGAGCCGGCACCTAATGCATGCACCCGCTCCCTGACGCTCCCAGACCTTTCTGGAAGGGCACGCTGTCAGACTTCAGCAACAGAGTTCCTTTTGTACAGCAAGATTTTATCCAATAACTTTTGTTTTTTATTTTTTTCTTTTGGCCAAGGAACGCAGGAAGCAAAAACCTTTTGGGGAAAGTACATAATACCTTAAAAAAAAGAAATACGAAAGAAGAATTATTGCTTATTTACCTTCTTTGTATTGGTTTAAAAGTCAGGAGAAGACCCAAATTAAAATAGCTAAATCAAGTACAGACCCTAGACTTTTGGCAAACATTCATTCCCCTGACGTGGGATTCTGTTATCAAAAGGGAAATGAAAGCAGCATTTATTTTTCCTAGTCTTGATGCTGGATTGACAGCGTAAAGCTCTCCATGCCCATGTTTGGCTGGTAGGCGGGGCTTCTTTTCCCCCCCCCCAATGCTGATGTTAAGTCCTCGTGGCCTGACTGCTGCCAAGCCCATGTCAGATCGTACCACGGGGGCCTATCAGTCATCCATCTGGCCCTGTGTATCAGCTCTGTATGTTGGTGGCGCGTATGCCTTTCTCTGGCACAGTCCTATCCCAGTACATCCCTCTTCGCCACCCTGACGTGTGCCTTTGCTCTTTCTGGCAGGCTGAGAAGTTCCATTTTCGGTTTCACTCCTAATATAGGCCTTTGATTTATTGCCCCTCTGTTTTTGGGTGGGATTACATCAAGACCTTTGAGAGTGATGGTGTGAGTAGATGATGAGTGTTCTGTCCCTTTTTTGGGAGTTTGACAGGGAACCATTGGCTACATTGTGGGCCAGCTCTGTGACACGCATTGGGGTTTCTGTGCTCTTAGGCTTTGTCTGGGCCCAGCGGGTTTGCCCCATCTTGTGTGCCCATGACTGTGAGGCTGGGAGTGCTGCCTCAGGTCCCGTGGCTGCATAGGCGAGTCGGAACCTGCCCTCTCTCCCTGGCCTGGGGCCTGCTGAGCCTCTGTGGTTGGATGCCACAGCTGGAGAGCATGGACAGTGGGCGAATACACCCCCTTCCGCCCAGAGTGAAAAGGGGTCTCTTGAGCATGCCTCGATGCTCCGCGATGCTTCTCCCCAGCCTTTCTACGGCCAGGACTGTGTGAATGTGGGAGTGGATCTGCTGACGACACCCCCCCCCCCCCCCCCCCCCTTTCTTACAGAAATGGCAGAGACGCTTCTTCATCCTGTACGAGCACGGCCTGCTGCGCTACGCCCTGGACGAGATGGTAAGTGCACTTTGGGTGTCGCTCTGTAGCATGTCCGCGTAAAGGCAAGTCTTGCTGCACTGTCTGTTCTGTGTGGGTCGGGTCAGCTGGCACGTAAGCTGGTCCTGCATCTGCCAGTCTGAGCGCTGGCTCACACACGGATGCATGTAAGCGGCTGCCCTGTGCCTGGTTGCGGGCCTCTGATCGCTGATCTCCATGCAGGCTGCGCCAGTGACAGGAATGCGGGCTCACAGTCACCTGACTGCAGACGTTCTTGGCCATGCCCATTTCATTACCTTGGGCGGGGGGCGGAGTTTCATCCAGAGATGTGCCTTTGCTGTAAAACGTTTTGCTTTGCCCCCTGCCTGCTGAACCATGCACCTGGTCACGAAGCACTTTTCCAAGCATATATCTTCAAATCACCTAATTTTAACTGTTTATCACGATTCAGCCCCCTGTGAATGGGCTGCATGCGCACATGCCTCTTATGTAACGGCCTGGAGAGGGAATCAAATCCAGCATTTTCCATATGAACTGACAGGCCTGTTGCATAAGAGATGAAAAAAATGCGTCGGATCGGCCCCCCTCCCCGCGAGCGTGTGCTCAGCGCTGCCAGCCTCCAGGAGCGATGCTCGCTGTCTTTACGTAAGAGAGCCCATCAGAGTGGGTGGCGTGATGATGTGGGCGAGGGAAGTGTCCGCAGACGCCCCCAGACGCCCCCCCCCCCCGCCGCGGCTTAGCACTCTATGCTGGTTTTCACAGAGCAGGGACAGGGAAATGTAAGGTTGAGTTCACGACAGCTTTATGGAGACCGGGAAGCGCATGTGAAATATGGCAGGCGGCTATATAATTAGGCAGAGAGGTATGTGCTCCACACATCGGCCATTTTTATTCTTAATAAAAAGATGTGATGAAATGAAGCCTCTCAATGAACATGACTGCCCCCCCCCCTCCCGGAGCCCCGATGTTGAGTGCATGGCTGTCGCTGCTGACAGTTTCCTCGTGTTGTTCTTGGACCTGGCTGGCCGAGCCCCCCCCCCTGCTGGCTCTGTCCTCCCCCATTCTAGTGGCTGGCTTCAACCATCCTCCCTCTCTGTGCCTTTTAACATCATAAGAACCAGGCTGGCTCACTATCGCCATGCCGCTGCTGACAGAGGCGCTGCCTCACACTGAAGGCAGGGCAGGAGGCGAGAGGCAGGCAGGATGGTCCTTGCCTCCATCCGTATGGCACAGCAAGGCTGCAGGAGCCTCCCTGCTTCTGTATGCAGCCTTTCTAACGTTCCTCTCCGATCAGCTTGCCTGCTGGCTGGCCTTCAGTAGGCATTCTCCATCCATCCCGACTGACCTTTTCCGCAAGAAATGTCCCGCGTCTCTATTATCTGTTGTATTAAGAGCCAAATGAGGCTGCTGATTAAAGGCAGCGTGTGTGTAGCGTGGTAATGGCTGAAACAGGACCTGGCTCCACTGTACTGGGATCTGTCTCCTGGGGGGTATGGCCGTGGGAGCGGCGTCCCTCTCCCCAGTGGGGTCGCCGGCCTTCATGCTCGGCTTGAAGAGGCCGGCTGGTTTGGGATCCGGTGTCGTTCCGGTGGATGAAGGCGATGGTGGGGCTGCTGGCAGACGGATGGCGTTTCTCTCCGCTGGTTATTCCGCTAAGCTCACGGAAACGGGTCAGTGCTCTCCGGATGGCCCACAGCCAGGAGGAAGGAGAAAATTGGGAAGAAGGGCTTTACTGCTAATACGGAAATGTGCTTTTTTGATTTTCTTTTTCTCCTACTCTTTTCGTGGGGATATAATGGAACTCTGCCAGTATACCTGTATATTCTGTGGTTAAGGAAGAAATGTAAATAGGTGATACTTGAAGCTGTATTACTCTGAACAGCCTGAGAATCGTGGGCAGGGAGACGGACTTTGTTTTCGAAACAAGCAGTTGTCTTTCATAGCTGAATGCCAAGGTAGGAACTTGAGGAGATGTCTTTAAAACTTTTCACCTGATGTGAGCCTGATGCAGGACTCCCCTCCCATTCCTGTGCATCTGAACTGTTTCAGGCGTGTGTCTGCTTGGGATGACCATGAGGCAGAAAGCGTAAACGTGACCTGGCCAATTTGCCGAGTCAGCATGTTGTGAGCAAGGGCAGGATAAAGGACGAGAGGGAAGGGGAACCAGTGAGATTCTGTCGCAGTGTGATCTCCCTGCATTTGGGTTCTGCCTTGGGTGCGTGTCGTCTTCATGTGTTTCTGGCGGGATGCTGTGCTTGAACACTGTCCCAGGGAAGCTGGGGCAGCGCGATCCTCTTTGGCCTGCCCTCCTCGGACTTCCGCTCCGAAGGGAAGAGTTTTGCTGTTGTGATTTAATTACTGCCTCGGTTCTTGATAGAGATGCACCGATATTCAGAATGGTGTCGGCGCTGATCCAGACCTATTTGACGGATCGGGTATCGGCCATGCGTGACCGATCCACGTCCTATACTTACGTATTTAGTTTTTGGCAATCAATCGCACGATAGCTCTTTCCCATTTTACATGTTTTTTTTTTTTTTTTTTTGCGGCATTCAAATCGAACGCTCTCGTTGCCCCTCAGTCTTTTTTGCTACTCAGTGGGTGTGAGTACAGTGACTTCCGCCTGCTGTGACGTCATGCGCATACCCTTCGCAGTACGAGGAGTGTAAGATGAGACATGACGATCTGGAAGTATCTTGCGCTTATAACAGAAACCAGTAGCACAGCGATTTGCAATCTTTGTAAAATAAACTTTTGAGGTGGGAATAGCGTCTAATGGACAATCCCATTTAACAAAGCGCACGCAACTGCGAGACAAAACAAAGCAATGGATGATTTGGGAGTCACTAACCTGGACTGTCTTGCGAACTCGTGCAGCGAGTAAAAAGAGCTCTATATCGGAATCTGTATCGGCATCGGCAGTTGTGTATCGGAATCGGATCGGAACTGAAAAAATGTGGATCGCCCATCTCTAGTTCTTGAGAATTGTGCTGGCGGTTTAATCTCTTCCATACATGTCACACTGCAGTACGTTTCTGTGCTATTAATGTCAATAATGGCCCGAGTTTCCTGACTAGGATAGAAAAATCCAGGCCCCTGGTCGTTGACCTGACCAGGCGGAGATCCAGGCCTTCCAGCTGGGCTTCTCCCCTCGCATTTTAGAGGACATTGAGTTCCTCAGGGGTCAGCCGTTAGATTCGCAGGGGCAGCTGACGGTGCTGTCATCACAGGTCACGGCCATCTGAAACTGTGCCATGAACTTAATTTCACTCTTTCTGCTGTGTGGGTTTTTGCTCTTGTTTCGGCACAGTGCAATTGGTTGACCTTGAAAATGGCCTCTCTAGCCCATATGTGACCCGGTTAAAAATGAACCGCTCGCTGCAGACGTTCTGTGTGGCTTTCGAGGCTGTGTTTGCACATATTCTATCCCGATTGTTAAATCGTAGCACTTCAGCCCTCGGCGTTTGCCTCTGTGGCTTTTGTTCAGATATTTCTATCTTATTTCTCGCCCAGGCTGGAATGGGAGCTCCAGAATGGCCTAATTTAAGCTGCTGGTCATAGCAGGTCAGAGAACACGAGCCTGTCTTTCAGCGCAAACGGAGTGTGTTGCGGGATTGTGCAGGATCACGTGTGTGTTGGTTTTCACAGGCAGCGTGCCTGAAGCTAGCAGGACTTTCGGGGAGTCAGTTTTGCATGGCGTCTCCGGCTCCTGGCTCCCCTCCAACACGGGAGCGTCGGCCTCAGCCTTCGGCAGCCGGTTGCTGGCACGGATCGGAGAGCCTTTATCATGGCAGCAGTTCAGGATCAGCAGAAATGGAAGATGTTATCTCATGGAAGGAGGGGAGGGAGACGTCTGTTAAACAAGTGTGAGCTGTGAATTCAGAGCCTTGACTTGACATGCTTCAGTTGTGAAAGGACCTCTAGCAACGAGTCAGTTTTTTTTTTTTTTCCTTTTACATTTACAATTATAGATTTATTATTTATGTTTATAGGAGAGATGTTGTAATGGCGGCCACTGTCTTCAGGCTGTACCCCGAACATGTTGCCAACTTAAAACGTGACTGGGGAATGAGGCCCAGGACAGTTTTAGACCTATTGGTATACCTAGCGTGGCCCTCAAATAGCAGGCATGCAAAGCTTTTTCAAATCATTCATTTTATTTTTAAAGACTGTCATGAAAGCAGCAGGTACGTTTTTCTTGAGGGCCAGATCATGCACACGTATGTGCTGCCTCTAAGCTACGAAGGCTTCCCAGGACTTCTGCCTCTGTTCTCATGCCTCTTATTCTCTGTATGGCTGCGGGGTTGGCCTTGTCACAGCCTGTTGAGGCTTACTCACCGTTTCCCCTGCATTCCTGCAGAGTTTTGTTTGGAGTGATCAGATCTGCAGCTTTTATCGAGGCTGGTTCTATGCTCCCCACGTCCCCACATGCTTATTTAGGCTTGTGGTGTCATTAAGACGACGCAGCCGCCATTGATTTCCTGTGACTTCTTAAGTGCTTTCATCAGAGCAGATCTAATTTGGCCCGTCGAGGTAAAGGGTGTGTGAATGGGCAACATTCTTCCCTCAGGAGCCACACTTGAGTGACTCGCATTTAGCGATTAGCTTAATGTACCTTTTATTTGTAACGTCAAATTAGTCGGAGGCCTGCTGCTTTCAGACGATGATGGAAGCACATGACTGTGGCAACTGTTTATGCAAGAGAGGGGGCCAGGCCTTCTGTAGGAAATCCTTTTTTTATGTTTTCAAACATATGTTTCCAGAGGATCTCCATGGCTCCAGAATAACATAGGGCATCATGGAGCCCACTGATCCTCATTCTTCTGTTATCTTTCCGCTCTCTGGATTTTGCTATAGTAGTTCTAGCACTGAATAGCTTTTGAGATTTTGTACTAGCAGCGCTGGCCCTGGGTAACTTGGGATTTTGCACTAGTAGCGCTAGCACTGGGTAGCTCTCGGGGTTTTGCACTGGCAGAGCTAGCACTGGATAGCTCTCGGGGTTTTGCACTGGCAGAGCTAGCACTGGATAGCTCTCGGGGTTTTGCACTGGCAGAGCTAGCACTGGGTAGCTCTCGGGGTTTTGCACTGGCAGAGCTAGCACTGGGTAGCTCTCGGGGTTTTGCACTGGCAGAGCTAGCACTGGGTAGCTCTCGGGGTTTTGCACTGGCAGAGCTAGCACTGGGTAGCTCTCTGGGTTTTGCACTGGCAGAGCTAGCACTGTGTGACTGAAGGCGGGCTACATATGGGTACATGGGAAAAATATGAGTACCTTCAGGTCAGAAGCATCATACTCTTATGGTATCAGGCTGTGTCCAGTTGGTCTGTTTCATTGAGCATGAAGTATTTTTGTTTCCCCTTTAAAAAAAAACTTGATTTCGTTTCTGTTATTGCAGTGGGGTTGGTGAGGTAATTTTGAAAATTTTCCAAGAGAAATAGACCTTATCTAATGTACACATGCATTTGTTCGCCGACCTGTCAAAACATTGATTGGTGCTTAATCATCCGACCCATTGTGCTTTACAGCAGTGGGGTGAGGTATATGATTGGGTATCGGTGTAGAATTGTGTGTGAGTGTGAGAGGGAGTGTTTGCCTTGGCGCCTTGTGCAGGGTAGCTTTTTAAAAAAAAAAATTTATAATGTAGGTATCTTTTTGGCTTCAGATGAAATGAAATTATTGCCATTGAACTTCCTCTCAAATTTTGACTTTGATTGCAAGTTAAGATTGAGAAGGCTGGTCAGAGACATGTTCCCCATTTAACAGAAGCTCCTTGGGGCACATTTGGGTTGGGGGGATCATATGCTCTTTTGGGCCTTCTTGACGTCCCTCAAAACGGTGGGAGGCAGCATGTGCAGGGTTGGGTGGTAGCCCAGGTACAGTACTTAAGATGGAATGCTTTTTGTTCAATTACCCACAATGCCCACATATTAGGTATAGATCTTTTCTCTGGACCTTTCATAAGGACAGGAATTGTACTTGTTTCTGGTAAATTCACATTTAGGTTTAATAGTATGCATTTTTCCCCGTAACTCAAGACCTTTTTTTCCATCTCTTTGGCTTATCTGGAGATCATAAGAATTTTTATTCTTTTCCAAGCAGTAAATACCCCTACCTGAAGCTGAAATTGGAAGTTTGAGGCTCAGAGCTTGAATGGTAGAGGTCCTGCTTGTAATTCGGAGCTTGAGAATCCGATTTTCGGATTCCGATATTACGTCACATCCGCTAAAAACTCAGGAAAACCGACTCGGATGCATTGCATTTGCCACAGAAGTAGCAATACCATGGACCCATATGAAAAAGCAAGATTTTTTGCTTAGCTGGACAACTTGTCGGATTTAAGGTACCTCAGTTTAAATGGCCTTTATCTCCGTTCACTTACAATTAGCCAGAACTACTTTAAATCAAACAAATAATCCGACTAATCATGAAATTCAATTCTAACCCGGTTAATTGGTAGCCATTGTTAGCAATATCACTTGATAACATATTACGCGCGGTGCTTCACGTATAAAACTCCGTAGCAGCTCATCCACAGATAAGTTGGACGGTATAGTGTGTGTGACCGATTTAATGAACCAGAAATGAGAAGTAGTGCTTAAACAGGATAAAACTACAACTTTCCCTTCTGTTGATAAAAGACGCAGCCATCTTGGATTCTGAACTCGGGATCCTCTGTGCTGTCCGAGATATTTCTCGGATCTCCGAGAAACGGGAGCGCGCATGTCGCCACTTCGGGCTTCAATAATTAGAGTCCGACTCGGAATACGAGTTCCGAGGGCAAATGGAATGCATGATAAGATCTGACTTGAATCTGGAAGTGTAGCGATGAATTCTTATCTCCCACCACTTTGAGTGTTGGCCGGTGTGTCTTTATGGGTAGTTTCCACTGATTAACACTGCCAGCTTGTTTGTTCAGTGAGTTGTGTAACGTTTATTCATGGGGTGATGTCCTGGAAGTTGCATTGGGCTTAAAGCAGTCCAGTTTCCACACGTTTGATTCTTCAGTGTTGACTGTTTGATTTTTATAGCTCCCCGCCTCTTGACTGAAAAGGGTAGGGTTTCTTACTTACTTTGCTTACTGTTGCTTGCTTACTGATTTATGACCAAAACATTTGATGGTTAAAGTCCCAATAGTGGCTTAATATGGCCCTTTAAGATACGCAACTGGGATGATGAAAAAAATCTGAGTGCATCGACAATTTGTCCTGTAATGATAAGACTTTTTTTTTCACCCCAGTTCTCCCTCTTTTGTTAATTTTGTGCAGACAGTGTGTTCTTCCATTTCAGTCTGCTTGGGTTTGGACTCAAAACACCACCACAGACGGTGGTTCTCCAGGCTTCAGCTCCGTCCGATTTTTCCCAAGGACAGTATCTTGCCACCCAGCCAGAACCTGGCTGGTGTGACCGAGTGCTCGGGTTTCACGGAGGCCTTGGATCAGTCCGGCTGAATGACTGTCACCGTGGCGACAGAGCCACAGCAGTTCCAGAAAGCGGTTCTGCAGTTTGACTGGTTCGGGTGTTCATGACCCCTAGAAAAAGTGTCTCCATGTTTGCTTACTTCTGCTGTTTGCCTTGTAGAAACATAATGGCAACTGCAGTGTCTGAACTGACAATGTCCGAAAAAGGTGTTTTTTTTAAAAAAAAAAAAAGAAAGTAAAACTGCAGTGCTCCATAACAGGTGTCCAGATGTTACTGTACAAACCGCAGCTTATATTGCCCTTTATACAGTCACGCCCCTCTCCTTTCTTGAGTCTGAGACCTTCATACTTGCACAAGGCCACTGCACTGCAGTTTCTGACAGATTTGCCTGGAAGCCCCGCAGAGGCAAGAGGGCCGTATTGCAGGTCCTGGACCATAGACATTTCCACCAGGAAGTGAGTGGAGTCCGGCCCAGCTCCAGAAGAGCCCCGTTGTTTATTAAATCTGCCAAATTCTCTCTCTCGCTCACTCACTCACTCGCTCACTCGCTCTCTGTCTCCTTGCAGTACCACGGCATGTAGTGAAAACCAGAATGTCCAGAGTTTCAGCTAATTTTCCTTTTTCCCCCCCTTTTTCTCAAAGTACATCAAGTCTTTTTATTCCCCCTCCTCCCCTCTTGCTGCAGGAATCATTTGAGAAACAGGTGGTGTCTGGTTTCCGAGTGGGTCTGAGAGGAGCCCGACCACATCAGTAATGGGCTCGGAGAGAGTGATGGGATGTGTCAGTACTGCTTGCATTTCAGGCCATTAATTATCTCTGCTGCTGAGGGGAGCTCTCACTATTCAGTTGGCGGGAAAGATCATATATATCTAACACAATTTAGTTATATAAATAACTCAACTCTATATATGTGATTTCGGTAACATCTTTCAAGATGTGTAATAGCTTGTGGCTGCTTTTAGCTCTGTCGCCCTGAGCGTCGTCAGCCTCTCTGGCGGTATAACAGCGGTCAAGCATCTTCAACCCTCGGCGCCTCCTTCAATGGGATGGGCTGGGTTTATGGTGGGGGTTTAAGACCCAGAGAGGCTGCAGATGCTAGGTTTGGCTCTTTTAATTGGTTGCAAATTGAGGAACTAGAGCTTTGACCACTGCTTTGTTTTAGGCAGAGGTCTGACAGGGATTTTGTGGTGGTGGGGGGGGGGGGGCGCTCTGAAATGGCTCTCTCTAAAACAGGACTTGGAGAGGCTTGATTGTCCTGCATTTTGTGTTTCAGTTTCTGTCATCCTGTAGGGTCTCGGGGGAGCTTGCACGCTGATAAGGTTGATCAATCGATGTGGACACGGGTCGACCCCCCTCTGTCGGCTGGAGCCCATTCACTGGGTTGCTCATGTAACAAGCCGACCTTGCGAATGCTCTTGCTCTAACCCAGTGTGACCTGGTTAAAAGTGAACCTTTCACCGCCTGCTGATTTCATTTTGAGGCTGTATGATGGCAGGCTGTGTTTACACCGTTTCTGTCCTGATTGTTTTCTGATGAGTTTTATGGATTTGGTTGCCTTTGTGAAATTCTTCTTTGTGTGTGTTCCTTTTGCTGAGAACACGCTTCATGCTGATTTTTCTCATTTTTGGAAATTTGACATCTAAACAAACAAAAAGTCAGTAGAAAGGACATTTTGACTGTATTTGGCTGTAAGGTCTTTCATGTAATTTATTTTTCTGAATGGAGAATGATTTATGCTGCTGTATTTTACTCCATAAATCATTTCATCTTTAATAAACTGTAACATAATACATCTTCATGTTCATTTGAATAGTAAATGCAGCAAGGCCATTCGAATACAGAGTTGATGCCTTTTAAGCTAGAGGTGCCAGGAAGTCCATCTCATGTCCTAAATCTGTTAAGCAAACTTCTTGGTTGAAAATACCTCTGGTTGTTAATATTTCACTCTTCATTTTTGCTAGCAGCTAATTTTTAACCCAGAGAAGCTGAGGCAGGGTACTGTAGTGGATGGGTGTAGCCGAAGCAGCGCGCTGGTCACACACACGGCCGCTGGTCACACACACGGCCGCTGCTCTGTGGGTTTTGCCGTCTGCATGGGGAGCCAGAAGGTACCGCTGTGGCTGCCCCTGTCTCTGGGGGCAGGTTGAGGAGATGCCTTTGCATTCTCTTCTTTTCCCTCTTTTAATTTGTTTAGGCTCTCTGCAGGTCGTCCTCTAACATTAAGATGCCGCGGTAGTAGCTGAAGGGCGCTGGGCCTCAGGGGTCCCTCCTGCCGAATCCACAGGATCCCTGCTTTCTTGGACGACGCCCCAAGACTGTCCTTGAGACTGAGGCGTGGGTGCGAGGCTTTGTTTCTCCTGTAAGCGAAAAGCCGTACCCTCCCTGCCTGAATGTGCATCACTGTGTGTGATGGTGATACGCGGAGGGCAGAGTGTGTGTGTGTGTGTGTGTGTGTGTGTGTGTGTGTGAGTGACGGCGATACGCGGAGGGCAGAGTGTGTGTGTGTGTGTGTGTGTGTGTGTGTGTGTGTGTGTGTGTGTGTGTGTGTGTGTGTGTGTGTGTGTGTGTGAGTGACGGCGATACGCGGAGGGCAGAGTGTGTGTGTGTGTGTGTGTGTGAGTGACGGCGATACGCGGAGGGCAGGTCTTTATCGTCCTGATCGCCGTCTCCTCCTTCGTCGCTGCGGCCCAAGGGCAGGTCGTTCACTGTAGTCCTGTGTGTCCTTGAGGTGGCTGCAGGGTCGCTGGAGCTCAGGCTCTGTGTCATTTCCACCAGCCCTGCAACACGCATCCCCTCATTCTTTGGCACTCTGCTGGTTGCTAGATGGGCTTGGGCTTCTTTTTTTTCCCTTTGTATTTTTGGTTCCCCCCCCCACCATGCTGGCTTCCCGCTCCTGCTGGCAGAGGGTCATCTTGTGCAGATTTGTCTCCGGGTGGCCTGTGATGTGACTGACCTCCCTACTGTTAAGCCGGCTTCCAGGCAGCCTTGCGGCATGATTGAGCAGGACCATGGGGAGGTGCTCTGGGGGGAATGTAACATGCATTACGGTTGTTGCTGAGGCCAGAGAGTGGGACCCCTTATAACCATTTCTTTCCTTGGGATGTAAACAGCAGCACATTCTGCAGCTCTCGTTCTGTGTAGTCATCTGCTTGTGTTACCAACCGGGTCTCTGATTCCTGCAGTCTGCCTTCTCAGAGCTGCGTGTGTTTCCCTGAATCGGCTGTATCCAGGCTCTGGTCGTAGCCATCTGCCTGAGCTTCATAGTCCTGTCACGCCTGGAATCGTTCTTGGTGACCTTTGTGCAGTACAAGATGCGGGGTGGGAGTGACAGGACACGGTAAGAGGATGCGGGTACCATGTGCTTCAAGGCCGGCGTGACGGCACACCTGCTTTTCCTGTTTCCTCCGTGTCACCTCTGCCTGCTGCCAACGTGTTTCTTTGCTTGTGAAGGACGCAGGGTGGCGGGGAGAGGGCGCGGTGAGAGGGCGCGGGGCGGCGGGGAGAGGGCGCGGTGAGAGGGCGCGGGGCGGCGGGGAGAGGGCGCGGTGAGAGGGCGCGGGGCGGCGGGGAGAGGGCGCGGTGAGAGGGCGCGGGGCGGCGGGGAGAGGGCGCGGTGAGAGGGCGCGGGGCGGCGGGGAGAGGGCGCGGTGAGAGGGCGCGATGAGAGGGCGCGGGGCGGCGGGGAGAGGGCGCGGTGAGAGGGCGCGGGGCGGCGGGGAGAGGGCGCGGGGCGGCGGGGAGAGGGCGCGGTGAGAGGGCGCGGGGCGCGATGAGAGGGCGCGGGGCGGCGGGGAGAGGGCGCGGTGAGAGGGCGCGGGGCGGCAGAACTGAGCACAGGTGCAGGGTGGTTGTGTGGAACCCCAGCAGTGCAGTGTCGTGTTGAGAAACACTTGGGGGTGGGAAATCCAACTGTTAAAGTTAAAGGCAATAAATTTGAGAGCATTTATTATGGGGAGCAGGGCAGTAAAAGTCATGGGGGGGGATACTATGGGAGTGTCTGTAAGCCCTGTAACTGTGCGGAGTGCTTGGTGGGCTCATCCTAGGCATTGTGAAGGATGGGGGGGGCAAACGAAAATCGCAATCACCCTTTGCTTGCCTTTCTTAACCATGGGGATTGGCCAACCATGGGCGTTTAGGAGCACTTTTTGAGGGGAGGGGGCATCAGCCGTAAAGTGGCGGCCGTGATCGCTGGGCGTTTCCAAGCTGGCCGCCCTCTTTCCTTAAGTGCTCGTACAGGCAGTCTGTCACGAAAGCTTCCCTCCAAACTGCAATGTTTTTGAACATGCCTCCTTTAATCTGTGTTCTTACGTCAGCATGTACCGCACAGAGGAGCAACGCCACTCCTCCCCAAGTACTGCCTGTCACTCCAGTTAAAACCAGCGTGCCTCCGCCCCCAGCCCGGATGTGGAGGGGCTGATTATGATCTTATCTGCCAGTGTGGTTTGCTGTATACACTCTTCTATCTGTTCTGCAAGAGCAGCTCCGTATAAACGTCCCAGCCAGCGGCTGCTTCCCGGTGGGCACATTCCGTCGGGCAGAATTCCCTGCCGTTACCAGCCGTGAGGTTCCTCCATGGGCTTCCTTTCCCACTCATCTTTGCTTCCATACCAAATATAACCCTGCCCTCTAAGAGCACCTATAATTAGCAATTAGTTCCCTTTCCAAAATTACTTTACTGAAACACTTTCAAGAGTTAACCTGTTGAATTATTAGATTGTATTCTTTCTGTGATTGCGAAAAGGGTTTCTGTCTGTCGGCGAGATGTCTTTAGTTTTAAACTGTGTTCAGACTAGCCGCTGGAGGGAAGTAGCCCTTACTGATAGAGGCCTTGATGGGGTGACCTGTTTGATGTAGTCACATGGTCTGAGGTCGTAGTTTTGTGTATTTGTGTCCTTCGCTCTCCCCCGTGATCCATCTTCATGGGAATAGAAGCAGACTCCCAGGCCTGCATGCGTTCCGGTCAGCCTTTGTGGAAACCTCCATGAGTGGGGGGTGGGTGTGACCACACTGTCTCTTTCATGCGTGCCCAAATATAGACATTTGGGACCCCCTCCTTCCCCCCCCCCCCTGTGTTTTACTCTGAGTTCTGGAGTCCTGCCTAATTGAGATTTTATTTATGTCCCTAAACTGCAAGCCAAGGGAGATTTAAGCCATTGGGTTTTTTTGTGACGGTGGAGGGGGGGGGGGGGCTTCTTGGGGGTCAGTGCAGCCTGGGGATATCCCAGAGGCCTTGCATGAAAATGGGAAAGGTTTACAGTCTGGGGTTTCAGTCAGGGCTAGAGGACCCTGGGAATCGGAGGCTCCATTGCCCTGTTGTTATTCGTAAGCGCTCGGGGGGGGGGGGGGAGGGAGGGGGGGGGAATAACTGCTTGCTAAACCATTACCTTAACCATCTGTTTTCCTGTTCAGTCTCAGATGATCAGTTTCTCCCAGCAACATTTGTTTATACACGTAAATGTTTGTTATTCAGAAAAGCATATGACAGCGATACCTGCATTTTTTGCTTCCAGTGGGGGTGCTGGTCTGTGCCTGCTCCCATCACCGTAGCTGGTGGGCAGCCTGTGAGGGTGTTGGGGTGGGGGCTTGCTATGAGGAGGAGCTGAAATCTGTCTCTTCTCCTCCTCATTTGCCTTCTGATTGCATACCTGCCTCGTGCCAGCAGCCGTGGTGAGGTCATCCCACCGTGTCTGTTTTCCGGTGACCTTTGACCTGTGACCTTTCAAAATCACCAATGGGGGGAGAGAATAGCTGGCAGGTAGAGAAGGGTGGGTTCAGATTGTCTATTAACAGCCCTGTTGCCCTTAGTTCAGTTTGAGAAACTAAGATGCCTGCCTCTTTCTTCCCCTGATGTGTCTGCGGACTTCATCTCCCCAGCTTCCTCATCTCCCCAGGGCTGACCAAAACCGTGCTTCTCTATGAGGCCTTTACCAGCTGGGGGCGCCGTGTCAACCTGGAATTAGCACCCCCGCAGTCACTGCCATGGTGCCTTTGCCATTTAGAAAGAAAAGGTGGAATAAACGCTTTTCGGAGCCATTTTGGCATTTCGGTTTGCTGATCCAGATCGAAAGTCTCTTTAAAACCTTTTTGTTGCATATCTCGGAGTACACCAGGTTTCTAAGGTGAAATCTGATTTCTGGTGCGTTTCCAGTGCTTCTGCACGGTGAGAAATCTTTACCCTCTTCTATTATAGCAGGACCTCCCCAGCATTCAGGGATTTCCAGCCATTCATTTGGAAGTGAATGGTTTTCTTTAGGAGTCTCTGCTTAATAAGTTTACTCTCACAGTCTTAATTTTACCATCTTGCCCGTCAAAATCTCCCTTTCGTTTCTGGAACCAGGGCCTCTTGGGGTTTTTTTTTTTTTTTCCCAGGCAGGTTTTTGCAGGCACCTCAAAGGATGGTCACCAGAACTGGGGTGTAAAGGGAAGACTAAGCTTAATTAAAAAAGACTTGGATTTAATAAGACAGGAATCAGAGAGCAGTGTGGACAATGTGGGGTCCTGAAAGAAGAGCCCTCGGTCTTTCTGGCCTGTTCCCCAGCCTCCCCATTTACGGCCTGTTGTTTTTGTGTTTCTCTTACTCCAGTCTCTGTTCGTTCCCAATGGCTCTGAACACCACAGTCAACATGCTATCAAATGGCACCCTGCTAGTTTTGACTGGCCTCCAAGCTTTGCTATTGGAGCCCCAGTCGCAGAGCCGCATGCCTGCTTCCTCCTGTCTGGTGTCTCAGGAGCTTTCTGGGCTGTTAAATATATATGTTTGGAATAGATAGCAAAGCTGCTTATCTTGTTTGTTCTTCTGTATTCAGTCATGCAGAGGTGGATAGTTCAGGTCCGGAAAGTAAAAATCCAGATCACAAATTTGTTTCAACTAACCTGTTGAGTACTCTGTGACTGACTCTTTATACTCATCTGGTTGGTTAAAACAAAATCTTGGCCTGGATTTTTACTTTCTGGACCTGAACTATCCATCTCCGCATTCATGTCTTTTTTAATAAAATATGGGCTCAGTAGTTTAATGTCCATAGTGTTGGCCTTGGTGTTTGAGTCAGCTTCTGTGGTTTAGGACTTGAATCGCTGAAACGACAGCTGTCACAGACTCTAAAGATTCGGCAGGTGCTGGAATCCCCCCAACCCCCCAAATCAGTCATAAAACCACGCAGCAACAGCTGGTGGAGGGCAGGGGTAATCACTCGGCCACTTGGGCTGGGATGGATGTACAAGTGGGTTTTTCAATACTAGCAGGCTAATAGATAGGACTGTCTTTCCTTTAGCTGTCAGAGCAGTGTGATGTCTCACCTGCAGGCTCCCGGGCAGGACAGCCATGGTCTGCTGGATGAAGCATGAACATCTGTTTCCTGCCTGGGCTCATTGGCTTAGCCGTGTGTCCACTGCAGAATGTACGATTTTTAACCACGCCTTATGAAGAAGCATCTAAGTAACTTACAAACCATGGCAGTTCGTCTTCTGCTTGTAGGTTGAATCCTTGCTAAATTTGTGTGTATGAGCACTTACGTGTGCGTATACGTTTCAGAGAGTCTTCAGAAGCTGTTCTTGATGCTGCGTATGGATCTTTTACTTTAGCGTAACATGACCTCTGGCCCTTAGGGCCCGGCCTGCCTGAGTCACTAGGGCAGGGATGCTCTCTACCTCTCCCGGCTCAGACTTTGCTCCGGTTTTGGGGCTCTGCTATGATGCTGTCTGGACCATCGGGCCCAAGGAGCGGAGCAAGAATGTGTGTGACAGGCCCTGGTGTGTATTCCTTTCAGCTTAAGGCTCTTAAAACACATTTATGTCATCATTCTTAGTCTTCATCCACTTGAAGCAGCCTTTGGCAAATGCCTTTCTTTTAGTTAGGGAGTGGAAAAAAAACAAACTGGCTAATTACCATTTCCATGTTCAGCACGCCGTGCGTAGATGGCGCACTGTCTGGCTGTCATTCATTAGGACAGGCTTCTGTAGGCCAGTGGAGTCAGCGTGAGCAAGGAATAGGGCAGGAAACATGCTCCACAGGATGCCAGTCCAAACGCTCTCTGGACTGTGGTGGGAAACCGGAGAACTCAGGGCAAACCCATGCAACATAGGGATTAAATGCAAAATCGACACACACAACCAAGGGTGGGAGTCGAACCCACAACCCTGTGGATGGCCACAGAGCTCAGGCAGCTGAGGTTAATAAGAGAAAGAGCAGTGCCTGTCTTGCGGTTGCGCCAGTGTTTCGCAAGCCAGTCTTCCAGGGCCTCCACACAGTCCACGTTTTTGCTCGCTTGCAACTCCCTGCCAGACACTCCACACACAACGTTAACCACTGTGGGGCCCTGAGGAACGGGTTGGGAAACGCAGAGTTACATCAAGCCCCGTTTGCCTGCATCAACTGTAAAATGAGTTAATATTTACCCTAAAATAGCACTAGCTTCAGATACACTGTAATATAAAACTAAATGATCATCTTCTGCAAGCAATTGATCCTAAGTTGTGTTTTTGCATGAAGTCTGGGTGACACATCTTTAAAGCGTGATGTTTGAAGAAATTAATTGGCAGGACACATTGTTTCATTTATTTCACTGTGCATCAGGCTTATAAGTTTTCAGCAATTGTTTGATCGAGTATCATATTCTTGGTACTAATTGTTTTTTTTTTTTTTTTGGTATGGTTATCTTTTTGTTTAGATGGGGGGGGGGGGGAGGGGGAATCAAAATGTTTAACACACAGTCTTGGCTCCCCCTCTTCAAAAGTACCTTGCAAACCTATTTATTTTTATTTTTTTATGCCTTTTTATCTTAAGTCCTACAGTAATTTTTGTGAAACTGAGCATTACATTTTTAGTATGTGAGGGGAACCGAATGTATGAAAAGGATGATAATCCCTTTTTCTGTGGCCACAGGCATGGTGTGACTTGTACAGATATCATGTTTAATGGTGGCCCTATTTTATCCTGAATGTTTTTGCCTTTTGTGCTAATTTTTGCTTGATCAGAATGGAATGTCTGCATTTTTACATGAAGAAAGTCATATAATTGTACAGATTGGGCATTTAACCTTTCTTGTTAATTCGTACATCCCTATCACCTGGTTTCTCAAGACCTGAAGCAATGTAACTTAATACTGTAACATTTTTGAGATGTATATAACTTGAACTCAGCACAAAGGCTTAATCGGCTCAGCATCCTGTCCTCTGCTTTGTGTCCCGTGCTTTTTGGAATTCGCTGCCGGCTCGTCACGGCCCTATAACGGATAAGCAGCGATGGACAGATTGACTTTCATTCATCGAACTGGTGAAATTTCTAGATGCTTCTCCAGTTACATTTGTGACATTGATTAAATGCATGTATAGTTTAATCTGCCTAAGCTCATATATTGTGTTCAGTATCTGAAAATGAAAAAAATGAGCTAAAAGTAGCTAGCTGGGGTTATATTAGCCTCCTGTATTTTGGATGCCATGCTCAGTGTCCCTCCCAAAAATTCAGGTGCAGTCGAGCTCTGAGGCGCTTTGCTCCAGTTCATCGTAGTGGTTTGTGCTCGTCTGTGTTACCACGCCGCGTTCGTCACGGTGATGGTCCTTGAGCCCTTATTCGTTCCTCACCATGCCTGCCCTCTCATTTCTCACAGGTCAGGTTGTGGTCTGAGGCCTATTGTTGAAGTCTTCGATACTCATGAATTAAGGAGGAGAGGGAAGAAAACTCACATTTAACAAAGTACCTCCAGCTCCCAGTCTTCCGCTTTTGTGACATCTTTGCCTCCTGGGCCTGAACAGCTGATGCCTCTGACTCTCCCGTCCCCTTCTCTTTCGCACCCTCTCCCCTCATCCCCATATCTCTCTTCCTCTTCTCCTTCGCTCCCTCATCCCCGTGTCCCTCTGCTCGCTTCCTCTTCACCTGGCTCCCTCTCCCCTCATCCCCATGTCTCTCTTCCTCTGTCTGGCCCCTGTGTAAATATGCACATGAATAATGGCCATCCAGCCTGGGTTTATTAAACACATGAGATGATGATGATGATAAAAATACTTTGCTGTTTGATATGGAAAATATTACATTCATTGCTTTAAATACTCTCCAAAGGCCATTATAGCACACAAAGACCTCCAGTGTTACGGTGTAACGCCTGGGTGGGCTGAAATACACCAGTTATGAAGATTTATGCATGTTTTGCTTTAGCGTTGAGACTCGCCTTTGTGTCAGAAAGACTCTCCATGTTACTGCCTTGAGATCTCCAGTTTTGTTTATGTAACTTCACATTACAGCCTCACCTTTAATTTCTTTATTTAAAAAAAATCAATAGCCGTGTTTAGTCAGATTTTGAAAAACTCACTATTTCAAAACGTGAAATTCCTATCGCTCTCCAAAATCTGTCTGTAGCGCCAGGCCACGTGTCCAAAACGCATGCATGGTTCGCCGTCCTGCAGCATGTCGGATTGGACAGGCTGTCAGCTGCATTTCTGTGCAGGTGCCCTGTGGGCGTCTTGTGTGCATGTGCGATGTGTCCATGCAGGGCTGACTCACGGTGCTAGCTATGCTAACCCCCACCCCACTGCACACCACCGGTGGGGTAGCTTAGCCGAAGGATAGAGATGCTTTCATTGTGCTTGGAGATTAGCTGGAAACTAAATATTCACAGTTGAGAAGTGTGTGTGTGTGTGTGTGTGTGTGTGTGTGTGTGTGTGTGTGTGTGTGTGTGTGTATACAGTGGTACCTCAGTTCTCGAACTCATTAGAACTCGAATTTCTTAAAAGTCGAACCAACCAGTTTGAAAATTTACTTAGAGCTCGATCTGAATCTCAGAAGTCAAACCGTGAACTTGTACGCGCGGGGAAATGAGTCATGCGGCACGTCTCTCGGCGGAAACAAAGGGTAACGCTTCAGTCTCAGCCTCGCATTAGCTGTGATAGCATCCTGCATGTTTACACTAGCTGAATACATATATTTAGACAGTAAAAATATATTTACACAATGATAGACAGTAACAGTAATTATTATTATATAACATACATTTAAAAATAAAGATTTCTTATTAATTTTAATATTGATAATAAACCATTAATACATTTAATTTATAATATTGTTGTGCCGAGTGGGGACGGAATGGAGACAAAGGCGCAGACGTCAGGGTATCGGGGAATACGGGGTTAAATTACAGGTAAGGCAGGCAAAACGCAGACGGACAATACAATGACCGGCCTGGGGAAACGAACCGAAACGCGGAGGAAATACAGAGGACTAATGACAACCAGAAACGGCTGATCACATGGGGATTCCACATGGGGTTAACGAGGGGGCGTGGCACACGGAAGGAGCGGGCGATTGGGGCAGGACACGTTTACACATTGTTTGGATACATTTATTTTCTTACTTTACAAATTACTGTTTTGATAAATGTGCTTAGATGTGTTTAGTACAGTATATGCTCTTCTTGTTTTAATCCGGTTCAATTAGTGTTTAAATGCTTAAAAAAACATATTTAGGTGTATTTTTTTTGGGGCCGGGAACCAATTAATTGGTTTTCCATTATTTCTTATGGGGAAAATTTGATCAGAACTCGAACTTTTTAGAATTCGATCTGCAGTTCTGAACGGATTAAGTTCGAGTTTTGAGGTACCACTGTATATGGGTTTTTACTGTCCTAGATGTATAAGACCATTATCTGATTAGAAAAACTGACGCTGAAATCTTATTTTTAAAAGAATAGGCCCCCAGATCAGTTCTGCTTGATGTTTCAGCTTTTCCTGACCTCACTGTTTCCTGTCTAAGCTCAGTCATGTCGTCACTATGGCTTTGGGCGGGCGGCCATGTCGAGTCGCTGGTGTTGTGGGGATCCGCTGCCCTGTACGCTTGCATGCACTGTGCTCCTCTGTGCGGTCATGGGCCTGTTTTTAACACTCACTGCTACGAGATAAGCAGCCCTTCCTGTAGCCACTGCGACAGTAATGTCAGCTCTGACCTGAGCTTTTGATGGTCCCTCCCTTCCCCCCCATTCTAGCGCACACAAGTGCGCACACACACGCGCGCACACACACACACACTTGTATTCGTATCTTTGTGGGGACTGTCCACTCATTTGATTTTATTGCAGGCGCAGATTTTTATAAAATTGAGTTTCCCCAAAAGAAATGGTCCCCACAAAATGAAAATGACAAGTTTTCACATTGTGGGGACCACACACACACACACACACACACACACACACACACACACACACACACACACACACACACACACACACAGTGGCCTGTACTCCTTCATTTTGAGGGCAGTTTAAATACCATGTTCTTCTTTAATTATCACCCAGTTTCTTCTGCAGCCAGGATACTTCCTTATGCTTCCCAGGATGCTTCCTGCATGAATTATGGTCTAAATTAGCCAGTTTGATTTTCAAAATATTGTTTTTTTTTTCTCTCTGCGGCTCCCTTTTCTAAAGCATTTTATCGATCATACAAGCAGGTTCTGTGAAGTAATCGGCAGCGGGCGTGGGGCAGACTCTGCCGACACGTCCTGCTCCTCCTGTCCGGATGAACCCGTCCTCGCTGGCTGTCATACACGGGGATTGTTTAAGCGAAGCTGCAATTACAGGCCGCTTTACGAAAACAGCTGCTGCCGGCTCCCCCGGCTGTGAGAGTCGGGGTGGGGGTGGGTCTCGCGGCACAGCCGAGTAGCCGAGTTCGCGGCTGAATTCCTGCACAGTCTGTTCCTTTGTGCCCGAGAGGCACTCGACCGGCTGATTTAGGACCCTGGCGACATCTTGGAGTCTCTCTAGTTTATATTGCTTTTTCTTTGGCTGCCAAGTCTCAGGGCCGGCCCCTTCATCCGAGCTCTTTCACACGCTAAATCATCTCGTCTGTTGCTCCGCTCCCCTCCGCCTTTACCCCCCACCTGGTGATAAGTGAGTCACCAAACCGCACGCTCTTTGGGAACATTCTGCCACACGCACGCGACGCTTCCCCATCCATGCCTGTCCGGCAGTTTAGGCTCAGTCAGGCTTCACCATCGGGATGAATCCAGTGTAGGAGTCTTAGAGCCTGCCCTGTTCTCCGGATGGTAACGTTGTTGGTGCTCTTCAAAGTGACCCTTTTGCCAAACTCTACACACGGTCCCTCTGAATTCCATACGTCACCCCCCAGGGATACGGTTGCCTGTGCTGGTTTTGTGCCGGCGCGAGAAGAGATTCCGAACAGACTGTTCTGGCTTGGGGTGACATCATTCAATTTTACAGCATTAAATGACTCTGTTGAAACAATCCTTAATGAGAATGTCTAACTAAATGTCAATTTTAAGGAAATGTATAATAAAGTTTTACAGTTCAGTTGTCATCCGTTCGCTAGATCATGCTGCAAGAACTGATGTTTCTGTCGAGTAAATATTAAAAAGTAAATAACATCCCAGGTTTTGTGAAGTAAAAGGCTGTTTGATTTTTGCTGCCGATGGCTCATGAATCTCGCCAACCTCCGTCTTAATCATCAGCTGCTGCCGTCATGGCATGACATGGTGGTAGTTTTGTTTTTCGGGGCGGCAGTGCCATGTTAGCCCACTCCAGCAGATATCTTCAGTGCTCCACTGGCATCATCAAATCAAATCAAATAGCCTTTTACTGTCGATTCACTATATGTCCATAACATACACGGGAATCGAAATGCTGTTTCTCTCTCATCTCCGTAGTACAATATAAAATATAAAAAGTATAAACGTATAAGATAAATACCAACAGTGCTAAAAGTAGTAAACCTTTGTACAGCTGGTGGACATGCTTTAGGTACCATGATCCCCCATTGCCCCAAAAGATGCCATGTGCCAGCACACCCAGTAGCTGGGTGGGAGTGGGCAGTATGACCAAAATGACATCACAATAATATCATGATAAATCATTAGCCACAATATGGATCAGTTTTGTTTGCAAACCAACCGAATTGGAATGTATGTAGTAATATTAATGAACCATTTAACCAGCAATTGTATTCTTACAAGAAATGCTGCTTGTAGCATTGTAATATACAGTATTTTACATACTTTAAGTTAATTTAAATGTGTGTGTGTGTGTATGAGGGGGGGTATGTATATAATTTTGTTTTTTAAACTTGTTGTAAAACATGTACAGACAGCGCTGAGATGCTGTGCAGGCTGACGCCGTTTGTTTGACATCAGTCTGGTTTGTAACGGCGCTGTTGCAGCCAGCGGTGCAGGAATCGTGGGCCACACTGAGGGTGCAGCTTTGACCCCGCAGTGTTTCATTTGGCTTTATTCATACCCCCAGTAAATTCACCTTTGTATTTAAATGAGTAAGTTGTCATCCTTCCCCAGTTTCAAGCTCTCCCCATCTTTGTTGGTTGCAGCCTCCATGTGATGGCTGCTTGCCAGTGTGTTTTGTTGTCGTTATTATAGTGTTAAGTAGTGCATTTTTAACTGGGAATTCATTGGAAGCTTAGGTGCCCTTCTAGCTAATCAGCTCCTCAACAGCATGTATATTTGTATTGTGCTGTTTCCCTCTTTTGTGTCACTTTGGACAGAAGCATCTGCCTAATAAAAGTAAATGTATCGTTGTCCGACCCCATAACTGAAACGCTTGCAAGCAGTCATGATAAATTATCATCGTTTTGTTGTTCATTTTGTCACTCCTATGCTTTTGGGAGTCTCTTTGGACCACTTTCAGGTTCTGAGACCTAGTGAGGTGTGTGTCAGTGTCCTGGGACTGGGCGGGGCTCTCCCCAGCACTGTGCCCCCCTGACCTGCCCGCTCCGTACAGTAGCTAGGGGCCAGGCAGCCCAGCCTTTGATCTGAGCTCTTTAGCTGCGGAAGTGACAGTGTAGACGGGAGGGGAGGGGAGGGGAGGGCTGGGAGGGGTCTCCTAGTCATGGTGCGTCAGTCTCCCGGGTTGGAGCCTGTCGGCTTGTGGGAGGGTGCCTCTAATAAACTGCCTGAGTTGGAGATTCCCCTCCATTGGATAGATTCTCGCAGCTTATGCTCTGGTGTCTGTGTCTTTGTGGCTTTATGGCAGATGAGCTGCTTCTGTTTTATGCCCTAAAAAGAGGCTGGCGGGGGGTTCTGTCCTGGACATGACGGCATGTCCCTTTTGCATCCTGGATTTCTGAGCTTTTTCTCAGATCGATAAATGAGCAGGTCTTTGCATATCAGTGCACATTCGGCACTGATAACATCTGAGTGGAAGCCTGCTCTGTTTGAGCTGCAGTAAAGTTAGCTACGGCCCCTAATCTGATGTCATGTTCCTTCGTGCACCCCACACCTCTGGGTAGCTCTCCTGAAGTATATTACACAAAGAGTAAGAGTTGCAACTTTGGCAGGGCATTGTTGAGGTGGCGTGGGGTTGAGGGGACAAAGCAGTAGTAGTTCTTTCACATTTAGATGGATTGGTGCTCTTCACTTCCTTGCCACGGAGGAAGCTGGGTGTTACTTGCATGATTGTAGAGGTCATTGGACGTGAGCATGATGCTTGGTAGGGACGGGAATCACCAGCGACCTCCCGATACAATACAGCGATACCTAGGTACCGATTTGGATATGTATTGCATTTCTATAAATATCCTGATTCAATACTATGATTTTTTTCGGGATTTATTTATTTATTTGTTTGTTTATTTATTTATTTTTAAAACCATGAAAATAAAATTGTCATATCGCTAAAGCTTTATTCAATAGCTGCACAACTAAATTGAACGTGAGTAAACATGCCGTACTCCAAATAATTTTCCTCCTCAAAAAACAAAGGCAACATTTAAGCAATGTGAAATAATTTCAGTTGCACCACCATAAATTTGAACTTTAAAATTTAGATGTCTGGCAATATGTGTCTATGTTCCTTGTATTGCCACAAAGCTTAAGTTTGCATACAGCATGGCTCATGTCCAACTTTTTTTACCATTTAAATTTTGAAAGCCGAAGTTCCTACGTACATTGCATTTAAACCGTGCAGGAGCAGCATGAATCTCTGTCTGCCATTCCTGTTACTGCTAAGCAGAGTTAAAAAAGAATTGCCTCTTACTACATAGGATGCTATACTGCCTGTCAATGTGAGAATAGTTTAGAGCGTCCCACCTGTAGGATTATAGAGGAACTGCGATGTTTGTCCACCTCAAATCCAAATGTATATAAATTATAAATTAATAGATTGATGTCGGAGTTAGTGTGGTGATACGTGAATCCCAAATACCATATAACTAAGCAGGATTTTGTTCCCAAATACGTGCATATAGACCTATGCTACTTGGCTAATATTCTTCAAACTAGTTTAACGGTGCCCTATCTTTGATGGACTAGTTAATTTCTAGCATTTAATGTGAAACTCATTTGATTGCTTGCTCAGGGCTTGCATTGAAGCTTGCATGCGCTGAGCCTTGCTGGAGTATGGGGAAGACAGTTCTGCTACAATTTAATGTATCAATCCAGGATTTAATTGTGCATGTGCTACCAGTTAGCATGACATAAATTGTTTGTAGTACAAAAGATAGGAAGGGTGCCTATTTAAATGTTTTTACACCTCTGGATGGTTTGGGAAATCTGGGTGTTCCTAATGTTTCAACACAGGATGCAAATATTTTTGAAGAGGCAGTATGTAGCTTGTTGAAATATGGGCCAAGAATAACTTGATTGTCCTGAGTTGAAGACACGCACTGCCTGTTTATACTTCTGCAGTGACGTGTTTCTGTCACCACTCAGCTTGCGCCCTGTGCCTGACGAGACGTCGGTTACGTTTATTGGATGCAGCCAAAAATGAAAACATCTAAGCCGTCTTTCTCCATCCTCTCAATTCTGGCACTCACATTGGAAGGAAAACAACTCTTGACCTTCAAGGACTGGATCGCCTGACATCCTAATCTTTCATGGCATGAAGTGGGGGGGGGGGGACAATGAAGCAGAATTTTCCACTGGTATTGGCCATTTCAAAGTCAGAGATGATCTTAGTTCCATGACCCTCCTTAAGAGTTCATCTGAAACCATAGCAGTCCACTGTTTGTTTTGGCAGGCCCGTGTTGTGTGTTGCAGGAGACGGGACTGGTTTTCGTTTTTGTGTCACATTTGCGCCAGCGCCTTTGGCAAAGATGTGAGCAAAGTATCAGGTATGAAGGAGATTTATGTCTGCTATATGGAAGAGATGTTTGTTTTTGATGGCTGGTAAAATTATCTGATTCCTGAGGGATTACTCTGCAGGCCTCGTCGCCTTCGGACTGCATTCCAGTCACATGAGACATGTGAATGCCTGGTCAGGTGTCGCAACCTGTTCAGACTGACTGTATGTACATCAACTAATGGTTAGACATAGTGCTGATAGTGCTGAGGCAACTGTGAAGAGTGTATGGCTGCCGGCATGTTCAGCTGCGATGGAGTAGGTTCAGCTGGGTTCAGCTTTGAGCATCTGCCTCTCGGCCAAGACGCCATGTCTGGATAGCACCAACTCCTCCTTGCTGATGAGCTTTGGACCGTTGGCAGTTTTTTCTTTTTTGCCAACATTGTCTCTAATCAAGTTTATACCTACTGGAGAAGAGAAGGCTGTATATAAATGCTCTATTCCACGAACTTTAGGTCGCTGAAATTTTGTTTGAAGTTGAATGAAATCCTGGCTCAGAAGATGAAGAATACAGTGTCTATAATTCTGTTCCTAAAAAATAAAGAATGTCAACAGACTGTTCTCCAAATGCTAAATACCAATCATAAGCCTTATTTCTGGAAAGGGTGACTAGCGCATAAGAATTGTACTCTCCCGGGGTTGACACTCACGTTGGAATTAGCATTAGCGAGGTAGATTAGCTGAACCGGGATATCTATCAACATTCATTCATGTTCTTGGCACCCCCGGCCTGCTAGTCATGCTCACAATTTAGCGTCTTTATGAGGAGAACAGAAGACTGCCATCCTGAGCCTCCAGTTGCAGCTGGCGTTGATAAATATAGCAGCAATCATATTAAAGCAGAGCTGACACCGCGCTGGGAGTCTGTCCCGGGGCGAGCCCTCCGCAGTAAGCTGGGCGTATGCACTTGTGTGTCAGGGGTAGAGGGTCGGTTAGGAGGCACATGTCAGTTCACGATGGTGGAATAACTAGCCTAAAATAACAGCACTAGTGTAACCCGTCCATCATAGTGGTTGGCCAATTTCCAGCCATCAAAGGGTATCCACGGTGACCCTCAGTGGGACATCTGTGATGTGGAATTGTGGGAAATGTTACAAGCTTGCAAGAAATATGGGGTGTAGCTTTTAGAAGGAATTGGGGCAGCTTGTAGAATTAGAATGACGTTATCCATTTGGCACCTGGGAATTAGTTCTGATATCTGACTAGGGCTGAACGATTTGTCGATGTCGAAGCGAAATTGAGATTTGCTAAAATCAGTGTTTCAAATAGCAAAGGCTGCGATTTAGGATATGTATTATCCTAAATCTGACCCAGGATTTAAAACTGTGATTATAGTTGATGTTCATGGCAAATTCATGCAGTCTTCAGTTTGTGACAGTGATTCTCACCAATCATCGTGCCAGTCATGCTCACTGAACAGAAGTTGCCCAAGGCGACTGTATATGCCCACAAACATGTGAAACCCAAGGAAAACATTATATTCGCGGTGCAAAAATATTGATTCCATTGCTGAGCTATAATTGAATTTCCTATTATATAGTTGGAGTGTTTACATAAAGGTTCTATTAGGGGACTAAGCAGTGTTAGTGTGTTAGCTGCAGGATCCCTATTTTTTTTTTTGTTTTGTTTCGCCCTTACTGGAATTATTTTTTGTATTTAGGGCTGCTGCTAAGGACTGTGTTCCTATGGATTAATCTGTCGACTATTTTACCGATTTGTTTGATTTAATCTAAATGATAAATGTTCTTCCAGTTTAATTTTAGTTAATTTTGACAGCAACACTATCGTTGGAGGGCTTTTCGGCACTATATGGATTTTTGCCCACACTTTGATAAGCAGATTAGTAGTATGGCTAAGATATTAATGGGATGTGTATTTTGGTAGTGTGGCTGTACTTTTATCAGTTTCCAACACTCCAAACACAAACTGGCAATCAATGTGGAATAAGCCCAGATTTTAGCCTAAACATTTTCTCAATGGAAATTGTAAGGTAGTAGGCAGACAACTTTATGGTTTAATACTGAGTGTTTTTAGAAGCTACAAGTACAAAAGATATTTAAATGCTCTCTATACTAATGGTATTTTAATAAACATGAACAGACAACACTTACTGGGGTTATAATGAATTGAAGAGTTTTAAAACTCATAAAACGGTAATTTCATAAAAATAAAAAAGTCTTAAAATATTAATGTTGACCCATTTTCAGTGTCAACGTCGTTGATTTTTTTTTATCACTGCAGCCCTGTTCATGCTTTAACCTAAGTCACAGCTTTTGTGTTAATTGTGTTAATTGACTGTTCTCTGCTCATTTTTAAAGAAAATTAATAAATACATGTTGGAAGCAATTCATATCTTTAAGTTCTCATTCTTGCATTAGAATATAAACCAGTTAATATTTTGATGGTATCTCGTCGGATTGCTATCATATTTTACGTCCATTTCAATCTATAATATTGACCTGAAGCTTGAGGTTTTAAAAATGATACTGCAAATCAAATCGCAATTGCAATATCTGTCTTAAAAATCACAGTTAGATATTTTCCCCAAATCGTTCAGACCTATGTCTAAGTCCATTTAGGTATTTAGGAGTGATGGTGAGGACTCTCCCCCTAATATTCTGTGGGTCTCTAAGGAACAATGACATGGCACATTTCCTGGTTATGTCTATCCAGAGCATCTGATTGCCTGTCAGTGTTGCAGTTACAGCTGTCTTATGCCAGAACTTAAGTTATGCTTTTTATTTTACATTATTTAATGAGCGCATCTGAAATTGTAGACCGCATTCTTGTATCCCAGCAGGCTTTAGCCGACAGCTGAAAGTAGGAGATGTCTACTTTCAAACAGCCAGTGATTGGGATCCTAAAGGAGCTGCCTGTAAAAATGTTGAGTTGTGTAGTGTTGCACTCATTCCCCTAATGAAGGATGACAGGTAGTGGAGCAGGAATCCTGGCTGGACACCATGAACTTGTTCCTTTGGTTTCTGGTGGGTGGGTTCTCAAGTCAGGCCTGTTGGCAACACAGCTGTTGCTTAGCACTGAGTTGGTACAGACCGCTGACTGGCATTAAAGATCTCTACTCCTTTCAGCTGGAATTTCTTTTGGATGGTACAGAGGATCTGCTTTATAGGTTGACCAAGCCAGCAGTATTAAAGAGAAATCTGTAATCATACACACCTGCGCTGTTGGTGGGCTGAGAGCTGCAGTGCATGAATAATGGCTGCTGAAACGAGTTGGGGTCTGAGACAGTAACACTGTCCATCCCAGGTCCTGCCTTGTCAAATGACTCTGTAGAGAAACTTGACCTCCCCAGAGATGTATGACTCCTTCCTCTCCTGACACGTGCTGTCTACGAAGATGCATGATGACCACAATTAGAGTAGAAGATGAAAACCAGTGGATTATGGTCTTTAAAATTTGAGGATATTGGTGGGAGTCTTTTGTTCTGTAATTAATTGTCTCTGAATGTCAGCCTCGTAAGATCTCAGAAGCTCCACAGAAGCAATTTACTGTTCTTTTACTTCAATGGGGGCCCATGATTTGTGGAATTTGCGCTGATTATACTGTATGACCGTAAAGGTAAGTGCTATTCCTTTAATGAAAAAGACAGTTGTGTTCTCTCCCTTTGAAAGGCTGGATTTCAAAGGCCGCTGTCTGTAATCCCTTTGTTCTTTGCTACACTCAGCACACCAATCTATGGAATGTAAACCTGGCCCAAAGCAGAGAGACGTTTGTTTTTCCCTGATATTCATTCATGTGAACTCCCTCATCTCTGCTCCTCTCCTTTGAAGCTGGTGAGCACTGGTACGTGTAGCTTAGCAGATAGTAATGGGATGTTGCAGTGCATGGCTTTACTAGGCCTGGACTCATAAGAGCGGTCAACCTCCATTTTCTTGGAGATTCCTGGCTTGTTCCGTGTTACTGGGGCCCCAGGATTTATATCGAAACCAACGTGAAGCCCAAAGCTAATAAAACCCTAATAGCGCCATCTTAGCACCTAGTGTGTCTCGAGTTAATAGGCTGCAGCGACCAATAATGTTGTGCAGATGTAAAACAGATAATGGCTTAATGTTAATGAACTCCAGATTTCAGAACTCGCATGAGCAAGCGCCTTATAGCTTCACATGTTCTTGCAGTAACATGTTGAAAAAGCAGCAGTGTGTCCACGGTGTCGTTTCAGAGAGTAGTCAGGAGGAAATAAGCAGATGAAGCTCATTTTGGTGTGAACAGCCTACTGCAGGGTTTATATTATAGTATTAAATGTGCGTATCATCTTTCCCGACTTTGTGGTGGCTCGCTGGGTAGCACTGTAGCCTCATACCTCCATGCTTGTGGGTTCAGTTGCTGCCTTAAGCTCTGTATGTGGAGATTCTGTTCTCATGGCATCCGTGCAGGTTTCCTTTGGGTACTCCGGTTTCCGCCCGCAGTCCAACACCTTAGATGAGGGGAACTGGTCTCTCTAAATTGCCTGTAGTGATTTTTGTGTCCTCTGGACTAGACTCAAGGCTCACCACAAGCCTGTACAGGATAAGCGGTTTGGAAGATGGATAGGTGGTTGGCCGGTTTGTGTTGCTGGTCTTTCCCATAGTATGGTATCTTTTGCTTACATCAAGTATGTTATTTCAGGTCCACTTTTCTTGATTGTCCTGGTTTCAGTTTTGCGCCGGGGCACGCTGTTGTTCTTAGAGCTTCTCTCTTTAATGTGTCGTCAGTATGAATGATGATTTGCACTATCAATCTCAACAAGCAGCAGAAAAGGCAACTGCGACTCGTGGAGTTTTCTAAAAGCCTGCATCCTTGTGTCTCCTTAGGTCATCAAATACAACTGGAAAAACTGGACCATTCATTTTGTTTATATATTTTTTTAAATTCCCAGTGGTATGTTTACCCCATACAGCCTCAGTTCACAGAAGGCATGGTGCAAGTTCTTGGAAAAAGAAAATCTTTGTCTGCCATTCTGCATAAAAGGAGAGTTCCAGTGACATGAATTTGGTGGATGTCATTATTGTGCCTTCACAACTGATGACGAAATGTTAGATGGAGGAACCCTAGATGTCCCAAACTGACCAGAACAATCTACACTTTTTGCCAGTAGATGTCGGCATCACTGACCACCATGTCCTATTGCTATATCCCAAGTGTGAACCAGCCTTGGTGGTGCTAAAAGCCTGATTCATGCAAAGCAATACCACTACAACCACTGAGTCCGGGAAGGAGTGCTGTGCACTGACACTGCTGGCTAAGAAAACACTGTATCATGCTGGCATAACCATTTCCAACGTTCATTTTGCATATTTCTCAAACTGGGATGCTTATTTTACCCATCTAAGCATTGACATTTTTGGATATGTTCAGTATAAATGCTGTGGTTCTTTATTCTTGGATTTGGGACTTTCATCTCTCTTGAACTGGCGATGTTTTGTGTAGCAACCCCTTCCTTGGACACAGCTGTTTGCAAAAGGTGTAATTGTGTCTAATAAAACACTTTTTTCCCCAAGTGGAAGAGATGTTCCATTTGGGGAAAAATAGGAACTGGGCTGAGCCTTAACCTCAAAAATGGATGTCTGCGTTGCCAGACAAGCCAGACTGATGAAAGATCCGTCACCTCCCAGTGAGATCATAGATCTAAGCAGAGCTATCCGTCCCATGGATTTCGGAAAGCTGATGTATTGCAGTAAATATGGCTCCGACAGTTGTGCGGGTTTAAACCGGTCATAAATCTGGTTTTCTGATGTGTACCTCTGGGGCACCATATTGACGTGGTCATCTCTAAATGGACCTCCTGCTCTTGAAGTAGGTTTTGGTTTCCCACACCCTCTCAGAATAATCGAGATCTGGCATGATGCTCCTCAAATTCTTCATGTTCTTCACTTGATGAGTGTAGTGTTTTATTTTGTATGTTCCACAGTTTTTGGCGCAACATTTAAGTGGCATGCTTCAAAAATGGCATACCATTCCTGTCCCTGGCTGATTTAGGGACTGTAAGCCTTTAAGATGTGTAAAAATGAAAGTAGCAGTTGCTGTTTTCCCAGTTAGTAAAGAGTCTAGTTTAGTTTTGTCTTCCCTATGTCGAAGTGCTCCCTTGAAAACCTGAATAATGTGCAGTGCGGTTCTCATTCAGGTCTTCAGCAGGCCAGTAGCTGTAGAGAAAGCATGCAGACCGTGGTGTGAGCTGGTGAGGGGCAGGAGCTGAACCTCTGCTCTCCAGCTCAATTTAAAACAGATTAGGCCTGTGTGGGGTTGATTAATAATATTGGCTAATTTGTACTCTCAAAAGCATGCTGTTTTACCAGGTTTTCAAAATGTGCTGTGTGTTTTCTGGAATAGACAATGTACAGACATTTGTGAGCAGCACAGCCTTCAGCAATTAAGCCAGTGATATGCTATGGAATGATAACCAGCAGACTCACCGTGAATTTAACTGGGCCCTCAGTGTCTCCATATTCAGCTGCTCCAGTAGATCGGCTTTTCTTAGAGGGTCTTCTGGCTGACGGTCTCTGTTCCCTTGTGGTACTTTTATAGTGCCATGCACAGGGTTCAAAAGCAGGTCCCCCCTCCCTGTTCTTTTCCCTGTTGAAATGGGGTGACATTTCCACATTGTATGGGTGCTGGTCGTGGCCCACAAAGGCGTCATTGTTCTGCACAGGGGCTGGGGGAGAGGCTCCCGGCCGGCCTTTCACAGGCCTAGAGCCTTCTGTTTCTTCCTGGCTTAAGCAGGTCAGGCCGAGATGGGAGCTGACAGGTTTGGGTCCTCTGTCAACACGTGTTAGCAGAGCCTGTGTTTGCTGCCGGCTCCTTCTGCTGATGTCCGCCGTTCTCCCCTCCCATTCCTTTCTTGACTAATTAACCTCACCATCGTTCGCCTTTCTTACAGGCCCTCAGCTGCCCCTTGGCTTGCAAATCTAGGACCAAACTTATTCTGTTTTTTGGCAGGTAGAATTTCCCATGTGCTTAGTTGATTATTTCCTACCCAGAGCTCAGTGATTCGGGTTCTCATTGGAATGCATATTTGTTTATTGCTGGAAAGTAAAGGGCTTTTACTTGCATCTTGATTCATTAGTACACATGAGTGCAGTGAGGTGGTTATTGAGTTAAATGTCCAGAGTCACAGATGTCAGTCTGGCTGAACTTCACACAGGGATCCTTTGCAGGTCCAATAAAGATTTTAATTCTGCTGCCGTTGGTACAGTAAGTGTAGCCCCAGACGTTTTCTAGTAAAGTTCCATTGGAAGGTAGGCGATACATGGCAGGAAAATGTGTGAAGCAGTCCCACTTTTTAGGTTAGTTTTTTGGTAAGGTTTTTTCTTTTCTAGTATTTCTCAAAAGCTTGTGTATAGGTATGTGTCTCTTTCCATTGCCGGTTCTTGTTTAGGAGGATCAGCATGTTGTGTTTCAGACTTCAAGCTTGATCAGTGAGGATTTTGAATATGACCAGAGGAACTAAACACTTTTGGATGCAGCATTTATGGCAGGAACGCCGGAGATTTTCCTGGCAAATTTTGCCAGCCGTGGCAGTTCTGCCTCATGGACTTTCCACCATGGCAGAGGATCTTGGTTTACGTCAGTATTGGGCATAGCTGTGCATCTACAACCCTTATAGGGTCGCTGTTTGTTCAAAACATTGGCGCTTAGTGATTCTCGCTCCTGTTTTCAAGCAGGCAGTTTTGAGTACTTGAGGTGCCTCAAGTTGAGGTTTCCTCCTCAGCCATCACATCAGTGGCTTTGTCCTCAAAGTCCTGAAATATTGTGTAGAGCTGCATGAAATATCGGTTAACATTGATATCTGCTGATATTTGCTAAAAATCAAGATATTGGTCCAATGTGTCACTCATGGCCAATATTACTGACTGATGTTTAGGCTTTAGTCAATATTAGTAGCATCAGAGCTAAATAAACAACAGCTGAAATAATGGAGATGATCGCATTGGTCAATCAGCCATTTTCTGTAGTGGAGTGAGGGATTTTATGAGGCATTTTGTCGGCTCTTAGAAGTGGTTTCAAAATACTAGCCTTTAACTTCACTGTTATACCTAGCCTGTAAAATACCCCCCCCCAAGGAGAATTAAAAAATGACATTAATCCTCAAGTTTCCCCACCAGTACAACTGGCTCAACTGCTTATCAGCATTGACAATCTTAGACAAAAATAAATCTCTTATCGGTATTGGTCAAATTTTCCACATCCATACACCACTAATATCGTCACTTCCTCTCTCGTTTTTGTCTGGTGTCAGCATTCTCATTTGGGTCCAAAACACAAGCATTCTGTCCATCGAAATGCGGGATCCATCACTCTATCTATGTCCTTCACACTGTAGTCTGGGTCATCGGTGATGGTCAGATTCTGAAGTGCTGGCCTCAGTGTACAGATTGTGATGCTTGTCTCGTCTGCCAGGGAACTGAACACCCTCGGTGACCTCCGGCATCTTAAAAATATCTTCCAAGTCAGGATTGAGCCCAAGGTGCCGCTGTGGTGCTGTCCAGGGAAGCCGGAAACTTTTAGAGATGTATTAAGTTTCCTATTCCTGATGAAAGCTGTAAAATGTTTACTGTGGGTGGTGTAGATTATCTTGCAGTTTTAGCAGTATGTTGAATATTAACTTTGTTTTCCCATATTTTCTTGCTACTTTTTTTTTTTCTTTTTCATTTTTTTGGTTATGGTTGATATATTTTCTTGCAAGTTAAATTTTAGTTTTTCATAGGTAAAGTGGAAATAGCCAAGTACGTTAAGTCAAGTGGCTTTCATTGTCATTTAAACCATATGCAGTGATACAGTATAAAGTGCAAGTGTGCAAAATGTGTGAAAATTGCAAAATCGGTGCCGATACGAGACAATAGTGCAATAGAAGAAATGATAATGGGTAAGACGAGCAGAGCAGCGCTACTGGGCTACAGTCCTGATTGATGTAAAGTGCAACAGTGCAATGGGTTGTGCAAAAAGTTATTGAGGTAGTGGAGTGTATAAAGGTCTGTGTGTATCTCTGATTGGAATAATTTACATACAATCAAGTTTGGTCATGTGCAGATGAAGTTCAAACATACCAGGATACCACATTGTATGCAGATCTTCATCTTGTAGGGAACCTCCAAGTGTGCAGATGAAACAGTTTAAGCTCATATGATGCCTTGTGTTGCTTGTCCGAAACTGGCGGTAAATCTAAAATGATGTCGTGCTTCAATGAGGATTTCATTTCTGCTTTGGCTTGTATTTGTTTAATATATTTCTCTGGCATGTTCTTTTGAGAGAAATACTGTTGGTGAGGGATGCTGCTATATATTTAAATGCTGCATCTCCGCATTTCGGAATGATGCCGCGTCCTTAGCCTAGAGTTGAGTGCTGACTCAGTCATGTCCTCATCCTGACCTACACTAAGCTGACATTGTGTAGCTACATTTTGCTATTATCGTGGATGATTTTTGAAAAATACAAGGAAAGAGAGCTTTAAAATGTCCTGTCAAATAAGCTATCTGTTCATTTTCATCTTGCCTTTTAGATTGAGGTGGAACATGCATCAAATCATTTAGGATTGTACCAATTACATGTACGCTGTGGCAGCTTTCACCACTGGTGAAAGTACAGGAGCCAATTGTTTTAGTTTAGTACTTTGTGTTACTGAAACCAGTACGAAGCCCATGAGATACTATGTAATAAAACAGCTCTTGTGATATTTAGCTCGATTCTTATCTAATGCAGTTGGCATTTCATCAACCGAAGCTTAGTTCTAGAAATGTGTAGCTAGCTGATGCTAAACAGCTTAGCATTGTGAATTAGCTGGCAGAGTTGCTAGCTAGCTACAACTTCTACTTTCTACTATTTAGATGCTCTACATCTGTCATTTACTACAACTAAACCACAACTCTTACTTGTGGCATGAGTTTCCAGGTTTAGCATGCTACTGTAGCTTATTTATGACATGTTTTAACAGCTGCATGTTTGTATTCATTGCATAAATTCTGATGAGCCCTGGAGGTAACCAGGAGTTTCAGAGATTTTTTTGACAAGATAAAGGTTCACTAAGCATAACAAACTGTCCTCTTGCTGTAATTTGGATTCTCTCCCAGATTGTTCTGTTCTACTTCCTACAAAATAGCAATAGTGCTACTTTAATAAAAATAAGACTTGGCCTGTCAGTCTCATCCTGTAAGAAAAAAACATTCTCCTTGACTGATGGACTTCAGGCGGGTTTGAGAGATTTTTCGTTGTGCTGCTCCATTGGGAGTGAGGAATGCACCCTTGCCTGCACGCGCTTGGCAGCTCGCTGAGCCTGGGGCAGAGGAGTGTGTTCATTGTATGGGTGTCTGTGGGCCAGACAGTTGCTTGCAGGCCTGACTGTGAAAATCTGACACACTGAGGTCCTGCTCCCACAGTACTTATAGTGAAAATTCAGCAGTTGAAACACTGCACTTGTGTTACGTGGCTAGAGACTCAGTGCTTCCCTGTTGCTTTGTCCAATTCATCTTATCCATGGTGGTGTTTCTCAAACCGGTCTTCGGGGACCACCGGATGGTCCAAGTTTTTACAGCTCCCTGATAGACTATCAACATTTTTGCTCCCTACCAGGAGCTGTAAGGGAGCAAAAACATGGACTGCCGTGGGTCTTTAAGTATTAGGTTGAGAAGCATTGATCAATATACCCCTCCACCCCCTTTTGATAACCCTCTCACTGGGGGGCAGTTATTCTGATAAACATCGAGTATAAATACAAAATGATAAAGAGAATACAATGATAAAGGTGTTTGCAGAGTAAATATTTACTAATTTTGTTATCCTCCTTTAATTCCCCTCATCTTTTATCGTATCCGGACCTGGTATGCCTCCCCGGATACGACGCTTCATCTGTAAATGTGTCCCTCGAGGTGACAGCAGCAGCACTTTCAGATGAAGGGCATTCAGAGTCATCGTCACAGAGACGGCCCCCTTAACAGCACGGCTCGAATCTGTCTGGGGGAAGGCTGTGCTTTTCCGAGCTCTGTGGGGGCCAGATATGTGTGCCCGTCTGCCCGTGGAAGTGACACGCCAGATGGCCCTGACGTGAGCGCTTGTGTGTCCAAGGCACCTGCTCTCGAATTTGAGGGCCACCACGTTGACTCCTCCCTGGCCCCCCTCCCTGGACGAGCGGCACTGGTCACCAGCACAGCTGACTGTCAAGGCCAGCTGCCCTTTAAGCTAGAAAAGCCCACAAGTTTGCTCTGCCCTGCAAATAAAAGTTGTAAAGGCCTTAGGCTGTGGAGTGCTGCATTTGGATCACATACAAACTGCTAGTGAAACAAAAAAAAACCCTTTATAAAAATGCGTAATTGGCTTTTATTGCATTTTGTGGGTTAGGTGTGGGTGCTGCAGTTAGGTGTTGAACGCGATGCCAGCACTGCAGTGTGTGTGTGGCTTAAACGGCGTCCCTTTCCACTCGCCACGCCGCAGAGCATGCTGGGACGGTACTGCAGTGTCGTTTTTATAATCAGATTGGGAATGAAGATCAATGTTAGGGTGCTATGTGTTAGGACTTGGATGGTCACTGCTTCTGTGGCCAGCAGAGTGATGCCACCATTGGACCCTAGAGCAACCCCCTGAACCACCATCATTCCAGGGACACTGACCAGTCCTGCTCTGATCCTCAGCTGCATGTTGCTTGGGACAAAAATTACTTCTAGCTATAAATATAAAATATAAAAGTAATATAAAATGTTAACTGGGGAGAGGCGCTTTTTCTGCTGTTTCCACACACCACACCACACCCCCCCTCCTTACATGTATTTATTCAGACACCTTCTTTCCTGTTTTTCCGTTACCAGACCTTATAAAGTTCAGCCTGACTCCTGTGTGGCCTCTAGCTAAAAGTAAAAGACAATCTATGCCCCAGCTCCACACTCAGAGGCCTAAGATGACCAGTGGCTTCCCAGCCCGGAAGCTGGGACCAGGTTGCTGCACCGCAGGCTCCCCCAGGTTTCCAGCAACAAAGCTGATGCCAGCCATCCTAATCTTTTTACAGTGCTGGACACCTGTTGAGGGAGGGAAGCATGAGGAAGTCCATCCATCTCTGACTGGAATCAGACGGAAGTGTAGCTCCCACTGTCTCCAGTGCACTACTCTCACCTGTGTTACAGGCTGACACTGCATGACAGGATAATGGGGATTTTTCTGTTGTTCTGGCCATTTCTGTCCTTTCTCCGTAAGAAATGTATATGTCAGTGTGGTAACAGGCATGGACACGCTGCCCTGCTAAACCTCCTGCAGGGTAAGTTGACTAGAATGGTAATGGGAATACTATGGTCATTTATGCAGTTAGCTGGCTGTGAAGGTTGGGAATGGGGCCTCCCGGCCTTCAAAGTCTTTTAATAACCAGCAAAAATGTGAGAAAAGCCCCTTGTACTGCATGGTTGACGCAAAGCTGGTAAATCAAGAACTTGTGAAAAATGAAACCAAAAAGAAACCAAAAAAAAGCAGCCTTTACTTGGCGTTCACTCTGTTCCTTGAAGCCCTGCAGTGCCCCACTCACTTCAGATGGCCCTTTTAATCGGGAAACTGATCCAGCTGAAGCCAGTTGGACATCACCAAGAAGATCACAAGACCTGACTTAACGCCTCTTGTGGTTATATTATTTTGCCTTGGATCCACCTCCATCTAAATTGTTTAATTTATTTTTATTTTTTTTGGGCTGGGAGCCGGGCTCGGAGCTGTCTTTTGGTGCGTCTCTGCAGCCCTGTGGTGGTGCAGGGGATTCAGAGAATGCAGTATAGCATTATATAGGCCCATTTCTCTGCAGAGAGCTGGCTGTGGTGTGCTGAACCGCTTTCTCTCCCGTGAAGAGGCGGGGGGGGGGACTTCTGCTTGTTTATGGCTATGTGTTTGTGAAATATGATCATGTGTCTTAATGAGGTTCGCACTGATGACAGAAGCTGTGACGGCTGTATTTCTGGTTAATGTTATGAATGCAGGTTACCGGAACTGCTACAAAAAGGAAGCCTTTGCAGGAACTTCATGTAACCTCTTCAGTTTGCCAATGGTAACCAGTCAACCCTGACAAGCTACTATGGATTTGTTATTGTGTCTGATTCCGGGTCTGTCTTATGGCGTGAATTTTTTTTCTTCTGAATGCCATAATACGGATTAAAAAAAAAGAGAATGTTGTATAAACATGGTATTTGACGCACTGGGCCTTTAGTTATGGTCCTTTTAGGCTGGTTCTGAGGGGAGGTAAACACTGGGAACCAGACCACATGTCTTTAGGCAGTGCTGGGCATGGGAAAGGAAGTGCGCTGTAGTTTTATTAGTGCCAGAAGATATATAATTCACACACATCATCTCATCTATTCTACTTCTCGTCATATATTAAAAATGCATCAATTTTTGTCGGGTTGCTGATGTATTATTTACGGAGAATGCTGTGCAAATAGGTTCCCTGTGATGGAAGCCTGGCTCTGATGCGGTGTGCTTGTTCAGTAATGCTGGCGTTTATTGGCTGGACATAATCGAGAATCTGAGTTTCATGTGTGCGCGCATGTGTGTGTGTGTTCGCATGGCAGGTATGCTATGGATTCAGATGTTCTGTATATGTTTGTTTTGTCATTGTTTGTCATTATTTGCTTGTACAGTTCTATGGCGATATGTATATCTACGCAGCTAGTGTTTGCGTGCGTGTGTCTGGATGTAATAACTAGGAATGTATTTGCATTAGGACACATACATACTTTCCTATAGCACAATTCATTTTTAATATAATGCATGCTTATCATTCTTTATATGCCTGTCAAAGTATGAGGAAACATTTCGACATTCACAAGATGCTTTGGGGAAACAAAGCATAGTATGTTGCCAAACAAAACGGCATGAAGCGCCGCCGGTCCAGTATCTCTGTGGACAGAGGGGGGTTTGTTTAGCGGAGTGGACGGGTCCTGCTCTTTGGCGAGGAGCTGGGCTGTACAGTTTGCCACCGCCAGCCACCATCAAAGCAGCAGTGTGTCTCGCCAGGCAAATATCGAGCAGCTTCTGTTTTCTCTCAGGAGGAGGTTCATTATCTCCATGCATGCAGGCTGACAGGCAGTGAAGTGTGTCCGCATACAGAGCTCCGCGTGACCGCTGCTGTGCTCCGGCGCACTCTCCAGTCCGCCCGGCCTGACTCTCCCGTCCGCCCGGCCTGACTCTCCCGTCCGCCCGGCCTGACTCTCCGTCCGCCCGGCCTGACTCTCCCGTCCGCCCGGCCTGACTCTCCAGTCCGCTCATGCCGCCTGTTAAACCCTGCTCTCTTGGTCCGGCCCCGTTTCAAGAGTGAACACACAGCTTGTACTAGTGTTTGTCGTGATCTGTGGAACAAAAAGATGTTAATAAGCCGGTTTTGAATGCATCAGCCTTTAGCTGAAAGGTCTCCTTGAAGCTTTTCTTAGCCTAGTATTTTGAGACATTGTCCTCAACTTTCGTCATTCTTCTCCAGTTTACTGGTTAATTGTAATATTCTGACCCTTGTTCCTAGCTTAGGGTGAATTTTGAAGATGAATTTAACTTGCCCCCCTCCCCCCTCCACAGCCCAGCACGCTTCCCCAGGGCACCATCAATATGAACCAGTGCTCTGACGTGATCGACGCAGAGACCCGCACAGGCCAGAAGAACTCCCTCTGTATCCTGACCCCGGACAAGGAGCACTTCATCCGAGCCGAGAGCAAGGAGATCATCAGTGGGTGAGAGCAAACGGGCGGCTGGGTCACACGTCTGGGCAGAGACGCTGGCAGTGCTCACTGGCAGTCATGAGCGATGATGTCGAGTGTCTCTGCCGCCTAACGGGCTCAGGCTTGCCGACCTTGGTCCCTGTCTGGCTGACTATAGGCTGGCATCCCTGCCAGTGTGTCAGACGTCCCGCCCCCAAGGCCGGCGTTGCCCCGGGGTGCTGGGAGGGGCTCTGTACGTCTGCTGCTCTGTAGACTGGCAGAAGATCTCCTGGAGCTTCTGGGAAATTAATTGAGAGGTTCTTATCCAGCGAAAGTGCAACATAATTATTTAAAACACCTACTTAACATTGAGTTCTTATAATTGAATGCACATTATTTTATTTAACTTTCACCATTCACTTAGATGGCAGGGCTGATTTTTGGCAGATACATTCTGACTCATTAAGGATCCAGGCCTTTCCAGGCAACCAGACCTTAAAATGCACCCGGCCAGCTGCTGGAGCCGGTGGCACTCTGAACAACAGGCGTTGGATCACTGTTTGGGATCTGTTGTCATCTCTCCGCCTGTGGCTGCTCTGACATGTCTAAATTGTAGAAGAGCTGCGGCTCTTCACAGTTAACAGGAAGTGTTAGAGGTGCCGCCGTTTGCATCTTCTAGCCCTGCCCCCCCCCCTCATCACTATGTTCCCTCCCGTTTCCTGAAGAAAGCCTCACCATGCAAATTACATCCTCTGGCATAGAACTTCACATAGAAGGGCCCAGTTTATGACCTTAGTAACGACCCCTAAAAATAAGAACGTTGAAGTTGAGGTTGACAAGAATGGATGTCTTGAGGTGAGGTTTTTGCTGTCAGGCAGAGTGACTGTGGGAGTGAAGACTGAAATGTCAGGGAGAGACTTTGTCTGCCGACTTTAATAGTGAGACCATACCATATACAGGTATTAATGAAAAGGAGGCACAGGTTGGTGTTTGTAGGTTACTAGTGTTCCATGAATCCAAACGCAATGGCTTTATCAGGAGATATTCTGGGTGTAACTCCTCAGATAAGGCCCAGCTGGTCATTCCTGTACGTGTCACTCAGAAGGGAGAAAGAGTAAAGAGGAAATGAGAATGAGACATAAACAGAGGGAGGGAGAAGATTGAGAAAGTATGGGGGAGGTGTTTAAATGATAGTTATGAATGATCCTTGTCAGCTGACCACCCTTCGGTCCCTGAGTCACAGTCATGTAGAGCTTATCTGCTCTTTTCTCATACAGTCTGGTGAATTTATGTTCTCACCTTGATCTTTGACCTGAAAGGACGCCGCCCCCATATCAATACATTACATTTTTCACCTCACTCTTCAACGAAACTGGGCTTGGAAATCTTTATAGTCATTAATGGAACCCTAGATTAAGTACTGAAGCATTTAACATGAGCGTGCGACTCCTCTGTTATGTAGTTTAGGCAGGTACATACCCTTTGACTTGCACCTCATCAATGAAAGTGTCTGCTTCCCTACCCGTACTGCGCAGTGCCTCTCTGTGAAGACACATCCACCAAGATGGCCAGTCAGTCCATCGATCATCATAATAGCTACTGCAAGGCCAGGAAGAGCGAGTGACAGGAGAAAAATGGTCCTTTAGAAGGTCATCCGCTTACAAGACCAGCTTTCGGCTTCCTGTGTGGCCATTCGTTCTGCTAAAGTAGAGCCCCTTTCCGATCCGTCATATCCAGATACCGTGGGGCCCTGGAGATATGCCTCTGGAGCCTGGTCAGGACAGATGGGCTTGGTACAGGGAATAGGAAAGTGCTATGCATGATTTTCCATGTTCTCCATGTATCGTCTGGCTTAAGATGGCAAATGTGAATGAAACAGCTGCGTAATGTGGCTGCGCTGAGTGATATAACTGATTAGCCGCATGGAATCCAACCGCGGCTCTCCGGTAAGGATAAAGACCAGAGATTCTGATCCTGCCGCTTTATTCGGAAAGAGTGTCCAGTTAACTTAAAATCTCTCTTCATGATTACAAGCATTAAAGCACCAATGCTTTGACCATGACTGCTGTGAGGTCCTGTCAGTATATGAATAATTGGCAAATTAGCAGAGAGTATTAAAAGGCACCATGGCTTCACCTACTTATTAGAAGTTCGAAAATGTGTCCCCCTGTGAAGCTTTGAGAGTCCCTCGTGCCCCACGCTCTTGCTCGACTTTACTGAAGCTTCCGGGCCATTAATAGCTGACTCTGCTTCCTTAGCGACATGTGGGAGCAGCTTGGTAAGAGACGCAGTGGCTGTAACTGCCGCATAGATACGTCCGTAAAAACCAGTGGCAGGGATGGTAAGTGTTTGAGCCACTCCCAATGGCTGGAGGCCTCCGCAAGCATATCGTGTGTCATGTTCCTGCTGAGATGAAAGGCTCCTCTCCCGCTGCCCCTTTTCTCGCTTTCCTGGAATTCCACTTGGTCGGCATTGTGAACCCGGAAGATGACTGGCAGTCCTGGCAGAGCACCGTGTGGACTCCTTCCTGTGATTCCATCACGCGTTTATAGGCTGTTGGGGTTGCTACTTTTTTTTTTGTTTTGTTTTTTGCTGAAGATCGATTAGGTGATTGAGGACAGGCAGGTGAGGCGGGGGGCAGTGGGGGAGATTCTTGCGCCATCTGCCAGCATTCAAGTGACCTTGTCGCCGGCTGCACATCCTGAAGCCATTTCCCAGGGTTAGTAACAGGGCTTGGCCTCCAGCTGGGAGCACAGGGGACTGTATCTGTACCTGAAGACACTGCCTCCTGTTTTGAGTTTGCCCGGGCCGGGAGAACGACTCCGCCGTCTGGCGGCCTGGCAGAGCCGGCGCCGTGTGTGGCTCCGCCCCCTCCCGTCTGCACGTCCGGGCAGGAACCGCAAGCCCATCTGCTTCCAATCGATTTCGAGTAGCTGTTGATGACTATAGGGATTTATTACCACCCTGAGTCATTAACAGTGGCGGCAGGAGAAGCTGGACCTGTCTGCTCCTACAGGGCCGCAGCTGTAGAGACATGCTGAGGAACCACGCCATGGTGTGCTCTGGGCCCTCCCTGCACCACCATGCTCTTAAGGGCTCGTGCTTTTTGCACAGGCTCCTCTATTTGCTGCCGTTTGTGAGTTCTTGCACTTGGACACTGTTGTGTTGGCATGTCTCTGGGTGTCTGTTCTTTGCCATGCCCTTAGTCCCCTGCAGTGGGCAGCTGCTGCCTGTAGAATCCATTAGCTTAGCATGTCAGGGTAACAGGAGCAGGTTTTACGCAGATGCTGTTGCTCGTGATCTCGAGGCTCCTTCGAGCTCCTCCCTTGGTGGAGAAGGGATTAATTAATAAGAAGGCAATTTGTCACGACTAAGCCAGCAGTGATTCAGCCGTGCTCAGAGGCAGTTCGGTGGCGTCAGCACTGGATGCCGTGTCAGTCGGAGAGCGGTTGAGTAAGATGAGGACTGCTTTGCTCTTGACTGCGGTTCAAGAACGAGCCCGCAATGGAAACTGGTTGGGAAAGACCTCAGATCTGAAAAGGTTTTTTTCCTATTGAAAGTGAGAGTTTGAATCAGTTCCTTAGCAACATAAAGGACACAGTCTTAATATTTATCCAAGTTAAAAATGTACCTATCCTTAGATATTGAAAGGTGAAGGTGGACTGGGCGGTCTCTTGCCGGGTTAATCGGCAGATCCGGCATAGATGAAGCTGGGCTCTGTTATACCTTGAACTAATCACTCCATCCTATTTAGTCAGTTACTCCAGCTTCCCCTGTATAACTAATGTTTAACCTGTCTGTCCTTTTCTGGACAAATCCCTAGGTACTCATTTTATCCTGATTGTTTTCCTCTAAGTTTAATGTCGCAGTCTTAAATAACTTAAGTATCGTAGCATCATTTATTTAAATATTTAATGTAATAAGAAACTATTTTTTTGTAAGAGTGATGCATGTGAACAATCAGAGCGACGGATATGTGACTCTCCCTTACACCTGCGAAACCTGCTATTCCGGCTAAATATGATTTTAGAAGAATTACCAAAGTAGTCTTGGCACTCAGAAGCTGGGCCGTGTTAAGTTGGCTAAGCATATCTAAATTTGCGTGGTTTGTTGTTAAGTTGCATGGTTCAGTCGAGCCAATGAGTCACATGAGCCGTCTGGCAGCGGACGGAGGCGGCTTCTTACGCCCAACGCCAGCCATCTCTGCTTGGGTAGCAGGATAGGAATAGCAGGATAGGAGTAACAGGAGAGCAGAGCAGAGAGCCTCGCTTTGGCCTGAGGGCACAAGCACAAGTACTACAAACAACAACAGTTACTATGAACCAGACAATGGCCCATGAATGGCTCAATACAATGGCTTCATATTTCATTTATACATACATTTGTAGCACAATTTGCGCTGCAATGATCCCAACCAGGAGCAAACACAATGCATGCATATAATTAGCTGGTAAGTTAACTGTTCCCATGGAGAGATGCACCTGTGTGCTGTGGATTAGCGGTATTTGGCGCTGATGAAGGGCAGCTCATGGGCTGTGAATAATCGACCCTGTTGGGGACCTGTTGGGTAGGCGTAGAAAATAATTTGGGTTGATCGTGTGACCCGTAGTCATGTGACCCATAGTATGATAGTCGATGTATTATAATACAAATTCCCTTTGACCTTTGTGTTGCGTGGAAGACTGTCGTGACACAGTGGGTGACAGATTTGTTTTTCTCCCTCCCCATCGTGTGACAGGTTGGTCTGAGCCCCCTGCCTTTTAAAAAGCACGGCCCCTCCTGTGGATGTAAACCCACTAACATGGCGACTTAGTGTGATGAATAAAGGAGAGAACCTGGAATAACCCCTCAGTCTGTCTTTCAGTACTAGTTGCACAATGGGAATCATTGGCGCGAGCCAGGAGAGAAATCGTTATTTAATCAGCTGACATCCCCAAGTCAACACCTATGATCATCAGACAATCTCTGCAAGTATAAGCAGCACCACACTGATGTCATTTGGAAAGATCTGTTCCATTGTTTCTGTAAGTTTGCAGCACAGATGGCCTGAGTTCACCCGTGCATTTCTCTGGGAAAATGGACCCCTGGCCTCTTGCTTCGAAACCTGTCTGCTGACATCGGATGCGTCTAGCGGGGCCGTTCCTGTTGTGCCCCAAGCGTGACCTGGTTTCCATGTTTTTAGAGGTGGTTTTCGGCCTGTTCACCGCCCGCTCACTAGTGGGGTGTTATTCCGTCCAGACGAAAAAGCAACTGCCTTGTAATCCAGTAAGGCCCCCGTGAAATCCCCCTACCCTCCTGCCTTCCAGGACTGTGCCCTGATGTCATTAGCAAGTCAGGGATCAGGAGAGTCTCACCTCATCGGCAGAAGTGTGTGAAAATGCCCTGTCACAGCTTGCTTTGGACTTTAGTGTTTGGGCTCTTTCCTGTTGGACATACATCATGGTCCCCTAATTTGGGGCGCTGGTGGTGGCTCTCTGCAGCATTGATGTGTACTGGGGGCCTGTAGGTCGCAGTAAGTCCTGCCATCGTGACCTCGGCTCTTTGGGCTTTGGTCGGCAGCACGGGTTTTGTGCTCAGAGTCCATTAGGATATGCTGCTTGAATATTGGGTTTGTAGAAATTATGCAGCTGTCTGCCCTTCTTTGGGAAATGGAGATATTAAGGGTGGAAAACATGGGAGGGAAGGTGATGTTAACATGGTGCGTTTGTAGATTCATCTGTTTTCACTTGTGCCCCTAATAACACACTCTGTGTTGGCTCTGGTACCAATTATGCTCCTAGATCATTTTGCCGCAGCAGCCATGAAAACCTCAGAGCAGCAGGGCTGTGATGGGCAGCGGGGGCCGTGACGACCCCACAGGAGCTTAAGACCGTCATGCTCTCCATTTAAGGGAAACTCGGTGCCCCTGCGAAAAACGGACTGTCTGCTGTTATGCTCTCTGGCTGACCTGTGTGTGTGTGTGTGTGTGTGTGTGTGTGTGTCAACTCTAATTCTGTTGTCCTCTCCCACAGATGGCAAGAATCGCTAGTAGTTTACCCCCGGACCAACAAGCAGAACCTGAAGAAGAAGCGCAAGGTTGAGCCAGCGACTGCTCAGGTACTGTCCTGCATGGTGCTGAGGTCTCCTCATGGAGTTTGCCGGTCTTTGTGAAACTTGTTAGATGTAGAAAACAAGGCTTACATACTTTGTGAGGGGGTGGGATTATTTTGTGCTTTTCATTGGTCACTTAACTGGTTTCTTTATTCCTATTGGTTCCAGACAGTGACAGATGATGTGGGGGTGGGATGGTGCAGGAATTCATCACACGGAGCTTGAGTTTCTCACTTATTTGAACGTTTAATTGGCTCTTCATGTCGCTCAGTGCCTGTCGGAAACAGGTCGATTAATTTCACAGAATCATTCTCGTTACATAATTGTCTAATTCATTACCGTGTCCCCAGCCACGGTGTGGGTATGCTGATAATAGTTTGGGAACGTGGCCCGCTGGCGTGAAGGAGTGCGCCCTGTTATGGGTCAGGCAATAGTGCGCGTGTGCGGGGGGGGGGGGGGGGGGAGGAGAAGTGCGGCTGCGGCAGACGGACACAAGCGTGGCTGTGAGGTGTGCGCGGCACCTCGGAGCCCCTGTGGCTTTGGGGACATCGTCTTGTGGTGGGGTGACCCATGTTGACCTTGCAGCTCCCCTTCATGGCAGCCTGGCTCCCCACCGAGCTCAGCTGGCCTCTATCTCCTCTAAAAGACCATGTTTGAAAAGGCGTGTGACAGTCCCTTCACAATCATTTCCCCTGGGTTTGTTTGTTTTGTTGCCTGTTCTGGCTCTGTGTTTTTTGTTTTTTTTTTGGGAGGGGTGCAGTCATCTTGGGGGAAGGAAGAACGAGCTGCACAGGAGCAGCTAGGCTGAGCTTCCAGCAGGTGACCGCTAATGAGTGCAGGTGCACATGGGAGCAGGAGCTAAACAGTGCATTACAGACATGGCAAGAACCTCGTGAGAGTGGTCTAGTGAAAAGACGAGCAGTTCCACAAACGGCATTCATGAAACATAAGAGACGGCTAAGGCATCACACGGAAGAGAGTAAAAACGGATAGAAACTCCGTCTCGGTCAACATGTTTTTCTTTTTGAGGGTCTTCATCTCCTCCTCTGCCTCCTTGCCGTGCCTGATTCTGAACCTCTAGTGGCCATAAAGCTGGCTGGCCAACGAGCACAGCTTCTCTTTGTTTGCTGAGATGAGTCTGTCTGGCCTGGTGCCCCCTGCTGAAGGCTGCTTGGAGTCTCCGTGGTGGCAGGATGTTAATATACCACCGATGGAGCCAGTGGTGCTCTGTGCCCACCTCTCTACCCTCTGCCATGGCGCCGCCTACTTCAATGGGCTAACGACAGAAAATGTGCCATTGTACTACTTTCTTTTTCCTGCTGTTTTTTTCACACCCTGTGCCAAGTCAAACAAAAGCGTGTCCTCAGGCCTCTTCAGTGCCTTACTGCCCAGTGAAGGCAGCCCTCAGGCGTCCCTGGCCCCCACCCCAGCATCCCCAGGAAGGCCCTGGGCCAAAGCTCAGCCACCAAAGCTTCCCTCCACCTTCCAGCACATTCTGCAAGGTCAGAGCAGGAGGGGGGGGAGGGGGGGCAAGAGGCTCTGAATGCAAATGAGCAGCAACCCATTTGCCCGTTTCGGGTTCCTCCTCTTGGCCGTGCTTGGAATTCTGGGTCATTTGCACATCTCACCCCAAAGCCCCCCCCCCTCACTCAGTCGTTCTTTGAGCACCTCTCTTGGGTAGTTTTTTGGGGAACTAAAAAATGCTGACCTTATTTGTCTAGCCTTCTCTGGCTTTGAGTTTCCACCCCCCCCCCCCCCCCCATAAAGGAGGCTCCCCGCAGACACAGGTGGCTGTAACGAAGGCTGTCTCTCTGGTAATTGTTTCCTGCAGGCATCCCCTGGCCCTCAGGGCCGCGCTGTGATTGGCCACCGTGCCATGTGGAGCTGGATGTCTGCTGCCTTGCACCGCTCCCGATGACAGACATTAATTACTGTTATTGTCTGCGTCCTGTGCCCAAATGTGCAAAACATAGCAGAGGCGCCTGTGCAGGATTCCCCTCCCTGCTTTCAAGTTCAAACGCTACCTCAGCTTACCCCCATGTCGCATTCTTTCCGAGCTTCTTGCTCACACCCTCAGGGTCTACGGCTAGCGTGCTCTGCGTCTCCCGGGTCTCAGTGTCCTAGACGTCCGACCTGCTTGCACCCTTGGGGTCTCCGCCATGCGTACCCGGCCCCTCCCGGGTTTCGCTGTCCCAGTCGCCCAATGGCTGGCATGTTTGCAATTCCTCATCTTCCAGCTGTGTGTGTGGAATCTGCATGTTCTCACTATATTTAAACTGGTTTCCTTTTGGCTTCTCCAGTTTCCTCCCTTAGACCAAAAGCATGCAGCTGGGTGAACTGGGGACAGTAAATTGCCCTGCGTGTGCGTGCGTGCGTGCGTGCCTGCCTGCGTGCCTGCCCTGTGACGTGCTGGCTTCCTGTCCACGGTGCTTCCAGCCTTGACCTGTGCTTCCTGAGACTCCAGGTGGTTATGGAAGATGGAAGGAACCTGTTGGATAGCTGTTGATGGGAAAGCAGCTGTTGATGGGAAAGCAGCTGTTTCTGCGTTGTTCCTGATTGGCTGGCCATGCCTAAACACATCTGCTCTGGGGGGGCACAACCCTCTCCGATTATTATTCAAACATTTTCATGGTGATTACTTAGTCGGCTTTATCATGTACGATTTGTAGAACTTTCAGGCCTGTACCTCAGCTGGGCGTTCCTATAGAGTCTGTATACCTGTGCAATGGAGGTTCCCATCCTGGGCTCTTTATCATAAATCCAGTCCTGAATCTCTGCAGTACCACGTCCAACCTAACTCCGTCCTCAGTGTCATTAGGACCGCTGGCTGTATAGACTTATTGTGAAAGGTCGGGTTAAACCAGAGACTGCTCACTATGGACTCACCCTTTCATAGATAACTGAGCACTTTGGTCCACAAAAAAATAAGTAGATGTACTTCAGGACCATGCTGGTTTCCCACACTTGGTGCTGTAGTTTTTACTTTGTCATTTTTATTTCACTTATTTATTTTCTGCTGGTTAAATCGTCCTGCTCTATTGCCAAGTCGCTGTGATTCTAAGTGACTTTGAGTAATAAGTTCATTAGCTGGTGGACATTAAGTGGTGGATTTGAGCTCACTGGCATCTCTCCAGGAGTCTGACCCGCAGACCCCTGCAATTCCAGGTCATCCTGGCACACGCACCTGGGGGTGGGGTTTGGGGGAGGGGGGAGTCTGTTTCTCCCTGTGCTGCCTGGCCGCTTTGTTTATCCATTTATTTTTGCTTTGTCGACGGCCTTGATGGTCCCGGGCATCCCGTTCCTGAACCGCGCCCGCCACACAACCCCTTGGGGTCTGGCTTCCGCAGGCTGTCTGGCACCTGCACTCAGACGCTCATCTCTCCTTGGCAAGGGCACATTAACGGTAGCAGGTGGTGCTCCTCTGGAATGGTGAACTGTCATCTTGTAAGTCCCGCTAAAGCTGCGATCTCTCCATTGGCCAGTGGTGCTTCGTCGTCGTGATTCTCAGGGTCTTCCTTATTCTTTTCCCCACTCTTCCTGCTATACGGGAATGGACACCGTGCAGATCCCTCTTGCTGTGAATCGGGACGTTCGTTTCTTGGCTCGCTCCTCTTACTTCCTGTGTCGGTCCTGCCTGGGGTCGTCGCGGAGCAGTAAATGAATAAGCCACTGGTCACTGTGGCGCCTCCTCTCTGTCGGCTGAGGTGTGTCGTGGCCCCTGAAAGGTGCCCATTGTGTCTCCCGCCCCTCACACCACGCTGCCCCCCAGGGGCAATAATGGTCCCTTTGTGGAGTAGAGGCGTGAAAAGCTGGAACAGTGCAATTGTGTTAAATGTCGCCACCCCCCCCAGACAGGTGATTTGTCACCCCCCCCACCCTCCACTTTAGACAGGTGATATTTTTGTCAAACAACCCCCCCCCAACACAGTTTTACGCTTTCATGTTGTTTGCTTTCCCTCCCCCATCCTGTTACAGCCCCCTCATTATCTTCCGAGCGTAAAATAAACTCATGCAGTTTGGCGGTCAGCAAGCGAAGCAGTCAGGTGCTGGTGGTGCGTGGGCGAGGTGGGCGAGCTGGGCGAGGCGGGCGAGGCGGGCTATCACACACGCCACTCTCGTTTCCTAATGCCTGTCCTGCACACTTACGTAACATCTCTGGGTGGGAATGGGGCCCGGCGTGCCGTACCTGCTCCTGGAGTCCGGTGGCCGATTTCCTTCTATATAAGGCCAGATCTCCCGAATCCCCTTATGATTTTCACCTGTCAAAGGATTTTTAATGATCCTCCATCACTGGCCTTTCCTTCCCATGCGAGGAGGCACCAGATCACAGTCCAGCAGCCTGTGCTGCCCGTGATGCCGTGACCCTTGTGCTGCTGGATATGGGCGCGGTGCTGACAGCCATGCAGATTAGCATTTCTCGATGGCAGCGGCATGCTGCTCCCTGCCTGCCCTCCTCCTCACACACTCGTGACCCCCCCCCCCCCTCCCCCGCACAGGAGCCTGGGCCTGCCAAGGTGACCGTGACCAGCAGCGGCTCCACCACCGGGGCCAGCCTGCCCTGCCTGCCCAGCAGCATTGCCTCCGTGGAGACGGTCCCAGCCAGCCGCGCCTCCCTGTGGCAGGAGGAGCGCCGGGGCCGCACCACCATCCCCTGCAGCCGCAGCGCCTCCTGCATCAGCCAGCTGAGCCAGGGCTGCTCGCCACCCAGCACCTCCAAGGACGGTATGCACTGGGGGTATGAGCATAAGGCTGGGCTGAGGTCACTGTTTGCCATCCTGAACTTGTCTGTGCACCGGAGTGTCTTACCTGAGCTGCTCAAGTTACGTCTTTCTGTCAAAGTCCTGACATCAGAGCAGTTGGGACTCGACCCAGCAAACTTCTTGCATACTATCTCCTTCTTAATTTTTTTACTCGGAAACTTCATCTCTGTAAATGTCTGACTTTAGCTGGACCAGTAAAACCCATTCTGCTGGCCTATGGGATCCCAGCCCTAAAAGGAAACAAGGGGGGGTCTTATTAGATGGATATTTATTTTCCCGGAACACGGTGTCTGTGGAGTGAAGTGAAACAGGCAGCATATGTTTGGGGCCAAAAAAGACAACGGGACTCTGAGGTGGGGGGGGGGGGGACTGGAACCCGCAGGAGAGGGATGGGCTGAGAGTAAGTAAGTGAGCAGAGAGACGCGTCGAGTTACAAATCCTTTTGGATAAAGCTAGAAGAGGAGGAAGCCTCTTAAGAGTTAAAACAAATTGATGGCCGGCCGGTGACACTGACGTTTCCACGGAGACTTGGGGGGGCTTGCCTGTGGTCCTCAGTGATGTAACCAGTGTTCATTTCTTGGGGACTAGCTTCCTGCTGTCCGCTGACTCCTGACTCCTCACCCCGCTCTCCGCAGATCAGGGCCCGGTGTATGGCGGGCGGAAAGCCCGCGTGGAGAGTGGCTACTTCTCCCTGGAGAAGGCCAAGCCAGACAGCCAGCAGGTGGTGCCCTCTCCCAGTGGCCCCGGGGCCCTCCACAGGTATAGCTCCTCTGACACAGAGCCCCTGGCCTCCCCACCCTCCTCGTCGCCTGACTGCAGCGCTGCCAGGGACCCCTTTCTCCCCTCAGGGACCCGACTTACCAATGGCTCCTCCGCCATCAGTTCCTCCCAAAGCTCCCTGGACTCAGAGACAGGGAGCCCAGTTCCTTGTAGGGAGGGGCAGGACAAGGCCCTAGCCGAAAGGCCCACACGGGTCGGCCGGGGGGCACGGCAGTATGCCCTGCTGGCCGATGTGCCCAGGGCCAAGCGGCTGAGCCATGACGAGGCGTTCCTCCTGGAGAGGAGGCGGCTGGAGCGGAGGGCGCGGACACGGAGCCCTGGCAGGGAGGAGGTGGAGCGGCTCTTTGGGCTGGAGCGCAGGTGAGAGCTGAGAATGCGGTGGACCTCCTGGCATCAGGGCTGATGCACACACACACACACACACACACACACACATCTCATGTGGCCCAAACTGCCACAGAAACACGTTTATACATTCTAATTTATCTGCAGATACTTTTATCCAAAACGGCATGTCTTGAGAAATCAGGGTTAGTCCCTAAGGCCTCAATGGTGAAATCCCTTTGCCAGCCACAGCACTTGAGCTGGCGACCTTCTGATCACAAGCACAGCGGCTTAACCTACAGGACCCTGTGTCATCCTCGACATTTGAAGGATGCAGGCATTGATCCCGCTACCTCTGTCATGCTAAGTGAGCACTGTACCATGTCAGCTGATCTCCCACACAGACCCTGAACTACCTAAACCCCAGATAATACCGTCCTCCCACTGCTCCATCCACATAAAGGCCGCCTACACCCGTCATTCACTGCGCCGCACACCAATGTACAGTGGCATCAACCCACATCCAGAATACAGCAAAACACCTTCACGAAGTTGCACATGTTGAAAATGAGTTATAATGCAGCAGTTCTATTGGAATTTATTATACAGCAATTCTATAAAATATAAGATTTTTGTGTCCCTGATTTCTGACTTGAAACTTTTGTTTTTTCTGCCAGTCAGTAGCTGTCCTTTCACCACTAAATGTCTCATCACCTTGAGCCTGTTATGTTGGCTTTTACTGCCATCTAGTGGCAGTATCTGCTTTGGCAACTGCAGTATTTTTATTCCACTAGCCTGTTTACATATGATTCTCCAACTTGTTGATCTCTCTATAAACCGCTTAACTTTATGAAAGCATGGCCTGCTCTCTCTCTTACTTTTTTCCAGGTATCTGTTCACTAATAATAATGAATCTGTATGTAACTTTCCATTTCATGTTGTGCTCCCTCTTTGCAGCTTAGCCTCTCGTCTGTTTTGTTTTATTCTCTCCCCCCTCCAGGAGCACCTGCTCTCCCCTGACTCCGCCTTTGTCCTGCCGCTGTGCCCCTGCTGCCGTCGCCGCTGTGCCCCCCTGATTCCTGCTTGCTTCCATTCCACCTCTGAAAAGCGCAGCCCGGAGAGCCTGTCCCCCACCCGCACAAACACTGTCTGATCTAACGTTTCCGTCCGTCCTCATATTGTCCCCCTCTTTACCTCCTGTATATATGCTGTCTCCATGTCGTATACGGTCTCTCTTTACATCCTGTATATATGCTGTCTCCATGTCGTATATGGTCTCTCTCTTTACCTCCTGTATATATGCTGTCTCCATGTCGTATACGGTCTCTCTTTACATCCTGTATATATGCTGTCTCCATCTCGTATATGGTCTCTCTCTTTACCTCCTGTATATATGCTGTCTCCATGTCGTATACGGTCTCTCTCTTTACCTCCTGTATATATGCTGTCTCCATGTCGTATACGGTCTCTCTTTACCTCCTGTATATATGCTGTCTCCATGTCGTATACGGTCTCTCTTTACATCCTGTATATATGCTGTCTCCATGTCGTATACGGTCTCTCTTTACATCCTGTATATATGCTGTCTCCATCTCGTATACGGTCCCCCACTTTACCTCCTGTATATATGCTGTCTCCATCTCGTATACGGTCCCCCACTTTACCTCCTGTATATATGCTGTCTCCATGTCGTATATGGTCTCTCTCTTTACCTCCTGTATATATGCTGTCTCCATGTCGTATACGGTCCCCCACTTTACCTCCTGTATATATGCTGTCTCCATGTCGTATACGGTCCCCCACTTTACCTCCTGTATATATGCTGTCTCCATCTCGTATACGGTCTCCCTCTTTACCTCCTGTATATATGCTGTCTCCATCTCGTATACGGTCTCTCTCTTTACCTCCTGTATATATGCTGTCTCCATGTCGTATATGGTCTCCCTCTTTACCTCCTGTATATATGCTGTCTCCATCTCGTATACGGTCTCCCTCTTTACCTCCTGTATATATGCTGTCTCCATCTCGTATACGGTCCCCCACTTTACCTCCTGTATATATGCTGTCTCCATGTCGTATACGGTCTCTCTCTTTACCTCCTGTATATATGCTGTCTCCATGTCGTATACGGTCTCTCTCTTTACCTCCTGTATATATGCTGTCTCCATGTCGTATATGGTCTCTCTCTTTACCTCCTGTATATATGCTGTCTCCATCTCGTATACGGTCTCTCTCTTTACCTCCTGTATATATGCTGTCTCCATGTCGTATACGGTCTCTCTCTTTACCTCCTGTATATATGCTGTCTCCATGTCATATACGGTCTCTCTCTTTACCTCCTGTATATATGCTGTCTCCATGTCGTATACGGTCTCTCTCTTTACCTCCTGTATATATGCTGTCTCCATGTCGTATACGGTCTCCCTCTTTACCTCCTGTATATATGCTGTCTCCATGTCGTATACGGTCTCTCTCTTTACCTCCTGTATATATGCTGTCTCCATGTCGTATACGGTCTCTCTCTTTACCTCCTGTATATATGCTGTCTCCATGTCGTATACGGTCTCTCTTTACCTCCTGTATATATGCTGTCTCCATGTCGTATACGGTCTCTCTTTACATCCTGTATATATGCTGTCTCCATGTCGTATACGGTCTCTCTTTACATCCTGTATATATGCTGTCTCCATCTCGTATACGGTCCCCCACTTTACCTCCTGTATATATGCTGTCTCCATCTCGTATACGGTCCCCCACTTTACCTCCTGTATATATGCTGTCTCCATGTCGTATATGGTCTCTCTCTTTACCTCCTGTATATATGCTGTCTCCATGTCGTATACGGTCCCCCACTTTACCTCCTGTATATATGCTGTCTCCATGTCGTATACGGTCCCCCACTTTACCTCCTGTATATATGCTGTCTCCATGTCGTATACGGTCTCTCTCTTTACCTCCTGTATATATGCTGTCTCCATGTCGTATACGGTCTCTCTCTTTACCTCCTGTATATATGCTGTCTCCATGTCGTATATGGTCTCTCTCTTTACCTCCTGTATATATGCTGTCTCCATGTCATATACGGTCTCCCTCTTTACCTCCTGTATATATGCTGTTCCCCTCTCTTGCATGTTCACCATACACACACATACGCATGTATATATACATTAGATGGATGGATCAATGGATCAATAGATGGATAGATAACATGGGAAGTGTGTTCGCATAATGCAGCAATGGATCATAACGTGCACCAATACAAACACACAGTGCAAAAACTGAAGACAGTGTGAACACAATTCATACATACAGTACAAAATAATTTCACATCAATGAATCAGAACATAAATGGTCTATATGTGGTATTCATAGTACATGTACTACTTTGTCTCACACACACCCCCACGTCACATACAGAGAATGTCAGCTCACACACACTGCGAGCTCCCATCTCACTGACTGGTGCCTCTGCTTAGCCTCTGTAAGATGGAGAAGCTGCCTCCTGTGTATCACTGAGCCTCATCAGTTCCCTGTAACAGCCTCTCCCTGTGTTAGTGCCGCCTCTCAGACCTTAATGGGTGTCTTCCCTCCACCTGACCTCCGACTCACTCATGCCTGTTTATGATGCAGCGAGTTCTTTCTGATCTCTGTCCCCTTTGGTTTGTTGGTTATTTCTGAAGGTAGAAGTTCACTCCTTAACCACATAAGCACAGTTTGAGTGTCAGTCAGCTGGGCTCCACTAGGGGGCGCACTACAGCGGGAACGTCCTTGGTCCTGCTGTGGACACACTGTTCACTGCTAAGATTTCAGGCAGAGACTGTATGGCTGCAGACCCTGTTTATCCCAGAGATGTGAACATTTCCTGCATTTGAAAGCAACTTTTATGTTAAACTTAGATTCTTAAGTTGTATTTTTGCTGAGGCCTCTCAAAGAAAATATGATCATTGATTTATGAAAAGTAGCATGCAGTTTAAGTGGGGGAAGTATAGCCTGTGTACACTCATAAAATGTACTTTTGTGTTTTTTGTGTACATCATTTTTCATAGGCTTGTCTCCTGGTTCCCGTGGTAACGTTTGTCATGGCGATTTGCCTCCTCCACCCTCTTCTCCTTTTCCCTCAGGCGGTCCCAGCTATTAGAGAAATCTGGAGCACTGGAGGTGGACAGCGTGGAGCTAATGGAGACAAACTCGTCCTCGGAGCCAGCGGCAGTGTCACCGTCAATGTGCCCCGCTGCTAACTCCGCCCACCGCCAGGGTCGCACCGAGCGTCGCCACCTCCCTGTGAAGCCGGTGCGTTTGCAGCAGAACCTGCACTGCCTTTCGGGACTCTGCTGGGAGCCCAGTTTGTTTTTAAAATTGTCCATTCATGTGGAAACTCTTTAGTTCGGGAAAGTATCCTTCTGTCACTTTGCCTTATAAGTCTATCAGCTTAACACTAGAAAATTTGCATTTTTGCGCGACACTATGCATACTAATGATAGGGTGGCTTGTTTTAATTATGGGGAAATATTTGTCCAAGACATAAATGTACATCATAGAAATGATTTTATAATAGTTCAGTGATTTTTTTTTAGGAATTTGGTCCATAACTGTATGTACTCTTTCTTTCAATCAAACAGTTTTAATGCAAATGACATGATTTTCAGTTTTTCACCATTAAGACAATCATGTCCATCAGCAGTCTCCGTTTTAATGAGCGATTTTGCCCCCAAAGTCACCCCATTGCCATCCCATTATCACCCCTGTGTGTCACTGCAAAGTGCTTGTGAACCAGCTGTGACACCCTGTTAATGAGCAGTTTCCAAATTCAGCAGTTGGGGTGCTTAGAGTGAAATGTAGTGCAGAACGGGAGGAACGCATCCAGGATGTGTGAGGAGCGCAGTTGGGTGGGAGTTCCCTGAAGCGTGAAGGACGTGTTTGCCGTTACGCTGACTACGTCAGAGTGCTCAGACCAGTTGCTCACGGCGCTCTTCCTGTCGCGTGCAGGAATTCTCGCTAGATGCCGCTCAGGAACGCTGCTCACCATCTAGTGTCTCCAGCTACCGCCGGGCCAAGTCTCTGGACAGGAGGGCGTCGGAGTCCTGCATGACGGTGAGTCGTAAGGCCGCCAGTGAGCGCTGTTAGACACACCCCCATGCAGACCCGCCCTCCAGCCTTTAAACCGTTACCGTGACTCTTGGTACGAACTTCCCCCACCTCCATAAAAATATACTGAGCCTACAAAACTGTCTTTTCCGTGAAATGGAATCCAGTCAAATGCAGGCGAAATTGTTGATCCGTAATTGATTTCACTTGTTAGCACTGAAAAATGGCAACAAGGATTTTGATGACTTGAGACGTTGGACACTTGGTTGTGTGAGTGAGAGAGAGGGGCCGAGACTGAAGATGGAAGTACCCTTTGAAAGGATATGATGGGGCCCAGCTACGCTGATTTTGCGTGTGTCTGGAACGGCGAAGCTGGCTTTCCCAGCTCAGCAGCTCGTGTATTTCCGGAATGGTCATTGGCGCATTGGACTCCACATCCACCAGCATCCGTGTGGAACATCTGACACCTGTTCTCAGGGCAAGCAGCAGTGCACCCAGTATCCACTGCAAAATATCTATAACAAGATGAAAATGGCTACTGCGTAATTGACTTTGACTACTGCTTATACAAATCTGCTAGAACAATTGTTAGTGACACAATAACTCCTTATTTGTGCAGGTAGAGAAGTTTCCAGGTTTAATAAGGATGGATGTGTTATACGTTATATAACTCATGTGATGTAACCGTAAACAGCTGAAAGAACTAGCAGTCTTTGTTTAAATTGTATGAGACTTTTCTTCTTCAGTGTACATCTATCGTTGATTAATCTGCCTGTTCCTCAATGTAGAAATATCTGATCAGCTGTCAAACATGGCAGGGAAAGAAACTTAATTGTTAGAGCTCCGTGTGTCAGAATGCGTGAGATTCTGTACAAGTTTGGTGTTAATGGCAAAAGTGATGCAGGACAGAGGTGCTTAACTGTTACAAAACTTCGCATTGGTGTTGTTTATGGGAAGCTGCTGCTGATCTTATTGGCTGTTCTCATGACTCCTGGGGGGAGGGCAGTCACTTAAAATACTCCCAAACACACAGACATTCTGTCCAGATTTTGCTCACCCTTAAGTATCAGCAGACCTCTGGCCTGTGCTGCTTACGGGTGTCTCCCTACCCAGCATGCCCTGCGGTGTGGCCGTTAGCTTCCTGTCAGCATGTGAGTTGCAGCTGTTGGAATGCCCCCAACCCGTTATAAATAGACAGGCAGGAGGGTAAAAGTGCAGAGCTGGGAGCTCGCTGAGGAACTGCGAGAGCGTGCAGGTGGCTTTTTAGCACTCGGGGCTAATGAAGCTGAACAGAAACAAGGTAGGGCCCCGCTTCAGTTGGCGGGGGTAGGGCGGGGGCGGCCCTGGGGGGTTTGCTGTGTGTTAGTGTTTCCTGACAAAGTCCTGCCATGTGCAGCTGGCCAGACCAGCCTGGGTCTGACTGACTAAACGCAGCCAGACTTGCTGTTGGTTACCTGTCAGTATCCACTGCAAATGTAGCTGAACTACAGCATATGGGAAGTTGCAAAGTATCCACTTCAATAAATTATTTCCATGTGAAAATAATTAACTATTTAAATCTCTCATTGCAGTATGATAGGGCATTCTGTCTATGGCTTAATGTAAGATTTCCCACATTTTTCTTGTGTAGTCAAATACCATACATTTTAGGTATTTGATGTCTTAATATGTTAAAATTGGGGGTCTCTGATTTATAGGGGGTTGCCCTAATAAGTTAAGCAGTCGTTTTATAATCTATGGATTGTCAATTATTAATGATCTCCCCCCCCCCCCAGCCGGACCTGTTGAACTTCAAAAAAGGATGGATGACCAAGCTGTATGAAGATGCCCTGGTGAGTGTCGAACCTGACGACTTGAGTGCAAGGGGATCATTGGATGTGGCTGCTGATTCTTTCGAATTCTCCTTCCTCAGTGGAAGAAGCACTGGTTCGTCCTGACGGACCAGAGCCTGAGATACTACAGGGACTCCATCGCAGAGGAAGTAAGTGCTGAAAGCGTGTGGACAGCGCTGTGCTTCTGGGCTGACCGGCTGGGATAACCGCTCCCACTCCCTCTCAGGCTGCAGATCTGGACGGCGAGATTGACCTCTCCACGTGCTATGATGTCACGGAGTTCCCAGTGCAGAGGAACTATGGCTTTCAGATTCACGTAAGTGGAATTTGTACTCCTTTCATGCAGCCTAGGATTTAAGGCAATTTGCTGATTGGTTTGTTTTGAAGTAGAAGCTGCCTCGTTTGGCATGCAGTTCATGTTGGTCTGCAGGTTTCTCTCCAAAAACGACCCTTTGTCTCATCCTGTCGGGTCATACGATCTGCCCCCCCCCGTAGTGAGGGGTGTCATAGAGTCTAATTCTGCCTCAGACCATCTCTGTTATCCCTCCCACCCTGGGAAACCGTTCATCTCTAGATTCCTTTTCCTAATGGCTTGTTTACATAAGGCTGGTGAAGTGCACTCTTCGTCACAAGTGGGGAAGCCATGCGAAGTGGCAGGAATATCTCCTGAAATAGGGCGATGGCCACACGTCCTCGCTTGACATTTTTGCAGGGTCCGGGAATGTAAACGATGCCGAGCGACAGTAAGCCTGCGGGCTGTAGTTTATCACGGCACGTCCGGCAGACGTGAGGAAACTCTGGCACCTCCGGACAGGTGAAGCCTTCGGTTAGCCTGCTGGTGTTTACCTTGGCTTTCCGGCAAGCCTGCGCCTCTGTTCCGGTTATTTCTGTCGGTGTCAAAATAGAGGAGTGAAGTGTATGATTCGGTCTGGCCGAGAACAGCATGGCGTCAGTGTGCAGAAATTAATAACTGCAGTATTTTTAACTGCTGCGAGCGTCCAAGCTAGTGGGATGAGGGAGCATCCTGAACGTCCCAGGGAAGCTCGTGTGGACCTTACATGCCTGAATTCCTTTGGCCACATGGTTGCCGTTGAAGTCGGGTCCCAGGCTAATGCCTGTTGTGCAGGCATGTCACAGAATACGGTTGCTGACCCATCCTGCCACCGTCACTCGTTTCATCACTGCTTGGTGGATAATGGGATAATGTCCATCTCAATGCTGGCTGTCACTGTCACCTGAACTGGTTGATTATAAAAATTAGATGAGTTTGTCACATACACAATACAGTTGGTTTAACTATGCAATGAAAATCTCATTCTAAACACGATAAACACAAATAAAACATGAAACATGGGTTTCACATTAAGGTGTGTACAATAACACACAATAAATACAAGTATGACAGTAAATGACAACTCGGTAATATACAGCAACATATTACAATAAATGGCAATTCCTGCCTCCCCGTTTTCCGGCAAACAGACGAAAGAAGGTGCGTTTACGCTCTCTGCCATGACCTCCGGCATTCGGCGCAACTGGATCCAGGCCATCATGAAGAGCGTGCGGCCTGCCATCGCCCCAGACGTCACCCGGTAAGACCACGCAGGATGGGGCTGCATGAAAGTGTGAACTTACTTCTGTGCTGTTGATCTTGCTTCTGCCTCTCTGTGTCTCTTCTGCTTCCGTGCTGCCCGCAGGAAAAACATCCCTTTGAAACTGTCAGTTCTGAAAACCAGGTTGGAATTCTGTCTTCCCTTCCTGTTCCTCCTCATCCCTGTAGTCCTGATTGTAGTGGCTCATGTAGGTTGTAGCATCACATGAACCGCAGTCATTGTTGTAAAGTCAGGGGATTTGTTTGGCGTGAAAGGAATGACACTGTCACTGATCACTTTTTGCAATGCATGGTATTTAGGAAAGAATGTTTTTTTTCTTCTTTTCTTTGATGCGTTGAGTTGTGATTGGCTGCTTGGCTTGTTAACCGGAACCTCAAATATTTTTGGTTTCCCCCCAACAATGATGCTAGTATGCCATACTCATTCTGCCCTCCCACCCCCCGCCCATCCTGTCAGTGATGTGTTTAAGTACTCCTCTCCCACCAGTGGGTGCGTGCCCTGTGTACGGACCAGCTGGTGGATGGTTCGTTTCCTCTCTGGGGTAGACATGCTCGATCATGTGGGAAATCTCAATATTTTATTTTTAGCTGTAGTTGTCATTTATCGTTTATGGTATGAAGAGAGAATGCAGGGCTTGCATGACTGACAAGCTTCTTGCTGGCTGGTGGCTAACCTCCTTCCTCCCCCCCCCACCTCCTGCTCGTCCCAGCTCCCTGCCGGAGGAGAGAGCTAAAGCAAGGGCACTGCTGGGCATGGGCCATTCAGCACCAACAGTGGAGCGCCACTCCAGCATGGAGGCCACCACCGTAGAAGAGGAGGGGCTGACACAGTCCTCCTCAAATTCAGAGCAGCGCCGGAGCCGAATCCGAGAGCGCAGGCGTGAGGGCCGCTCCAAAACCTTCGACTGGGCGGAGTTTCGGCACGGCCAGCCGGAGGAGAAGGTGGAATGTGATGGGCAGGCCGCCAAGCCTGAGGACAATGTGGACATCAGCTCTGCCTCCTCCTCTGCCTCCTCCCCGGCAACATCGCCCATGTCCTCCGCGTCCTCGGGGTCGTCGTCGACACCTGCGCCCCTCCAACGGGTGCCACTGGAGGATGACCTGGAGCGGGAGCGGGCGCGGCGGCGGGAGGAGAGGAGGCGCCGCTTCCTGAGTGTGCAAAGCTCCATGCCTGTCACCACGGTGCCTGTGAGTGGACAGGTCCGGGCTGCCGAACCCCCCAGCACAGGCCGCATGGAGATGGACCGCTCCCTGTCCATGCCCGAGTCTTTAAGCGAAGACTGCGTACAGCGGGCCAAGACCCCCAACGTCCAGGTGCAGATAGAGCAGCGCTGGCACCAGGTGGAGACCACGCCCCTCCGTGAGGAGAAGCAGGTTCCCATCAGTACCGCACGTTCTTCTCAGCAGAATGCTGAGCGGTTGCCCCCCCAGGAGCTCGCTGCCATTTTGGACAAAGAGGTGCGTTGGTGGGGATGCACTCGTCATTTTGGTGGAGCCATAGCCCCTAATACCGAATGTATAACCTTTGTCTGTCTGTCTCTGTCTAACAGTACACAAAATTCATGGCTTGGTAAAAGCCTTGGTTTGGGTTCATGGTTTGGTGCGTTTTCAGTACTGCATTGAAAACAGACTTTTGTTATGAATTCAGTAAAACTGCAAACGCACACTATTGCAAACAGCTGTAAACTAAAGGCAACGTGTTAGCAAGCGTGTTTGAATTAAACAATAAATAAAGTGATGCGTATTTGAACTTTGCAGAAATTAATACGTAAAATAAATAAAAATAAAAAAATTAGACTACATCATGAACAGCCCTATAGCCTTAAAGCACCTTAAACTGGGACCAGTTTGCAGATACTGTATCTGCCTTACACTGGTCTCGCTCTCTCTCATGTTCCCAAACCGGCGATTATGAGTGACTGTTACCAGCATTAGCCGTGACCAGCGCACCCACAATCAACATGTTTCCCATGCGGAACATGTTACATTTATTGACATGGACGGAATCTGTTTCATTGTGTGTGCTGAACCAATAATAATGTACTGAACTGTACACGACAAATATGTGTGAAAGCCATCATCTATGTAGCTACTCCTTGTCAGGGTTTACCGGAACCTGGAGCTTTTCTGTTTCTAAAGCTGTGTATTATTAAAAACTGAATAAGTTGCCACTGTCCCCCACCCCCCCACCACCACTCTTGTATATTTGCACAGTTGGAGCAGACGCAGAAGGAGCTGGCCAGGCTACAGGAGCAAAACAACCTGCTTCAGGAGCAGCTCCAGGATGCCAGGGGGAGGGAACAGAATGCCAGGGAGGGCTACGTGCTGCAGGTAGGCGTGGGGGTAGGGCACCGGCCCTGGGGGCGATCTCGCCGTAGGTAGGCGTGGGGGTAGGGCACCGGCCCTGGGGACGATCTCGCCGTAGGTAGGCGTGGGGGTAGGGCACCGGCCCTGGGGGCGATCTCGCCGTAGGTAGGCGTGGGGGTAGGGCACCGGCCCTGGGGACGATCTCGCCGTAGGTAGGCGTGGGGATAGGGCACCGGCCCTGGGGCGATCGCGTCGTAGGTAGGCGTGGGGATAGGGCACCGGCCCTGGGGCGATCGCGTCGTAGGTAGGCGTGGGGATAGGGCACCGGCCCTGGGGGCGATCGCGCCGTAGGTAAGCGTAGGGGTAGGGCACATCAGGGCACCACTGGGGGTAGGGCACTGGCTTGTGAGAGAGAGCTCAGCTAGATGTGCCACAGAAGCATCTTTCACGGCAGAATTTGTGAAATACAATGGTAACAAATTAGAAAGCAACTTCAACACAAAAGCAGAGTTTGGGCTGTTGTATAATTCTAATAATAAAGAATATTGATAATTGTGATTATGTAGTGTGATTATGTATGGGCTTGGGAATAACCTAAAGTGGGAGCTTGATCACATGACAGATCTGCACGGACGTGGCGTTTTCAGCATGTGTTCTCACTAACTGTTTTACTGAGTTTCACATCTTCTGGGAAATAATTGGTATGAATAATTATGTTCAAGGTAAGAGAAGCTGTATGCAGAAGAGCATTGCGCTGTGCTTTTTTCCCTCTTCCTCTTCATTTGCTCACTTCTGTCCCCTGCCTCCCTTTTGCATGACTTTGGGTGTTTTGGACTAAAATGCACGCTTGCTTTATATTTCGGACTTTATGTACATTGCATTTGTGGTGTCTGTGCATTTTACATTTTAAAATGTACATCCTGAATCCCACCCCCACATCTCCTTATACGTATTTACATCCAGTACTGTATTAGTGTTCCCATCCCTCCCACCCCCCCATGTTTCGATCTTATTTGCTATCACACATTTGGTATAGTTTTAGTGTTGATGAAGCCATTGAAGCTTCCAGACTGCATTTTGTGTTCAAACTTTGAGTTTATTCATTTGTATTTTTCTTTTGATTTTTTTTCTCAAAAAAAGCACAGTGGAAAGCTTTTAATAATCTTGTTAATTTGCCGAGCTTCCCCAGAGATGTGTCCCTCGGTGTCTGGGGCGGGTGGTGGAAAAAATGTTACTAACCTAATGTCCGATCAATTTTTTAAAGAGCGACTCGCCGTCCCTACCGTCAAACACAGGCGCCTGGCATCGGCTGCACAAGCTCAATCAGGACCTTCAGGCAGAGCTCGAGTCCCAGAGACGCAAACAGGACTTCACCAGCCAGCAGGTGCAGGCCCTCAAGAGGAATTACAGCGAAGCCAAGGATGTCATCCGACACCACGAGGCGGAGATCCAGGCCCTGCAGGCCAAACTCAACAATGCTATGGCTGAGATCCTCATAAGTGAGCAAGCTGTGGCTAAAATGCGTAGCGAGCTCAAGCTAGAGCAGGAGCGCTTCCGGGATTGCAAGGAGGAGTGGGAGCACAATGAGATGACCCTGCGTGCCCAGCTCAAGGACAGCGAGGACCGACTTAAGAATGTGGAGGCCCACCTTCTAGAGAAGAGCCAGGCTTTAAGGGACCTTGAGCGCCAGCAGGCCCTCCAGAGAGACCACCTGAAGGAGGTCCAGAAACTTCAGGAGAGACTGACCGAGGTCACAGGCCGGCTGATTGCCACCGAGGAAGCACAGGCCCTTAAAGAGGAGAGGTTACAGAAGAACCTGCATGTCCTGCAAGAGAACCATGAGAAAGAGCGGCAGGATCTAGTTAGACGTCTGGCAGAGGCAGAGGGCAGAGGACAGGAGCTAGAGGATCGTCTTCATGAGGCAGAACAGCATGTTGAAGAGCTTCTAAGGGAGAACAGGACCTCAGGGCTAGAAAGTGATGAAATGGTACATCAGCTAGAGGAGCAGCTGGCCATTAAGACTGATGCCATTGAAAAGCTTACGGAGTCCATCCGGCAACTAGAGGAAGAGAAGGGTCAGCTGACTTGCCGTTGTCAGGAACTGCTAAATCAAATCACAGAGGCAGACAATGAGGTCACTAAACTTCAGACTCGACTTAAAACTGAGGAAACAGACTATTATAATCTAGAACATTCCTATGAAAAGGTATCTGAAGAGTTCCAGAAAATCAACAAGGTTCTACGAGAGAAGGAGCAGGAGATCCGTGAGGTCAAAGAGATGTATGAGCGGCTGGTAGAAAAGAAGGAGCAGGATCTTCATGAGGCGATGGTGAAGATGGCAGCTTTGGGAAGCAGCCTGGAAGAGACAGAGCTAAAACTGCAGGCTAAAGAAGAGTTGATCTGTAAGTTGGGGCAAGGAGATACGGGGATGGCTGCTGCTGAGCAGGAGCTGCAGGCTAAATTAGTTGTCGCAGAGGATCGAATCGCTGAACTGGAGCAGCACCTTAATGATTTGCAGATAGGCTACACTGATCTCCAGGTGGAGCACTGCAAACTGCAGGAGGATTGTGATGTTTTGGAGAGCTTGAGCAAACTAAATGACACTGCAGCAATAGAAGTTCCCTCAGTTGTAGGGGAAGCCAGGCCAAAAGGGAAAACCAGTGCCGATGCACAGGGGTCACTTTGCAAAAGACAGGCCATACATTTTTCCAGCATCCACTGCCAAAATTATATCCACACAGACGGTGGACAGAAATTGTGGGCTAGTAATTCGCCATCGGACATTGGCCAGGACCAATCACTTACTGAAGACTGTGGTTCCTCCAACACTGAATACCAGCAAATGGCCTCTGACGACACTGATCCTGAGAAGTTTATATCCATCATTCATGTGCTTGAGACCAAACTGTATGCCACAGAGGAGAAGCTGAAACACATTACTCTAAAGCTGGAAGAGCAACAGAGTTGGCAGCTGGAGTCTATGATGGAGCAACATGACCACTTAGCCGAAAATGAAACAGAGCTGCAGGAGCAGCTCAATGAAAGCCTGTGCAAAGTAGACCAGCTCACCACTCAGCTCCAGGAAGAAATGGACAAGAGATCTGCTTTTGCTCAGGAAACGACCTGCCGCATCAGGGCAGTGAATGCCAAATACGAGAAAGCATTAGCTTGTGTAGAGCTGAGCAGGGAAAAGGTCCAGGCCATCCTGAGAGATCCTTTTGAGGGCAACATGGAAACACAACTTCACATACTGTCAAACATAGAAAACGAGCTGGTGAATGCCACCATTTTTATTAGGGAGGGAGGTCACAATTTGGAGGAACAGCAGCTAGAGATTCAAGCAGGTCAGAACCAGGATGAGGTAACAGATACGGAGAAGATAAAATTGTTTGCCAAAACGTTAGCTTTTGAGGCATTGGTTTTGAGTAAGATGGCTTTTTCAGTTCAGAATCTGAATTTTGATCTCTTGCAGAGTTTGAATGAGATTCACCTAGAGGCTGAGAAATTGAAGAGGAGTGATGAGGGTTACTTGGCAGTTGAGTATGCTGATGTCTTGACCAGGAAGCTTATGATAGAAAGTGAATTTTGGACAGAGGTAGAGAAGCTTGAGGCAAAGTATAAAGTGAATGAAGGGAGGAGAGAGGAGGACACAAATTCCGCAGGGGGTGGTGATGTTACTGGTATTACTGTAATCAGCAATGCCTGTATCGAAGCTGAATTGGCTTTTGCTGTTCAGAATCTTAAGAACTTCTATGAGGAGAAACTACAGATACTCAAAGGGGACCTAATGGAGGCCCACAGGAACCTGCAGCAAAGGGAGCTGGCACTGAAAGAGCTGATAAAAGCTTCTAACAAACCAGAATTTGCTAGTGTCATTCAAGAGGTCAGTGATGAACTTGACCTTGGTCAACAAATGATTGATGCAAGTGCCCCAGAACTTGTGTCCTATATGGAACAGATAAAAATGGAAGAGGCTCATGACTTGGCTGATGAGTTGGTCAGTAGACATCTTCAAGACACTGTGCCTCCCTGTAGCATTGAGTTTGTCCAGTCCCCGCATGTTGGACGAGATAGACTTGCAGCTGAACTGATAAGGCAAGCAGAAATCCTTCAGTTTCTCTCTCAGAAGGTAGAGTCACTCTGTGAGGCTGACAGTGGAATATTTCTCCAGAGACTGGTTTCCTGTGTAAATGCAACTTACAGAAATCCCAGTGATATTACTAGCAGTTCTCTTTGCATGCGTGAGGCTATGATCCAGGCCCAGGTTGCCTATGTTGCCTGCAAGATGAGAGCAGACCATGAGAGGGACCTGAAGCTGTGCAGAGAGGCCTGCCAAAATATGGACGTCTTATGCCAGGAGCATGCCCGAAATGTGGGAGCCATTCGGGAGCGGTATGAGGCCTCCTTGCAGGAGGAACGCCAGAACTTTAACCAGATGGTAGCCAGCCTTCAGGAGGAGAACAGGGCCCTGCACGGTGAAGTATCCTGTCGCATCACTGAGCTCTCTCAACAACAGGAGAGGTTGGCACAGTTGGAGGCACACTTCTGCAGGGAGATGGAGCAGCTGAAGGTTAGGTATGAACTTGAGCTGAGCCAGGCAGAGCAAGGTCGGGCAACCACCGAGCAAGCACTAATGGAGAAAACGGCAGATAGCCAGCACAAGTTGGAGGTTATCCTTATGGACATTGAAAAGATGGAAGACCGACATGAAGAGCATGTGCAGACACTTGAGGACAAGTTTCATGGGAAGATACAGGAGTTGCAGCACATCCACGAGAAGGAGATGGAGATGCTACATGGACACTACACACAAACCATCTGTGCCATGGAGGAAACACTGGGCAGGCTGAAAGCCAGCAACCCTGAGGGCTCATCTCATCCTGAGCAGGTCATAGCACCCATGGCCCCAACCTGGCCTATGGAACAGGATACTAGTCAGGCCAGCAAGACTGACCGGGATTCGATGATGGTGCTGAGAGACAGAATCCAGGAGCTGGAGACCCAGATGAATACCATGAAGGATGAGTTGGAAAACAAACAGCTGGAAGGAGATGTGTCGAGCCTGAAGGAGAAATACCAAAAAGATTTTGAGAGCTTGAAGGTGTTTTTACATTTTTTGTTTTGTTTCTAGTTTTTAGTTTTTTAATAGAGCTTTTGAGCTCCATTCTGGATTCTAAGCTGCAGTGGTTAATTACTGATTACTTACTGACTCAGAGGAGATCTCATCCAACAGCTCTTTAAAAATCATTTTGTAGCCAAAGTGATAAGCTTCGCAGTTCTCTGATTGGGGTTTACATGAAAAATGTCTGGTGAAAACACTTAGTGAAGTACTGTGGCTGTTTTAGCAGAGATACACCTGGCTTGCACTAAATTGACCATTTCAGCTTTGCATCCAAATATGTAGCATGAGTTTTACTGAGCTAGCACCTCTCTGCATCAAGATCTCCCCGTTTCATCACATGTTCATAACCAGCACTGCTCAAACCAGAGAAGCCCAAGGGCTGGCCATTTGAGGAGTGGTAGTTTTCACTGTTAGCGGCTGCTAGTCTCTTGGACTTTCAGGAGCAGGCTTTCCCTCACTCTATAGGTTTTGCATGTTGGTACTGTCAGCCTTTTAGTTTTCACTCATCCCATGATGGGGTACCAGAGCAAGTCACGTTGTGCAGCTGCTGTTATGTAAGGCAATGTTAGTCATGAATGCTTATTTGCCATCTTACTCTCCACACATGGACTTGCGCTGTCGTACTTAGTTTGGATTTGCTTGGATTGCATTGATCACCATTTTTTAATAGTAACAGCAGCCGCATAAGGTCTTTCTAAGATTTTTTTTTAATTACCCACTGGAAATGAATGGCAATGTAAGCTATTCAACATATATCTGAACATTTCTCATTTTTATAAGAAGTTGATAACATAAGTCTCCTATGTTCTGAAAAGGTAAAAAAATACCTTCATTTTCAGTGGGAAATTCATTTTCACCATGTTAATAATAATAATAATATATATATATATATATATATATATATATATATATATATATATATATATATATATATATATATATATATATATATATATACACATTTTATTTTTTATAACAAAAATAGTTTCTGGCATTGAAAAATGTCCCCCCCCTCGTCCTTATTTGGTCACCTTACGACCAGAGTGCCCCCCACCAGTGTGTTATTCTGGCACCACCCCAGATTCCAAGCTGCATCTCTTGAGCTCTCTGCCCTGTGACTGACTCTGCTAAACCCGCTTGCATGCTCTGCACTTTGAAATCACCTTTAGATGCCGCATGGACACTAGCCAGTGATAAAATGGTTTATTAAAGAACCATTATCATTGTCTAGCAAAACTAATGAGTTGAAGAACGTATGCCTAATGTGTAAGCGCTTAAACATTTGCATCACAATGTCAGTCACTACTAGTTTTTTTTTTTTTTTTTCCCTTAAACCAGTAACCAAATTTTATTCATGGCTACAGGAAAGCAACTGGCATCCCCAAACCACTAAAACCATTAAAGTTGACTTTTTATTTTTATTTTTAAATCAGCACTTTAAAAAAGTAGCTATAGTTCTATAGGAGTCCCATGCTTAGTATTTGTTGGTGTATTTACTGAAAGTTTCAGCCTTTGACAACAGACTTGATTAGTTTTATAAAAAATATGAACGAAAGCCATGAATGAATGCAGGTTACCTGTGAAGCGGCACAGAGCCCACCTGACTTACCTGGAGTGCTTCTCTCTCAGGCCACATGCGAGCGTGGCTTCGCTGCCATGGAGGAGACGCACCAGAAGGTCATCGAAGACCTGCAGAGACAGCACCAGCGCGAGGTGTCCAAGCTGTTAGAGGAGCGCGAGAGGCTCCTCGCCGAGGAGACGGCCGCGACTATTGCTGGTATGCCGTCACGCGTCATTCGGGGCGAAGGTACAGGCCCGGGTCTGCCTCCCCCAGCCTATAGCAAGTTACACACGTCAATAGGAACAGCCAGTCCTGAGCTAATCTGTGTCTGAGGCCCCTGCTGGCCTCTGGTCATGGCTGTCTGCCTGTGTCCAGTGTGACACTTGTCTCCTTTCCCTGCTTAGCTATCGAAGCCATGAAAAATGCACACAGGGAGGAGATGGAGAAGACGCAGCGCTCACAGTTCAGCGGCATGGGTGCCGACATCGACGAGCTGCGGCTGCAGTACCAGTAAGAGGAGGGAGTGGTCAGGACATTGTGCTCTTATTGGGGATTGACGCCTTGCCATTCTGCCAGGGGAGCCCTTTATTGATGAGTGTGTGCCCCCCCCCCCCCCCCCCCCCAGGGAGGAGCTGCAGTCTATCCACCGCGAGCTGGAGGTGCTGTCAGAGCAGTACTCCCAGAAGTGCCTGGAGAACGCCCACCTGGCCCAGGCGCTGGAGGCCGAGAGGCAGGCCCTTCGCCAGTGTCAGCGGGAGAACCAGGAGCTGAACGCACACAACCAGGTGTGGCTCCCTCCAAGGGTACCTCACTGCACATACCGGGCACTTGGCATGCTGCCCATTGGTCACTGTACCGAGAAGCTACACTGGCAGTAATGCTGTTTTCAAAGGCAGGAAACGTCAGTTATTTTGGTCAGTAAGGATCATGTACGATACCCCAAGATTCATGGGAAAGTTTGGACAGTCTTACTGCTGCATGTATCATGCTGTTAACATTTTGTCGGCCATATTGAACACAGTGTCATGAGGAACACGTATGATAGGTGATGAATGATACTGACAATCTGCAGTGTGAGTAAATTACTTCTGGTAATTTTAGAGAGTATGATGCCTTGGGAAGCAGGGCTAAGCCTTGTTTAATCATTAGGGGATGTCTTGTGCACCCCAAGGGAATGGTACGACATTCGGACGGACCTACAGTGTAGTGCAGGTTTAACCCTCTGGAGTCGACGGCATCGTCGGCGATGCCGTGTATCTTCCTCATGTATTTCAGTTCATAACTCGCTGAAATTTTATTATAGAAACATGGAAAAAAATGCTGACTAAATCCGTAATCTATGTCTTTTCAAAACGTCTATTGTCGGATGTATTAAAGTTTTTAAAATTAGGTTAAATCGGCAAAAAAGTAAACCATGTCACCTTACTTTGTTTTACCTGCATCGGGGGCGTGTAGTACCGCTATTCACATTCTAAATAGCCGCATTAGCGTGTATTCAAATCGCATTTGCATGGTAATTTGAGGAACAACGCAACGGTGAAACACGATCCAGATACTTCCCCGTCAGCCATAAAAGGGGGGTGGGGACGTGGCCAGGTGTCAATGGCTCATTCATACACATGAAAGTTGCTACATATTCAATGAAAGGAGACAAGAAATAGTGACATGTTACCTTTTTCTTATTTATCCAAATGAATGTTGCAACTACACCATTTAGTCATCTTCATGTAGCCAAGACTTTGGTGATCAGATATCTGGGATCAAAACAAACTGCCAGCATTGCTTACTATGTACTTTTATAATGTTTCTGCAAGTGTTACAAACTGCATTTTGCAATGTCTATATTTTGATGTCAAATTGCAAACTTCACATATTTACAAAGTACACTAAGATTAAGACGAGTTCAATGCCAAAAGAAATATATAAGAAATAATTTATTTGCCATGAATTAAGTTTGATATTGAATGAAATGTGTGACCATGCCCCAGTCAGGGAAAGTGTCTTCCCTACCCCTAGACCCCAGAGGGTTAAGGGGGCTCTCCTTAGATGTGCTGCCAGGTCCAGCCGTCGAGCTGCTGCTGTTAAATCAGAGTAGTGCCTGGCAGAGCAAGGCCTGCCGACTAAGGTGCGCCCCCCAGAGGCCAGCGGGTGAAATGTTTACTGTGGGTCTTGTGCCACTTGGACAGGAGCTGAACACGCGTCTGGCGGCAGAGATTACACGCATGCGCTCCTGCTTCAGCGCAGACGGCGCCGCGCCTCCCCTCACTCACGGAAAGGACCTGTACGAGCTGGAGGTGATAAATGCAGGAGAGCAGCGTAACATGCTGCAGTACCAAATGATACCAGAGGGTGGCTCTATGATGTTGTCTATAATAACTATTTTTAATTATAAAGACTTTGGAACATTAGTAAAGGAATGAATCATGCATACATGATAAATTCAGTTTCTTTTAGGTCTTACTCCGGGTCAAGGAATCAGAAATTCAATATTTGAAACAGGAGATCCATTCTCTGAAGGACGAGCTACAGTCCGCACTGCGGGTACGAGAGCCTCTCCTCCTGATTCGTTACCGAGGTTAGCGGACAGGCACCTTCCTAAACGCTGCCGCTTCATTCCGTGGGTAGGATAAGAAGTACGCCACAGACAAGTACAAGGACATCTACACGGAGCTGAGCATCGTGAAAGCCAAGGCGGACTGTGACATCAGCAAGCTGAAGGAGCAGCTGCTGGTGGCCACTGAGGCCCTGGGGGAGAGGAGCATGGAGAGCGGCCCCAGCGTGGGGCTGGGATACGGTACGCACCCCCCCCCACACAGGCTGCCGTCCGCAGGCAGGGTCCCCCACTCAGGCTGCCGTCCTCTCTATTTTAAAATAAAGACGTCAATACTATAAAATATATTTAATTATGTCCGGTGGGTGGTGCAGTGGTTAGCACTGCCCCACACCTCTGGGACCAGTGTTCAAGTTTCCACTATGGCTCCATATATGTGTGGAGTTTGCATGTCATCATGGGGTTTCCTCTTGGTACTCCAGTTCCCCCCCTCCCCAAGTTAAAAAATTAAGGTTAATTGGAGTTACCTAATTGTCCATAAGTGTGTGTGTGTGTGTGTGTGTGTGTGTGTGTGCGCCTTGTGATGGGTTGATGCTACGTCCTAGGTTCCGCCCTGCCTTAGTCTCTAGGATAGGCTCCGGACCCCCCGTGACCCTGATTAGAATAAGTGGTTACAGGAAATGGGTGGATGGAATTATGCACTGATCAATAAAGCATTGCACAAAAAAAAGATTGTTCTGGTGGGGGGCAGTTCTGTGGGTTGGAACTCATAAGGCTGCCATGGTTGGTACAGTGGGGATTCATTAACGCCAGTTGCTCTAGGGAGTGAGACTCCTTTGTAGGTGGCTTGGCATGTCTGAAGTTTTGCCTGGTGCTGTATATCTGTGTGGTGTCTGTGACCTTTTGTGGAAACGGAAACGCTACCTGGCTTAGTGTCCAGCACGGAGGTCGGTGGCGATGATTTACAGCAGGGGCCTTCTGTGAGCCTCAGCTGTCACCGCCAGAGCCGCAGCAGAAAAGGCGTCATGTCACACGCTGCCGGGGGTCACGGGCAAGGCAATAATAGGCAGACGGTCTTCCCTTTACGTGCCATAAGCGGCGTAGTCACCGTGTGGTCTGGCTGTCATGTACAGAGCCACCAGCTCCCTCTTGTTGGAGATTCGCCTTGACGCATGCTTTATTTTTGCCCTTCGCAGACATCATGAAATCCAAGAGCAACCCGGACTTCCTGAAGAAGGAGAGGTCATCCCTGACGCGGCAGGTCAGAGGTGTGAGGTCAAAGGTGAGCAGTGTTTTCGGCCCATAGCGTTCACCCAGTTTATGGGGAACCAGTACACAGTGCCTTGTTTATGCATACTTTTGGAAGGTAGTAACTTGGAGAAATAAAGTTTAAAAAAAGAAATACACAGCAGACAGATTTTACTTTATTACAGTGTTAATTGTGCCATGAAGATTGCAGTGGGATTTACAGCAAGATGTAAGAATGAGGGGTGAATCACTGCTATTGCTGAGCTGGTGCCCAGCCACAGAGCTCAGGCCTAACATACAGTCATCTGGGTGTTCTGTGCTCTCTACCCTTTACGTTTCTGCAACTCGTGTTGTAGATGAGATCAGTATGTGCTGCGGCCATGTTCTCTGCTTCTGTTGGTAAGTGTGTAACGGAGGCCATGTGCACAGCTACTGGCGATGTCTGGATGCCTGAGCCCAGGGACTCTGTCCTCTCACACGTTTCCCGGTGGCTGTCTGAGTGTGTCTATGTCAACGTGTCTGAGTGTGTCTCTTGTCTTTCCCCTGACAGTCTGTCATTGAACAGGTGTCGTGGGACAGCTGACTTCCCGCTGTGGGTGGGGGGTGAGCCCCCCCTGTGGTGTGTGATGTAGGTACAGTACTTCTGGAGCATGCCCCACTCTGCATGCCCCCCCTCCTCTAACCTCCTGGCATTACTGCCCCAGCGCCGTGGGAGGTCCACCAGCTGTGACTCTCTAGTGCTTGTGGACCAGGGATTAATCTATAGGACTTTGGACTTCATAGCGTTTCATTCCTTCAGGTTCACTTCATCGTTCCATTAACCCATTAAAACATTAACGTAATGGAGGTTCTGTTGGTGTGAGCCTGTCCTGTTTCATGCATCCAAACGTAGAGGTCCAGACTCATCCTTTGTATCTGTTTACATTTGGAAGTGAGGTGTTTCCATGCTTGGCTTGTTTTCCATATTTTCTTATGCTGCTGAGTCAGTACATGAGGAGTATCACAACTGAAGCATCGAGTCTTGTCACATGCCACACCCACATCAAAATACCACGCCCCCATTTCAAAATGCCACGCCCACGCCACACAAGGTCACAGCCACATGGTGCAGTGTGTGCCCATACATCCCAGTGGTGGCTGTGCTGTTCAGTGTGTGCTCCTTGTTCAGCTCCATGTTGACCTATCAGTGTGGTTTATACTGTCCCCTATATATGGAGGGTGCCTTTTTCTTACTGTACTGACACTGAATGCGCATTCACTTTTCATCATGAAATGATGAACATTTTCCCAGACAGGCTTTTCATAAACATCTTTTACAGCATGTGGAACTAACGTCTTCTGCCAAAACGAGCCTTGCTGCTGTTCACATTGCCCAAAGCCCCCTCTATCTTTTCTATTGTCGATCTTTGGTAAAGGTCTTATCTGCTTTCTTATCCCTCCATCCATTCATCTTCTAACCACTTATCCTGGTTGTGAGCCTCTCCCAGGCAGCGCAAGGTGGGGGAAACCCTGGGTAACTTTATTATTGTGCTTCAATAATTGCATGTAAAAGCATAATTGTGTTCAAATATTAAGCGGAATCCCTGGTCAGAAATTGCATTTCCTGTCATTATTACCATTGTTACTACTGTAAGTAGCCAGTGACGTTTCCGCTTCATATTTGGTGGAGTATCACTTACTACAGCGTCGTCTGTCTGCTGGATCTACGCTGTTGAAGCTGTGGACTTTTCACGGCTCCGCCTGTTGGTGGCTTGTGCGGGCCTTGAAGCACGATGTCCCATGTCTGACACCATGCCCCTCCCCCCTTGTCTCCCAGAGCCTGAAGGAGGGCCTGACGGTGCAGGAGCGCATGAAGCTGTTTGAAGCTAAAGACTCCAAGAGGATCTGAAGCCCGCTGCCATCAGCCTCTTTGCTGCTCCCCTTGGGACTAACAGAGCTTCTCTCCTTTTCTTCTGTCTTTTTGGCGTGACTGGCGTGGGGGGTGTTCGGTGGAGCCCGGCCTCCCTGCCCTCCCTATGTGCATGCCGGTGCTGCTCTGCTGCCGCTGATATCACTTTCAGGGTCTTGTCGTCTAGGCTATAGAACTTTATTTTCACTCCAGTTCTAAGATTTAATGTGCTTTTTTTCAGTGTTTTATTGAGGATATTAAAGATTATAATGGTGGTTTTGGTGATCCAGATCTGTATTTTCCCTTAGTACCAGACGCCAAAATACTCAGATGATTTCCGGAATGAGCTAAGATTGCTGTCTCTGTTGCTATTTTTATATATAATATATATTTATTATATTTATACCACCGTATTTTCAAATCAGAGTAGGGATGTGGACTAGTGGGTATGTGTTTGTGTGGGAGAAATGAAGAGTCGTGTGCAGAATTTTATACAAATTACATACAGATCTGTGTGTTTGACGTTTGTGTTGCAGGCTGTGCTTTTGTGGGCCGAAACAGGAAACTGGCTTCACGATTAGCTGCGTTACGTCTTTCTGTGCCGTGGCTACAAAAATCACGTGACCTGGTTTTTCTGTCCTGACTACTACATATACATATTAAAATTATGATTGTGTATTTTACCAGTATTTTACAGGTTTAAACTAGCAGTGCAGTGGTGGATGAACATAATGTCTTGTGGCAAAGCTTGTGCTTTGACGTGTGAGTTCAAATGGAAAAGTTTACCATTTCTTAATCTCTGGGTCTTTTTTTTCTTCTTCTTCTTTTTCAATTGTGTATCTTTAAAGGCACGGAAATTGTGTTCCATTGAGACTTTGACCTAGTGAGATGGAGTTTCCTCCTTCCGCTCTCTGCCCTGTGTTGTGTTGACGGCTGGTTGCTCCAGCCTCTCTGGTCACGCTGTAAAAACAGCCAGGATTGTGGATGAATCTTGCACAGAGAATGGTACTTTATAGTATGGGATCATCCTCCTTCATCCCGTTGCCTAACTTGTGTTCATCTGTTGTCTCTCGACTGTTTGGTTTGATAATATTTTTGCCAGAACTGCCCTTTTCTTTGTTCTTTTCAATCCTGATGTTTGGTATAATTCTCATCCTTGAAAATGATGTCCAATGGTTTGAAAGGTTTTACATCTAAGAAAAATGCTCACAGCTTCAGGCAACAGATAAGCCAAAAAATCCCATTACACCCCTACCTGTTCATTTAATTCCTAACATTTTTCCTTAGAAATCCTGTGATTATAATAAGACCTTTCATCAAGATTAATTGTGGGTAGCCTGTTAAAAGAAAGCTGTAAGTAAGGGGCGATTTGTGGTGTTTCATTGCTTAATTTACACTGATATTTACGGTTGTTAGACTTTAGATTAACAACATGGCGTTTGGACACTCGGGGGTGTGAGCAGATGTCTATACAGCTTCTCTTGCTGAACTGCAGGCAGTAGGTGTCACACGGTGGCTCGAGTTCACAGGAACACAACCAACCAAAGTTCACCATACCATACTCTTGGCATCCATCAAAGGGGTCCGAAGGTTTGCTCTAAATGGCTTGGCCGGTTTCCCGTGATTGTTTTTAAAGTGGGCTTTCGCCATGACCGTGTACTAACCTGTAAAGTCTTCTGTACATTTTTTGGGAGTAGTATCAATTTTAAATAAAAATGAAGCTTAGTCTTATCAGTGCCCCGTTTTCCGTCGGCTTCAGTATACAATGTCATGATGCCTGATGAGGCTTTTAAAGCACCTTGCCTAGTCCTTACCCCCCCCCCCCCCCCCCCCCCCTCAAATCACTTGACTACCCTGCTTTGTTGCTAGAGATGTGTAGTCTTGCTAATTTAACAGACAAACTTACAGGAGTAAAACCGCTATCGAAATATAATGTATAGTATTCAAGGCACGCCTTGTAAATATTTGGTACACAGAGTTTAGTTTTTGTGATTTTATGTGTTTTAAATCTGTATCCTGCTTACTACCACTATATATAAAGTATATAAATATATAAATATTTTTTATTTTGGTTTGAATGTAAATCATATTGTCAAATAAATGGAGTGTTTCTGAACTGTCTTGATTTTCTGCGGTTGCTAGGATACCAAAATATGCACACATTGGTTAATATACATGTTAGATAATTGAGCCCTAGTGGAGCCCTTAGACTCTTCCCTTTTGCACAGGCGGCCTCCTGGAGCAGATTGCAGGTTGAATCTGGATTGTGCCACCAGGCATGAAATAAATTGTGTTTTTGTTCCACCAAGGCATGGTGTGGTGTTGGCTGGGGTTGCGCTTCTGTCCCGGAGCGCTGGGCTTAGCACAGCTCGTTTGCCTGCAACAATCTATTCAAGATTGCAATATTGTCTCATGTCGTATTTGGATAAAAACTCAAGCAGCTACTAAATGAGACACGTCGTCGTAAAAATTAAGCCTATTTTCGTCAGAATGTGATGGTAATGCACAACCAAAGGAGTCTCTTCATGTCAGAAAGTGGAAACATAATACACTAATAATAATAATAATAATAATATCGTATGGGATGATTACCGTTTCTAGTGCCTGGAAAAAATGGAGCAGAAAAAAATCGTCTGGGGAACTGAACGCTTTCCACCTTGTGTACTTGTGTGGGAGTTTTGCACAGAATCTTGAAATAATCGCAGGCTAGTTTTGGCTACTGCCTGTGACATGATAAAAGTCGTTTAAATCGCTGCTGCTGAGCTGGTGCTTCACAAAAGCACCGACGTTTGCTGCCACAAGTTTGCCCGCCTCTGCCTCCATACCCGTTCCTCTGTTCTTGCCGGGAGCCATCTGCTGTAATCGGATTGTTTTTTCATAAAAGATAAAAAGCATGACATCTAATTGACTCCGCTGACATCCTTTTGCGTCTTTCAGTCATGCGAGGGACTTGGCATCTTAATTGGAAGCTTTCGACGATTATCCCACAAATTGGTTAACAGAGAACAGAAGAGGCTGTGCAATTTCTCTCAATTACTCCTGCTGCTGGAAATAAATCTGGCTTTAAACGAAGGAGGATATTTTGAATATAGTGCTGCCAAGCATGATTGTCGGGCAGCTGAATTAACAGATAAAGATCAGAAAACATTTCTCCGCATACCAATCATGCCCTCAAACTTCTTTCCGTGAATTCTGTGTTTGTTTATTGGATGCTAATTATGAACCATTTTTATTTGCAATAGGCCTACGTATACAATGAGTGCTTAAAATTCAATTTTGAATACAACCAGGATTTTCACTTTGCTTCGTCTCAGTAGTCATGGTTCACGGCTCATTCTACGTGAACAATTCATTTTTTATTTCTATTTCACTTTACTGTCGACTGGACTACTTACCATCAGACTTATCCTCAGTTTGCGTAAATTAAGCCTCAGTGTTGCTTTACTTGGGCCTACCGGACAGGAATCCTACAGGATTCCTTATTAATGCTGTAGTCATTTCAAAATATTCTTTAATAACAAAAAGTAGGTCTAACATTCCATGTTTTCCCATTAAATGGAGTGTGTATATATAAGAAATTTGTGAATATGTTCAAATCAACTGAAAAATGATGTACAATGATATTCTACACCTAATTATGGTGCTTTGCACCTGCGTTTGAGATACTTAAGCATAGTATAGTTGCTTGCATGTGATGGTCAGTTCTGGGTAAAACATTTAACATTCCCATTAATACTGATCAAATACATATCGATAATTTCTGAGTAATTAATTTTAATGGTTCTTTGAAGGGGGTTAGTTTTCCATTACATGGCTGCTGTTACTAAAGTTGGGCACCAGGTGTCTCTGTTGCCTAAATAAGTTTGGAGTTCCTGCGTTCAGACCGTAGCTCTGTGCCCTAGATGTGCAAAGTTGGCATATTTTCCCTGACTCTGTGTACATCTTTTACAGGCAACTCCTTAACTCCAATTTTCCAAAAACATGCAAGTAAACTGAATTTTTGACTCAGTGCACCAATTTGTCTGTGTGTGTTTGTGTGACTGGACGTTCAGTTGTTAAAAACTGGTGGACACTTTGTACATTTACTGACATCTCTGCCGTGATAAACTGAAGTAACGAGCGTCGTGTGTGTCTCAGCAGCACAGCATGTGTAAAAATAGCGTGTTAAAAGCATAACAAAGAAATCTATGAAATACCCAAATATTGAAACAATAGAAAGGATCTGCAGTAGTGAAAGTGCACAAACATACACCAAAGAAATATATTTTATACTGATGAGCCATAACATTAGAACCACCTACCTAATAACATGTAGGTCCTCTTCGCGCCGCCAAAACATCTGACGCATTGAGGTATGGACTCCACAAGACCTCTGAAGGTGTCCTGTGGTATCTAGCACCAAGACTTTAGCAGGAGATGCTTTAAGTCCTGTAAACTGCAAGGTGGGGCCTCCATGGATCAGGCTTGTTTGTCCAGCACATCCCACAAATGCTCGATCGGATTGAGATCTGGGGAGCTTGGAGGCCAAGTCAACTCCATGAACTCTATTTCATGTTCCTCAAATCAATCAGTTTTTGCAGGGTGAAAGGGCACATTAATCTGCTGAAGTAGGCCACTGCCATCAGGGAATACCGTTGTCACGAAGAGGTGTACTTGGTCTGCAGTAATGTTTGGGTAGGTGGTACGTGTCAAATTAACGTCCACATGAATGCCGGGATCCAAGGCTTCCCCGCATCACACTGCCTCCACCAGCTTGGCTGTTTCCCATAGTGCATCCTGGCTCCATCTCTTCCCCAGGTAAACAACACACATGCATCCGGCTGTTCACATGTTGTAATGGAAAACGTGACTCATTAGACCAGGCCACCTTGTTCCATTGCTCCATGGTCCGGTTCTGATACGTGCCCATTGTAGGCACCTTCAGTGGTGGAAAGGGGTCAGCATGGGCATCTGACCTATGCAGCCCCCCTACATAGCAAGCTGTAATGCACTGTGAGTTCTTACACTTTTCTATCATAGCCAACATTTACTTTTTCAGCGATTTCTGCTACAATAACTCTCCTGCGGGATTGGAACAGATGGGCTAGCCTTTGCTCTCCATAAGAATCACTGAGCCCATGACCCCAGTTCACCAGTTGTCCTTAGACTAATCACTGTATACCAGGAACACCCCACAAGATCTGATATTTTGAAACTGCTCTGATCTAGCTATCACAGTCTGGTTCTTGGCAAAGTTGCTCTGATCCTTATGCTTGCCTATTTTTCCTGCTTCCAGTACATAAACTTCAGGAACTGACAGTTCACTTACCTAATATACAAATGGCACCCTTGACCTGTGCCATTGTAATGAGATAATCAATGTTGTTCACTTAACCTGTCAGTGGATTTATTGTCACGGTTGATCGGTGTGTTTTTGTGTGTGTGTGTGTGTGTGTGTCATTCCTTTTTTTTGTTCATTTTCATTTATTTCTCTTCATATCTGAAGGGCAACTTTTTTTCCCCATAACAGGGGTGGCAAAGGTTAAAGAATGGGCTTTGTGAAAGCCAGCTGTAATTTCCTGACTAATTAGCTTGATAGCATCTTAAATGCAAGTTCAAAGGCACATAAGTGTGCCTCCATCTTCGTGCCAGTTCATTATGTTGGCAGAACATTGTGCGATGGTTGCAAATGTTTAATTTTACTTGGCGGAGCTTGGAACCTGCCATGTCTTCTATTGGGTAAATGCGCATCACCTTTAAATTAGAAACTAGAAATTTAGACATGACAAGTAGCAAGTGAGCAAGATTTATCCAAACTATGTATGAGGCTCATTTTCTGGTAGAAACTGAAATCCATCCTATTTACACTATTCAGATATTCATAAATCAATATTTACACAAATCAGTAATTACATTACATTAATCACTATTAGTATTCTTAACTCCTATGTTTGCTTTCCGTTATAGGCATCTGTATGGGGCATTACCTGAAATTCAAGTCTACATATTGTTTTTTTTTATTATTAAATGTTACTTCAGGTCCCACCAAATTTACTTATGGAATGTAAGTATTTTTTATAATACTGTAACTGAAACTGCTATATATCCAAAAAAAGATGCATTTAAACATTAGCATTTAGCTAATACAATGCAAATTGTATTATATAGACATAGAACGTTAGAACGTGTTAATGTTAGAACGTAAACACGACATGCAATTTAACATTTTCTTGACAATATTTGTACTTGTTTCTCCTGTCGTGTTTGTATTCTTTAATGTATATATTATGTATCAAGGGAAATCTATTGTTTTTTGATATATAAATTTTTTTTATATCAAAATGATTTGTCAATTATACCTTGTGGATTTAAACTTAAAACATTCCAAAGCACATTTTCTGTTGACACTGTAGACAATACTTTTCATATCATGCCCCATTCATGTTTCTACACCTTTATTTTGAGTATCTAAAATCCTTCTGCTGGTGACATTTCCTCTTAGCACTCCTGAGTGTAGAGTTGATCACTCCTTTTGGGAAGGTCACTACTGCAGCTCACGGTGAGCGATACAGTACGATAAAATGATTGTGTCTGATGGGTATTTGTGTGCGTGGTTAAATCAATAGGAGGAAAGGTTTGGGAGGCAAATGGTTTTTTCTTTCTCTCTGTTCATTTGGTCTTAGTAATGCCATGGGTTAAAAACTGATAAAAATAAATAAATAAAATGTTGGTGAGTCCGTAGTGTGATTTTGTTGCCAAGCATTATGGGACTGGCCCTCCTGATTTTCTGCCAGCCCACTCACGCTGTTATTTCTGGCTCAGGAAGGTCCACTCAAATATTGTTTCTTTCCGATGTCCCATATATACGATGGAAATGCTACATGCAGTCCGACTGGTTCTTTGTCTCTTGTGACTAGGATACATTTCTTCAGGTCAACATGCAACAAACATATTTTTTTCCTCCCCATATCAGGGTCAACATTTACTGCCGATGTCCCTGTTTGTTTTCTGTGCACCCCCCCCCCCCCCCCCCGCCAATTAGTTTTTAATCTGGTGCTGAATTCTTCATGCTATAAAAAGATTAATACTTGTCTAGATGGTGGCAAAGTTCTCATCAGGAATTTTGTGAACCTGCGAAATACAGATGGCGAGCTGCAAGCCAGAGAACAGAATACAAGAACGCTAATTTTGTTACATACAAAAAAGAGGCAAATGCTATCCGGTGTGGCTACGCTGCTTGGAAGGTAGCTGCTGGCAATCCTGAAAGCCCAGTGGGGGGGGGCCCAGTGGGGGGGGTTCAGCCGTCACCTGATTTGAGTTCTATTATATAGTAACTTTTCTTTGGAGGGTGACAAATTCCTAGTTGCACCACTGATTGACTGTAGATTCCCCTTTAACATAAACGAAATTGGGGAGGAATTCTTCCCAAATACTCAAATCTGAAATGGCAACAAACAAGAGTATTCAGCCCTAATAACAGCACAGACTGAGATGCAAAATTGTAGGAAGAAGACAAATACCTTTCAAGGTATGTCATTTTAAGTGTGTCATCTATACATCATGAAAATGTCATTAGCTTTCAGGCTTCATGTAAATTAAGTTCTACCTCTATCATTTCACGCTCTTGCCTGACGTTTCCTAAATTGGTGGAAAATACTGTGTTTAATATAAAAAAAAACATGATCATTTTCATCTAGTGGTATTTTGAAAAAAGTAAATATGCACAAGGTATAAATGTTATTTTCATTTGACAACACATGATAATTAGGTGACACCTCTTTTAGTGAATGATGTGCACATTAAATGCAGTAAAAGTACATTGCACTGTACAGTGCTGTATTATCTCTATCAAGTAAAAGGGATTCCAGTGTTTTAGCTTAATTTTCAAGAGATTATAGAGTAATGAAAGAAATCTTATCAAGGGATGACAGAGCAATGAAAATTATGCTTTTTTTTTTTTTTTTTTTTTTTTTACATTTTTGTAACATTGTGATAATGCGGCAACATATGTGACGCTAGAGGCAGACTGGATGAGTTCTGTGGGGAAGTGTGGATATGGGGATAGAAGGAGATGACTCATGGACTGGCTGTAACTGGGCTGGTAGCTTTCACCCTGTTATGGCTTGTATTTGTTTGGCGTGCGGTTTGAAACTTATGAACCGTTTAGTTCTGGAATTTTCCGAATTTTTTTTGGGCCACAGTAAACCACAGAACTAAAATTGCAGTTACTGAAATGACAGATACAGGCGTCTCACTGTACTTACACCTACACTTATGAAAGGGTGGCCTTTTTTTATCAGTTTTATACCTTTATAAAAGATGGTGAAAAGAATCAGAATCTGTACTGGCCATCGTTCTTATGAGAGATACGGGGTAGGAATTGGCTGCGGTATTTCGGCTGGCTTCTGCAAACTTGTTGAACATGTTTTCGATTTGCCTTTAAGGTGCTTGGTAAATTGATTGCCCCTAGAGGTGGCAAACTGCATTTCTCCTCTAATTGGCACTTTTCTTGCCCGCATGATGCCATGTGATACAGATTGTGAAAAAGAAAGCAGATTGGTATGGGCGTGAATTGGAGAAGAGCACATCATAGGGCTTCTGCTTGGGCAGGCAGTCCTTACAGGTTTTTAAATCCAGCCAATAGTAAATGTCTACAATATGCACAGAATGTTGGAGGAAATAGCTTTTTAAGTTTCATTTTGTAAGATAAAAAAAGTTTAGAAGGTTGATAGTGTCAATTTTAATTTGATTACAGGGTGTTTGACATTTCTCAAAGCAGTTTATTATATAATGAAACTACATGTTGTAAATGTCAGTGAGAGTGCCTTTGCATGTTATAAATTTAATCACTAGAAAGACTCATAATTTCATAATAAACATTTGTAGTTTAACTTTTATAGTTCTTATCTTTGGCCTCGTAAAAAGTGCACATGTTGTAGTGCTCAGGCTCTTCTCAAGATCTATCCTGGATTAATTTTTAAGTCAGCTAGTCATATAGGGATCATATTTAAGGTAAGACCTAAGCACTGTAGTGCAGTGGGCATCTCTGTGACCTCACACCTCCAGGGATGCAGGTTCGAATCTTGTCTCCACTGTGTGTGTGTGTGTGTGTGTGTGTGTATGTTCCCCCCATGTTGCATGGCTTTCCTTTCCATCCAAAGGGAAACTTCCCAAAGTATGAATGAATCCTGCCTCAGCGTCCTCTGAATGATCCCCTGCCCCCCTCAGCATTGTGTTATAGTGATAATTAAATATAATCCAGTTGTCCCAAGATGAGCATGTGGACATTTGACTTTGAAATTCCTTACTCAGGTACACTGCTGTACAGTGGCTTTAGTCTGAGCTGTGAATTAATTTGTCTTGTTAGACTGAATAAGTGACACAGCTCGATTCCCACCGCGCTGTCCCACCTGAGGACGTTCTAAAACATAATTTAAGGACGTTTACACTAATGCTTACCTCAGTTTCCTCTCTCCTTGACAATGATCCAGTTGTTCTTTTATTCCATCTCCTCTCAGGAGAAGTGTTACTGCAGTCTAAAAATCTTTTTTTAAAAGTTTGTATCATAACTTTGGTAACACTTTAGGGGGCAGAAATACTCTTACCTAATGCATTAATTAACCAGTAACTAAGTGTTAGTTATGCACTGATCCCATGTTCATTAATCATTAATCAATCATGACGGTTCATGTATATCATGCAGGAAGTATACAGTATTAGTTCATGAGTAGTAACTGAGCGACTTAGTTATTTGTGTCCCCTCAAGTAAAGTGTTACTGTAACTTTTATCATGGCGTTGCCTGTTGAAGTATAAAGCATTTTAATAACTAAAGAATAGTAAAAAGTATATGCATAGTTAGCGATAATATAAATATAGATTTATGTAGAACCTCCTCATGCTAACTTGTACCTGTCAAAATTTTACTTATAATGCCTCCATTTTATCCCAATTTATCCCATTTTGAAGTAGGATGTCCTGTTTTATTTTATATATATTTTGTTTTGCATTAGTGATCATTTATTAATGAATTGTCTTCATCAAACACAGTGACTTTTCTTGATCAATCCATAACTGATTACACAAAGAATATTTAGATTCTATTAAATTAAAATCGCAAATTAAAATCGCAAACTAGTCAGGCATGTATTGTAACAGTTAGTCTTTTGGTGGATTTGCACATTCCTTAACTAGAATAATGTGTTTCATTCCATTTCATGAATATGATTGAAATGACAGGAATAAAAAAAATTATGTAAACTCACTGCCGCCCCCCTGTGGCTCCAGCAGGCATGGGTTGGACTTCTCATGTTTCAGACACTGCGCCAGTCCCGCTCTGTGTTACACTAAATGCGGGTGGCAACCAGCCCGCGATGCAGTCTGAGTGGGGAGAACGCCAGGCCTCATCTCCGCCCTGCGTTTCAAAACGGCCCATCCTGCAGCCACCCGGTGTCGTCTTACTGCGGGCCAGCAGCCGTCGTCCATGCATGTAATTCAAAAAAGATGAAATGATTGGGGGGCGTCGTGGTGCACATGCAGCACCTGCTGTTGTGATCTGGCAAAAACACAGAAGGAGAAAGGCTGCACTGTGGGGACTGTATCAGCAGGCTGCTTTGAGCTGGGTGCAGTGTCCTATCAGCCGAAAGCCTGAATCTGACAAAAACACAGACAGAAACTCTGCACTGCGGTCACTGTGTTTTTTTTTTTTCCATGCTCATTCTAATTGGCTACCTTGAGTTGAGCATCTGGGTGGTGGCCTATCAGTTCAGAGATCAGTAGAAAGTCTCCTCCGCAGCATCAGCTGAAAGTTGCTCTGGTACTCTAATTACTGTGACTGTTGTTACCATAGAGACCATGCTGCCTCACCCTGATACTGGTCCCCTGTCTCAGAATTCCACCGTCAGAGCCCTAGACAATGGGGCCATTCTGCTTGAAGAAAGGGAGCTCTGTCAGGTAGCACTAGTCTGCAAAATAATTGCTTTTAGATGATGCCAATGAAAGTCTTTTCTTTATGTACCGAACACTGAGTTTCTAAAAAGACCTATTGCTTACTGTAATGATGGGGTCATCAGATCAAAGATTAATAACATGGATTTTACCTCTGTACAGGTCGACTTATCCCCTTGAAGTGGGCTTGTTCTTCCATCACATGACTCTATAACAGTCTGTTCCTTATTGGCTGCCTCTGTAATCTCTGTTTAAGAATAGTTGCAGATGACTTTTGAAATAGTGACACATTGTCAGCTGTTGTGTTACATTTGTAATCACTGGGATGAAAAGGTAATTGCATTGAAAATGGCTCCCTTTCTGACTAAGAACATAAAGTTGCTCCGGTACTCCAGCTGATTGCTAACTATGATGGTTGCAAATAATGTTTTGAGTGTCCGTACTTGATCATTACTATTCTGTTTAATCTCTAATTTAAACAATCTGCAAGATCACCTGAAACAATAAACAGATGTGGATTTTATAGATGTAGGGGTTCCCAGTTTTGGAATCTCCAGAATACTCTGGGCTGTAATTGTAAAGGATATGGCGAATGCAGGTCTTTTATTGTGAGTTTTATTAGTCTTCCGTATGGCTGAGTGGGGTCGGCTGATGGGTTGGCTGGCTTGTTCAGCCTATACAAAAAGCCGAAGTGGAACTGATGGGGCAGATCGACATGTCTGCCCTTCAGCCTCAGTCCCACTAGAAGATGGCATCTAATGAAATGGTCCATGACACAGGCATGCAGATTGCAGCTGCTTGCGCAGCACCCAGTCGAAGCCCACGTTGGACCCCAGGCAGATTTCATGCCGGTGCCCCTATTTGGAACAAAGTGAAATCACCAAGCCCTTCAGAAGATGGTGCCCTAGGTGACCACCTATGTCACCTAAAGGAACTATGCTCAGGACACAACCATGTACCTCATGAAGTCATCAACGACAGGCACTTCGATGTCAGTTCAGCTAAAAGCTCACGAGGAGCTCTGAACGAGGTGTACAGGGCAGAGAAGTTGTGTACTGGTGTTCCATTTCAGGAACTGGGCAAAAAAAACGTCATAAGTCTGGCTATGAAATCTGACCTGCAATGCAGACAGAGATATACATACTGCAGCTGCCCTGTCACTATAAGGCTACAGTTTTCTGATGGTGAGAGGCATTCTGGGAGGTGAACAGTTCATGTTGTTTAGTTGCTTGTATTTGACATTTTCTTACCTTGTTGTGTTTATTTGCTTTCTGGTGTCTGTACAAATGCAGCAGGTAAGAATGGATATTTTGTGGCAGTGGGGTTTGCACACACAGCTGGTGGGTGGGATGGCTGGGCAGTAGGGCTTGGCGAATTTCCTTTGTGTGATACAGTTTGTGTGATAGTTTCACTGATTGTGTTATAATAGACCCTGTGCCAGTGCCATTTTCTTACTAAACATTACGATAGTATATATCTATACCTGAGACTGGAAGAAAAGTAGAGCTCAAGAATGTACATATTGGATTATTCCTGAGTCCTACAGTTTGGGGGGAAAAAATGCATCTCCGTCTCGGGGCCCAGTGACTTGGGAGAGAACCACAGCATTTGTAAAAATTTCAGTTACAGTTTCAGGTCAGTGGCCACACCCACAGCTGCAACACTCTCTAAATACTACCTATGTCTAGGACAATAAATCCATTTCTTTAAAAGATGGGGCCATTACACATCCTTTACATCATGTACAGCTTTGTCCCTAGACAGTTTCTGGCCACTAAGATTAAGCTGAAGCAGGTGTGTGGGTCTCTGAAATGCTTGAAAAATTGGGAATATGAGTGGAAAAATGCATAGAGAGCCTTTTTAGCCACTTGTGAGTCCACTTCCAGTCAGTTGCTGTGTCTTCAAAAATGTTGGCTTCAGTCTAAAGTGCTGCTATAAAAGGGCAAAATCTGGCTAAACACTGTTCAATGGAGCCACTATTCCGCAGTAATAGTAAGCAGTCTACCACAAGACCTAGTCCATAGTAACTTAAGAATCTGTTGACTTGTTTTCTAGCAGATTTATATCCTTAAAGTATTGGTAGAAAGGCTCTCGTTGCCAAATAGATAATTGGAAATACTGATATGTTGTAAGCTGAGAATTTCCATGAGCCTGTTGGTCATTTGTCCTCTGACAATGAAGTTGGGCTTAATGCAACCTGCAGTTCTACAATGAAATCTGTTATCTTCAAAAAAAACAAGACTTGTGTGAGGCATAGCACCTCATTTTCAGAAGATTCGGAACAACGAAGAATATACCACTGCATTTGGGCAGTATGGATATATTGTAACGCCCCTTGGCTTTACCAGTGCTCCCATTGCCTTCTATTTATGTCAGTTATCTGAAATTTGCTAAAATAAATCAGTTTATTTTACTAAATACTAAACACCCCTGTCTTTTATGTACCAGTACATGCTCCCTGACCTGACCTTGCCTTTTCCCTTGTCTTACATACTGGAGGAATCCATTCAACATATTTGCTGCTTTGTGATCCAGCGCCAGCTGTATGCTAAGCCGACAAAGTGCGAGTTCCTTATGCTTTGGATTGCCTCTGAGTACATTTGTCAAAACAGGACTACATTTGTCAAAAGCCTGGTGGACCTCCCAGAGGCATTCAGGCCCAGCATCACAACTGTAGGCAAGTATAACTGCACACAGGAGGCCAATAGAGAGAGATTTAAAGATTTTATTTTTATAGTCACTCGCACAGGAGCAAGTAAAAGCCCCCAGGTTTTATATTCTGCCTCTAGCCTCCCATCAATCTCAGAATACCTCTCCTAGCTATTTCATGATAGCCTTTCAGCCCAACACACTATAGACCATAAGGGGAGTTTCCCAAGTTATCATGAACACATGTTGTCGAAATATACACAAGCTAGTGAAGAACATGGTGAAAAATATTAATTCCCGGTCTGCTCACTTTTTCTCTCTCTGGGTGGCTGGTGCATACTCAGTTTCTCTTGCTAAATAATATACTCAATATCCATCCATCCATTCATCCATCCTCTAACTGCTTATCCTGGTTAGGGTTAGCCCACACATACTACACCTTTTCTGAGGAGGAATACACCTTCTGGAAACTGTTAGCCTTACCATTCCCTTAAGTCGGACTCCTGTTAACATGCTAAACAGAATTAGCATTACTCACAGTCCCTCAGACTAACAGTGAGGTAGACATACTTTGCAAACTACAAACATAAGATGATAAAAAAAAAAACATCTCCCTATATATGTGACCAGAATTTGAGATCCAGTATTTCTAACTTAAGGGAGTTCTCTAGTGTTCAGGTGTGTTAGAAAGGAGATTGGCTCATAGTGCACAGAGACCAAGACTTTGTACATCATTCACTGGTGCTCTCCTTTCACTGTCAATGTCCTATCAAACTTGACTTTTGTTTATTGCTTGATTTGTGTTGACAATGGGGGAAATGTAAGGGGTCCACCTGATTCTTGGTTTCGGCTCTCCATTTAAGGAGCCAGTTCAAAGCCAATTCACACATAACAGCTACATAACCTGCATTTACACACAATTCCACTTTTGGGTGCAGCTTCTGAGCCGTTTAACAAATTGCCCATCAGTCATTTGCAGCAAATCCTGTGGGTCAACTGGAGGCAGGGGCGCAGTAAGGGGGAGGAAAGCTAGGACGATTCCAAGGGCCCCTGAGTGACAGGGGCCCTAAAAAATTAGGAAAATAACTGGACTGGTTTGGACTGGGGGGCCTAATATGATATGCTTTCATGGGGCCCAAAATCTCTAGCAACGCCCCTGACTGGAGGTGACTCTTCATTGTTATGAATGGAATACCAACCACACTGTGAATGGCGAAGTGGCCGCAGGCGTTCTAGCTGTCAGACCCCAATACAGGAAGATGTAAAGCCAGCTTCCTAATGAACACTAAGGGAAAAATAATGCGATGAGGAAAGCAGAGGAGATGAGCAATTCACATAACCATGAGCTGAGACATGAGCAGGAGATGAGGCAGAGCGTTAACCAAACAGAGCTTAAGATTAGCAATGGAGTCCTGTGCCAAAAGGATGAATAATGGAGTTTTAGCACCCAGTAACTCAGCAGAGAACCTGCTAAGAAAGGCTGAGGAATCCATCATGCTGCTAGTTGTGTCCGGTCAGAGTCAGCCTGTGACACAGTCCAGATCTGGGCTGTGATGTAGCTCGTGCTGTAGCAGTAGCATATGGTAAGACTAGTGTTAGGTTCCCATGGTTAAAGGGTGTTTCTGAATTCCTATCCCAGTCACCGACAGTTAAAGGACAGTGGCACTTTGCTGGGTATGGACGTAACAGCCTACAGTTTGCCCCAGATATTTTTGCATGGGATCCAAAAATGGTCAGTAGATTCTGCATATGCCGTCCAATTAAGAGATCAAGGGCGCAGTATAAAAAAAGTGGAGACATATTGCAACTATCATGCTTCCTCTTAATTGAATTGTGTGGCACTGATGGTTCACAGATACGGTCCGCAGACCAGCCAAAATGCTATATTATATAAATACTGAGCAGAAAAAAGCTGTGTAGCCATTTCAGATAGATAATGGACGCTTGAGGTTTTGTAGCAGGAAATCTGCAGTTTCATGTTGTGGAAATACATTCATTATACATGGCAAATATGGAACATACTAGATCACTGATTACAAATAAAACTACAAAAGATATACATGCATGATGCTTAAGTAGCTCTTTTCATTTTAAAATAAATTTTGGCATTATTAGTATCATTAATAGACACCCCTATCCTGGATGTTCTAGGGTATTAGCACATAAAACTGTAATTTAGATGCAGATGTAAATACTTTTTTTTACATTTTATTCTAGAGCAATTGGTATTTAGTCTTTAACAGGCTACATGGTATATTCTGGATTAAGCATATTCTTTCACTATGCAATTCACTGCCATTTGACATTATTTGCAGAGGTATTCATAACCTCCTCAATGGATTAGCCTAATGAACGGCAATGAGGATTAAATACGATTATAACCAAGCTGGTTCAGGCTGCTGCTTAAGAACAGCAAATATGTTGATAAAGCAAAGCTTAGTCTCTGTTGGTCTGACCTTGAACATAATAAACTAAGAACATCCTTGACAGTCATGTCACAATCTGCCCTTGTCACTGTGACAGTTATTGCTGAGACAGTATGCGATTTTCCTAATTTGACTGAGAGATGTTTAAAAGAAAAAAATGAAGTAGAGGGCACTTTCAGACTGCCAAAATGCAAACTCAAACCCATCATCCAAAGAGTGTTATAGTTATTTAAGGTCTTAATAATGTTAAGTTTATGAGAATGATGTTTTAAAGCAGTCTGAGGATACTTATAGAAAGCGTAGTGAGTAGATGTGTTTACCAGGGATATTCTGTATGGCATTTGACAAACTACTTGTAAATAATGTAATTATTTATCGGCTCAATATTTTTTCTCCTGCGTTCCCTTCTGCCTCCTGGTCTGGGCCATCTGGCCCTGAGCTAAACAGATCATCAACTGAGCCCGGACAGCCAGACAGCTGCAGTTTCCATTACGGAGTAGATCCACATGCTCGTTCTGACATGATCCAGTGGTTTCACACAGTTAACTATATCGGCCCACTCTCAGTCCCCAGCTGCAAAACAGCTGGATCGGTGAGATCGCTGAGCTTCCAATAGGTGGATCACTGATGCATAATCATTTATCTTCCAAATTCCCTCTTCCCCAGTGTTGCTGGAAAAGGGTTAGGAAATAATCCTTTTCCCAATATTGGAATCTGGGATTTTTTTTTCTGGAACTATAAAGCAAAGTTTGCGGCAAACTTTAAAGAAACATGCTTTACTATAAAAAAAACATTGCTTTGTGATAGAACAAACTGGATAAATAGTAAATTTAATACATATAATAATATCTTAATAAAAATGTAACTGCTTCAGTAAGACAGATGCAGATTTGTTTACTACAGTCCACTTCTATTATGAAATAAAATCTTAAACATAAATGTCTGATAGAAACTGAATATGTCATGCCACAAGAACTGTAACTGTAGTCTTGTTCCACACCTACATACAGTTTAGCTTTCTGCAAAATCAACAGTAAGGGCTGTAATCAGTGTGTTGGGCACACAGACGAGTCAGCAGTTGCACATGTGAAGTTTCCTTTTGTCTGGCCCTGGGGTCCTCTTGCATGAGGCCTTGAGTGCCTACTTGCAGTCTACATAACATAAAACATGTTGTAACCTTATATTACAAGGCCCTTACTTAACATCATATATTAAAAAGAATAATGGAGAAATTCCTGTTAAAATTAGTAGGCAAGTGCATAGACTTGTGTACATGTAGTACATAGACAGTAATGTGAAGGCTGATCTGTGTCCCAGAAAGGGCTTTGCTGCGGTGCCTTTGAGTAAAGCTCTTGACCTAAATTACTCCAGTAAAGTAACATTATTCTTCTCCCTTCCATTTGTCTGCTGTACACTGATATGTCCATCCCATGTGTAACAAAGGAGTTTCAGAGGAAACTGTCCTGTGCTGTTTGAACTAATCAACGCAAAATCCTGAGAGCCAGATAGCCTCACTGTATAAATGCCATAGTGCTTTCCAGCACATAAATGTAATTAATATCAACTGAGGGTGTTTGAAAGGAGACTAATTAGCTCACTTGGGCTTAAGCAGGGAGAATAACATTCATACTGGGATCTCTTTAATGGGGAGGAATATTTCGCTTACGTGTGTGTGTGTATTTGACAAGGCAGCAGAGGGTTTAGGTGGGGGGTGGGGGGGTAAAGGCATTATGCTGTATATTTGGGAGAACAGTGCTACCCCTTCCAGTCTAGTCCTTCCTCCAAACTGCATTGTTCTGCTGTCCACGTACGCGCCCTTACGCAACCACCTGCTGGATCTTACTTCGTCTGCTTTCCCATTTTTGTCCACTACTTGTATATTTGAGCATTTTTTAAAATATATATTTTTAACACCAAGAGCTGTACTCAGTGCTGAATTTTGACCCATGTGGTTAAAATCTTGAAAGCAAGACTAGATCTCATATTGTCCCATATGGCACATGGTTCAGGCATCTGGACGTGACCTTAAGATCGACAGCACCGGGTTTCCCTGATGAAAATGACCCACCCCAAAAAGACAGACAGCTGGTTCTACAAAACAGGTCCGATCAGTCAATCAAGCTCATCACACCCTAGCCTGGACTGGTATATCATCCTGAACAAATCTTTCAATGAAAAGCAATGACTACTCCAGTCCCCCGTGACTCTGCATAGGACAAGCAGGTACAGAAGATGAACCTGCCTGCTTTGATGGTTGGAAAAGCAAAGAATAATGCCTTTCTTCTGTGTTTTAGTGCTGCAGTAACCACTGACCAAGATGGAACTCCTCCTGTTTCAAGTTCATAGCCCGAGAGCTTTGTGAAGAAAGTCAAGTCTGGAGTATCTACTCTCCTGTAGATATTTAGTCATTGCCGAACCCAAGACAAAAATACAAGTTCAGACACTTGGACTCAGTATAAATTAGAATTCAGTCCTATTCTGCAAGTCTTGTGTGACATTTGTCTTTATTTGTTAATTGGAAGTCCTCTAATGTTCAACCACATTTAATAATTTTGGCAAATTAATCCCATGAGACCCTTATAAAATCTGACTCAAAATATGAATTCAGCTGGCTGAAGGTTACGGATCAGACTAAGTTCAATGCCCAGCCAAAGACCTTTATATATACACAAAGTTCTTGTGGGGGTCTGTAGCATGGGGCACGAGACCGGGGTACACCCTGGACGGGATGCCGGTCCGTTACTGGGCACAAGGCTGGGGTACACCCTGGACGGGATGCCGGTCTGTCACTGGGCACAAGGCTATGTGAGGACACAGCAAACCCAGAGCAAACTCAGGAGACACGGGGAGAGCATGCAGAGTCCAGGTACACAAAGCGACATTCAAACCCCCCAGCCCTGGAGGGGCGAGGTTACAGTGCCACCCACTGCGTCACCATGCTGCCAGCGTAAATTTCATCCCATGTGACTTATTGTTCGTTCACAGTTAAAAAAAAATATAAAATCATTTTAAACTGAAAATAATGAAACCTTGTGGCTTGTTTACTTTTTCCCACTAAACTATAAAAATAGCTTGGAAAATGCAGTCAAATTTAAATATTTGTATTAAGCAGGAAATTCTAAATATTACTTTCACGATGTATGATCAGTCTCACCAATACCCGTTTTTTGTCACTGTATCCTAATTTCATTGTGATGTTTGGTATCTGTGAGCTGCAGTACTTTTAGAAGCCTAGGCAGAAGACTTTGGCTCCTGAGCACATGCTTCACACGCTGTAATACCCACATTCCCGCCTCCATGGTCCTTCAGTCCTCATTTTCTCTTTGCACTGTCACATGCTGTGCTATTATGTTATTATTCCCTGGCCACTCATACAGATATAATTATATAAGAAGATTTACAGCCAAGAGTTGTCTACTTAGCGTATTGTGCTGTTTTCCATAATGATGTCACAAAAATAGGCTGCAATTCAATAAGCATAAACTACTGGAAACTGTGTGGCTATTTAAGACAGAAGTATTAATTTGGCCCAGCAAAAGCAGGTGATCATCAAACGCAATGCACAGATTATGAAATCCGTCATAAAAAGAATGGCATATATAAATCATTTACACATTCTACAATCTACTCTTAGGTACATTAATGTTTTAAAAGAAGATGTAAGCAAATTCTTTGCAAATTGCAATTACTGGAATAATATAACTGAATGAATTTGTGTATTATTTGTTATTGTATATATGTTAAACAATGGTTTGTTTAATAAAGTATTATGTAAGTTTAGAAGACACTGGTGCCTTGTATACTTACTTCCAAAGCTCAGGGCCTAAAAACGAAGACCTAGAAACCTACTTGTAGACCTAGAAACTTCACATGTACTTTATCAACTGCATCTTTGTGTACAGAAGCTAACTAAAATGGCATATTTCTGTTTGAGTGCTTAGAGTACAGGTGCAGTGTGCCCATTTTTGGCTAGAATGTAACAGTGTGAGCTTGTGGGAGGCAGAGCGATGGCAAGGCGCTAGATAACACTCACCGCTTGTATCTCCATGGTGACTGATCACCAGCCCTGGGCCACCAAGTGTCTGTGGTAATGAAAGCCAGCTGATCCTGATCAGGTTGCTGTCGTGTTGGGATTTAAACTAGTGATGACCAAATAACGCTTCATGAACCATTTGCTGTATTTTATGACACCACTAGGTGGTGCTCTATATTCAAAAAAGGGCTCAATTCATGCCCCGACACAAACCAAGAGCGCCATCCAGTGGGGTCAAAAAATAAATAAAATAGTTCGTGAGGCTTCATTTGACTGAGCCAACTGGGTACCTACTGAGGGGTTGAGTATACGTCATGTGTGTAGCTGCTGTTAGTAGGGTAATGCATGTCTAATGGTGTCTTGAACGTGTCCCAAGCCTCCTGGTGGCTGTCTTCCAGGTTGCAGTAGATTATTATTTAGTATTTCTGATTTTCATGCTCTTCTTTCAGTAATAGATATTTGTGTACTTTTTTGTTTGAGATCAAATCCACCATTAGAAGATATTTATATAATTTCTGCCATAAATCAAATCCAGCACAATCCCCGAACTAGCAATGCATTGTTATTTATTCAGTTGAATTAATTGCTCATGAAATTGAAAACGAAGCAGGATGCTTCAAGTCTCAAGCTGGAATGGAAACTTTGGAGATATGTGTGTCCAAGGAAGTAGTCCGTTCCATGCATGATTCCACTGGATGCCATGCAGAGACATATTTGTCTCTTAAAATTATTTGTATTTATAATTGGCAGTACAGTCGCCCCTCTACATTCATGGATTTGACATTTACAGTTTTGGTTATTCGCAAATTGGCTGTGAACAATTAAATGGGAATATTTTTGGAGATTGCTGAAAAGATCACAGAAACTTGTGGACGACACATGACAAAAATATACAATGATGAAAATGATTTGTACCACATTAAGTCATGCAAATATAGAAATGTTTGTCAGTGTAAGTGCATAGTACATCTTAATATTGTTCGCAAATTTTCACTTTAATGGGGATCTTCCGCCTCTAACCCTCACGATTGTGACTGCATTTAAAACATCCACTTTGATGATGCTACAAAATAATTGCATATTGATAGTTTAAAAATGTTCATGTAATTTTTACAGTCTTTAAAAATAATCCTCAATCTGTATGTTGAAATAAAAATGATGTAAAAGAATACTAAAAAGAAAAGCAGACTGGGTAATATGACAGGTCAGCAATAAGCCTTATAAGAACTTATACGTGTCCTTTGACTGTCAGGATTGGTCCCTGTCCCACCCCTTTTGTTATGTCAGTTCCTCTAGTGGCCAGCAGATGCTGCTGGTCATCCCAGTGTATTTAACTCCAAGTGTGTTTCCTTGCTCCCCAAGCCTCCACGTAGCTTAACTGCTTAGCGGTCAGCCACCATCCTGCCTTCCCTTTCATTGTCATGGGTTCAACCATGTTATAATTAACCATTTATTTCTGGTTTACTAATGTTAGTTATTTGGTATATTTCTGTGTGGTTCCTAGTTTTGCTCCCTGGTGGTATTATGGTCTGTTTTCCTTATTTTAGTTTCCCTTGGTGTTTGAACCTTCCGGATCTGTTAATTGACCTCACCCGCCCCTTGTTTCCCCTAGTTCCTTATAGCCCACACCCGCCCCTTGTTTCCCCTAGTTCCTTATAGCCCACACCCGCCCCTTGTTTCCCCTAGTTCCTTATAGCCCACACCCACCCCTTGTTTCCCCTAGTTCCTTATAGCCCACACCCGCCCCTTGTTTCCCCTAGTTCCTTATAGCCCACACCCGCCCCTTGTTTCCCCTAGTTCCTTATAGCCCACACCCGCCCCTTGTTTCCCCTAGTTCCTTATAGCCCACACCCGCCCCTTGTTTCCCCTAGTTCCTTATAGCCCACACCCGCCCCTTGTTTCCCCTAGTTCCTTATAGCCCACACCTGCCCCTTGTTTCCCCTAGTTCCTTATAGCCCACACCTGCCCCTTGTTTCCCCTAGTTCCTTATAGCCCACACCTGCCCCTTGTTTCCCCTAGTTCCTTATAGCCCACACCTGCCCCTTGCTTCCCCTAGTTCCTTATAGCCCACACCTGCCCCTTGTTAGTCCTTGTTATTAGTGTATTTAAGTGCCTGCCTTTATTCATTTCTTCAGTCAGTCATTGTCATTGTTACTGTGTTTGTAGCTGTCCTGTTTCCCTGTGTTGCTGTATGTTTATAATCATCGTGTGTTAGTTTGTAGCTTCCTACCTACCTTTGGTTTTGCTTTTCCAGGTGTTACTCCCTGCCTTAGTTTAGTTTTGACCCCTCATGGTCCCCTTTATTTTCTGTTTCCCCCTTTGACTTCTTTTTCAGTTTAATTATGTCTTCTGTTCATTTGTGTTGCTTCTATAATGAAAAGTTTGATATAAGCTAATACCAGTGGCTCGTGTGGCCTTTAGGCACCATGGTGTGACAGTTTACTGGCATCTGGGACTCTGTGGGAGGAATGTGGCAGCATTTTGTCACAAGAAAATCGCACAGCTGGTACATGAAGGTGGGAAACAATGTCTTTGGCATGTCTCCACAACACTGTGCAGATGAATCATCTTGAATATGTTGGATTTCTCTGTTTCTGAGAAGTCAGTTGACTATGTTTCCTGCTCCTCTGAATTTACGTACATATGCTACCAGCTTAAATAAGCACTTATGAATCCTATAATTATGTCCTGCGGTGTGTAATTCCTGGCAGATTGTTTTACCCGCTCAGAGGGATGACATCTGCAGCCATGCGTATCATACTCCAGAATTAGGTGCGTCAGTCTGCTTTCTGACGATCGATTCCTTTCCCTCCAGAGCTGATGTCACATTAACCACTGTCCACAAAACATCAGTAAGCTGAACTCTCCCCATCACAAAAGCTTCTGCCAGAAGCTAACTTACTGTCTCTAGCTTCCCAATCTACGACGCTATTAATTATAGATCATCAGGCTCACACGACGTTTTAGGAGGCCTTGCTTTCCTTATGTCTGCTGTATCGCAGGATTTTTCAGCAGTTGCATTTTTTCCCCTAAGATCTAAGAGTTAAGACTCACTTTTATGCAAAATTTTCCCCCCTTTTAAATTTTGATCAGTAAAAAAATAGCTTCAGCCAAACTGAATCATTCAAGCCTTGTACTTTCCAGTTCAGTTCTCTCTCTATGGTTTGCTTCCTGTTTATTCTCCAGTCTCATCACTCATCCAGTCTACACTTTAGTTATATGTGTACTCTTAAGGTATCTTGATGCTCAAATAATGAAAGTGAACCCTTTCCATTCCTGTCTGTGCTTCTGTTAAAGACATCAGATAAGATATTAGTGAGGGCAGATTCTCATCTGACGCCTCTCACCACTGGGACTGATAAGCAGATGTACTTCTAAGCTTCTGCAACGTTGTGCATCACAGAGGAGACATGGCCTAGTGCATTACTCTGTGAATAAGGGAATATGATGGGATGCAGTTGGTGGACAACAGTGTTGACGATAAAGAAAACGATTGTTCTGAGTCCAAATGATCAATCTGGTTGTAATGTAAGTACATTTCCAGAATATTACGGGGAATGTTCAGCAGTGCAGTTTTTAAAAATTCTACATTTCGAAATTAACTTGGTTACTTAAGCCTTTGAACTATTAAAATAAAACTCTCTTAGCAGAAATAAACCTTACTTAAACCTCTGTGTAAGTATGTTGGGTCTTTTTAATAGGAAAACTGCTACGTATGATTTTTCTCAAGGGTTTAGTGGGCCAAGCAATTTGTTTGATCAAAAATACATATTTTAAAGTTTAAATCCAAATGTCCCAATAGCTTACGCCTGAAGCACATTGAGTTTTTTATGCTTAATTGTTTAGGCTACATTTTTACTTTTACCTGCTTCTAACTTGTATGGAAAAAGTTCCCTACCGATAATATATTACAAATTGTGGAAATTGTTTCCAGAAGTGAATTTGTTCACTTATCTGAGATAAAAGAAGCTGTCAAATGCAGACACTGCTTTAAAACCTTTGCCACTCAAAGTGTTAAGTGCCTGCATCTGCATAATTTCAACCCTTTCATTATATGCGCATTAGTTCATTCTTCCAGAAAGACAAACTCAACATTACAATAAACCAGAAGAGCACTAATTTAATAGCTATTATACAATTATAGCATAATTACATTCTTTCTGATGCAGGAGTTTACTTTTTGTTTAGGAAACTAATTTTCTTGTTTATTACAGCTATTGTTGCATGACCATGTTACTGGCAACTGAAAAATATATCATATTATAATAACTTGATTCTGTCTCAGGAGTGCTAAGTATGTATTTGCACACCTTGACGAGGGCTTCACTGGATTATTTTAAATCTAGGCTGGTCTAAGTCATAAGGCTTCGTAGATGTGAGACCAACTAGGAAAGCTGTGTTGCTGCTGTAAGAGGTGTTGGTGTTGCCAAGAGGTCATCACATCCTGGGGTCACATCACATCCTGGGGTCACATCACATCCTGGGGTCACATCACATCCTGGGGTCAGTGTGGATCCCAGTGCCCCAATGCAGTGACGGGGACATTGTACTGTCTTTAGAATGAGACCCACTTTTACTGTATGACCCACTGAGGTCATAAAAGATCCCTGGGCATCTTTCGAAAGAGTAGGGGTGGTACCCCGATGTTCTGGCTAAAATCTCCCACCGTGGCCTATATCCCCTATACCTAACCGGTGAATTCTCTCTTGGCCCTTCACCACCTTTGCTATTGTGTGGTGAGTGTACTGGAGCAGGTGCCTGCTACAGAGTAGTGATTGAAGTGGCTCCCCATTGGTTCTGTAAAGCACTTTGGGTGTCTTAAAAAATGCTATATAAATATAAGATTCATTCATTCCAGCGTATCATTACACTTCCAGTATCATTGAAATGATCAGTTATAATCATTACTTTCATGGGTTCTCCCCGCTAGATCAGAGCCTCTCAATGCCAGTGCCAAAAAGCCAACTCAATCTGACAGTCGAATCCTATACCAGGAAATATTGCGGGTCTGTTGTCTGCTGGTGTTATATGCAAACACCCTGTGAACAGGTCCCCACTGAGAGAAGTGAAGATCTAAATATTGAGATTTTGTGAGAAAAAATATAAAAGTATAAAACTGAGAGATATAGTTATGCCTTGACAATAACATGTCATTCAGTTCATGCTTGTGTATCTTTGCTTATTTTCTGCAGCAGTTTTATGGCTGACTTAACGTGTGCACACATGCACCTATGGGTATGGTAATATCACTGTGATGACACTGTAAAAATGACTCAGGAGGGATGCCACCGAACTTGTACTGAGCCAAATCTATCTTCCAGGAAATTGTAAAGGGAAAGAGAGAAGATAGTGTGTGCAAGCAGTACAGTGACAGTACAGTACGGCAGTTCTGTGGCGCATTAGCCAGTGATTCATGTTTACATGCCTTTAAGAAAACACCCAACTCAGCTTTTGGGTGTTACGCTATTAATGGACATCAGAAGGAAATAATCAGATTGCATGCTTAGGGGATTGAATGAGGGCAACATTACTGTATGCTGATAGAAAAAGAATAGAGCTATCTGAAACTCACACAGTGCAATCATACAGTGCAAATGTCCAAGCAGGCTCGCAGGCGAACACCAGCCAGAAACCAGTATTCAAAAGGTATAAAATAATAGGAATGGGGTTTGAGTTACAGCCGTCATGTAAATATAATTAAAATAAAAATGCCATGAGAATGGCCAGTGGCAGACAATGTAATACAACCCTGTATCCAAAAAAGTGTTGACACTGTATAAAAGCTAAATAAAAACATAATGCAATGATTTACAAATCATATAAACCCATATTTTATTGAAAATAAAACAAAGAGAATATATGAAACGTTGAAACCGAGAAATTTATATGCTCAACTTGAATTTGATGCAAGCAACACGTTTCAAAAGAGTTGAGATAGGGGCATGTTTACTGCTGTGTTGCATCAGCTCTTCTTTTAACGACACTCTGTAAAGGTCTGTAAAGGGAGCTGAGGAGACCCGTCGCTGGAGCTTTGAAAGACAAATGTTGTACCATTCATGCCTGATATAGGATTTTAACTGCTTAATAGTTTGGGGTCTCCTTGGTCGTGTTTCATGATGTGTATTTCATTTCAATGGGTGACAGGTCTGGATTGCAGGCACGGCAACTTTTGGCCAACAGGGGGTGTCCCAACTTTTTTGGAAATGTTGTTGTATAGTGTACATTATGCTGAATATTATGTTGCATCCCTCCTGTGACAGCTTATCCTGCTCAGGGTGGCCTGCAGCCTGTTCCAGGCGGCACAAGGATGGAGTTTGCCTTGAATGGGAGGCCAGTCCATTACAGCTAATGCATTTGCACAGTCAGGCTCTAGGGGCAGTTAGACTCACTGCAGGTCTTGGCACTGCAGAAGAAACTTTGGGGTTACCTGCAACGAGGGTTACCTGCAAGGGGGTTACCTGCTGGGGGGTTACCTGCAGGGGGTTACTTGCTGGAGGGTTACCTGCTGGGGGGTTACCTGCTGGGGGGTTACCTGCAGGGGGGTTACCTGCTGGGGGGTTACCTGCAGGGGGGCTACCTGCAAGGGGGTTACCTGCTGGGGGGTTACCTGCAAGGGGGTTACCTGCTGGGGGTTTACCTGCAGGGGGGTTACCTGCCTGGGGGTTACCTGCAAGGGGGTTTCCTGCAGGGGGGTTACCTGCAGGGGGGTTACCTGCAAGGGGGTTTCCTGCAGGGGGGTTACCTGCAAGGGGGTTACCTGCAGGGGGGTTACCTGCTGGGGGGTTACCTGCAAGGGGGTTACCTACAGGGGGGTTACCTGCAAGGGGGTTACGTGCTGGGGGGTTACCTGCAGGGGGGTTACCTGCAAGGGGGTTACCTGCTGGGGGGTTACCTGCAAGGGGGTTTCCTGCAGGGGGGTTACCTGCAAAGGGGTTACCTGCAGGGGGGTTACCTGCAAGGGGGTTACCTGCTGGGGGGTTACCTGCAGGGGGGTTTCCTGCAGGGGGGTTACCTGCAAGGGGGTTACCTGCAGGTGGGTTACCTGCAAGGGGGTTACCTGCAGGTGGGTTACCTGCAAGGGGGTTACCTGCTGGGGGGTTACCTGCAGGGGGGTTACCTAGGAGAAGCCAACATGACATACGGAGAGCGTGCAAGTTCCGGCCACACAGAGCAGAGGTGACAATCAAACCCCAGCCCTGTCAGTGTGAGTCAATGCACAAAATGCTATACATTTTAATATTATTAAAGATATGCATATTTAAGTAGCTCAGTAATATGAAATGCACCTGTACACCACTAGGGGCTCTGTCTGAATATCTGGCTGCATCGCCTTGTGTCCTGAGAGCATCCTTGGCCAGCTGGGCTGTGGTCTCACAGTGCCAGATGTTCCACTGGGATGCTTCCTGCATTTATACTGAGTTACCTGGATGTCTGTTGGGACACAATCAGAGTAACTGCACATCTTTGGACCAGGGAAGGAGCTGTAGCATCCAGAGGAAAACCGGAGCCACTGTGTCACATTACAGCCTCGTCAGTACAGCCATACGGCCTTAATCTTGCCATTGGTTTTTACTGTGTTAATGTAACTGTGTGATTAAATCTATCTTGTGCTGTGTTTTAAATAATTGCTATACACAAGCATTAAGGAGTTTATACTTATTAATATGAAATGAGATCAATGACAATGGAACTTTTGTTTTGTTGAATTAATCAATCCTCTATAATAGTGTCACTTAGAATAAGTAATAAACACATTATCCTTGAATGGTTTAAATATTGATTTTATAATCTTTTTATTTTAGCTAAGGATCTTTGTAAAACTAAGTTGTACATATTTGTGGTATAAAGCTGAGGCACACCCTGGATGGGATGCCAGTCCGTCACAGGGCACAAGGCCGTGGTACACCCTGGATGGGATGCCAGTCTATTATAGGACACAAGGCTGGGGTACACCCTGGATGGGATGCCAGTCCGTCACAGGGCACAAGGCTGGGGTACACCCTGGATGGGATGCCAGTCCGTCACAGGGCACAAGGCCGTGGTACACCCTGGATGGGATGCCAGTCCATTATAGGACTGTAATGATGACAATATTTTTAAAACATCTTTGAGGGAGAATGTGGTATCGATTAATTATTAATTGTTTGAAGTGATGGCAAATGACCAATCAGACAACAGAATACTTAAATGAATGCTGAATATGTCATTTTCCTGTTAAGACACTTTTCAGACACAATCTCATAAATCGAATTTTAGTTTCTGTCCCACAAACTATGCCTGAGACACTGATACTCATCTGTCAATCTGTAGAATATGGCCCCTTACTTGTGTTCAGCCCCCTGCTTTTCAAGGGGGGAGCCCTTTGGTCAGAGCCGGATGGAAAGTGATATGTTGCAGTACAGTTATATTACACTGTATTCCACCTTTTGTTTGTTAGCAAAATTTAGTGCCTTGTTTAGGCCAAGAACATGTGCAGAAGCGAAGCACATACTTAATACAGTTTAAATAGCAAGCTAAAGTGTCGTTTTTGTACTTGTACTACTGTGTTAGTATAATTTATAAACGAAATAAAAGTTCCACTTAACTAGAACGTCCATGCCTGTATTGTGTAATTCATTCATCAGGCATGGTGTGTAATACACAAGGATTCCTGTATAGAGGGACCTCATCAGAGGACCTTTTCACCTGCATACAGCAGGTCCTGACCCATCTCATGAAAGCATCTGAGAACAGGTATTACAGTAGTGACTGCCACTCGCTGGGAGGAGGCCTGCTCAGATTTCCAGGCCTGAAAGGCAAGTTTCCTGGGAAACAATGTGGCCTCTTCATGCTTCAAACCTCCCCTTTCATCCGGTGATCTGGAGAGGGACGGCCTATCATCTTACCCGAAGGGCATCATTGCCCATGAGAGCCTTTGTCTCCGAGCCGTCTTTTATTTTGCGATCTTTTAGAAGCGGTCTTTTGCTGGCGGTGATGTGGCATTGGTGCTGTGCTGGTGGCAAGCAAATGCTACAGCCTTGTCACAGTTTTTGGTGACTGTAAGTCTCTTAATCACTGCCGTTTGGTCAGCATATCTATGTTTAATGACATCAGCTAGCATGTGACATCAGTTTAGCCACCACACTGCACACTGACGTGCAGTAACAGGGGCGTATGACATCCAGCAAGAATCACAGAAGCTGGCTAATCATGTTTTTTTTTTTCCTCTAAATGCCAACTCTTCTTGGTGCGGTAAATGTGACGCAGTAAGGAAATGCAGTAATTTTATCTCTATTTATAGAGTCCTTCTTGTGGTCTTTGACAGTCGTTCTGTGTGTGCAAAGAGATAGGAAATTCTGCTTGTTTCTCTGTGGGAGCTTGAGTGGCACACCTGTGTTATTTCAGAGATGCCACCAGGAGATGGAGGGATAGAGGCGAGCCTTGCCGGAGGATTACCGACTCGCTCCGTCGAAAGCCGCGACAAGGTCATCCTGCAAGAAGAAAGCGGCCGCTAGCCTTACAAACGAGCAGCTTCGACTGACATTTCCCTTCCTGCATCCCATTGGTGTAGCATGAAGAGCACTGAAAGGAGTCGAGCCGTAAAACAACCGTCACTCACAGCCGGAGGGAAGGAGAGCCAGAATAGAACCAATTAATAATGGCTGTCTCCAACCTTCTCTGCCGCTTCACACACAGGTGACCCCTACAGGAATAAAGATGCAATGCAGGGAAATGACGAGCAGCGAGGTCATCGTAAGCTTTCCTTCCCCAGTGCTCTCATGCCATATTGCATATACTACATGATAAACACAGTTTACATCATGCAGACCTAATGAACAAGATGTACAAACCACATAACTGATGCTCTACATATTCCTTGCATAGTCACCTTTACACATTATATACACTCACCTAAAGGATTATTAGGAACACCATACTAATACGGTGTTTGACCCCCTTTCGCCTTCAGAACTGCCTTAATTCTATGTGGCATTGATTCAACAAGGTGCTGAAAGCATTCTTTAGAAATGTTGGCCCATATTGATAGGATAGCATCTTGCAGTTGATGGAGATTTGTGGGATGCACATCCAGGGCACGAAGCTCCCGTTCCACCACATCCCAAAGATGCTCTATTGGGTTGAGATCTGGTGACTGTGGGGGCCATTTTAGTACAGTGAACTCATTGTCATGTTCAAGAAACCAATTTGAAATGATTCGAGCTTTGTGACATGGTGCATTATCCTGCTGGAAGTAGCCATCAGAGGATGGGTACATGGTGGTCATAAAGGGATGGACATGGTCATAAACAATGCTCAGGTAGGCCGTGGCATTTAAACGATGCCCAATTGGCACTAAGGGGCCTAAAGTGTGCCAAGAAAACATCCCCCACACCATTACACCACCACCACCAGCCTGCACAGTGGTAACAAGGCATGATGGATCCATGTTCTCATTCTGTTTACGCCAAATTCTGACTCTACCATTTGAATGTCTCAACAGAAATCGAGACTCATCAGACCAGGCAACATTTTTCCAGTCTTCAACTGTCCAATTTTGGTGAGCTCGTGCAAATTGTAGCCTCTTTTTCCTATTTGTAGTGGAGATGAGTGGTACCCGGTGGGGTCTTCTGCTGTTGTATCCCATCCGCCTCAAGGTTGTGCGTGTTGTGGCTTCACAAATGCTTTGCTGCATACCTCGGTTATAACGAGTGGTTATTTCAGTCAAAGTTGCTCTTCTATCAGCTTGAATCAGTCGGCCCATTCTCCTCTGACCTCTAGCATCAACAAGGCATTTTCGCCCACAGGACTGCCGCATACTGGATGTTTTTCCCTTTGCACACCATTCTTTGTAAACCCTAGAAATGGTTGTGCGTGAAAATCCCAGTAACTGAGCAGATTGTGAAATACTCAGACCGGCCCGTCTGGCACCAACAACCATGCCACGCTCAAAATTGCTTAAATCACCTTTCTTTCCCATTCTGACATTCAGTTTGGAGTTCAGGAGATTGTCTTGACCAGGACCACACCCCTAAATGCATTGAAGCAACTGCCATGTGATTGGTTGATTAGATAATTGCATTAATGGAAATTGAACAGGTGTTCCTAATAATCCTTTAGGTGAGTGTACGTATGTGTAATAAAAATTTTAATGAACATGAATTAAGGATTAAAGAACTTGTGAATATTAGTCATTCTAGCTATAGGAGGGCAGCGTCAAGTGATCATGCAGAAATGAAAGTCCCAGTTCAATTCCCAAACACCCAATAATTAAGCCTTACTGGGATTGTTTGTAAGCTGTGGTCAGTCTCGAAATTTCATTTGCGTGCTCAACTCAAAGTATGTTTGGCTCCATTGTAATTTCACAGACTTGCTGTTTCCTGTTGACCGTTGTCCTTGACTTATTCCCAGACTGATGGCTGAGTGTCTGTGGACCCTGTTTGCTTTACCTGTCCCTGGTTTATTCCCAGGCTGATGGCTGAGTGTCTGTAGACCCTGTTTGCTACGCCTGTCCCTGGTTTATTCCCTGGCTGATGGCTGAGTGTCTGTAGACCCTGTTTGCTTTGCCTGTCCCTGGTTTATTCCCAGGCTGATGGCTGAGTGTCTGTAGACCCTGTTTGCTTTACCTGTCCCTGGTTTATTCCCTGGCTGATGGCTGAGTGTCTGAAGACCCTGTTTGCTACGCCTGTCCCTGGTTTATACCCTGGCTGATGGCTGAGTTTCTGTAGACCCTGTTTGCTTTGCCTGTCCCTGGTTTATTCCCTGGCTGATGGCTGAGTGTCTGTAGACCCTGTTTGCTTTGCCTGTCCCTGGTTTATTCCCAGGCTGATGGCTGAGTGTCTGTAGACCCTGTTTGCTTTGCCTGTCCCTGGTTTATTCCCAGGCTGATGGCTGAGTGTCTGTAGACCCTGTTTGCTGCCCCTGTCCCTGGTTTATTCCCAGGCTGATGGCTGAGTGTCTGTAGACCCTGTTTGCTTTGCCTGTCCCTGGTTTATTCCCAGACTGATGGTTGAGTGTCTGTAGACCCTTTTTGCTTTGCCTGTCCCTGGTTTATTCCCAGGCTGATGGCTGAGTGTCTGTAGACCCTGTTTGCTTTGCCTGTCCCTGGTTTATTCCCAGGCTGATGGCTGAGTGTCTGTAGACCCTTTTTGCTTTGCCTGTCCCTGGTTTATTCCCAGACTGATGGCTGAGTGTCTGTAGACCCTGTTTGCTTTGCCTGTCCCTGGTTTATTCCCAGGCTGAGGGCTGAGTGTCTGTGGACCCTGTTTGCTTTGCCTGTCCCTGGTTTATTCCCAGGCTGATGGCTGAGTGTCTGTAGATCCTGTTTGCTTTACCTGTCCCTGGTTTATTCCCTGGCTGATGGCTGAGTGTCTGTAGACCCTGTTTACTGCGCCTGTCCCTGGTTTATTCCCAGGCTGATGGCTGAGTGTCTGTAGACCCTGTTTGCTTTACCTGTCCCTGGGTTATTCCCAGACTGATGTCTGAGTGTCTGTAGACCCTATTTGCTTTGCCTGTCCCTGGGTTATTCCCAGACTGATGTCTGAGTGTCTGTAGACCCTGTTTGCTTTACCTGTCCCTGGTTTATTCCCTGGCTGATGGCTGAGTGTCTGTAGACCCTGTTTACTGCGCCTGTCCCTGGTTTATTCCCAGGCTGATGGCTGAGTGTCTGTAGACCCTGTTTACTGCGCCTGTCCCTGGTTTATTCCCAGGCTGATGGCTGAGTGTCTGTAGACCCTGTTTGCTTTACCTGTCCCTGGGTTATTCCCAGACTGATGTCTGAGTGTCTGAAGACCCTGTTTGCTTTACCTGTCCCTGGTTTATTCCCTGGCTGATGGCTGAGTGTCTGTAGACCCTGTTTACTGCGCCTGTCCCTGGTTTATTCCCTGGCTGATGGCTGAGTGTCTGTAGACCCTGTTTACTGCGCCTGTCCCTGGTTTATTCCCAGGCTGATGGCTGAGTGTCTGAAGACCCTGTTTGCTTTGCCTGTCCCTGGTTTATTCCCAGGCTGATGGCTGAGTGTCTGTAGACCCTGTTTGCTTTGCCTGTCCCTGGTTTATTCCCAGGCTGATGGCTGAGTGTCTGTAGACCCTGTTTGCTTTGCCTGTCCCTGGTTTATTCCCAGGCTGAGGGCTGAGTGTCTGTAGACCCTGTTTGCTTTGCCTGTCCCTGGTTTATTCCCTGGCTGAGGGCTCAGTGTCTGTAGACCCTGTTTGCTTTGCCTGTCCCTGGTTTATTCCCAGGCTGAGGGCTGAGTGTCTGTAGACCCTGTTTGCTTTGCCTGTCCCTGGTTTATTCCCAGGCTGAGGGCTGAGTGTCTGTAGACCCTGTTTGCTTTGCCTGTCCCTGGTTTATTCCCAGGCTGAGGGCTGAGTGTCTGTAGACCCTGTTTACTTTGCCTGTCCCTGGTTTATTCCCAGGCTGATGGCTGAGCGTCTGTGGACCCTGTTTACTGCGCCTGTCCCTGGTTTATTCCCTGGCTGATGGCTGAGCGTCTGTAGACCCTGTTTGCTTTGCCTGTCCCTGGTTTATTCCCAGGCTGATGGCTGAGTGTCTGTAGACCCTGTTTGCTTTACCTGTCCCTGGTTTATTCCCTGGCTGATGGCTGAGTGTCTGTAGACCCTGTTTGCTTTACCTGTCCCTGGTTTATTCCCTGGCTGATGGCTGAGTGTCTGTAGACCCTGTTTACTGCGCCTGTCCCTGGTTTATTCCCAGGCTGATGGCTGAGTGTCTGAAGACCCTGTTTGCTTTGCCTGTCCCTGGTTTATTCCCTGGCTGAGGGCTCAGTGTCTGTAGACCCTGTTTGCTTTGCCTGTCCCTGGTTTATTCCCTGGCTGAGGGCTCAGTGTCTGTAGACCCTGTTTGCTTTGCCTGTCCCTGGTTTATTCCCTGGCTGAGGGCTCAGTGTCTGTAGACCCTGTTTGCTTTGCCTGTCCCTGGTTTATTCCCTGGCTGAGGGCTCAGTGTCTGTAGACTCTGTTTGCTTTGCCTGTCCCTGGTTTATTCCCAGGCTGATGTCTGAGTGTCTGTAGACCCTGTTTGCTTTACCTGTCCCTGGTTTATTCCCTGGCTGATGGCTGAGTTTCTGTAGACCCTGTTTGCTTTGCCTGTCCCTGGTTTATTCCCAGGCTGATGGCTGAGTGTCTGTAGACCCTGTTTGCTTTGCCTGTCCCTGGTTTATTCCCTGGCTGATGGCTGAGTTTCTGTAGACCCTGTTTGCTTTGCCTGTCCCTGGTTTATTCCCAGACTGATGGCTGAGTGTCTGTAGACCCTGTTTGCTTTGCCTGTCCCTGGTTTATTCCCAGACTGATGGCTGAGTGTCTGTAGACCCTGTTTGCTTTGCCTGTCCCTGGTTTATTCCCAGGCTGATGGCTGAGTGTCTGTAGACCCTGTTTGCTTTGCCTGTCCCTGGTTTATTCCCTGGCTGAGGGCTCAGTGTCTGTAGACCCTGTTTGCTTTGCCTGTCCCTGGTTTATTCCCTGGCTGAGGGCTCAGTGTCTGTAGACCCTGTTTGCTTTGCCTGTCCCTGGTTTATTCCCAGGCTGAGGGCTGAGTGTCTGTAGACCCTGTTTACTTTGCCTGTCCCTGGTTTATTCCCTGGCTGAGGGCTGAGTGTCTGTAGACCCTGTTTGCTGCGCCTGTCCCTGGTTTATTCCCAGGCTGATGGCTGAGTGTCTGTAGACCCTGTTTGCTTTGCCTGTCCCTGGTTTATTCCCAGGCTGATGGCTGAGTGTCTGTAGACCCTGTTTGCTTTGCCTGTCCCTGGTTTATTCCCAGGCTGAGGGCTGAGTGTCTGTAGACCCTGTTTACTTTGCCTGTCCCTGGTTTATTCCCTGGCTGAGGGCTGAGTGTCTGTAGACCCTGTTTGCTGCGCCTGTCCCTGGTTTATTCCCAGGCTGATGGCTGAGTGTCTGTAGACCCTGTTTGCTTTGCCTGTCCCTGGTTTATTCCCAGGCTGATGGCTGAGTGTCTGTAGACCCTGTTTGCTGCGCCTGTCCCTGGTTTATTCCCAGGCTGAGGGCTGAGTGTCTGTAGACCCTGTTTACTTTGCCTGTCCCTGGTTTATTCCCAGGCTGATGGCTGAGCGTCTGTGGACCCTGTTTACTGCGCCTGTCCCTGGTTTATTCCCTGGCTGATGGCTGAGTGTCTGTAGACCCTGTTTGCTGCGCCTGTCCCTACTCTAGTTACCATCAGCCTTCGTGGTTCTTCTTTGATCACATGTCCTTCTGATCCACTACTTGTTCATGGTCAAGCCTTGGCTGTGAGTTAGCAGAAATGTCAAATGCAGACAATCAAGCCCTAACAGACCCATTGGTAGTAATGTTTTTGTCATCTTTTTTCTTTCAGTTGATAGTGTATGGTTTTAATTTGTCATTTTTTGAATGCAAATTAAGTAAATATTTTGACAAACACTGGCTTTGTCCCTAATCCATCTCTGATTTTTATAACGATTAAGAAAACAAAAACATATGCTTACTGAACCATTGTATGACATGCATATTGACATTTGATACTATTCCTTGTTGTGGGTGGACACCTATGAATTTTCAGTTTATTTTGATGTTTATGCAGATCAACCTCTGTTCCTCTGTAGTTAAAGGATTTTAAGAAGCTATCAGTTTAAGTAATTGTTCTGACAGCACCCCCCCAGGTGTTGTGGGTATTAAGTGGATTTGTGTTCAATAGAATTGTGGACTCTTGCCCAAGCAGTCTGTGTGTGGATGAAAGTTGCACGTCGTTTGCCTGTTTGCTTAAATTTTCTCCAGGTGCTTTCCCTTCTTCTCATGGTCTTTTATGCATAGTTTCTAAGCTTTTTGTGTGTCACCTGTGGATTTTGCAAAACTCACAAAAAAAACCCATTTCATTTCTTATGCCGACCCTGCGATATATCAAAACCATGATGGGGAACTGTGTGTGTGTGTGTGTGTGTGTGTGTGAGCCCTATGATGGACCAAAATGCAGTCCAATGTTTCCGTGTCACATGTCCTTGTATTCTTGGGCCTGTGACCCTGTATTGGATAATTATTTATGGAAAATGAATGGACGTGTAGCATCATTCCATAAAAGTTCAAATCAGCTTAAGTAGTATGTTAATGAGTTGATTGATTGATTGATAAATCGATTTTGATTAGTTGATTGATGTTCTAGATTTGGAAGACTGGCTTCCCTGGGATTTTATTTTGCAAATCTAAAGTACTCACAGTCATTTTTTATTTCCTAAATAATACATTCCTAAATGAGCGATATGTAGGGACGAGCAGCACACGGGCAAGGCAAAGCAGGCAGAAACACTGTGGTAAGAGGACACGCTCCCAGTTTAGCTGCTCCATGAGAGCTCAGCAGTACTTGTGAATCTGTGATGTAACTCAACAGCCATTTTGGATATGAAGATGTTTTGAAATGCTTCTAATATATTTTTTTTGTGCTGCTTTTTATTTTCAACATCGTAATGCTTTTAAGTAAACAGAGATGCCTTGCACACAATAATCGGTATCATGAAAGAAAGTTGTCGTGGTTAAGTTGTATTAGGTAAGGCCTGAAATTGCATGTGAAGGTCGTTGGTAATGGGTGGATTGTAATCGCAGGGAACTCGTTCCTTGAAAGGGATTTAGGATGTGATGAAGGAGTCAGGGCCGGATTTGAAGCAGAGTAACAAACGTATTATTGGAGGAGAAGGAACACAAGAAGTGCAGAGAATTCCCCATGAGCTAAGCAGTGAAGAAACACAAAACTAATAAATCCGCAAACAAAATAAAGTAAAAATAACAGGGGATATTGTATTTGTTAATGGATTGTACCAATGTTAAAATCAAGCATTGAATGTCACAACCATTTCATCATTCAAATAAAGGGTCATTTTTTAGATTGCTTGGATTAGATTATTTGTGACTCTGAATTAAGCGCACATCAGAGGACTGGGCAGGCACTCCAAAATCAACAATATTTGATTTTGAGGGCCAATTGTGTTTCATGGTCTGTATAATCTTATTTATTTCTGAAATGCACTACAATGTACTGTAGGCTCTCCAGGTTTCCACAAATATAGAGCTGTCTTCATTCTGAACGCTAATTGAGACGTGACCATGGCAACAAAGCTTTTCACATTTTAGCTTGCCATGGTCTTAATTTCTGAAGTGCTTGTGCCTGTTTGAAAGCCCTTATGTTTGAAACGTTGAGACAAAGCATTTATTCATTCTCATAACTGCCTTTTCGTCTCTCTGCTTATATGTTTTATTTAATATTGGCCCCAGACACCTCATGAAGTACAAGACATTTTTGTCTTAACTTGAGAAGAATTTCCTGCACATTGCATTTTATAATAACAGTATGTTACAGGTGTTGATTAGAGCACAGAAAAATCCTCCGTCACTGGCTGGATAATGACACTGTGTTTCTGTAGCACATGGAGTTTACAAGCACAGTGATCCTGAAGCCAAAAATATAGCTAATGTTAGCTGCAAACTATATGATAGATAGTCATAACACTGTACAGTAAGTCCCTGGGTTAGTAATGTCCGACTAACGTACTTAGGAACGGACTGTCATAAAGCCTATTATATTGATAATTCGGGTAAAATACTATGGTTCGTAATAACGAACTCACACACTACTTTGTGACGCTTGTGAAAACATTGTGTGGCTTCAACAGTTTGTCGGCTTGAGGTACAGTACAGTACCATATGCAGCTACTTTTATTATTAGCGTATAATAATAATTATTATAATGTATAATATTATTATTTTTCCTACAAACTCAACTTAAAGACAGACTTAGGATTTCATTTGTAACCTGGGAACTGCCTCTGTAGTAATACATACTAAAGTTATTCAGGAATGTGGGTCTAGCCATAGACTAGCACATGGGACAGATGTGACTGAAATCCTCACAGAAGGAATAATTTCTCATTCTGAGCTCATAATTGTTAATGAAATATGTATGGATTCCGTGATACTCTGTCTTGGTGGAGCTTGGGGCACTGCCATCGCCGGCTTCCACAGTCACCCAGTGAGCCAGTTGTGTCTGGCAGAGCAGCACCGGTGCCCCCGATACCTCACTGTGATTTACGGAGCCACACAGCTGTGGGCTATTTTCCCCCATCCATCCTGTCACATACCGAGTGCCATTTTGTGTTAATTAATAGGTTTGATCTTGATGATTGTTGGGGTTGGAGCAGTACCCCCCCCCCCCCCCCCAGGCAGCCTGTGAACCACCAGCCTGTGACCACACCCCCTTCACCGGCCACACCTCCATGACTTGCAGCCGAATCTGAGTCAGAGAGGAATCGCATGTTTGCCCGCTGTCCTGCCTGCCCCACCACCTTGCCCTCCGCCCTACCTGTCTCCCTGCCAGCTGCCCTGCCGGCTGCCCTGCCGGCTGCCCTGCTGATCACCCTGCCCACATTCCTGCCAAACGCCCTGCACTCTGCCCAACCCGCCTTCCTGCCGGATACCCTGCGGACTTCCCTGCCCTCCCCACCGCATTGCCCTCTACCCTGTTTGCCTCCCTGCTGGCCTCCCTGCCCTCTGTACTGTCCACCGCTCTGCCCTCTACCCTACCCACCTCGCTGCCCTCTGCCCTCCACCCTACCCACCTCCCTGCCCTCTGGCCAGCCCACCGCCCTGCCCTCTGGCCAGCCCACCGCCCTGCCATCCACCCTACCCGCCTCCCTGCCCTCGCCCTGCCCTCCGGCCTACCTGCTGCCCTGCCTTCCAGACTGCCCATCGCCCTGCCCACTGGGCTGCCCGCCACCCTACCCAGGTCCCTGCCTTCCTGCCTGATCGCTGCTCTATTTTTGAAACGTGAGATCTGAGTCTCGCAGGCTGAGTGGCCATCCGGGCCGGAGCCTTTCCCGTTTCCTTGGTGAATCAGCTACCCAGATACCATCTTTACTTATTTATTTCTACCCCAGTGTATCGTTTACAGACCCTGCACGTCGCAGCTCAGCATTAGCTTGACACGTGTCACTGTCACGCGCTTTAATGACTGTTATTCCAGCCTAACAATTATCATTTGCATGCAAAATCTGATATCTGAGGACGGCAAAAACACTGCAGCTCGGTCTTCTTATACTGATTAAGAGCATCTTGTCAGTGATTTTCGTGGGGCAGCATCTCCCTTTTTATGCCGTTGAATAAACATGTTGAATTCCTCCATGCCTGTTGCCCAGTACTTCAGAGGAGATGAGATCAAGTTAATCAAGTTAAACTCACGGAGACAGCACTGCCCTCACCGACCAAATAAAAACAGTGTGAATAAAGAGACAGCCCTTGAATAAGTGATGCTCTGCAATGGACAACAGTCTAATCTCCTGGGAGTGAAATTAGTACTCTCTTTGATGTGTTTCACTCTGTATGTTCTTTATACAGAGTGAAAGATATGCATCCTTAATAGAGTAGTAATCATTAATTATTTATCATTGATTGCATTTGATTCCATGAGTTTAATGCTGGTTTCTTCTGAGGGCCAGTTTCCGTCTCCTAAAGCTTGTCCTCTGTTACGTTTTCAGCTGCTCGCTGACTATGAATCGTGCAGTTTCTCTTTGTCTCAGGAGGCGCCAGAGATGGATCCAAGCTGAGAGCAAATGCTATTCCACTCATACCCCCTCATAAACAGCCATTTCGTCTTTGTCACGCTCTGCACTCCTCCCTCGATCTCTGGAGGCACGGTTATGGGCATTTCACCACTCAGCTGGTCTGGCGCAAGCGACGGCATGTCGGCACCGCATACCCCGCTCCCGGGTGCCTCTTCTGCGGTTGGCTGCCCTGCCTGTCCTCCTTGGGGCCAAAGAGGAGGCTGTGAGCTCGGAGCAATGCTGCAGGGCCTCAGACATGCTGATGTCGCTGATGATTCTCTCCTCCAGAGCACTACTATGTTCACAGTATTGACAACCAATAGAGCTTAGCCTTGTCTAAGGAGTCTAAGGGATTTTTATTACACCGAGTCTGATGAGTCCAGGAGTGACGTACAAAAGCGACTCTTAGAGACAGGCCATGTACACACTTATTTAATTATTTTAGTATCAATTTTAAGATTAATAGTATTAATATTAATAATATTGATTCCTTCTCAATTCTTTATTGATTAAAATTTCATTTAAAGAAGCTTTGATCCACTTGATCATAGAATTAGAACAAAAGACATTGATTGTGTTTATAATTTATTCAATTTAAAAAATATATAAATTCAGATAAAGTAGGGGATAAATCAGAGAGGGCAGCCTTTAAGAAGCATCAACTTATCATGTTAAAAATAATCAAGAACCCATCAAAAATGAAAGGAGAAAAAAACTCCAAACTGTATCCAGAATAAACCTGTAAATGTGACCAATGACTGAAAGCCCAGCAGAGTCTGGTCTCCCTGCCAAGCTGCCTTTGTCTCTGCATCTTCAGCTCAGCTGCTCCTCAATGCTCTCATTAGTCCTGGGTGACGAGCAGCTGAGCGCCACTGATGAGCGTACCCTATATTTGGCTGGACGCATGGCACCGTCTCGCTGCTCCTGCAAAACGGTTACATGCTCCAGTCTCTCCGCCAGCTGCCTGCTAATTGTTGGCAGGTCTGGATTTGGTCAGTCATCATGTTAGAGCTATGGCTCAATCATATAAACAATCAAGCTTTATGACGGTCAGCAATATTTCTGTTCCTGTGCCTAATATGTAATAATAACCTTTATATGTAACATTGTAAGATGTCAAACATAAAATGCTAGTTAAAATGAGGCCTCATACTAAGACGTTAAGAAACTTGGTCACGAGCATTATGAAGTGCTCTTTTGTTTGTTAACAGTATTTTGAAGCAGTTAAAGAAAATCATTAAGGAGAGTGTATCTCTCTGTAAGTAAACACTTTATGTATGTACTGGGAATAAAGCGATATGTGCTTGAACAGAACTTATTCTGCATTAAACTAGACAGTAATTAATATCTCTGCAATACAAATTGGTGACATCAGAGTCCCAAAAGACTTGCAGCATTTTTACTCTTACAGAATCTGGTGACTTGAGTGTGCTGGGCTGCTCTGGAACAGCTTTTGCAGACCAGGGTTGGGGCCATTCCGGAATGCATTGATCAATTCCAGTCCAAATCAGGAAATGGAACTAGAGTTGGAACTTAAATCTCCCTTTGCATCCAAAGCGACGTACGCATGAAGAAGCCTTGGGGACAGAGAGCAGGATCACCCAGCACCCCTGGAGCTGTAAGGGGTCAAGGGCTCACCCAAGGGCACCCTGCTGATGTGATTTCTTACACGAGATTCAAACCTATGACCTCCCTGACACAGGCACTGATCCCTAAACCACTAGGCTAGACACCACTTCATTGGCCTGACTGTCAGCAAGTCGACCGGCCAGTGACTGGGGGCAAAGCCCAGCGGCTAATGTTAACAGAAAACATTACTCGCTCCTCAGCTGGAGCGGCAACCCTCACCTGGGAAGAGGAGGTGTGTCTGGATGGTCTTTTCACACTATGCTTGGTCTCCGGAGACCACACACATGCAGAACTGAGCAGAGGTCTGAGGTAATCAAAGAAAAATGATGTCATGTTGTTGTTAAAGTACGACATGTCTGTTGAAGTGTGTGAGCTTAACCATTCAACTAATTAAATTAAATGAGCTGGTAGTGAAATTTAATGAATGCATGGAATGCCCCTGAAGAACCAAACCACCATGTAACTGTAAGTTTTGGAGAAAGTAAGAAATTCTTGGTTTATTGGATTATTGTATTACTGTTAATTTTCATATGTTCTAATGTTAAATTGTGGGGGTTTTTTTCCAAGTAAATTACACTCGCCCAGATAAAGAGCTTAGACTGACTAAGACTTTTGCACAGCACTGTACTTATACAGTATATTATCTTGCAGCATTTGTACTGGCAGATTGCTATATGTTAAAATGCATGTGGATGTGATTTGATTTGATTTAGATCCTGCATATGCTTTTCATTAGCACAATGTGATACCTAGTGATACCTCAATGGTTTGAGTGACCATCCCATCTTGATCTCGGATTTTTGGATAAATCAGCCGTATTTTCATAGGTAGCAGAGTCACTTTGATAGCATAGTGGAACATGGGATGCTTACAGTATGTGCAGCATTAGTGTTTATACTTAGATTTGACCATGAAAAATCGACAAAATCACATTCTTAGTGAGAACAAACACTTTGCTTCTCATTGCAAGGCAAAAGGTTTTTAACTGGACAGCACATATGGACTAATCTCCAAAAACTGTACACCAGATTGTTCATTTGGTCATCATGCCCTTAATTGACCTAGTACATCCAGACAGAGCCATGAAAAAAAACACTCATTGTCTGTTATTTTAATGAATGACTACAGCAGTACTTCAAATTTCTTCAGGAAAAGATTCATTTGCCATTTGCTGGTTTTCTTCCACTGCCACTTCCATCATGATGATGTCACTCAAATTCTCATGTCAGTTTATTGGTTTATATTCAAATGTTTATAAATGACACTATATTATAATACATTTCTGTATTCTTTCTTGCAAATTACAGAGAAGTGCAGATCATTCATCAATCATCCAATTGCTTATCCTGGTAAGGGTCACAGGAGATTGTGTGTCTGTGGCTGTGTGCATGTGCGTTGCAATGGACTGGTATCCCATCCAGGGTGTACCCCAGCCTTGCGATGGACTGGTATCCCATCCAGGGTGTACCCCAGCCTTGCGATGGACTGGTATCCCATCCAGGGTGTACCCCAGCCTTGTGATGGACTGGTATCCCATCCAGGGTGTATCCCAGGCTTGCGATGGACTGGTATCCCATCCGGGGTGTACCCCAGCCTTGCGATGGACTGGTATCCCATCCGGGGTGTACCCCAGCCTTGCGATGGACTGGTATCCCATCCGGGGTGTACCCCAGCCTTGCGATGGACTGGTATCCCATCCGGGGTGTACCCCAGCCTTGCGATGGACTGGTATCCCATCCGGGGTGTACCCCAGCCTTGCGATGGACTGGTATCCCATCCGGGGTGTACCCCAGCCTTGCGATGGACTGGTATCCCATCCAGGATGTACCCCAACCTTGTGATGAACTGGTATCCCATCCAGGGTGTATCCCAGCCTTGCTATGGACTGGTATCTCATCCAGGATGTACCCCAACCTTGTGATGGACTGGTATCCCATCCAGGGTGTACCCCAGCCTTGTGATGGACTGGTATCCCATCCAGGGTGTATCTCAGCTTTGCTATGGACTGGTATCTCATCCAGGATGTACCCCAACCTTGTGATGGACTGGTATCCCATCCAGGGTGTACCCCAACCTTGCTATGGACTGGTATCCCATCCAGGGTGTATCCCAGCTTTGCTATGGACTGGTATCTCATCCAGGATGTACCCCAACCTTGTGATGGACTGGTATCCCATCCAGGGTGTATCCCAGCCTTGCTATGGACTGGTATCCCATCCAGGGTGTATCCCAGCCTTGCTATGGACTGGTATCTCATCCAGGATGTACCTAAGCCTTGTGATGGACTGGTATTCCATCCAGGGTGTTTTTACATGCATGTGCTACAGACCCAAGCCTCTTTTCTTCTTTCTCACTCCCCCCTCCCCCCTCCCCTGGGCTATTCCCTGCCTAAATTGGGTGCTGAGTGAGATCTGTAAGTGTCCGATCCAGGTGGCTGATTGAGTGCTGCTCCGCAAAGACCCCGCTGCTCCTCTGCTGCCTGACCAGCAGCGGTCTGACACGAGGTCCCTCTCACTTGATATCTTCATTCTTCTCACAGCATTTGACATTCATCCGCTTGGCATAAGGCTCAGGGGAGTTTGCAGCCAGATGGTTTAGACCCCTACAGGTCTTTTATTTTTTCCTGGGTCCGCCTATTGCAGGGGTGGCCAATCTAATCCGCAAAGGGCCGTTGTGTATGTGGGTTTTCGCTGCAACTCCCTAAGTAGGTCACTAATTACAGGACTGATTGGCTGAAGAGTCCTCACACCTGGGTTTGAACAGCTGACCTACAGGTTATCCCAAAAGCCTGCATACACACCGGCCCTTTGCGGGTATGATTGGCCTCCCCAGGCCTATTGTATCCCTCCCTCCCGGCCTAAACTGCATGATTTATAAGGCTTACAAGTTTATTTACACTGTTTTGCTGTCATGAACTAGTCTGAGTATGTTGGGATGAGTCCTGTATGAAAAAGGAGCTGCATTGAATTAAACTCACATCGCAGTCTGCTTAGCATCAGCAGCCCTGTCTGCTTTAACTTGTCTGGCAGCTTACAGAAGCTGCTCAGTTGCAACACTCTGCCATTTTTGGAGTGAGGGGACCAGAGGATTTTAGGGGGGTGTATTTTGACTGCAGAATTTTCCATTTTTTCTTTGAAACTCTCCACGCCCACATCTTTCTTTCGCCCTCCTTCAGTGCACTTATGGAATCACATTGCAGCTCAATAAATGCGTCGCTCGTTTCACCACAGTTACCTTCCAACATCCCGTACCGAATATGTACATTTCTGCACCTTCAGTGAATTACTTCTCTGTCCACCCCACACTTTTATATCTTGTTGCCTATTTAATGACATTTTTGCGCCTCAGGTACCACATAATTATAACACCTGCAAAAATAAACAGAAAAGTAATTATGCTGTTCATATACATGTAGCTCCTGTAGAGTGACCTATGCTGCTTTACTCTGAGTACACTGGCCCTTCTAGGGGCATCTGAAGATGGCATATTTGTTCTTTCTAGCATCCAGTCACATTTATCTATGTACATCATTTGTCTTATGGTGCTTTTCCACTGCCACCAAGAACTGAGCCACACCAGGAACTGGTGATTTTCCATTGTGAAGGACCCGACCCGTATCCAAGCTGTACTCGCTCTGACATGACCCTGCATATTAGCAGGGCCGAAAGCCTGAGAAAACCAAGCTGGCTGCATCACCAACATCTGATCAAAATGCATAAGATATCAGTGATCTGTGCATGGATTTATTTGAAGAAAATCCGGGTATATTCTATATATATATATATATATATATATATATATATATATATATATATAGTGTAGCACTGGTGGGATTTGCATGTACCAGCATGCCCTGCAAGCACTGTAAATAGTCTTGTACTGTTGTTGGCATGTCGCCCCCTTGAGATCGACTGGCTTTGGACTGCATGCACTGGAATAGCAGTATGCGCACTTCCTGGAGGAGCGGCTGTGCAAGGCTGCCCGACCCTGCAAGCAGGAGGCTCCGTGGCAGGACCGGCTTGCTACACAACATCAGGGCCCCACCAAGCCGGGGAGAAAGAAGGGCTGGGGCCAGGAGGAGGTGGCACCGTCTGTAGCTGCTCCGTGCTCTGGTTGTCCCCAGAGAAGGGGGCCTGCTTGTGGCAGTCTTTGGGAATGGTGTTCCCTGGCCAGGGTGACCGTCTGGAAGGGTCCACCTAAGCCATGAAAGAAGAATGGTTGGCGGCCGGGGGGGGTCTATCACTCCAGTGCCCACCAGCAGCTAGTCATGCCAGCACTCGGAATGCTCATGGCCACTGTCATTGGAGGTGACGCAGTGACGGCTGGCACCGGACCAGGGACTTGCTTTGGAACTGAGGCGGGGACTGGGGATGGTGGTCGCAGGGATAGTCGACCTCTGAGGAGGGGACAGTGTAGCGTCGGTGAGGTTTGCATGTCCCAGCATGCCCCGAGAGTGCTGTAAATAGCCCTTGTTGTACTGTTGTTGGTGGTGCTTGTGTTTCTTGACTGAGGCGTGTATGTTTGCCTGTGTCTTGTGTACCCTGTCCGATCCTCATGTGTCTTTAGTATTGTATAAATTACCCACCATGTGAGCTGTACCATTCGACATCTGACCTCCCTGTGTTTCCCAATCATATTTGGTTTGGTGCTCGTTGGGCATCTGTTCAAGGCTGAATAGAAGACCCTGGTTTTTTCCCGCGACCAAGACTCTTGCAATGCCTCGGTCTACCCGGCACTACAATATAGATAGTCCTAAAATGTACAAAATGTACATCCACAGTTGGCAGGAATTTTTTGTTGATAAGTGAGACATTCATTGTTTTCCCTTTGGCTTTTGCCAAAGAGTTTATTTAGCTTAAGGCTTATTAATAACTCACCTCTTTTAATCCAGTGAGGAAAATACTGCTAAAATTATGGTGTTTATTAATTTAATAAGCTAAATCCTATCAACTGTTATAATATCAGACATTGTGTTCCACAACACCTGCTCAAAATAGTCATTATGCTAAATTTGTGCTCCACCCACCGCAATACACACATGCACACACACTTATTTTCACACTCATCCATTTTGGTTTTCTAGAGCATTTGGTTACGGCAGATATACATTTGCATTCCATCTGCTACAGATTTTGCATTTATCTATTTCAGGGTTGTGGTTTGTGGATGTTAACATTGCAGTTTAGAAATGAATCAGTAAAGGGGAAAATAATAACAAGAATTGTTAACAAATAAACTTTTGGTCGATTTTTCTGGCCAGTCATTGCAGAGAACCTGGTCAATAAATGTTATATTTGTCCGATAAAATGAATTTGATGATTAAAAGTGGTACTGTTTGTGCCGTGCTGGCACCCGGTTCAGGGTGTACCCCTGCTTTGTGCCCTATGTTGTCTGCAGTAGTCTCAAGGCCCCTCCAAACCCTGATCAGGATGTTAGAATTTTTGATAAATGGGTAGAAAATGCTAGTATAAGAGGCCTATTTTACATACGTTCCTGATTCTGACATTCAACCACAAAAACATTTCCCAAAAGCATTCAAGTAATCAAACTTATTTATTGATTTAAACTGATAGTGAAATCTCAACACAATTCCTTATTCTATAAAAGCAAGCCAGTGCATTTATCAAGTTTATTAATGACACATTTATTGCTCATGTTTCATAATCAATGTCAGGAAAGTATTTGTACGACATTATATTATACAGAGCTGCCAACTTTGGTCAGCTGGCTGGTGTGAGATTTTCAATTCGAGACAAGTCTGCACACACACACACATACGTTTGCATGTATGTAAGTCTGTAGGGTTTGCAAACTACCACAATGCTATTGATATAGCTAATTTTATTTAATATGGAATAATAGTGATTTGCCGTAAGATTTCTTGCGTGAGCGTGAGAGTCAGAAAGTGTGTCACGCCAGATGCGTGAGAGTTGGCAACACTGATTAAAATCTGAATTAATTAGCAAATCTCTAATAGTGTCTGCACAACAAAGGAAATGCATAATTTCAGCTGGATAGCAAAATTAGCAGTGATTCAAAAGTTACATTTAATCCTCTGTGCCAGCTTATATTTGGTTTTACTATGCATCAGTATTAATGAAGTATGTACTGTAAGATTTGTTTTATTTGCTGAGATTGGCCTTAAATCATGTTTCTCACTTATAGGGATTAATAGAAGTTACATACTCAGCCATTATTCAGTGAATGATCAGCATTTATATGTGTATCTCTTACAAAAATTATGCTATTTATACAATTTACTGGGTTCATGCCAGATCCTATATAAACGTACGGACCTGAAATCCAATTGATTGAGAGATTGATAAATGAGGACATAATATCTATTTATGTAATAAAGTTTAGTTGGTGGTCACACAGTGGTGCAGTGGCTAGCAAGGTCACTTCACACCTCTGGGATCTGGGTTCAAGTCTCCACCAAGGTTCCATGTGTGTGGAGCTTGCATGTTCTCCCTCTGTCATCATGGGGTTTCTTGCTGGTACTCCAGTTTCCCCCCATAGTCCAAAAACATCCTGAGGCTAATTGGTGTTCCCCAATTGCCCATAGGTATGCATGAGTGAGTGGTATATGAGTGTGCCCTGTGATGGGTTGGTACCCCATCCTGGGTTGTTTCCCGCCTTGCATCTGTAGCCTCTGAGATAGGCTCCAGACCCCCTGTGATACTGAATATAATAAGTGGTTTCAGAAAATAAATGGATGGATGGAGTTTCAGTAGTTTCTTGCAATACCTAGTAAAGACCCTGTCACACCTCCTGCTGATCTGCTTGCATGTGTGTTCCTGTTATATATGTGCATCTGTTGTATCTCTGGTTTGCAGTTTGATCACAGGTTTGCTGAAGGACAGACTGTGTGTTAGAAGCCCATGAGCTGTATGCTCTGTTTGTTGAGCACCTGGGCTGCATTATCTTTGCTCCAGTTCCTCACACTTCCAGGCTTGTCATTTTTTTTTATCGAGAAGCATTCCGGCTCTGACTTTTGTTAGATCTTTCTTTCTTGTTGACCATTTGCCCACCTTATTCTCATATAGGAACACAGCTATTTCTTTTTGACTCACATTGGAAACTGCAAATTAGTATGATGGAGTGATAGTAGTGTTGGCAGGTCCAAACTATAATGATGTTGTTGGTCCTACCTACACCCAGACTAATGCACTCCAACAATAATAATGTTGGTAGTCCTATCCACACCCAGACTAATGCACTCCAACAGTAATGGTGCTGGTGGTCCTAATTACACCAATACACAGCGGTCCTAACCACTGAAGTCTGAGCCTGACTTTAGAGCTGGGGTGTAAAACTGAACTCCTTGGCCTGAGTTGTGCTGTGTTTCATTGCTGCTGAGATCTTAATGAACTTGTTTTTTTTACTAAGCTGTTGATGCTCTCACCTATACTGTCTAAATGCAGAACTATTTTTTCAGTCAAGGGACAATTGTCATCCTGAAACAATATATTTTCTTTTTAACAATTATTTGGCTCCTCAGATGAATAGTATGGTAATTATTTCTAGGAATGAATGACCATGTCAGGGTCAGCCCCTGCTGTGGTCCTTCCGTGTCCCTGCCCCGTTTGACCAGCAGGCATTGCTGGTCATCCCGTTCTTCATGTTTGTCTTTGAGTTTCTCCTGTTACCTGTCTGGCCTTGTGGCTCAATGTGTAGAGCATGTGGTTGTCTGTGTACCTTTCTGTCTTGAGTACCCTTCCGTCCTATGTTTGAATCCTGCCTCCTGTTTTTGTATTTTGCTCCCTAGTGTTTCAGTTGAGTTTGTCTAGTTATTGTATTTGGTGATTTTGTATATGGTTCTTGGTTTTGTTCCTTGTGCCCTCTGCTTGTGTCTTTACCTGTTTAGATTCCCCAGTGTTAGTTTCTGTTTCCTTGGTTAGTTATTAGTTTCCCTGTTTTCAGTTCCTTTTGAGTTCATTAGTTTCACCTGTGCCCTGTTTCCCTGGTTTTGTTAATCAGCCTCACCTGTCCTGTGTTAGTCTCGTTACCCATTAGTATTTTAGTTCCTGCCTGTGTTCAGTTCCCCAGTGGTTCATTGTCTATGTCTAGGTTGTTCGTGATTGCGTGTTAGTTGATTTGTATTGCTTGTGTTTCATGGTTTGTTTCTGATATTCCCCGTATTAGTTGTGTAGTTAGGTTTTGTTATTTAATTTTGCTAATTAATCCCTTTTTGGTTTTTGACCCTCGTGGTCCTTTTGGTTTCTTTGTGTTTGTAGTTTTTCTGTCTTTTGTAATAAACCCTTTCTGTTCCCTGAGCCGCAAGTGGGTCGTCCGCCCATTTTTGCGCACCATGCCGCGCTCCCGTGCCCGAGCCGCCTGCAACCGTGACAGACCATCCGGCTGTTCTTCTTGAGCAATCCAGTATTCTGTAAATAGTAAAGGAAATTAAGTTTTATACTAATTAATTGTAACCAAACAAAGCTGTATAGACAATCACATCGTCTGTTATACGATGGTTTCATCGCTCTCGCCCCCAACGGCTGGATGGACATCCAGCCACTTTCCTGAGGATGATGGCCAACACTTGCCTGACAGAGCTTGTGGTGTGGGCCTTTGGTGCTTTCTTCAGGTCATCAGGTGGGTACCCCCCTTCACCAGTGTTTCGTCAATTAACCCACAACACCTCCAGAGGGCTTGACAGCTAACCCCAGTGTCCTGGGGCTGCCCCCTCGGCCCCTCCGGCTCCACAGCCACTGCTCAAGATGACTCCTTCCTACTTAGTGGGTTGTTCCAGCGCTCACAGCACTTTAGCCACAGCCATCTAGATGCAGTCTCAGCTCGTTTAGTGATGTTTGACACTAGATCAAGTAATATTAAATTAAAAGAACAGCACCTGTAACACTTTTTGTTTAACATTTGGTTCAACACACTTGCAGCCGCATTTGGTTTAAATTCAGTTCCAAAAACCGAGTGGCACATTATGACAACAGTGATGTTTGACAACAGTCAGAAACATCAATAATGTGTCATTAATGTGCATGACATGTGTCATGTCATTCTTATGATGGTTACATGTCACCCTTATGTAGACTGCTTCAAGTAAAGTGTTACCAAAATGTGTTTAGTCCTCAGCCAAAGAGAAACTATTAATTAAAGCTCAGCTGATATGAGACCTACACACAGCCACCAGCAACGGAGCACCAAAGGTTCTCCACCAGCCAAACCAAGACAATGATGACAACTTTCCTTCCGTCATACTCCACGCTATACTCAGAGGGAAGTCCCAGCTGGGGAAATGATAGCAGGTCTTTGCGTTTCCAGTTTTCAACAGCCAGCATTTCTTTATGTTGCTTCCCATTCATGTCTAGCGTCATCTCACTGTGCCCAAATGAAACTCAGAACCATAAACTCTACAAACAATTGATTTGAGTTTTAAACATGAATTGATGTGGGAGACCAAAAGCAGAGTGATTCACTCACTGGAATATCATTAGAGAACAGTGCTTGACTTAGTCATCTTCTTAACCTTAAGTGAGTTTAAGCGACATCATCAGGTCAATGCAGGCCTAATTTAGAGGAGCCCTTGACATCTGGCATCGATTCGCTGCTGAATCGAGGGTCATCATATGTGACCCATCTTCCAGCTGATGCAAATGCTCTCGAATATAAACAGGGCACAAGGCAAGTCTCCGGGGAGTATCGTTCCCTCCGCTCAGAGTTAATCGTGACTGCATTTCTTGACACGTAAATCAGTGCACTGCTGCTGAGTCCAAATGTAAATCACTTGACTACAGCACTATGAAAGAGCCAAATATCCTGGCATATTTAAGATCAATACAACCCATTACTTTTGAAGATTTAAGGCAGGCACCCAAAGACACCTGACCATAGTGTCTTCAGGTACAGAACACAGTAACTGATTGTATTACAGATAATTCCCTTGCTACAATAATCAGCTGTGCCCGTATGTGTGAGACAGTCCTAAAATAAACCAGCCCTCAAGAATACACTTGCTGTTGCTGTGTAACACCCTGATTATGTTCCCCTTATAAAGCCTTGATTGCAGAGAAATTGCCGGCTCCTCTGCCACATTGTACAGCAATCCACAGCTGTGCTCTACATGAGTGATATTTATCCCATGTGCATCAGCGTAGTTTATGCATAAATGTTGCCGATCAGTGTTTGTCTCTGAAATCTGGAGATTAGTATCCATGTGGAGAACCAGAGCCAGTTTCATGTTATTGTCCTTCATGGTTTTCACAGTCATTTTCATGTGCCCACACGGCCGCTGTCATGACAAACGACAAGAACATGCATCTCCCAGCATCTCATCTCTTCTAATTATCTCATTTAAATATAAGTTCTGCCCTTCATTCCATTTTCCAGCAGATATCACTCTGCAAAGCCTTAGCGGAACTGGTATCATCAAAGATGCCAAAACATGGATTTTTAAAAAATAAATAATAACAATAATTGCATTAGAACATAGATCTTTGTACATGAGTTTAAAAATAGAGTTCTTTATAGGTTTATCTGTCCATCAATCTTCTAACTGCATACCTGGGCAGGGTCACTGCAAATAATTTTTAAATACCAGATTTAGACTACTAAATTAAATGAACCCAACATGAACATAATGTAAAAAAACTTGGGTATATTTATCATGTTAACTGTGAAAATTGAGGAGGAACATCATTCAAATCTAAGCAAACATGCAGGGATGTCCTGTTCCTCTTGTTCTTGGTCAACGCGTTTGTATATCTGTGACATTCTGCCGCTCGTTAACTTGATTTATTATAAACTCCGCCATGTTCTTAATTAATCAAGTCTCTCACTGAAGACAAGGCCCTTTGCGGCTGCTGAACCCAGCTGTGCCCTCTGAGTGCAGCAGACACACTGCATCACGCTTTGTGGCTCTGCTCGTGCTCCAGGCTGTTCAGATTGACCTGGATACTTTCGCACTTTTCAGTGGTGCTTTATGTCACCCTCCACATCAGCTTAGCGTCTATATTTGGATAATAATAAAAAACACTGCGTCTACTGCTACAATAGTTGCATTTTATATAAAACACTATCTTTTATTTTTAATTAGTACAAGTTTAAATATATTCTGAATGGGAATGACAATGATAATAGCAATGACAATGTGTGGCACACACTTCAAAATCAAAAACAAAATGAAAATCAGTCTAATGAAATGCAGGAAAGATTATTATTAATTTGAATGGTTGAATGTGATTTCAAAATTGCAATTCCAAGGAATGTTTTAAATAAAGGAAATGAACATTGCTGTGAAATTAAAAACAAAACAAAAAAACATCAGGTAATCTGATATTGGCTATTAAATTGCAGCAGGGCCAAAGCTCACAGATCATTGTGACTGGTGCCTTGTTACATTTGTTACAGGGAAAAGTTTATAGTCTTTAGTCTTGTAGCTAAAATATCTACGCAGCTGAGTAAACAAAAGTAGTGGATGATGAAGTTAACTTATGTATGATGGTATGATGGTATTTCCTCATCATACAGTTTTTTTTCTCTCAGTACATCCCTCTAGACACCTCTAGACATGTATTCTTCAGCCCCCAACAATCTGGAAAAACCACATCAATTTTTTTTCCTCCCCTTGGCCAGTGAATTGGGCATGAAAGCAAACATACAAAGATCGCTGCGAGATATCGCATGAGAAGCTGTGGTAAACACACTTGGCGCCCTCCAAACCAACACTGTACACATATTTTATGCATTTAGGACTTAATAAACTTTTTGTGCGCTGTCTGCGGCATTTGCAATGTTCCCAGGAACTCCCAAAGAAATCCTATTTAATTCCTTATGCCGACCCCAGGATATATGCAAACTGTGATGGGAAACGTCGCGATGCAAACGGGTCAGCTGTACCCATATTTATCTCTCCATCCGTCTTACCATTGCAGTGTCTTAAAAATGATGTCCTTGTGAATTAGATCTTTGTCACTCAAATGAAAAAGCAACTTTTCTTATTCCCGACACTCTTGTTTCTGTACTCATTGTTCACTGGGTGTGGATAGTCAATAGCTGTTACAAAAATCTCACAAGGACACAATGAGGTATTGTGTTCAGCCAACTTTGAATATTTCTTCAAGTAATTTCAGAAGTAGTTTGCAGGCAAACTAATACTGTTGCATAAAAAATGAAAGGCTGCAGCAGTTTTGTTTAGCCATTATATTTTAATTGAATAATTTAATTCTCATCCATTAAAATAAAATTAACTAAATTAAAATAAAGCAAAAAAAAAAAAACCCAGTGTCATTTTTTTCTGTTTATAATCTGGGCATAGAGGAAGACTTCTACAGAGGTCAAAGGTCATCCAATCATCCCTTTAAGAGAAATACTGGTTTGTATCACAAGCTTCTGTGCTGAAAGTGAAATTATTAACAAGTAAGACAACAAAAACATCTTTATCTTAGATGTGTACTTTTATGTCATTACAGTTGCCAAGAAAAACCTGTAAAAACCCATCTTTACAAGATGATTTTCCTATCTGATGTCAGGAAAATAATCTATTAGGTATAAAAATAAATAGGTTGATTTGTGTGAATATTGAGCAGGTATCCACATTTTTCACTTACTTTGTGTACCCAGTACATTTGCTTTTAAAGAGTGGGATCAGATTTTTTTAACAAATAAAACTAATAATTTACAAGTCAAAAGCATAATGATTCATACATTCCCATGATGCAGCATAGAAGCTAATGATACATTATTACCATGGTTACATGTAGTGAGAACCACAAACATTCTAGAGAGGCCTCACATCCTATAGTAGGAACAACGGTTTCACACAACAGGTTACAAGAGCCTTCCCAGAAGGCAGTACAAAGCATACAGATTAGGGCGGGAGCAAAAACTCTTTTCACCTTGAGAATATTACCTACGTGTCTTTTTGTGATCTGGAAAGTTACTGTTTGCCCCCCTCATCAGTGAATAAATGAATGATAATGATAATGTACAAACTTTTTGGCCAATACAGATGGAATCCGTTTCAAACGGTCCTTTTTCTTGCCTTCAAACATGTATGATGCACATTTTGTGTTCTTTATTCACAGATATTTATCTGTGGTGCTGTTTTGGGGGCAAAGATGAAAAAAGCAACTCAGTTTAAGTGTCTAGTTTTAAACTATGTGCCTACTCGTTTAATAGCTAGAAATTATTCTGACAGGTGGCAAAGAAAACGCAAAATGATTACCCAGGAGACAAACTTAGGATGTCAGACTAGGACACACTTAATGTGATCTAACAGTTCACCTATGACCAGGAGCCTGTTGATTTATGTAGTGAAGAATCTGTCATTGGTAAAAATTGTATATCTGAGATGAACAAAGTGAAGTATGTGACAGGTGTGGGTAAGACAGTGTGAAAAATACTGTGTGAAATGTACGTCACCTGATGCTTCACAGAAGACAACATGCACAACAAGGGCGTAGCTTTGGTTTCAGCATTGATCGGGACCCCCCTTCACACACTGGGCACTCCCACAATATTGACAGGGACATGTCAGTACCCTCCATACCCAAATCTATGCCCTTGCTGTACAAAGTGTAAGGCAGACCTCAAAAATGTAGCCTGTGCCATTACAGAAAAACAAAAGTTTTGAGAAGTTTAAACCCAGTTCAGCATACAGTATGAGGAACAGCAGGCATTTTACAGTAACAGTAATAGTTTAAAAACGTCAAGGTGAGAAGCATTTGTCCTAAAGTACAGAATGCAGAGAGTTCAGCCAAAGCACAGGGTGCATCAATACCTTGCTGCTTTTTCTGATGTGGATAATCAACCCCCCCACCCCAAGACTTCTAATTTAGTCCAGATGAGTCTCGACATTCTGCCCCCTCTGGGATGGCAGCATCCTCAGAATTTCTTTTCTTTTCTTAAATGCCTGTTCAGCAGTTCATATCCTTGAGGAAACAACCACTGCAGAGTGGTTGATTGTTGTGGACAAACATGTTGTGAATGTCAGTGACGAGACCTTTTCAATCTCCAGTCGAACAAAACCAAATGGGTCAGTATACTTGTTAGTGAACAAAGGTGCGTTCCAGTAGTTATTGCTGAGTCTGTCCACTTTCGCTTTGTTTATTGCTTTTCCTAGGCACTACACTGTAGGCTGGGTGGTCTTCCAACACACCATACTTCCGCTTTGTCCTCAACGCATTGCTTTTCTTCTCGGAAATTATATCAACAGAAAATATAGCTAGCTTCTTTGCAGGTGATGAAGTGCATTTGGGCCAAAAATGAATTCACTTGGTTGAAGAGACTTTCTTATAGCTATGTTGGGTTTTGTGTATGGGAAGCACTCTTAGTTGGGGAATGAGTTGCTGAAAATGAGTGGGGGAAAGGTGAAGCCTTGAGGCCTATCATTTAGACTGTACAGAAACAACGGAAGGAAATGTATTCTCTAAAAAATTAAACAGCAACCTCCCTGTCTATCCAATATTTATAACACTTCTGTATTTTGCCCGCAAAGCCCAGTTTGAAATTTGTTTACGAAGGCCATGACTGTTGTAGCATCGTGCATTTCTTGTGGGAATAGCAGAAATGCAATTTTGGGTGTTGTTGGTGATGAAATGATCCAACTTGTAATGAAATTGTGGCCCATAATCTGTTTCCACAAATTTGATTTATGGTGAAGTAATTAGTCTTGTCTTATTGTCATGAATTTTTTTTTTTCTGTTTCCAAGCAAATAAGGTGTTTTTCTCTAGTTGTCTCTAGTCTATTCTAGTCTGAATAGTACACCATTCTAAAGTATATGGCAGAGTGGTCTTATGTTTAATTTTTGTTGTCGGACTTAAAAGGATACCTTAAAGTTCAAGGATGTGCTCTACATAATCAGCAGTTACCCACTATCCTAATCTGCTTAGCAACCCTGTTAGCAAGGATAAGGTGATTTGGGGGGGGGGGGGGGAGTCGGATCTTGGTTCACCTTAACTATGAGTTACATTAGTCACTAAATGTTGATACCACGCTATCGAAAATCTAAGCCATGCAGTCTAAGTCTCACTTTCTGCAGCTTTAGAATTTAGAATTCTCTACTAGGTTATAAAGTCACAAAGGAGTCAGACCAAAAATGAAATTTCTAAAACAAAAGAAGCCGGATACTGCCACATATACCGCCGTGCCGAGCGCACTTCCTCTCATCTGGTTTTTACCCGCCAGCCTTCAGGATGGGTTTCGCACCATTCTGCTGAGACTCAGCTATCCTCTCCACGATGCTGGCTGACAGTCGTGGTTCCCTGGACGTTTGGCGTTCGGCCCATGTCCATGTGCTTTAAGACAGGCACCACCGATCAGTTAGATCAATATGATCTGGGTAAGTAGAAGCTTTGTCCATAGAGGTGCCTTATGTCCTAATCCCACTTATGTTCATATCCGGAAAATTATGTGACCGTAATCCTCAAGAATGAACAAAAGACGCTTATTCTCCACATCAGTACTCTTCATCCTCACCTCATGTTTTCCTATTGAAAATGTCCATGGTTTTTGATAATTTAATAATGCTGTAGTAATTATTGTAATGCATTCATTATTCCATCTAAATTATTGGTAATTACTCATTGCTAGGGCAATATTGCCCCAGGAATATGCTACAAAATCGATTTGTTTAACTTCTGAGTATTTCTGCTTGGTGTCTTGCAGAGGAATCTGTTAGATAATATGTAAAGTCAACACTTCTTCAAGAACTCCTACCTTCCAATAAAATTTCTGATGTGCATAGATACAGGTAACAAAGTGACGGACGTAAAAACAGTTTAATAAACTGTAATCTCTCAATTCGATAATCTCAGTTTAATTTGCTTCAAGTGGAGAGGATGTAAATAATATTTAATACATACATATGAATATCACTGCCATGCATTTACTAAAAAAAGCTGTCATTTTCAGATAAGTGATTTAATAGTTATCTTAAAAATGCTGTTTTAGGTTCAGTATTTGTGCGCCTTGTGTGTGACTGTTTGATGACTGCGTTTTAATGACGTAGAGTAGTTTCTGCTAGTAACCTAAAATCAAAGAACCGATCAGTCTGGGAAAACAAAGCAAAGTCACTGAGAGACTGATGTAAATGTGCAACATACATAATGTGATGATCCTCAAATAATAGTGCAAATTAGTGCTGAGTCTTTGATAAGTTGCCAGACGTGTCTTTTTTCCTTGCGGTCGTTTTCGCCACGTAGCAGCTTGGTGTTTCACCTCAGTAACAACGACACTATGCCACCCCACACTTGCATTATGCGGCTCATTTACTGTCAGATGCAGCAATGCACTTCCAAGGAATTTTGTCACTGGACCTATGGACTTGTATGTGAAAATCCAGATTTTCTATATGGCAGGTGTGGGATTGCACCCCTTCCACTGGCAGTACTACGGTCGTTTTGTACCAAATAGCAGGTTAACATACCAAAAGACTTATGTTTTTAAATAGATTTGTTCATAATAATGCTTCACACAAAATATTACTTATCTAAGCAGTCTATTTACACCCTAAGTCTGTGATTAACCCATCTGAAGATGGGATTTTAAAATATTTTGTCGTGTAAAGCTTTCAGCTTGCTCTACCATATGAAAAAATTCAAGTTTTTATAAGAATTCCTCTCTGATCACTCTTTGACTAGGATGCGTTCTGTTTTCACTCACGTTTGTCTCATTTTTTTTCCTTTTGCTTTGAGATTGAAAATAAGAGCTATTGTCCCTTGACTTTATAGCGCTATTACAGTAGTTATGTTTTCCTATGGCACTTGCATTGTTCTGCATTTATTCAGTGAAATAAAGCATTTGAGGAAATGCAATTAAAAGTTGATGCCGGGTCAAAGGCCGAGGTCAAATTTCAGACTCTCTCCGGAATGGCATATGTTCCATTCCTAAGGTGGCCTGTAGCCTTTCAAACTCTTGCCGGCTGTTGACATCAGGACTCAAGTCATCCAGTGCCCTGTCAGTGTCTTCCTCATCCTCCTCATCCCTACTCATGAAAGCAAGCTCATTCTCATAACAGAAAGAATTTGTGGTAGGGACCAGGAACTTGTTTTCAACCATGTCCTTGGCACTGCAGCGCGGGGTCGACGGTACCTCATAGGTGTTGTGGAAGTGGGAATAGTCCACTTTGTACTGATTTTTCTCCTCAAAGAGGACAGGTTCGAACCTATGACCCCACAAGATCTCTGTGGCCAAGTACGAGCTGCGTGCTTGCGTGGTCATTGCCGTGGCCTCCACCATCCCTTCGAGTATGACCACTATCTCAAAATCGGCCGTTTCCAAGTCCTGTTTGCTGATGCCAAAGAGCGGGCTTTCTTCATCAATCTCATGGAGGATTGTTATAGGGGAGACCAGAAAGATACGATCTAGACCTTTATCAAACCCAACATTAATGTCTATTTGGTCTAAAGGTATGTATTCGCCCTCCTCTGTGACCCGAGGCTTTATCAGTTGCGCTCTGACATGGGCTTCCACAATATGACTCTTTCTTAGATTCCCAACTCGCCACATGAGGCAGAGTTTGCCATCTCTCAGTGCGATTACAGCATTGTGGCTAAAAAGTAGTGTCTGGGCTCTCTTCTTGGGCCGGGCCATTTTTGCCATGATTGCCCCAATCATGAAAGAGTCGATTATGCAGCCCACAATGGACTGGAACACCACCATGAAGACGGCCATGGGACACTCCTCTGTCACGCAGCGAAAGCCGTAGCCAATAGTGGTCTGAGTCTCGATGGAGAACAAGAATGCCGCCACGAAGCCGTTTACCTGGAGCACACATGGGGTGAAGTTTTCATCCCCTGCAGGATTGTCCAGGTCCCCGTGCAAGAGCGCGATCACCCAGAAGGCTAACCCGAATGCCAGCCAGGACAGCACAAACACCAGGCTGAAAACCAGAAGCATATACCTCCAGCGGATGTCAACACAGGTGGTAAATATGTCGGCTATGTAGCGCTGGGACTTCTCGTCCATGTTGGCGAACTGAACGTTGCACTGGCCATTCTTCTTGACGAAGCGGTTGCGGAACCTCCGGCGGGTGTGGATCTTGCCGTTGCCAAAGCCATTCACTCCCGGCATGGTCGTGAGCCGCAGTCCTTCCTCCTCTGAAGACACGATGCTGTAGCGCTTGTTCATGCCCACACTCATGCCTCCCTTGTAATCCGAACGACAGCTGACAACACGATTCAGAGCGAGTGAAGACGGCTAAATAACATTTGTATCCAGGGCCCACTGGGAACTGGCTGGGAACTAATGATGGGCTCCTTACTGGTACCTAACCTGTGGAAAAAGCAATACAGGGCAAATTAATTACATCCGCTGGTACATCTTACAGTCACAATACTTTGCAGTGTATATTTTATTATTTCAAACATTTTAAGATATTTACAAAAAAACATTTGACTTTTCACTTTCGTGTGAAAAGTGTTATTCACACGAGCCTTGTGAATTATGTTGTAATACAGATGCAGTTGCATTACTGTATAATTTTTAAAAGGCTGGTATATCAAATATTGCGTAAATGACTTCGAGTTCTAGTCTGGCACTGTCACACTTTTAAATATCTTTAAATTACTTCCTGTTCTTTATTGCTTGAGTAAATAAGCTTAATTGCTGTGCTGATGCTTGTAGGCTGAAACTGAAGGGTTAGGGTAGACTAGTAACTTTAGACCCAGTACTTAACCTGCAGTGTAGCTACATGAAGAGTCTACTTCTATATTTATAAATATCCTACTTGTTCTTGCTAAAGATCATATGGAAATGTAATTTGCTGTCCAAATATTTTATATATTTCATTGTATGTTTTCTCATTTTTTGTAGTGCAAATATAAGAAAACAATAAACAATTGGACACAAAAAATATAATTAAAAACACATGGCAGAAAAGTGAACTTACAGTATTTTAGAGGCAGATAATGCCTGTAGTTCTTTAACAGAAAGCCAGAGAAGCATTTAATGTGGAGTCAGTTTGCAACACGGTGTTGAACTCATTTCATTTTGGCTCGTTTTTTTCACATGGGCTGTTCTTCATCGAGAGTTGAGAGAATTATTTATCATATAAAAATATGGAGTGTGAAAGCTAACTGCAATTAACACTGTCCACTTGGACTCAGATAACAATGGGAATCTGTGCACTGGATCTGAATCCTATTTTAGGCTACATGACATCAGCGGGGTTTTTTAAAAATTGCGTAATATTAGATTTGTTGCTTTAGGCACTATAGTCTGTCCTCCCTATGAAACATAAAGTAACCTCCTGCGTAGTTCTGATGTTAGGCTGTGTGAACGGAATTGAACAATGTAAACAGTAATAATAATAGTGTTCTTCATCGTCCCACTGAGATGCATAAGGGTGCTGCTTTGTTTGACTGTTACTGTTACTTGATATCACTGCTGTGCTCTTAGTACGGAGTGTGAAATTTGAGCTCTAAGCTGTTTCGGGCAGAGCAGTATCATCATGTTTTAGTTCTTTGCAAATAAAAAATAAAAAATGAATGACAAACGGTCATGAGACGTGTCCACCAGATAAATTTGGATATGAAAATGTGCATATCACTCTTCATACAAATAAGCAAAATCTAAACAGGGATTGGTAGCACAACTAAATGTGATTTCATGTTGTTCTATGAATGTTTTTTTATTCAAAATGGTACAATATGTGACCAGTGCCTGAGGAAGCCCTTGTCCTGAAGGTCTCAGTTTATTACAATAGCATAAAAGAATTAAAAGTAATGTAAAATTCACAATTACTATGTGCAAATGGGTTTGTGAATAATTTCAAAAGTTACAATTAAGGAATGATTTAATGTACTTTCTAGTAAATTGAACTTGTATCTTGAATTTTTGTCAACATTGTCAGACATTTTTTAATAAAACAATTAAGAATTATTGTCGTTAAGTAAAACACTGAAAACCTCTTCAACACTTCCTTGTTCTTCTTAATGCTATGAGGCCACTCTAGATACGGTAAGTTTTTAATACTCTTTTCATTTCATACCTATTTATTAATATGTTGCGTGTCACAACTTTAGCGTGTCAACACCATAATCAATGCAATGCATTGAAATGCAAGATTTGTGTGAAATTTTCTGTTCTAAAGGCTTAATCTAAGAAGATTATAGGGGTCACAAGCACCTAGGGATACACAAGATGGCTCCTGTGAGAAACACATGTGTTTGAAGAGAAAATATATTTTGTCAATCTGAATTTTAAAAGGTGATATGATTCATTTGAAAACAGGTGTGCATAATTAAGAGACCCAAGAAGTAGTCAAAATATGTGGCATGTTAATTTAAAATTATTTTATAGACCTGATGGTGCTGGCAAAAATCCAGTGCTGATCCAGCAAACATGTAATTTCTGAAAAGATGTTACAGCTGGAGGGTTCTTTCAAAACCTCATCTATGAAAGATTGTCCCTGATCTCAAGAATCTGATACAACATAATCACTGGTATAACATAGTCACTGGTATAACATAGTCACTGGTCTAACATAATCACTGGTATAACATAGTCACTGGTCTAACATAATCACTGGTATAACATAGTCACTGGTCTAACATAATCACTGGTATAACATAATCATCACTGGTATAACATAATCACTGGTATAACATAATCACTGGTATAACATAATCATCACTGGTATAACATAATCACTGGTATAACATAATCACTGGTATAACATAATCTAAAGTGGAACTAGAAGGTGTATGTTTTAGTACTGCTGGTAAAGAGCTACTGTGTTACGCGTAATCTGGCTGAATTTGGTGTCGACATGCCTGGAATACAGCATATTTGCATGTGACACATTTGTTTTGTTTATCGCAGGGTTCTGTTCCCGAGACCACTGTGTATGATTAGTTTTGTTTGTAATTCTAGCTAAATTATTTAGATTTTTTGATTATAACATTTAAGAGATGGGCTTTTTTGACACCGAAGTGTAAAAATATGTGCACAATTTAAATAAATAAATAGACAGATAGACAAACAAACAAACGAATGAATGAGACGTGTACACTTACTGCCACTGTGTTTCTTAAAATCTTTGTTTTAAAAGATTAGAGCCTCAACATTAAGTTAGATAAATAGCTAATGGAAATGATGCCTAAACTGAGCAGCACAAATAGTTGCAAAATGTCTTTTATGTGGATTTTAAAAATTATTTCTGTATTTGCCTTCATGTGCCTCTCCTAGCTTGCTCTCTATCTTCTTTTCAAATCACCTGGGATCACCTGCCCCTCAAAATTTTGGCAAAAAAAAACAAACAAACATCTTACTGCATTGTTAAATGTGTTTGGACCTCGTAGCCTGGTCTGGGAGCTGGTCCAGTAAGCCATCAGAACAGTTTTTTTGTGTTCTTGATCTTGTTTGAAACATTCATTCACATGTAGATATGGAAACTTTCTTTTTTATTTGAAGTAATGTATTTGACCTTAATATGCCACTTTGGTTTTTAAAAAATCGAAACAGACATGACTGCTTAAAACTGTGATTTTTGGCACTTAAATTTATGCATACACATGCATTCATTGTTCAATAATACTCTCAGTGGTTTAAAGAGCACTGTAGTAATTATACAAACACAGGTTGTTTACCATAACTGCACCACATGTGGTAGCCTGAATTGCTGAGCATGCACAGAGCATATGGGCCTTGCACGGCAGTAAACACTGTTGTAGGCTCACACCTTTGGCTGGATAATAAATAATGGCACGCTGAACAATCGCTTTCACCTGCAACTTCACAGTGTGGAATTTACAAGTGTGCCTCAAAATGTCACAAGAGCTCGAATGCTTTACATATGCATGGGTGGAACAAACAGCAATTTTAAATAAAATCCAACACTAACACATTGCAATTACAGCATAATTATAGATGATGAAAAATTAAATGGTGAAATAATTATATGGTGAAATAAAGAAAACAAAACAAAATAAGGAAAGAAAAAAATAAAGTGAGGAATCGGACTGTGAAACATAATTTCCCTAATGAATTCCTTGTGGATGACTTATTTCACTGTACATAAAATGATTAGCATGACATGTAGAATTATAGCTGATATTGCACATTGCATATTGTATATACTGCATGCAGTGCATGATGGGGGATTAGTGCGATCCAGACCAGGTTAAGCAGATGAATTGACAGATGATGCTGTAATCCTTGTATTAAAAGGAATTTTATACTTTCACTCTTTTAGCTTGATGTCCACATCCAAAGCTTAAATACTTATTGCGCTGGACAACGATGCCCATTACAAGAAAAATAATTGAAGGTATTATCAGTGATCATTTCAGTGAATTAGTATGTATAATGAGCCAGTTTTACGCAGTAAAAGGCCAAGAGTAACAATTAACCGGACTGTTGAAAGAAGTCGAGGTAATTCCACATACACACAGGGGAACAGATATATGCTGTGTTAAGTTGCAGCCTCCTTTTATACACAGCATGATGGTCGGATAATAAAGGGACGTGTTAATAGGAGAGGGCAATTAATCAAGTCAATACAAGAGATAATGGAGGAATCAGAACTGATTTAGTTCCACCAGGTATGAATTAGACAAAGCAAATGCGTTTAAGATCAAAGTGGATATTACTGAACTCAATCCCCAGTCCACTTCATCAAGGAAGGGAGAGACCAGGAGCAACAGCAAAGCATCGAGTACATTAATTCAATCTAAAGCAGGTTTACAGGAAAGGTACCTGGGGCGAAGTGGACAGGCGGCCCTGTGTTTTCATTTGGCCTGTGACTAAATATCCTGTAGTATTATAATAAATGGAAGGTCACGTGTGTGTGTCTGTGTGTGTGTGTGTGTGTGTATTTGTATTTATATACATTTATACATGCACACACACCCATATGGGGCAGCATGGTGGTGCAGGGACCAGGGTTCAAGTCTCCGCCATTTTCTCCTCATGTCATCACCGAGTTTTCCCCCCACTGTCCAAAAACATGCTGAGGCTGCCTGGAGTTACCAAGCTGCCCACAGGTGTGAGTGTGCCCTGCAATGGGTTGGCACTCCATCCTGGGTCATTCCCTGCCACGTAAAGCCAGTATCACAGAATGCATGATCACTGTGGTTCCCTTTTCTGCAACGCAAGATGTCCAAGAAAGTCTCACAGATGTACAGCCCAAATTCAGGGGCTGTGCAGATGAATTTAAGCAGAGATGCTTTCTTCCCACTGATGGGTGCAAAATGATAGAAAGAGAAGGCAACTGCGGTCAATGTACTTGTCGTGTTAATATCCCACCTGGTACGATGCAAAGTAACACACACAATCAGACTTCTTAGGGTGAAATTCTATTTGACAGTAGTGCTCTGACTGTGTTGTGAGCCATCTTGCCAAACTGAAATGGTACATAACTGCAGAGGTCCATTTCAGTTCTTCACTTTATGGAAAGTAAATAACGTGTTTCCCCGAAGATAAGACAGGGTCTTATATTAATTTATGCGTTACGGCTTATTTTCAGGGGATGTCTTATTTTCTCATGTACAACAAACTACAGAACATTTACCGGTGTTCATGAACAAAAATCCACATTTATTGAAATACAGACATGTCATCTTCTACCCGTATCTTTCCATGTAAACAATCGAACAATATATTTATTCATTAACGAAAATCTACTGTGTATACATTTATTCAAATATTAAATAAATAAATATTATTTCCTGTTTCCTGTTTACATATAATCACATCTCATTCTCGTTACCATACAATCCATGGGATGGTAACTAGGGCTTATTTTTGGAGTAGCGCTTTTATTGCGAGCATCCCGAAGAATCACGCTAGGGCTTATTTTCGGAGTAAGTATTATTTTCGAGGAAACATGGTAGGTACAATTACTAACCTGACCACTGTGTTTCTGTATTCTATGCTTTCTTACACACAGGGCAGGTTGATTCCATTGTGTCAAAAGTAAAACATATTCATCTAAATATCCATCCATCCAACCATCCATCGCTGCTTTCCCAATACGGGGTCATGACAATGTCTATAAAGATATATTTATTTTGCTCAAATATTTGGCCAGTGACAACATGAAAGAACCAATGGGAAAGTTAAATTTGTCTCTTTAATACAAGCTGTTTGATTTGCCTAAACAGACAGTGCATGCATTGATCAAAAGATTGACACCGTTCATAGCATGTCCCCATATCTAAGTCTGTCCAGAATCCAGGAGTTTTAAAAAAAAAATAAAAAATAATCCTGATCCGTGTAACGTATGAGTCATCAGTGTTGCCATTAGAAAGTGTGATCAACAAGGAGAAGAGGGTCCAGCTCCGTGGTCCACAGCAAACCCCGGCTGGTGCCTTTTCACATTGCTGAGTAATAACCCCATGGCTCAGTTCGGCGGGTGTCTTCAGTCGGCTTAATTTGTGGTCTTTTGCTTTTTCAATTGTTTCCCTCCCTTTCTTAGAAATTGGGATGCCCCCCCTTCCCGTCTAACATCGAGGATAAGGCAGATTAGCCGCATTGCTAACCGAGCCTGTATGACTGTTCTCTTGTCCTCCTACGTATCTGCCGGCACAGAAGATAAACTTTATAAGCGTAAGAAAGCCGCGTTCCCTATCAAACCGCCCACAGTTGTGGGTACCGCCAACGCAATTAGACATCCACAAATTCTGAAACAAGTATTTCTCTACTACAATGAAAGGAAATTCTAAACTATTACCTATTACTACTACCTTAGGCCTAGAATCTGAGAATGCCACATTAATCGTGTTATGCAGTTAAAAAATAAAGTCTTTTTTTAAACATTTTTTATAATTGAAATATGCATCACTGTACCAGTGTGGTTAGTGTGTTAAATAAGCATATTGCGTGTGACAGTAGTCTAGTCCTCCCCTGTACCGGATGGGCCCTCCCAGAATCCAGGGGGCGCCAGGCCCCAAGCTGTCCCACGGTCATCCCCTTCTGGGCTTTGCTACAGAGGAGCCGTCGGAGTTAAATATACCGGCCTGGCAAAGGCCCGCCGCCCAGCGCATCTTTGCTGCCCCGGCAATCTGGCCCTCGGCGCGAACTCCCCCGCGCGCCGCTCTTGTCACAGGATTCATCCTCCTCGTTCAAAAACAAACCTGGCACTCCCCCCCGCCCCACAGCTGAGCTGACATCCCCTCTCTTGGCCGGATCTCTGCTCGTTCTGCCTGTATTATTTTTCCCGCCTGCAAATTTTCTCTCTCTGGATAACCTTTCAAATGGCTTTCAAAATAGCTTTTGACGAGGCAATGGCAGTTTTCGAATTATGGAGCGATCGGTGTATTAGATGGGTTGAAGAAAACAGATTTATTAAATTGACAGAATATTTCTTGATATACTTCTACAGTGTTTTGTTATGAAATCAGTATTGCGGCACTCTTAGCCATTAAAAATGAATTATTATGTCTCCTCCCGGCTAATCCTGCAGCAGGTAGCCTGGAAAAACCAGGAGCTCTATAAATGGAGGCCCCTGGTGCCCGTTAGCTGGATGTCGAACGGTGCCTTTCCCCCAGGTGGGAGCAGCATTCACCTGTTAGCATTAGCGCTGCCACACGCGGTTGTCTGGAAATAAAGCAAACACTTCGCATTTTTCACGGTATGGACTGACAAAATGAAAGCTTTCCTATTGCTTTTGGCTAAAATGGGTTAGCTTCAATGTTTCAAACAATGGCTTCACACATTAAATCGCCTAGTTTCATTGCTACTTTTCATGAAGCTTTGTAGTTTTATTTTTCAGTAATGCTTTACATTAACTGCACTTTCTTAATGCCTTCATAATGCATTCATAGTATATTTATAAGCAGCATGTAAGTATACCTTGACATCCTAATATACCTTAACGGCTTTAACATACATTAAACATTATATGACATTCTTTGTTTATGTTTGTTATTATCATATAATGTTTGTTAGTAATGTCTATTAAAACTGTTAAGGTACAGTATGTTAGGATGTTAAGATGCACTTACATGCTGCTTATAAATGTTCTATGAATGCATTGTTAATGCATTATGAATGTGCATTGAATGTTCTATTTAAGCAATAACAAATGAGAAGGAGTGCCATTGTACTTCACTGAATCACATCTATGATATATTGGAGTACAACCACACTCCTTCTCTTATGTTATTGCTCTTATAAAACAGCTCACCGAGTAGCACTTATAAGTCAACAGTAGTAAGCCACAACAGATATAACACATTGCTTGATTATTAATTGAAACATTTATGGGCCTATACAAAAAAATAGTGCCCACCAGCCAACTGTTGACTGTTGCTATGCAACGCAAACATTCCAACATAGCTCATTTGCTCCCAACTACTTTGCATCACATAATAATTTGCAATATATATTCATATTTTACCACTGAACTGAGGCACATCTACCAAAAGCTCCCCTTAGCAACTTAGCTGAAAGAATTCAGTTAAATGGTTCTGAATGTGTAAGTTGCTAATTTAATTAGCAACTATGCTTTTGGAAAACGTATCCCCTGCTCTGTTTCAAATGAACAGAGGACATGTAAGCTGCATCATTTATGTCAGTGTAAACAGAACCTGGACATGTTCTCTTGTTTATGGGAATTTTCATGTGTTTTCTTGACCCAGTAACAACCTCGGGATTATCGTATCGTTATTGTATGAATAGCGCTATTTGCAAATGGGCGGGCGATCAGCACTGCTTCATGACTCGAGTCAGTGACTCCTGATCTTTTTATTCCTCTTTCAAAGCTCTAAAAATACATTTCGTTTCTTGCTATATATATATATCGTGTATTCCATTTGCCCTCGGAACTCGGATTCGGAGTTTCGAAGCTGGAAGTGATGACATGCACGCTCCAGTTTCTCGGAGATCCGAGAAATATCTCGGATAACGCAGAGGATCCCGAGTTCAGAATCCAAGATGGCTGCGCCCTTTATCAACAGAAGGGAACGTTGTAGTTTTATCCTGTTTAAGCACTACTTCTCATTTCTGGCTCATTAAATCGGTCGCACACACTATACTGTCCAACTTATCTTTGGACGTGTTGCTACGGAGTTTTTTACGTGAAGCACCGCGCGTAATATGTTATCAAGTGATATTGCTAACAATGGCTACCAATTAACCGGTCTAGAATAGGATTTCGTGATTAGTCGAATTATTTGTCGGATTTAAGGTAGTTCGGGCTAATTGTAAGTGAACGAAGATAAAGGCCATTTAAACTGAGGTACCTTAAATCCGACAAGTTGTCCGGCTAAGCATAAAATCTTGCTTTTTCCATATGGGTCCATGGTATTGCTACTTCTGTGGCAAGTGGAACATATCCGACTCGGTTTTCCCGAGTTTTTAGCGGATGTGACGTAATATCGGAATCCGAAAATCGGATCCCGAGGCAAATGGAATGCAGATATTTATTTATTTATTTGAACAGTAGACCGTTCAAGGTTTCTGGGGCTGTCGTTTAGTGTTTCTATGACAAAAACTCATGTAGTGTTTTAGATTTTTAGGTTTGGCGAGATTTCTGTATGATCCCACGGGGGAGATTACCGACTCAGAGGGTTAAGTTTAAGTAACAGTTTTTAGATATACCTGTAAAGCAGACTGATACAGCTGTGAAATGAGATGTAAAATGTCTGAGTGCGATTATTCTCTGATAACAGCACTCATAGAATGCCTCTTGTCAAATCAGATTTCTTGGTTGGAAGTAACTTTTTGCATAAGAGTGTTTAATGAATGCATTATGAAGCTGCACTGAATGTGAAGCATTACCCATTTTTTCCTTCCTGGAATCAAAAATTCTCCTCATTAACTCCAATTAAGCTGAAATTGACATATGGACTTCTACCAAATATCATGTTTGTGCAGTCAAAATTTTTGTCATATTGTTTTTGTTAAAGATTTCAGCCTAAATGCCATCCATCAATCCACCCATCAATCTTCCATTTATGTTGATCAGGCTCCACCTCATAAATAATCTGAAATTATATCTGCACAGTTGACTTCTCATGTTTAGAGGCTGTCAGTACAAAACACAATCATTTACAAATGAGTTGACTGGGAAAAACAAAGATCTTTGACACATTCAAAAGACACTATAACCAAAATAACTGTATAACCTATAAATTGATTTGATGTAGAAATATTCAATTATCTGACAATAAACATAAAAACATACCAGAGGGACCCCCCCCATCAGCCTGATCTTAAAAATATGGCAACCTGCCCTCCCCCCCAATAGGGAGAATATTTTCTTTGTAAGAGTGGCTCTCACTTCAAAAAAAAGGTTGGGGACCAGTGGTCTACAGGGTGCAGAGGTAAAAAAAAGCTGTATGGTCTAAACCCAGAGTATTAATGAGGCGTGGCAGTGCCCAGCTGCTCGTCATAGCTGTGGCTTATGGGTAATAAATTCCTGCGTTACCGAGACATTACAGATATTGTATTACATGGCCAGTACAGGTCCTGTGTTACCGAGACATTACAGATATTGTATTACATGGGCAGTACAGGTCACGCATTACCGAGACATTACAGATATTGTATTACATGGGCAGTACAGGTCCTGTGTTACTGAGACATTACAGATATTGTATTACATGGGCAGTACAGGTCACGCGTTACTGAGACATTACAGATATTGTATTACATGGGCAGTACAGGTCCTGTGTTACTGAGACATTACAGATATTGTATTACATGGGCAGTACAGGTCACGCGTTACTGAGACATTACAGAAATTGTATTACGCGGGCAATACAGGTCACACGTTACCGAGACATTACAGAAATTGTATTACATGGGCAGTACAGGTCCTGCGTTACCGAGACATTACAGATATTGTATTACATGGGCAGTACAGATCACGCGTTACCGAGACATTACAGATATTGTATTACATGGGCAGTACAGGTCACGCGTTACCGAGACATTACAGAAATTGTACAGTATTACGAGGGCAGTACAAGTCACGCGTTACAGAGACATTAGAGATACTACTGTATGTTACCTGGGCAGGACTGGTCCTGAGATACTGTGTTACTCGGGCAGTACAGGTCCTGTGCTTTACAGATGCTGCAGATGCTATATTACAGGGGAAGTACCAGTCGTGTGTTACACAGACATGACATGTACCTGCACTGCGGGTTCTGTGTCATGCTGATGTAACAGGCCCTACATCAGACAGGCACTGCATGTTCTGTGTTACTTTGCTCATACCTGCCCATACTGACAGGTGGCACTGGGCCTCTGGGTGTCAGGCCCTGCCCTTCCCTCTCAGAGGCTCCTCGGTTTTGTGCGTGTTAATTATCCAGCCGGCTGAGCAGCCGCAGCCAGAGCCGCCTTGTGGAACGTTCATCATTAAAGGAGCGAAATACCCAGGGCTCTGCCTAATCACGGCACATGGCTTATTCTTCTCTGATAATTCCTCTCTTTTTTTTCCCTTTTAACAAAAGCACTCTGCTCTCTGCCCTTCTGTATGGGTGGCCTTAATTCACGCTCCATTAAGGTCCATTTGATAGACATTTTCTCAAACCATTTAACAGAAAATCACTAAACTGCAGGTCAAAAGAACATTTTCCTTCGTGCCTGAGACCACGTCTCCGGGTTTCTGTGATTACAGAGGATGTCTGTCAATGTTGCATCAGTGAAACATTTTTTGGTCATTTTTCAGGCACCCATTGGATGAATTGCAGCTGAATACAGATCAGTGACTCTGCTACATTCTCCCACTAGATAAAAAATATTCTCTCAGATGATGTCACAGGCCTTTCAGCATGCAAAGCTCTATTTCAACATAGAACCTTTAGTGTTCAACAGATCTGGTTATAGCTGCACTACATGTGTGGCATTCTTTCATCTTCACTATTTACACACTCCTCCCCCAGCAGGTAGTACGGCAACAGCTTCACCCCCGTGGGATTTTAAGTCTGAGCACCCTAGCTCATACCAGTGACTGTGTCACTATGCCACTACATAGGGATTCAATGAGGATACTGTCCACAGATTGACGAAATACAGGGACGAGCAACGTCACAAGTTATGAAATCATGAAAGTGGCTGACTAACATCGCTCAAAGCACCCGTTACTCTCGCATTGTTTCTGTGCCGTGTGTGAGGGTTACGCAATGCGCCCAGCAGTTCAGCTCAGCAGTAAGCAAGTGAAACTCTTGTGGGAGTGTTAGCAGCTGAAATAGATTAACTTCTGCAGGGCTCTCTGATTTTCCGGTAACTTTTGGATAAAAGTCCTGCTATCGGGCTCAGCAGATCGGCTGGGATTTGTTCTAGAATCGGCGTGAGTTGTGACGTCACGAAATCTCCCTGAAACCCTTTAACCCGAATGCGGTGTCTGTCAGTACGGATTACAAACACCACACGTTTACTGAAACCTAACGGGCCTGATGGAAATCACCGTGGACCCCCTCAGATGCTCTCCCCAGCTCCCTCTCTCTTGCTGCTACTCACACATAAAATCATTTGCTCTGAACTTAAAAAAAAAATTACAAACCATAAATGACCAAGGATTCTGAACAGCTCTGAATCCTGATTGCTGAACGGTAAATGAGACATTATGTTTCCCCTACAAGTTACATTTTATAATAATTATGTACATTAAAAAATAATAATAATAATTCGGTAACACCCTACTTGTAGAGGCACAGTTACTACTGAGGTATAAATCATGAACGATTCATAAACAAATATACTTGTTGAGATAAAAGATGCGTCAGTTCCTTAATGAATACGAGGTCAGTATTTCACTTGTCTTATTCATGACTTGCTCCTTCAGTAGTTCCTTATAAGTTCCTTCAGTAATTCACAAAATCTATAGGATTAACAGATTTAGTAACAAATGTGGTAACTGCTTGGGATGAAACATGCATCATGATTCATTAATGATGAACAAATATGAGATCAGTATTTAATGTGTTATTCATGACTTGTTCCTTCAGTAGTTCACAAAGGGTTACAAAATTAACAGATCTAGTAACAAATATAGTAATGATAAATTAACATTAGATTAGTATGTAACTAATAGCACAATACTACATTATATGTGCCCCATCAAGTAAAGTGTTACCAATAATTCTTAACTTTTCTATTCTATCATTATCCTCCCACATGAACTGTCAGCACTTGTTTCATTGTGATAAATATCTGTCAACAATAACTCTGTATTTATTGTTTATTATGAGTTTTCATGTACTTCCCTGCAAACTCTAGCAGGTGGAACAGATGAGTTTTCTGCCTCAGAAAGGCCTCATCATTAATTCTTTATGAGCGAGACATGCATATTTTACTGACAATCCTATCACACTTTTTAAAACATTTGCTGACAGCAGGGTACTTCCAGTGGCAAATTTTCCAGGCAAAACTGAAACCGTGAGCTGGTGATGCGGTAAACTCAGTGCTGTAGAAAACATAAAGAATGGATCGATTGTGCTTTTGTGAGAAACTTACTGAACTTACACCTAGGTCACATTGCTGTGATTGTTGTACAATGAAGTGACAAATTGCTTTTTTGAGATTTGTTTTGCAGTGTGTCGAACAAAATCTAGACAGTGATTTGTGATGCCTAACCTGCTCAGTAATTGTTCCCTTTCTCACTTCAGCTGTGTTTTTATGAAACAGCAAAGCATCACGAATTAAGCATGTGGGACCACAATGAAATGTGACTCTTCAAAATGCTTTCAGAGGCTTTTAATTGGCCCTCTGTGACCCAGAGAAGTAGTTGCCATGGCAGCCGTACGCTGCCGTCCAGCCCTCAGTGTGTAACGTGACACTTTCATCCTCATGGGGGTCACATTCACAGATGCGGCCCCGTGGGGGGTGGGTGGGGGGGGGTTGGGGGGGAATGCTGTGGGCTTATTTTTAAACAAGAACTAAGAATTTACTTCTGACCCAAATTATACTATGTGTACAAAACAGGATGAAGAGCTGTCAAAATTAGGTAAAATTTACACATGAAATAGTATCACGGTGTAAGCGAGGAGGAAGAGCAACTTCACTTCTTACTGCCAAACTTTTGAACTACTACAAAATTTGAACCTTTGCATGATAACTATGAATATTTCACAAATAAATAAATATATTTAAATTGCAGTTAAACTTGGAAATGCAAATAATACATCAAAAAGATGGAACAGGGAATGAAGTTAAATACTTAATATTTGATTTCTTCATTTTAATATATGCACATTTTGTACTGGTGAATAAGTTGCACAAATCTCCAGGGTAAAGTTGTACTCCAACATTATGGAATGAAAGTGTTGCTTTAGGTGGCCTGAACTATGTACTTAAATTACTGAGAATTAAAACATCAATATTTTATTGATTTCCGCCACCAATTACGTTTCCAGAAGGGATCCAAAGCCTTGTTAGTCTACTGGATGAGAGTCCACCTGTTCCCTTTGAGAAATTAATGTTTGATCTCCACTGAATGCACACAAGACGCACTCTTAGCAGCAGAAGCTCATTCAAAGACAATCTGAGAGATACGAGGAATATGAATTTGCCATTACTTTAAGTCAGTGTGAAGGCCTGACTTTATTTTTTGTGTCATAATTGCCAGAGATGATAACCAGATGTTTTCACATCTCAGTATTTGGGCAGGCAGCAAATATTGTATTCCAACTCTTTGAAAACTAATTTAGTATAGCAGGATTCCTTCAGTAACATTAAATGCCATTAAAATATTTAGCAGGAGAATGGAGTCTGTACGATGTACTTCTAAGTGAATTACATTTTATTTTATATCCCTTGAAGTTTGTGTAAAATTGTCTTATTATAAAAGGGAGTATTTTAAAACTTGCTTGTTTTTTATTGCAACTTCTTGAATTTTAACAAAAAGAAATAATCAAATAAAATTATTAAAATCACAACTTTAAGCTGTCCAGTTTGTTTAACATATACATAACATATAGAAATATGTTCCCCTGTTAAATTTTAAATAATACTGTTACCATTATGTGTAAGCAGATAATTTATACACATAACATGTGATTCCCCAGCCTTTGCCAGGGTTGAAGGCCTTTTCAATCAATCAAAAGTGTTTTAATTTAGCAAATTTTCCTGTGTACTTATGGCTAAACTCTGACCTCCTACAAGACTACATTAAAAAATATATGCAAGTGTTTATGTTTTATATATTTTTGTTGAAAAGGATTTCATAGTAATACTAGCTTACATTGTCTTCATTGAAATTGTACTTTTTAGATGGCTGAAATAAAAAATTGTTTTAATGCTACTTTAAGCAACAATGTGTTAAGACAGCTGTGTAACACTCTCTGTATTTGAAAATTCTACCATAAAACATCATTGCTGCCTAATTAGTGACATCTCCAGCAAATTCGTCAAGAATCACGCTCTGTGATTCAGTTCATAAATGAAAATGACATGTAAATAGAACCACTTCGCTATGCCAGCCTCATAACAAGAGTCACTGTTGAGAGACGTACGTATCTGCAGTGTGGTTCTGTTGGCAACCGGTGTCGGGTTAGTAATGCAATCTGCCTGCCACTGTACCTCAGCATGCTTTCTGAAAGGCGATCAGGCCCCTCTATGGGCATCCATGTTGTTGTTAGGCACCTCGGTTACTGTGCTCCAATTACGGACGCATATCAGCTATGGCACCCCCAACCCCCCACCCAAGGTACTCTCTCATGCCCCCCCCCCCCCCCGCCCCCCATGCAACACGCTGCCGATGGATCATTCCTCAAGTGCAGCGACAACGATGCTTGCCCCTCCAAAATGAAAATGAGACACAAATACCAGAATAAATTGGACTGTCGCTCAATTATGTTGACAAACAATTATGCACCATGAAAGAAAAATTGGGACATTGCTTTCGATCTCTCGTTTGTGGCACAGAACAGTTTATCTGTGACTAAGCCTTTTAATGAGGTCACTAAAGTGAGTCAGCACGGGTCACTACACTGTAGACTCTGTGACCCAACTCCCTCTCTCTACATAGCCCCTCTGGTCTTCTGGCTTGGCAGTAAAGCCTTTGTATGATAATAAGGCACACAGCCACTATATATAGTGTAATATATGCATTGTGGCTCAGTGGGTAGCACTGGACCTCACTCCTCCACTGCTGGGGGGTTGGAATCTTGCCTCTGGTTGGCTTGAGGAATTTTCACACTCTCTCTTTGTTGTGCAGGTTGCCGGTTTCCTCCCACTACATCCAGTTAGGCTAATTGGTGTCCCTTGATTGCCCTGACCAGGAGGAACGGTCAGAAGATGGACGGATAGGCACACTGTAATTGGAAGAGTTTTTATTCCATCAAGATAAATTAGATACATGTTCTACACCTGTACAAAGTTATTATAAACCATCTCTGCCGTTAAGCATTACTAATAAAAATGCATTTAACATTTCTTCATTTATCTCTGTCTCTCCCGCTGTCTGGAATTGCAGAGAGCTTTTCATTATATCCTACTAGATAGGGACTCTGAACCACCACTGATAACAAACATGACATTGGAGGCTGTCGAATTTGTGTTTTGGTGAAATATATCATGACGAACCACAGGCTTGATGAATTAAATAAAGCATTTGGCTTTGAAATATAGCTGTTTTTTAGTATCCCAATGGGATTATGTTTTTAAAACATCTGCATCTGTGTCGTTTGGTGTCCTTTACCAGCCAGGTACAGTATGAAATGCTGGAAGGGGGTGCAAGATAATCCTGTGATTTAATTCAAGGATAATGGCAGTCATATGAATATTCACACTATTATCAGTGTGATTTCTTGTGGTCACTGATATTCATCTATCGTTTATAATATACTTCCAGGCACAATGATATTGTTTCTTAAAAAAATCAAATATCACCTTCCTTCCTCTTGGATTTACATTTGCTGCCGTCTTTACCTTTAATACTCAAGTGCAGTGGCAGGCATGAACTTCGTCAGTCATTTTGTTTGTCAGAATTCTAATCTCTTGACCTCATTCTCTGACCATATTTGCTTCGTAGCCTTAAATGCAAGATACATGAGATGCAAGATGTTTTTTTCTAGAATATTCCCTTAGTCAAGTGTTCCTGCTAATGACATGGAAGTATACTTATTTAACACACTCACTCTTATGTGAATCCCGCTGCCAATCAAAGGATCAAATCTCACAGAGGATTTTTTATTAGCCTTTTAATTGTGTTTGCAAATGGAATCTTGTTGCATGACTGCAGGCAGTCTGGCCCCTTTACCGCTGGAGCGAGGTCACCGTGCTCCCACCTGGACGCGGGAATCCACCCCCCCACCACATTGGGGCCCTGCCAGCTGGTTGCTGGGTGGCAGCCCCCCCCCTCACCGCCCCCCCCATCTCCATCTCCACAGCCCCGTCATGCCCCAATTCCTGCTGTCTCACCCCTTTTTCTGAAGCTTGGCAAAAATGTACAGTTTTTCTTTGAATGCATCTAAACTAACTGCTAATATTAGTCTCATAGAGGAACAGTTCTGATTATGAAAAGCCACACTTGACCTAAGCACTGAAAAACACATTTTAAAAGCGTTATAAATGTACATTTTGACTTCAGCATTTGGCGCTTGCTACACATCTTAATCTACTGAAGCAATACAATACAGAGCCAATAGAGGCAGACTTTGGCTCCATATTAATTAAAGAACAGTTATAAAATTCCATTCTGCAAGGTCATTATCAATCCAAATTAGTAATATATCTGCCATGATCATAAGCTTTCAATTCACCTCTTTGTGACACTATATAAAGTCACATTCATAGCACCCCCACCAGACATCTTGCACCTGTTGGGGGTGAGATATTAGCTTAAGATGTCCGCTGACGCGTCACTATGGCCTGTCTCAAATTGCAGCGGAACTCGAGCCCTGGCCGGACATGCAATAAGACCATCAAATGGTTCCTTAACCCACCTCTCGGGCACATCCCCAATCCTCGACTCCAGTCTCGAGGAGGTTGAGTTACTCGGGGCCACACGTGTGCATGCAAGGCAGGGTTCCGACGCGTGGCGAGGACGTCATGTTTAGCCAGGACCCGCAGTCACATAATGGCTGCATATATGTGTATACTTTGGGGCTGACTCCTTGAATGTGCCTGCGGCTGGCGTCCGATTACTGCGCATACTTGGGCACAGTGCCCCGCAAAATCAAATGGCAGTTTCCAAATGGCAGTACGGCCAACCGGAATTGTGAAGGTCCAGGGCAGCCATGCTTCCGCCATGGCAGGGTGAGTGGATGCCGTTGAGGTCTTCCATCAGCAAGGACCCCCAAGCCGAAAAGGTTACCAGAGCGCGGGAGCCTTAGAATAGCATAGGGTCTGCAGGAGCTGCTCATTCGTAAACAAGGCTGGGGGGGGCGCTTATTAGGACGATGCATAACAGTCATTTTTGGAAAGTCACACACAGCAGGTTTTTCAAACTCATATACGTGTTATCCCATATGTTAGCAAACTTGCGGCATATTACCATTTCTGTACACAGTTCAGATCGAGTATTCCTCTGGTCCGGGCTTTTTAAATATTACAAAACGCGTGTTGATATCATCCTGCTGAATCTTAATGAACGCAAAACGTTCATCGTAACAAAGTGAAACGATTTTCCCAATTGTCTAAGGTGGGGGATTGCATCTTGGCAAGTTTTCTTCTTAAAAAAGATCCTAGTAACCTTGGCGCTTTTTGTGCGTGTGGGCGCACCACTGATTACATGTGAGTTTCTCAAACTTTGCAGGTGCTGTTTATGGTTTGTTTGCATCATTATGTTATCACCTGTTGTTCTCGTTCTTTTTTCTTTTACTTCCTGTCTATCATTCGGCCTGCTCACCTGGATTTTTTGAAGAAACCGTGAACTTCAGTGTGCCAACAATGCCTTGGACAAATGTATCGATTAAAAAAAAAGACGACTGATGAAGAGCGACAGGCAGAAGGGGAGTGTGAGCAAGGTGTTGTAGGACAGACATGGGGGGCAAGAGGTGGGTGCATGCCTAGCGTTAGTGTGGCGTCTCGCAGGGGGGTGGAAACCACAGGGTCGCCCAGCTCCCGGCAGACGGAGAGCTTTGGTTCCTGTGGGCTTCCTGACTCTGCATCCCGTGGGAAGCGGCTGGGCAGAACAAACAGTCACGCGGGCAGCAGAGGCATGCCAAAGCTTTTTCGTGTTAAACGCTGGGAAATCGGTCAGCGCCTTTGGCGCGAGCTAAAAATTCCCAAAGCAGAACTATATACTCTCCTGCAGCTCCTCAAGGAAAACAGGCTATTGACTGAACAAAGTCAAAGGCACCATTTACAGTTTCCATCTCACACTCACAGACTACGAGTCCCAGGGGCAGGCCTTAGCTTACGTAACTTTGAGATGCCTGAAGGTTATTCCCACGTTTAAACCCGAAAACTCATAAGCCGCTGTTCAAACACCATTCCTGCATCTATCAAGACCCTAAAGCACATAAAGATGACAGGTAGATGTCAGATGCTGGAATGTAGCTTTGCGTGTGGCCGTTTCAGCTCGGTGGATCTTCACACTCTAGTCACGTTAGCATTAGCAACGCTGGACGGTAAGGCTCGCACCTTGTACTTTTCCTGTCACGTGTTGGTTTGCCAGCACAGCTGCACTAAAACGCCGAGGTTAAACCTGCTGAATTTGTACTGAAATTCACTGACCTATAAATAGAAATATCCCACATGGTGAGTGAGCATAGGGAAAGTGCGTGTGAACAGTCAGGCCTCCTGGGCTCCGGCTGCAGTCTCCCCTTCCACTCCGCTGGAGCCCAGGGCTCTCCTACCACTCAACAAGCTGGGTTATGGCGGCAGCAACACTCCATTCAGGGGTGCACACGCGTATTGACGTTCCTGTGACAGACACAACTCCGATAAAAGGGAATCGTTCACCTCAGCAATACATCCGTGAACTAAAACAGCATCAAAGTGATGGGATTGTCAAAATCTCACCTAACTGCCCAGAACGTAGATGATTAATGTGCTAAAACCTGCTCCCCAATATGCTGTGAATGTTTAATGCCTAAGTCACATTTTACAGAACTGTCGCTGTTTTAACGCTGTAAGATCCTTCTCCACTAGGGGGCATCTCTGTGGTGGCGAGCTCAAAGTCGCATGTAAAATATCCTCTATTTAGTCCCCTCTTTTTTTGTGTGGCACTGCAAGAAAACTTTCTAGAACTTTGTCTACAATCCAGTCTGCAGGTAGCATTCAAGCTGAACACCTTATCAGTCCTTGAACGAAAGGAACATCTTCGCTCTCCATCGTATAAGTTTATTCTGCTTTTATGTCACGAGAAACAGATTTTAAGTCATATTTGTGAAAGTACAATAAAGATTGCCTGAAATTTGCACTTAATACTGCATTGAAATAAAGGCTGTACACTCATTTAAGTAATCCTTCAAATTAATACTTTAAATACAAATGTATAACAATATTTTTTGTAGTGCTGTTTCTATTCAAAGATGGACAACAGGTGTCCACTTGATGAATTATTTAAAGAAATAAAACAGCATTATTATATATTATAGGCAAAAATAACTATTAAAATATATGTTGACATTTTTAACAGTTTTTTTATTATTTCTACTTGTGGCCATTAAGTAATTAGGTATATTTTGAAATAGTATTACTGGATAATGTTTTCTTATACAACAACATGGGTGCTGAATTACAGAAATGCGTATCACTATTGATAGTTTTGAAGACAATCAAATAATTGATCTGTACCGCACAGACATCTCTGATGGCAATAAAGGTCCAACCTGTTTGAATGAGTGTTGGATGTTAAATGTTTCATTCAAAATGCTAATATAGTCCTTTATATACACCTGCTTTCAAAATTATTGCAACGATTGTAAAATCTGCAACGATTTTGATAAGCTTTACAATGGATTCCACTGTTTATTACCAAAATGTAATTTTTCTTCAGCAACTACAAATCAGAAGTGTTCTAGAATTTTTTTTAGTCATTATAGACTTATTTTCATCTTAAAGCACAGAAGTCTTTGGGCTGACTGCATTTATCAGAAAACAAAGCAATATTTTCTGTTTGGTTAGTGTTTGCTTATAACACCGATAACAAAATTCTACAACAATCCCTGAGCTCTGCGCTGAACCGTCTATCAAGTTCAGGCCTTAAAGGGGCAGAATATCTAAGGGCTGTTGCTACATTTTGCCTTTATTGCTTACAGTGAGGTAGCCATAAGCAGTGACTTGTCCATTCGTTCCTATGTGACTAGGGGGATGTAGCTGTTGCATTTTTTGTCGCACTCATGGCGATTCACAGGCAGGTTAGCTAAGGGCGAGACTCCTCATCGCCTTCTGCACTAGTTGCTAGGTTCCCATTCTCAGCACCACATGCCGACCAGTTACTGTACGTTTCAGACTCTACACTGCAGCTATCATCGTAGACTCTTAACGATGGCAAGTCCATGGTAGGCTACATTACATCATTGCTGCTAACAGGCTACTTTAACTTAGACAGCTAACCGCGCTGGGAGCTTCCGGCACAATTTGCTAAGGAACAAAGTTATTAATAGCAATTCTGAAGTGCATTCAAAGTTTACAAGCAGTGCTTACCTCCCGAGTCTCTCCTGGTGTCACTGTCCGCTCCACTCGCCCCGGCTAGCCAAACTGCAGCATTTCCCCAGCGTGTCACCGGCGCCTCTTTTCACAAACCTACGGGTAAAACCATTCCAACCGTTTGAGCCAGAGGCACAAAAATCCTTTGAACTTCTTCATCTCTGTCGGTCCCAATTCTTTGCCTGTTTGATTTGACCTCCCACAGATCTTTAGACACAACGTGAAACCCCAATGCCTTATTCTCTCTCTCTTTCTTTTTTTTCCTTAATTAAAAAGAAAATATCACCCTCCAAAAGCAATTAGATTCTTTGGTTGAGAAAAAGGGAGCTAAATAACAATTTCCCAACATAAAAACCACATGGTATCTTCATCCACCGGACTAGTTCCTACAGCAGCCTATAATTTTCCTTCCCAAGACAAAATGTTAGTATTTCGGAAACTCTTTCCTCCACTTGTTCCCCTCTTTCTCACATACACGGTCTCATTCAGGCTTTGCTTTCTGATCCAGTTCTGCAGTTTGGTGTCTCTCTTTCTCTCTCTCCTCCTCTCTCTTACTGTTGCTCTCTCCCTCTCTTCCTCCCTCCCTCTCTCTCTCTCTCTCTCTCTGTCACAGAGCTGTAGCTGCCATTTGCAGCCCCCGTCGTCTCATTCTACAAACACTCCCTCCCACCGTGGTACCGATGAATGGCAACCTGATGCATGGAGACAAGCACACAAAGTTCCGAATCAGTGCTGCCTTTTAAGATTGACATCCCAAATGTCCATTGACTCCTATTGTGTGTGATGTCACCGCATGCCGGAGCTGTCGCTGAGGTGTCATAGCTATCAAAGCAGGTGCACGTCTGCCTTAGCAGGCTGATGCTGGGACCTCTCTATGACATAGTTTGTACCCAAATGCATCGAAGTGAATTTTCAGAAATATCGCTTGTTTGGGAAATGATGTTCAAGAAAAAACAAGTCTTAAAATAACAGCTTTTGCAAGCTTTTTATAAATTATGCTGTTAATTTATGTGTCTCCCCTCATCTCCTTCAGTACGGAGAAACACTTTCGCGTGAAGTAGCACCCCCCTTAGAGAGTGCGATAGTGAATAACCTTAAAGAGACACGCTCACGCCTGTGTCACCCTCTGAAACTCTCTGGCATCTTTCGGGGATCCTCTTTGATGAAAAGGGGTCACATTTCAGCTGCTCTTCCTCCGATTACATCTGTAGGCAAAGCTCTGAGTGGGTATGTGCTGTGCTTGACTGTGATAAACAGCTGGATTTTTGGCACGGTGTGCAGTGGATTGCTGCCCCCCCTATGAGCACGGTCTCTGACGTGCCATCCTGCAGGGCGGTGCACAGTGACGCCTGTCACACTTGTCCCATGCATAATCAATATTGACCCTACGAATGTCGTGAAATCTGCTGTCAGCCTGTGATGGGCAGACAGGCGAATCTGATTCCAGGTCAGGGGGGAGATCACGGCTCCCCTGCCTCATAGATAGAGTCTGTTTGTCTGAAATCGATCAGATTGTGAACACGAAATTCACCGGAGAGTCACTAAGGGCTTGGGTGACTTGCCCTCCTCGTCTGTGTGACTGAACCTAGTTGTATATAAAATGGCAATTTACAATGACAGCCTTGACCAAGATTATTATCCAGTGTGTCTATATATACATACAGTGTACATTCTGTGTAATATACATTATAATAATGTCCTTAATCTCTAATGAGCCATCTTTCCTGTTATAGCTGCTCTGCTACCCTTGTATTGTTTGATTAGTCTGTCCATCAAAGCTGGAGCTCATAAGCTAACAACCAGCCCCCCCCAGTATCACTGTGCAGGTCGATCTGTGTAGGTTACATTCTGTAGCCTTCAATTTCCCTTAAATGGACAGAAGTGGAGTGGAGATATATCTTCCAGGCCTTCTAATTACAGCTTGTCTGCACTTTTATGTGTCAGAAGTTGGATAAATGGAATTGATCTGATATGTTTGCAAACGTGTGTCATTAATATGCATTGTATTGAATCTGAGATCTTCTTAGACTTCAGTGTTACCTTGTCATGGGTGATATGATGCACCACTGATCTGTCATAGTAAATGGGTTCCAATGAGTATTTTGTCTATGTAGAGAAGAGTGAGAACGGAGGCAGATATTACAGGGTTGGAAAGGTTCGCCGGGAAATGAAAATTGAGTCAGAGCTAATTTGAAGGTGTCATTTCTCATGATATCATGGAGTTGTGCTTAATGGCAGGTGCTGTCATCACCATGGCTGACGGTCGCATGTCGCAGTTGGATGCGCGTGTGTCTGTGCTAAAATTCTTGCCAGGCTGTATCTCCCAACATCTGGCTTCTCTCACATCTACAGGCCTGCAATATCCCCTGAATGATTCTGCTCTGGCTTTCTGAATTCTCCATCAGTAGAATAATCATTGCCTGTGGGCTTCATACCTTCTATCACAGGTGTAGGTTTTTTCAGGTACCCTAGGTTAAAGAGTGCAGAAAAATGTCCATGTGCACCATCGCCAACGATACATCCCAACACTTCTTCTGTGTAGCCTCCTTATAACTCACAGTACTGCTCATGTAACTCATAATACCCTGCAGGGTGATTTCGGTACAAGACAAAGACCAGGACTCATGCCGATGCACTGTTATAAAAAACAAAAAAAAAACATTACTCATAGGGTGAAAGGCTCCTTGTCTTGTGTCTTACTCAACGCTTGAGCGTTCAGCAGAGATGGGTGAGAAGATTCTAAATACAGCTTTGTTGGATGCATTCAGTCTACAGACATGAATCATGCCCACAAAAGCTCTTTGCTCGCTAAATCTCAGCTTCTGTTGAGGCATTGAGACTCAGGCATCACAGTCACATCTTCAGTGTCTAGTACTGCACACAATTAACACATTGCCACCTCTTCACCCCCATATAATGAACGCTGTAACATCATGTCATAGATACTTTAGTGCTTGGGTTATGATGGGCAGGGGACACTCTGGCTGGGGGGGGAGGGGGGTTGAGCAGGGGACACTCTGGCTGGAAGTTGCTTCTCACTTTTGCGAACCCAGTCAAAAATGACGGCTGCGGAACGATGTCTCGCCGATGGGAAGGTTTGAGTCATCTTGCCTGCCAGGCCTAAATGTAACCTTTATGAAAGGAAACAGGCAAAGGATACCCAGAAGCACGTGTGCAGGGGAGCTGCCCTGGTCACCCTATATCGCCGAGCATGACCATGACTCAGAGTGGAGTCTGCAAGGACCAGCTGCAATCATCTCCCTCTCATCTGCATGAACAGGTGGGCCCTTCAGATAAATATTACACAATGGAGAATGCCACCGTGTTTAAGAGAATGACATGTCATCTCTCCATCGGCATGTGCTATTAGATGCCTCCATCAGTCGATATATTATGCACCAATTGTTTATTTATAATGATAACAATGATTTATACAAAAAAAGTTCGGGGAGCACGTTTTTTTAAAACCGACAGAGGAAAGCTGATTTTGTGGATAAAGGTGGCCAAATGCTTAAACAAATATTATTTCCAGGTTATAAAATATAAAATATTTTTCAATGGTATTCTGAAAGAGAAAAATTTGGCAGTAAAGTGGGAAAGCTGGGAAAATGTGTATCATCTGCAAAAAAAAAAAAAAATGCTTTCACTGTAAAAACACTGAGGGCACGAGGCTGAAGTACACCTTGGATGGGATGCCAGTCTATTATAGGGCACATTATAGGGCACAAGGCTGGGGTACACCCTGGATGGAATGCCAGTTCAACATAGGGCACAAGGCTGGGGTACACCCTGGATGGAATGCCAGTTCAACATAGGGCACAAGGCTGGGGTACACCCTGGATGGAATGCCAGTTCAACACAGGGCACAAGGCTGGGGTACACCCTGGACAGGATGCCAGTCCATTACAGGACACACACACACACACACACACACACACAGGGCCGTGAAGCATCAGTGTTTCCCACTGTCAAAACACAGCTGTTGTCATTCAGTCCCCTTTCACTTTTAGACCATCTCTTGGTAACTGGTTAAAAGTCAAAACTTGAAATTGCTTTGATTTTCTTATTTATTTATTTTCCCTCATTTTCAGTGAATTTGCACTGCAGCCCTTGGACATCTGCACTGTTCTTTGGACTGCTCCACAGACAGTAATAAGCCAGCAGGAATTCCTCGTCTCCCTGTACTGCAGTGTGACTTCAGAGGCTCTTAAGATGTTTCCCCTTTAATGCTTTTGAATGCTGTGTTTTATACACCACACATGATTTGATCTCTGCAGGAGGCAATTAGCTGATTTTAAATATTAATTCAACTCTTGTAAATATTACACCACTTGAAGGCTCCTGTAGTCAAGATTCGATTTCTGACTGTCAAAATAAGTTGTGGACACATGTATGTTTCGATTCCTGTTACAAGAAATAAACATAGTATGAATTCTTGAAAAGAATGTTTAAAAGGCACAGAGAGAGATGTAAAAAAGATCTAAGATAATGACGACTCTGCCTCCTCGTGCAGTCCTATCTCTGAATGAATCTTCTGTTTGACATTAGTTTTAGTTTGTCCTACTTTGGTTATTCTTACTTTTTGTACTGATAAGGTCTTAAACAGTTATTGTTAGTCTGTATCTCATGGGAAATCTGTCATCTGAACTCCCATGTGGTACGCATTACCATAACTAATAATAAACTAATTTAACTGATATAACTAATATACAGTACTGTGCAAATGTCTTAGGGCATCAAAGAAAAAGCTTTTACTTGAAGACTGTAGTGTTGGCTGTTTACTGCAAATACTGCTGTGATTCCAAGAGTGATTTTGAAATGGCCACACGATCGAACTTTAACAGACATGGTGTAATAGTTTTACCCCAACATGAAGATCATTTAAACATACAGTACTGTTCTTCAGTAGCCTACTTTCGCACATTGCCGCATATTTTCCTGCGCTTGCATGCTGTGGCTATGGTATAAAGACCTGAGCCATCTTGCTGAAGATGACGGCAATGGATTTCACTATCTAAGCCTATTTATCTAGTTTCATTTTCTGCTTTCATGGGAGTTTTTTTCTTCTCCTCTTTACTTAATTGAACATGCTAATTCACTCACCTACTCTATAAAGCCCTGTGTTTCCTATCCCGCTTAATAAATTATTTGTAAAAGGGACTTTCATTCCTCCTCACACAGCGCTATTCCTGGCTTGCAGGCCTTCTCCGCACATTATTTCAGGGTTAATCAGGCACGATCCCTAAGCTGCAGAGGGCCTCGTACCGCTCTGCACCCAGGTGTCACGCTAACTGCACTACATGCCAGACTGAGAGGCTTACAAGGTGGGACTTTGCATGATCAGCCATACCATTCTAAATAAACAGCAGTCATTCATACGGATGGCCTCCTGAATTCTGTTTATCGCACTTGCAATTTTAGAGTAAATTTCCAAAACTCACTCAGTCCATGGGACTGTTTTTTGAGATTTTTTTTGTGGACTTGGTAAGTTTTGGAAATTTAGCAATTTAGTTTTGGCTGAATTTTATGATGTTGTAACATATGATGAGGAAGCCTAACTTTAAGTCTCAAAAACGACAAAAAATGGAGTTTTGGAAATTTGCTCTTCAGTTGTGAATATATTTTATATGTGGTGTTTTTCAATGATTTGATTGACCATTACTTCTTTAAGTTCACAGTTCATGCTTCAGAATGTGTTAACAAAATCCTCCTGTAAGTATGCATTCTCAATACAACCCGCATGAGTACTGCATGCCTGATAGGATGTTAATAAAATCCTCCTGTAAGTAGGCATTCTGAATACTCACCTGTGAGTACTGCATGCCTGATAGGATGTTAAAAAATCCTCCTGTAAATATGCATTCTGAATACTCACCCGTGAGTACTGCATGCCTGATAGGATTTTAATAAAATCCTCCTGTAAATATGCATTCTGAGTACTCACCCATGAGTACTGCATGCCTGATAGGATGTTAATAAAATCCTCCTGTAAATATGCATTCTGAATACTCACCTGTGAGTACTGCATGCCTGATAGGATGTTAAAAAATCCTACTGTAAATATGCATCCTGAATACTCACCTGTGAGTACTGCATGCCTGATAGGATGTTAAAAAATCCTACTGTAAATATGCATCCTGAATACTCACCCGTGAGTACTGCATGCCTGATAGGATTTTAATAAAATCCTCCTGTAAATATGCATTCTGAGTACTCACCCATGAGTACTGCATGCCTGATTGGATGTTAATAAAATCCTCCTGTAAATATGCATTCTGAGTACTCACCCATGAGTACTGCATGCCTGATAGGATGTTAATAAAATCCTTCACTAAGTAGGCATTCTACATACTCACCTGTGAGTACTGCATGCCTGATAGGATGTTAATAAAATCCTTCACTGAGTAGGCATTCTACATACTCACCTGTGAGTACTGCATGCCTGATAGGATGTTAATAAAATCCTTCACTAAGTAGGCATTCTACATACTCACCTGTGAGTACTGCATGCCTGATAGGATGTTAATAAAATCCTTCACTAAGTAGGCATTCTACATACTCACCTGTGAGTACTGCATGCCTGATAGGATGTTAATAAAATCCTTCACTAAGTAGGCATTCTACATACTCACCTGTGAGTACTGCATGCCTGATAGGATGTTAATAAAATCCTTCACTAAGTAGGCATTCTACATACTCACCTGTGAGTACTGCATGCCTGATAGGATGTGTTAATAAAATCCTCCACTAAGTAGGCATTCTGAATACTCACTTGTGAGTACTGCGAGCTGGACAGGTTGTGGGAATGGGTGCCTCCGGTCAAGTTCTTTCTGATCACCTCCCCTATCTGAGTTGGAAGGAGAAGACGACGTAAATTTTATTTTACAAATCCTCAGCCTGATGCGACCTGACCCATGCACTGTCTGTAATAGCCAGTGCACTGGGTTTCGGCCACGCTCTTTGCATTACACGTCGCCCATTTGCCTCAAAATGACGTTTAAATCATGTAATCTTGCCCACTCGACTCTCTGAGCATGGATCTTAGATATCTATTACCCTCCTTAATGCAATTTTCAGGTCCCGCTAATTACATTGTCGTATGACTTTTCCATTTTAATATAACATATTCTTCATTGTTTTTTGGCATGAGATTTATTTGATAAGTGATTTTGTTTTATTTTAACAATAAACAGAAAAACATCCTGGTTGAACCAAAATAAGAATGAAATTTTACAGAATGTTACTGCGCCAGATGTTTCAGGCAGTGACGACAAGAGGGTTCCAGGCATGTCTGAACAGCTCCCATTAGTGACGTCAGACAATCATCGCGGCGGAGAGCTAAAGAAACCCTTATCCTTAGCCTACTATCCCTGCCATATCAGGAATCTTTGTCATCTCGTCGATGGTTTCCTGGCTTCATTACTCGTGTCATGTTTGCAGTTTCAGATGTATTAGTCTGAAAAAACACACCGCCGCTGCAGACAGTCACGGCATTTCTATGGAGGTATACGTCTCGTACCGTTTGCTGAATGGGAGCTATTTGTAGCCGGCAAGGAATAGCGAGGTGTGAGGGTGATTCTGTGCCAGTCTGTCCTAAGAGAAAGAACATCCTGCAACAGGAAGCATGCAGAGAACGAATGTGGGACTCGCAGCGGGCGTTTGCGCGCTGCAGACACGCCATTTGACATGGGAAGAGGGCGGCAGGAAAGCGTGGAATCGCCGCATCCCTCCCCGCGTGCGTGGATCAGTGACACGCCACGCCCCGAGCTGGATGGGGGCCAGAAGCTGCTTTTTACACCCTTTCTATTTTTAAATTGAGCGTGAATTTATGCTATTTTAGGAATCCTTAATCATTCCTTTCGGTGGCAAATTGTCTTTTTGAGACTGATGTATGTTTTTTTTTTCTCATTAAAAAAAACTGTAGTTAGAAATCATCAGATCAGCATTATGCTGAGGCATTATTTTGAAGTCTTCCAGTAGTACAATTAGCCCGTAAAACCCTTAGTGCATGTAGTTACCAGCAGTAATACTATGTAAGCATACTTTCCGGAAAAGCAGAAGAGGGGGCTCCCAGTATTGGCTTAAGGGGGCTCAGAAGTCCATGAGCAGCTCCTATTTTATGTGACATTGATATAAAAATTTAAAGATCTCCTGCAAGAGCCACATTATATTATTTTTAGAGCCTATTAGGATTTTCATGCACAGTTACGCAATGTGTAAAAGTAAGTAATTAATCAAGTCTGGTTGAATCCGGTCTCGTACGCAAGCAGCCCTGGCAGATTCTTGTGTGAATAGTTCACCAGACAGTTAACAAATGAAAGGGCTATTCTCAATACCTGTTCATGAAGTACCTGCTTTTTGAGTTAATACTGCTCACATAGCATTTTTATCATGTGTCGCTGGCACAGGACAGACTCACCTGTGTTTACGGTGAACGAGAGGGTTGTGCACTAGTAGCCAAAACTGTGGAAACGCCTAGCATTTTTGGCATTATGCTTTAAAAATTACTACACAAATATTGACGGTAATGTTTATAAACTATCAAGGAAATGTTAACTAGAAACTAGAATGAAGTTAACTACAATTGGAAGTGTTCCAAAAGTTTTGGCCACCAATGTATGTATAGGCTGAGCGACAATAGGGTATCTGGCTCAGAGAGCAGGACTTCGGGCCTTTTTCACATAGATTATTGTGTGTGGAGGAAACATGTATTCAGGAAGCTGTTATATACTGATTGCAAGGATAAAATGTTGATCTGTAATATTTTTCCTGTGTATACATCAGTGTGATGATTGCTTTTTGTATGTCGCTTTTTTTGTAATGAACATTATGTCGTAGTTATACAGTTATACAGGCCTATTACAGTATATATACACTTAAAATTAAAGCCATTGACCCCACCTTAAATGTGACTCTGACCGTAGCCGAATCTCGAGAAACAAGTGCTGAGAGCATTTGCTATACAAATACACGTGATAGAATGCTGACCTGCAGGACAAGAATTACTACTATTGGTTGAACAGGAATTCCAGTTAGTTTCTTGTTACATTACGTAGACTTACATTACGTAAATTTCATTGCATAAAGAATCTGCTCCCATGTTTTTTCAGCCTTAAACATAACCGATTATATACTGATTTGTAAAATATGTCTGAGGAGTGTAATTTAAGTGCTCTGCAAGCCGTCATTATTTCTCTGATATTAATACAGCACCTCCCACATGTACTTGATAATGTTCTCGCGATTGCCTTCTTATTTATTATATTTGCTGTTATTGTTACATTTCTACACTTTCTGGTCCCTCTGTGCCAGTAACCTGTGGAAAACAAAATATTTTTCTATAATATGACAAAAGGGTAAAGCTTAAAAAGTCAGTATCTGAATTTCCGATTAATCATTGGTACAAAAAGACAGCGTGAAGTTGGAATGACGTCGTCATCTGACAAAAACGATAATGTCAAGGTCAGATTTATTGAAGCAGGTATTTCAATGTATTTCCCTGTGCGGCGGCGCACCCCCCCAGCAGCACCCCGGGTCGCGCCAGTGGCAGCAGCAACACAATTCGATTATATGAATGCTGAGCTGCCAGCCAGGTTCATCAGATTAGAGAAAACGAAGAGGAATGAGAAGAGGAGACAGATCATGGAGCAGCTGAGAGAAAGGTGCAATTTTTAAATACTTTTTAATGACTGTGTGATTTTTTTTCATGATGAATAATGATTTTTAGATTGTTTACTTTAAAGAATCCAGTGTATATTTATATTTTTGAAAATATATTTACATCATCCCGTCCAGGGCTGCTGTTTGGGGGGAGGGGGTTGGGATATGTTCTAAGCCCTCCACAACCATGACCAGGGTAAGTGGTTAGAGAATGGAAAGATACATGGACCGGTATATAGTTGGATACTTAACAGAAAACAGAATTAATTAAGGTTAAGCACATGCGCCCAGGTCTAAACCGTCAATACTGTGTGTGGGATTTGAAACACCAGACCTGTAACTACTGTATAATAATCTAAGTGTAAATCACATGAATGGAGCCGTGGGGCCTTTCTGAAGGGGTTGGTGTGGTGGCACGCTGGTTTGTTTATTACTTTACATTACTTTCTGAGTAAGGCTTCTGCTGGGCCTTCCCATAACAATCTTCTCCAGTGAACAATAGACTTGTAGTCAAGACCGCCTAAACCAAGACCAAGACACTACCAAAACCAGAGGCTATCGAGACCAAGACTAAGACCAAGACAGACCGAGTCAAGACCAAGACAAAGTCGAGACGAGACCAAGACCGAGACCGAAAAAATAGACTCCCTTGACTTTTGTGTGCTGTTGAGGACTGACATGACAGGTACTGACTGGTCCCAAAGTCATCTGAGAAAACAGCTAACACCTCCAACAACTGTCTAAAGAATGAGAAATATGTAACTGATTTCAATTATACTTAATCTGTAGATGAAATTGTAACATCAAATTGAAGATACACAATTATAAACTTGAAATTGCATCATGTCCCATTGTAGTAGTACTAGCCAAATGACACTGTATGATATCAACTTCCCTGAAATGGATTAGGCCTGTTAAGTCAACACAGCGTGATATGCAGATGTTATTTAAAAGTCAATGGTCACATTTATTTAGTCAAACAACACCATTTTAAGTAAAATATTGTAATCAAACAATATAAAGACATGCACACATGTCACATGAATCAAATGCAAACTACAAATACTATATACCAATACAAACTGCACATCAAATTGTGCACTCATAAGAATAAGAACAAGTGCTTAAAAGATTCTCACATCTTGATGTCTGCAGTGGCATTACACATTTGGCTAACGTTTAACTAGCGCTACACTTATTTTGCACGTATAACGCGTATTTTGATTGGATGAGCGCCAATGTATGCATTTGAAGGGCGCGAAAGGCGAAATAATAATAATGTTGCATTATCGAACATTACATTGTGTGTCATGGATACTTTTCGCTCCAAATCTCCCGACCACTATGTCAATCTGAGACAGCAAGACCAAGACAACGAGACCAAGACAAGACCGAGGGATCCGAGACCAAGGCAAGACCAAGACCAAAGATCGTCGAGATGTGACAAGACCAAGACCACGTAAAAGTGGTCTCGAGACCGGCCTCAAGACCAAGACCGGTCTCGAGACATCCAACTCTAGTGAACTATCATGCTGTACTGGTACATATGAAGTATAAACACTGCAGTATAACCAATTACAAGTACTGTATTCAATTCGTATTATACTTATATATCCTAGTATATATTCAACTTTTTCTGCTTAGAATGTACGCAGCATAGAATCTATTTAAACAGGAAAGTACCGGAATTTCAGTTTCATTAAATTATTTTAAATAATGCGATTGTCATTGAAAACAGAAATTACTAGTATGCAGCTTTGGCACTGAAGATTATAGCCTATGATACTGAGGCTCCAATTTGAGATTAGTACAGGTCTGGCTTGCCCAAAAATCTTTGACTCCATGGAGAAAAATTCAGGTCTCCTCAGCCTTCTAGGTTCTTTATATTCGCTTCTGGAAACAATGGTGCTCTGTTAATAAAACACAGATATCACATAGGAATGCACTAAAGTCTAACCTGTCTGTCTTCTCTTATTTGGAACAACTCTGGATGTCAGCCTCTAAATCACCCAGCATGGACTTCAGACGGTCTGCGTACATTTTTAATGAGTGTGATTTGAACACTTTCCAAGACTTTTCTCTTCCTGCTGTGTCATACTTCCTTTCCACATCTTGCCAAAATTTAGGTGCCTTTTGGATTCCATTCAATGAACATTTGGGCACTCATTCATTAGAAGAGTTGACGTATCCGTTAGCAATGGGTAACTCTATTTTACAGTTATTTTATTAAACGTGCTAGAGAAATTAACTGTGTTTTCAATCTGCAGCAAGCAGCGTTAATTATTGAAATACATGCCTCAAAGGGACCGGGTTGGAACACACTTGCATTACAGTATCCAGAAGTCCTGTTGCTGGTTTACCATGAATTTAAATTTTTCACCTCCCAGAATCTCCTCCATTTGATTATCCCCTTTTGACCAGAATATTTTAATCCCCCTACTAAGAGCCTGGACCATGTTAAGGTCTGTTAGTTGCCAACACAGTAACCAATTAAGAGTGTCCCAGAACCATGCATCTGTGTGCTTCTGCTGCTCTTTTGAAGAGCCCTATTCCCCAGTCTGAGCATCAGCCTCTAAATCACCCAGCATGGCCTTCAGATGGTCTGTATACATTTTTAATGAACATGATTTGCACACTTTCCAAGGCTTAAAAGAACCCCTTCCTCTTCCTGCCTTGTCGTATTTATCCTTCTGATGTCATTGTTCCATTTGGGCTCCTGTGGGATGCCATTAAACACACTGTTCGCTTCTTGTTAATCCAAAGCGGTCTGTCTTTCAGGGAGAGGCTAGTCTTTTGTTTAGGGTCACTTCATCGTAACTGCAGGTAGCCTCCAAGACAAGCATTTTCAGCAATTGTCTAGGAGTAGGGAGATTATGGAGTGTCAGATTCACTCTGGACACTTGGGAACAATAGCTTTTCCATTAGGGACTCTTACGCAGGGCTACAGTACATACAGGTGGGTAACACTACTGTCTCATTGCTCTAGGCTGGGGGCTTGGCCCCTGCCTCCCCATTGAATAGTATTAGGTGTTGACCACGCATCAGGTCCAGGATCTTCCCCAGCTAGGGGTACAAGGCAGGGAACAGCACTCACACACCCTTCATATCTATGGGCAATCTGGCAACTCAGATTCACCTTAGCATGTGTTTTGGATGGTGGCAGGAAACCGGAGAATGTGGAGGAAACACACTGACTGGGAGGACATGCAAACTCCACACACAGGGAGCCATGGCAGAGACACAAACCTTGGTTTCAGAACTATAAAGCATCAGGGCTATTAATATCTTTAATAACTGCATTTATTATTATAATTTTTATTGTTAATATGGGGCGGCCTGGTGGTGCAGTGGGTAGCGCTGCTGCCGCACAGCAAGCAGGTCCGGGGTCCTTTCTGTGTGGAGCTCGCACGGGTTTTCGCCTGGGGCTCTGGTTTCCTCCCACCATCCAAAAGTGTGCAGGTTAGGTTGATTGGTGAGTCAGTTGTGAGTGTGTGCACCCTGTGGTGTGTCGGTGACTGCCCACAGTTGATTCCCACCTGTGCCTATTGTTCCCGGGATAGGCTCTGGACATCCCCAAAACCCCAGTTGGGATTAAGGGGTTTCAGAGGATGGATGGGTTGTTGTTATTATGTAGGCTTTTGCAGCAATAACATCCGGTAACGCTTTACATTAAGTGCACATTCATAATGCATTCATTATGCATTCATAGAACATTCGGTGCACCTTCATAATGAATTCATAGAACATTCATAAGCAGCATGCAAGTGCACTTTAATATCGTAACATCCCCTAACAGCTTTAATATACATTAATAATTTACAAACATTACATGATTATATGTTTGTTATTATTATATAATGTTTGTTATTAATGTATATTACAGCTGTTAAGGGATGTTGTGGTATACATACATGATGTTTATGAATGTTTTATGAATACTTAATGAATACATTATGAAGGTGTACTGAACGTTTTATGAATGCAATAAAAAAGCATTATGAAGGTGCAGTTAATGTAAAGCACTACTTAATATCCAAACAGTAAAGCAGGTTGAATTACTCATGTACCAGTGCAGACACTAATACCAGTAGGATGATATACAGCATCTCATTACAACTCTTGAAATATCCATATAAAACCCTAATGCCATAAAAAGGTCCATCATTTTTTTTATGTTTGCATGTGTCTGGCAACAGGTTGTAAATATAGTGCGTAATTTATTGCAAAATGATTGTAATGTTTATGGGAAATTAAATATCAAACACTCCTGGCTCAGCTTTTAAGACAACACAGAAAATTTATTACTGCTCTCTAGTGAGCAAAACTTCTGACTGTCAATTGACAAGAAGTTTTACCTCAGATTTTTAAGCATTGCCAATTGAAGGACGGGTTTGGGGCTGTGCTCTGCTAAATGGAGATTATTTAGTGACAGCTTGGACTAACATCATTTAGTGCTTGTTTTTCTCATGGCTCTGAATTTTTATGGTAATGATATATGGAAAGGAATTGGAGATGAGGAGCTGGTGGTGTTTACTGCCGGCTGGAGCCCACCCTCCAGTGGGTCGGTGCGTCATCCTTAAACATCCTGCACTTCACTTACAATATTGCATTTCAAGATTCGCAGAAGCTTTTTTTAAAAAATTAGAAACACTGGATGCTGAGGAGTCAAATGGCTCATGGGAATACTGAGCCATATCCAAGCTCCTGTAGCTAACCCTGTCAACCATCTATTTACAGGCTGTCTTCTGTGTGGCCAGCACTGACACTCTGTACAACCAACTCTCCTTTTTGCAATCTGCATCTTTTACACATGGCCCCATATTCCTTTATCTGAGCTCAACTGCTCCAATCAGATATCAGTTATGGCGCTGTCAGTCAGCACTGACTCCTGCATTCTCTGTTTGCTTATTTCACTCATTAGATTGACGGATCATTATGACATATCCAGATTATGATAATGTCACAATGCACGGAAACCATTATAAACCTATAAATCTTAGCCCTGTATACATTTACTGTATAAATGTATAAATCACTCAGTCCCACATTTTTGAAAGATCACTTCAGGTCAGTGAATTTTGAATTAGATAATTAGGTAATATTTTAACTGTTCTGCCAGATCCCAGACTATGGCAGGCAGACACTGGAACACACTCCACAGTCAAGGCCAGTGACACATCTAGGAATTTAATTTGGCCCGTATATGATCTGACCGCTTGTGTGTTGGTCTTCATTTAGTATAGATCACGGTCAACAAGTAATGGACTAAGATACCATTGATGAGGATAGCAAAATTTCAAGTGGTGAGAGCAGGGCAACAGTTTATAGCATTACTGCTAGTGTATAACATTCAAAGTGTATAGTATCCTTAAACAATAACAGTGAACTACACTGTCCGAAAACAGCGGGAAAAGCTGAGAAACATGGACCACCCATGAACAATGGAGAAATGGATGTTCAAGACAAAGTGAACCAGCAATGCATCATTTAAATTCCCAGCACAATAAAGCCAGTGTAATTAAGATGCACTTATTCCAGTAGCCAAATAATAAATGATTTAGTCATTATAAGTATACAACATTTATATGATTTTTTGCTTAAAGGATATTACCAGTCACTGAGAACTAAAGGTATGTTTTTGAGCACACGTTACTTTTGTACACAAGACTTTGTATTTGTTGCATTAATATGAACATGGCCAAAGCATAATTTTGTGAGTTTTAGTACACACTATATATGCAAACACAGCAGCCATGTTGCCCATATATTGGACAGTTCTGCTATAGACCCATAGTGTCTGAAAGCCGCATGTTGCTTTGGAGTTCTCTTTATGCAGAGGGCTGTAGAGTCCATTGACCCCCAGTTATCTCGATAACCTTGTAACTGCCAGGGAGTCGCTAATTGCCACAGTTAACGTTTATCATTTTGAAATCCATGAGTACTGTCCTGATCTTAGGTGGTTATGAATTTCATCGTTAATTTTCATTATCTAGATACTACAGCCATTTTGTACAAAAGGGGAGATACACTGAGCAATTATACATTACAAAATTACAAAATTGTGCATTGACGCATTTGATTATGAAGTTGTAAGTAGGACACTATAGAAGTGTTGTAGTCATAATTGGAAAGCATGGCAGTGATTTAAATGACAATTTCACAACTTTCCAGCCCAGGGACAGTAGTTGTGTGCTTTGCTGAAATCCTTTGAGAGTCTGAGTCTGGGGTTAATCCAATGCTTAGACAAAAGTCTCTGTAATCCAGAGGGATGGGACACCGAAGAGGGAAGCTAGACTGTAAGCTTTGCTGTTGAGTTATCATCCCACCTCGGCACCTAAAACAAATGACTAACGTTAGATGGTTATTTGGGGATTTGCTATGATAGTAATAGTAGCCTATCTGTGACGTGTTACTTGCATAGGCCCTGAGATATTGGGCCTAATTATTTACAGTAAAACCTCGGATTGCGAGCATAATTAGTTCTGGAAACGTGCCTTTAATTCAAAACACTCGTATATCAAAACAAATTTTCCCATTAGAAATAATGGAAACTCAGATGATTTGTTCCACAACCCAAAAATATTAATATAAAAATGATTAATACAAAATTTAAAGTAAAAATACATAAAACAAATTAACCTGCACTTTACCTTTGAAAAGTATCGTGGATGGTGTGACGGAGACGAGAGAGAGGAGAAGAGGAGGGTTATTTTGTAGGGCGACTTTCACTATAACTAACGGAATCACTACTATCTGTTGGCTCACTGGAATCTTTTTCTTTTTGTGCGACTTTAACGAGGAACCCATCCAATGACAGCTGCTTTTGCCTCCTTTTCGATTTCGCGGAAATGTGGACATTGCATTGTCATTAAACAGATTCATCACTCGCACTGCTACGCCCTTATTCGGGTGGTGCTTTTCTACTAAATTTTGACTATACGAGTGAGGCATGCCGACTGGGACCGAGCATGGGAGACGCCGACTGAGACCAAGCATGGGAGACAATTACCCACAATCCCACATTGCAAGACAGCGCTTGTTGATCAAGTAAAAAATTATTAAACATTTTTGCTTGTCTTGCAAAACACTCGCAAACAAAGTTACTCGCAATCCAAGGTTTTACTGTATTATTATTGCACTCAGTTAAAGCTATTCATTCTTGTATGTGTGTGGGCCAGATTCCAGACATAGCTGGTTGAACATCTTTGTCATACTCGTGTATCTGGGTTATCTGGTAGTAGTTTAAATCAGTCCATAGCATTAACTCCATTGTAAGTACTTATGTTCTGACTCTAAAAGACTAAGTAAGACAATTGCATGCTATAAAATACAAAACTAAAATCTAAAAAAGACCTAAAAAAGTTAACTGTACTCTCTCAAAGAAATATGATGTGCATGTGTGTCTGATTCTGAAAACACATCTCTGGTAATTTCTTTTAAAATTAATGCATTTTACCTCGTCATTACCTGCTGATGGAAACATGGTAAGGAAATGGCAAACGTGTGTTTTATTGTGTGTTATTTGTATTTTATATACTATTGTTTACATCAAGCATGCTTACTTTGGTTAAAGTGGTTTTAAATATTACAGAAACTGTCTCATGGGTCATGGTAGATGATGAATAATGTCCATGTCACCTGGACCCTGTCCCAGGCAGCAGAGAGCGCAAAACTGGGGTACACCCTGGACGGGATGCCAGTCCATCACAGGGCACGAGGCTGGGGTACACCCTGGAGGGGATGCCAGTCCGTCACAGGGCACGAGGCTGGGGTACACCCTGGACGGGATGCCAGTGCATCACAGGGCACGAGGCTGGGGTACACCCTGGATGGGATGTCACTCCATCGCAGGGCACGAGGCTGGAGTACACCCTGGATAGGATGCCAGTCCGTCACAGGGCACGAGGCTGGGGTACACCCTGGATGGGATGCCAGTCCACCACAGGGCACGAGGCTGGGGTACACCCTGGATGGGATGCCAGTCCGTCACTGGGCATGAGGCTGGGGTACACCCTGGAGGGGATGCCAGTCCGTCACAGGGCACGAGGCTGGGGTACACCCTGGACGGGATGCCAGTCCATCACAGGGCACGAGGCTGGGGTACACCCTGGACGGGATGCCAGTCCATCACAGGGCACGAGGCTGGGGTACACCCTGAATGGGATGTCACTCCATCGCAGGGCACGAGGCTGGAGTACACCCTGGATGGGATGCCAGTCCGTCACAGGGCACGAGGCTGGGGTACACCCTGGATGGGATGCCAGTCCATCGCAGGGCATGAGGCTGGGGTACACCCTCGATGAGATGCCAGTACATCATGGGGCAGACTCATGAGCATAGTCATACACTACGGGCAATTTCAGAGGTGCCAATTAGCCCAAGCATATGATTTTAGACTGTGGGTGTTACAGCATGGCATGATGGAATGGATGATCCACAACACGGCTTACTGACACAAAGGAAATTTATTGTAAATAGAACTCAAAAAGACAAGAAACAAAAGGCCTATGAGGGGTCAAAACAAAGGCAAGAAAATAATAAGAACTAAATGTGCTATAACTCAACAAAAGGAAAAACCTTTCCCAAAACAGGTTCAGAAAGCAGAGACAAGGACCACGCGGGACAAACCCAGTGCAGCACATATAATGATTGACTGAGTAACAAGACAATGGCAAGCATATACTGTATATGTACACACACGATGAAGCTAGACAAGGAACAGGTGTGGGCCATTGATGATTACCCAAATACTAGGAGTCAGAAGAGACATGTGAGGGTCATAATCACTAAGTATTCAAACACTAGGGGGAACTAGCAACTGGGAAACAGAATATACTACAAGTTAAGTATAAGCAGGGAAAACAAAGGCATAAAAACAAGAACCAATAGAAATAACATGAACAAGGGGACTCAAACAAAACTCATAATGTCGAATGAATCCATGATGATGATGGAGTACAGTCTTAAGCTGTATACTTGCCCATTCAGCCATGTGGAAGCCATAGGAGTAGGGGAACACACTAGGGTACAGAACAGTGCCCCACTAGGGGAATATCAGGAAAACGGGATGGCCAGCGACACCTGCTGGGCAAACGGGGAAATGACAGACTGAACAGGACAAGACAGTGACCATTCCTGGCAGTGAGAAGAAACTTGAGTAATTGGCGGAAACCCACCCACATGACACAGGGAAAGCATGCACGCTCACACCATGGAAGTGTAAGCTATGATATTGCCCTAAATAATGTCTTTATATTATATGGCATTATATTAAAAAGCAGATTCCTATGTATAGGGTGCCTTTTAGTTGTGCTTTAAGCTATCTGGCTCCTCAGAGTCTGTCCATCATGCGGCCTGACTGATCAAAACATAATAAAAAACAAGCTGGAAGTCTGTTCAAACACACGAGCTAAATTGTCCCGGCTGTTTGAATAGAGGCGAGTAGGTGTGTTGGGAGACGAACCGCAGGCTGGTTCAGACCTGCTCGTGGGAAATGGCGACGCACCGGAACGTTCCAAAAATGGCCCCGCTCCTATTTGCAGAGTTCGCTTCACATAAAGCAGGGCATGATTATATTAATCATATGTAATTAATAATTAAGATGTGAGCTTACATTAATGCACAGGTCCTGTGGTGATGAAGGAAATGGACCAGTCATTTGGAGTATGAAATCTGGGCTTTCCCATGATTCTCTGGAACAAGGTCATTAACCTTAATTGGTTTACGCTATAAAAATGGGTTAACTTGTGACCCAGCTTCTGGTCAAAAGAAGCACCTGGATACTGCATGTCTGAAGTCAGACCCCCCCCCCCCCCAAATAATGGAGCGAAATCACCTCTGTGATTGCAGTGTGCTCTAGAATGCTGAAGTGTCAAGTTGGCCACCATGAAAAGAACAGGAACAATCTGGGCTTCTGGTACCAGTGGTGTGTGACAGCTCTGAAATAGAGCGCAGTTCTAGGACACAACCAAACCGCCCCCCTCCCTCCCCACCGCCATGTCGTGGCACCCCCCCCCCCCCCTAGTGTCTTAAAAAGATGATGTCATCCGAGGCAGCTCATCCAAGAATGCAGACGCATTCATGCCGCGGAGGGAATTTAATGGCCCGTTTGTGATTCATTTATGGACCGCCAACAGCACAGGAATAGCTGTGACATACAGTAGGCCCTTTACGCGACTAGCCGATCCACCTGTAAACATCAAAAGCTCAGGTTCAAGGATCTGTTAATTCTGTGATTTTATTGGCTACTTCCAGAGAGGAATGTAGCCACAGCCGCCCCTATTGCATTTTGACAATTCAATTGGTGGTCCATTTCCTGAAATGATGTCCATACATGGTAACTAATTATCCGACTGCCCCCCCCAGCAGTCCCGTGGGGGACGTGGTCCCTCATACATGCAGCCGCATAGCATGTCATCGTAGACCCACTGTGTGAAAAGCTGTCACTCTGGCCAGGGGGTGTGAAAAGGCATCTCCTTAAGGGAGGGGGTCTGAATCCATTATCCCTCTACCCTGACCTGCAGCCTCAGGGGTGTGAGACGAGTCTTCTGTCATCCTCTTTCTGCCTATATGCTATGACTGCCGGCCATTTGTTCATGTATTTGGCCAATCGTAGCATCAGGCTAACAGCTTATGCTATGTGACATGACATCGTGCTAGCTTGGTCCGCTAGAGGGAAGGGCAGCTCTCTCTGATGTTTGACTGGCAGAGGTGAGGACGAGCTTTACCGCTGTATAGCCACCTGGACCCCAATGACCAAGTGCTGTTTCATTAAATGAGACAGAATGGTCTGTTGCATTCACTGAGGGAAAACGGCTAATGCTAATGAAAGCTCATGCATGACAGCGTAATGACATTCCACCTCTCCAGGAAGTCCTGGGAGTCTCCCGCAAATTGACAGCAGCTCCCTGAAGCCCGCAAATGATGGTAAAAATGGTGCTAAAAGGAACTGGAAAGAAGTTTTACAACCTTGCCCCAATTTTACCACCACTCTCTAGCCTCGGTCAACAAATTTTCCATCCCATATATATATATGGTATTACCTTAATACCAGCCAAGCAATGGCCAGCTCCCTCTCCTTTCTGGATGCCCCTCATCTGCCTCCCTGAAATCAGTATCCCTACGGTGAGATGAGCGTCACACCAGAGGCATCAGAGTAAAATAGCAGCAATGCATTACTTGCACAAACGCTTCCAGGTTCATTGTAATATGGCTCCTTCATTTCCGGTCTTACTTGTTTGTTTGAGGTTGTGGATTTCATTGTAGTTTGTACACTCTACTTTGTACATATGACAATAAAACTTTGAATCTTGAAAGCCATCAAGTGAGCTGGAATAAGGCATCAAACTGCACGCATCATCATATATACACAACTACGAATGTAAGAAAATGAAGAAAACTAAATTCGCTAAGGCTAACAGTGTTCTGGCTGCTTAACAATGGGAGAAACCACAAGTCAATAATGTGTGAAAGAAAATATATGTTGAGATTGGTATGCAGTGTGAAATAGAGACAGACTGTCAGGGGAGGTCAGCATGAGAGCCTGGTCCTACAGATCGATGAAGAGGAATGAGCTGCCACACAAATAGGAGGAAACAGTTTATCATTTGCCTTGCTAATCTACAGTTAAGATCCAAGTTCAGATGTTTAAATTTGACACAGTTAAATATGATTTACTGCTACTAACAAAACAGCACGACAGTGTTCAGCATAATTTTTGTCTTGCCTCTGAAAATATTCTGTTTTCCATTTCGAATAAATATTTCATGCAGCACAGCACATTTTTCCAGGCTCTGGACGTCACAAACCAACTCTACTTTATGTAAACCGATAAACCGGAAGCAAGTGAGCCATACCATTTAAAAACGGAAATGTGTCATAGCATTTTGTGCAAGTGGTCCATTCTGCTGCTTTACAGTGCCTGGTATTTACCCACTGATGACTGGTGTTCCTGGAAACTGCAAAGCCTTGTAGTATCGCCACACCAGATGTCTAAAAAGGGAGAGGATACTGATATAGCAACATCATGTCTAGAGTTTTGGTCCCTGGACCTCTCTGTCTTCTCTCCCTCTTCTTACCTTGGCTCCTCTGGTCTTCCTCCAACAGACAGATGGAATCACACTTGACCTGTTTAATTAAACCATTCTCAATCACCCCCACCCACTCCTCAAACAAGGCCTGCACTGCTGGTATTTTTAGAGCCTAACCTTCTGTGGGCCTTCTGCAGTCTTTAAAGCCCCTCACCCTTCTACCTGACCCAAGAGGATACAGAGGATGCGATGGAACAGAGATTCTCCTCACAGGCTGCTGTTTCACGCTCCGCAATCAGCACCAGTCTGTTCGGCTTTTGTCCAGCATCCGATCTCCAAGTAAATGAAGATAAACATCACCACCAGCCTTTAGCATCTGGCCTGCTATAGTGCCACGCCGAGCACGAGCGCACCTGCATCATTACGCCCCGCAGAGGCAGCGATCATCCTCAGCTCTAATAAACCGTCTCATGAAATCAAACGGGAGTTTCAACAACAGCTGACATTAATTTGGTTCCTTCCACGCAGAGGTGATATGCCCAGTCCGGTGTTAACTGAGCGTAAGCGAGGCGGAAAAGGAAGGCTACCTCATTCCTGTGACCCTGAAGAAAGGGGCTGATTGACTCCCAGAGCTGACTAATCATATCCAATCACTTTAGCCAAACTGCAATCAATAACCAGTCATAGTGAACTAATGCATGACACACGGAAGTTAATGGCAGGCCCAAACATTCTCTGCATATTCCAGTTGACTGAAAAGCTCTGTGCTATCCCTTAATGCATGTCATCATTTAAGAAATGGGAAGTGTGCCTCAATTAAGTATTCATGGACGGGCAATCCATGAAAAGACGATAAGGAACACGGGGAATTACTTAGAGTCCTAACTGAGAACAAGGAAGAATTTCATTTCACATAAAGCAGACAACTGCATATGACTGTATCTTGTGAAAGTACTCTTCCAAAATTATTGTTTGCAATATCTCAGAAGTCTTTGCATCCTGTTATGTACTGAAAAAAGCAAACTAAGTCATTCTGAACCTAACAACAAAATTCCACCCAATGAATCCTAATAGTTTTGGTTCTCCTGTGGAAGGCCTTTACTTTACTAAGATCCCAAAAAGTGGGATGCTCATATTGAAAAGGAATCGGACCCTTTTCTGAAGGTTATATTTCATAGTACAGTTGAATCGTTAGGCTTCTGATCATTTGTTGCGCGCGAAATGTCTGCTTTTAGTTCTTATATCTGTAGATATCACAGAAATGCGTGAGGCAGAAAGCCTCTTATGTATTGTTTACCACTGCTCTGCCTTCTGACCGCGTCCCAGCAGCCAATCAGAGCTTTACCATGAAGCCTCGTCCTCCTCCTGAGTCGCCCGTGCTCTCTGCTCCACCCCACCCAGACCTGCGGATTCGGCCCGGTGTGGGCTGGATGGCCCCCTCACGTCAGTAGAAACCCCCTTTTAAGAAGGCAGTATGAGTGCGCTGCCCCCTACCCATCCTGCAGGTTGCGCTCCCCGTTTGCCTTTACCGCTGGACTCGTCACGTGTGCCCGCTGTCCTTGGTGCCCTCGGGATCCGCCTGGGCGCCGATGGAAAAACCCGAGTGCGGCACCAGCGCACCCGACGCGGCAGCACGGAGTGGCCTGTCCGTCCCGCGGCGCCCCGCCCGCCGCGAGCCGGAGCTATTTACAGCCAGAGCCGGCTCCCTGGGAGCGCTTCCTCCATCTGTCGCGGCCACACGCGGCCTGGCTCCCACTCACCCGCCTTGCGCTTCGCTCACCTGAGTTTAAGCTCTCAGCTTTGATCGGCGCTCGCGGCACCGCTGTGGCCCTCGCCTGGCATTTTGGGGGGGTGCCCAGTCTCCGATGACTGGATACGCGATGGGGGGCTTCCACACCCTTTAAAGTGTTTGCTAAATGGATAAAGGATTATGCCAACACCGGCTTTTTTCTACCCTGCATTTTCAGCCAGTCTGGAACGCCGTGTGTGTGTGTGTGTGTGTGCTTGTCAGCCGCTCTCTCTCCTGCTTGCCCACCCTCATTGAGTAGTGTGCCATGCTCAGAGGAGAGCACCATTTGCTCGCTTCCACCCACAGCCCTGCAGGCTCCCCCCCATCGCCACCATAGGCAGCACGCGCTGACAAGCGGCGCAGGAATCCGGCCGTCTCGGCAACCCCAGCAGGAAAACGGCCAGCTCCCATTTTTCTGGGCTCTGTTACGCCCCTGGACGGCACAGAGGGAGCGGAGGCTGTGGCGGGCCCCTTGCCCCGCCTGGCACAGCCCCCAGAGATGCCCTTTTTTTTTGTTAAACAGGAAGCAGGCGAAAATGCAAACCGCTGCCTTAAAGGCCGGTACGAGACGTACTTCTGCCCACGACCTGTTTTGTGAAAAAAGCACTGGAGGCCTGTGTGAAATACATTCCCAGCATCCTCTTCTTGGGTATAAATACCCACCCCCCGCGTTATAAACCGCCATGACATGCCTCTCCTCTCTGGGCCTCTTAGCTTACCCACATTAGTCATGAATCACGAGGAACAGCGTGGAAATTAAGGTCAGGCATAATCAACGGCTACATCTTTCACGTGGGGGTTGGGGGGGGGGGCAGCATCAGCGCTGTGTAATGCCCGTGTGGACGGCCAGTGCTGCATTGTGCTGAGGTTTTTTTTTAGCTGCCACAGCCCTCATACTGAATTTCTCCCTGTCAGAAAGGAGAAACAGCTACACCAGCATACTGCCTGGTGATTGGTGCAACAGGTCCCCGCAATTTACATAAGCAGGGAGGAAATTCTACATTATTCAGAATCCTCTGGTATGTACCATTGAGTTTTTATTTTTTAGATTTGATTTTAAATAGGTATGTTCGGGTATATTAACCGTCACCTCTGGTCAGGTGGTCAACAGACTAACATGCATGTAAAATGAAGGCTTTCGGGTACCTTAGACAAACCAAAATTCATATTATCCATCTATTCTCCAACCCCTTGTCCAGTATAGGTTCACTAGGGGGTACAAGGCAGGGGACACCCATAATAGGACACCAGTCCATCGCAGGACATCACAGACTATCAGCATCAAATTGAGATGCCTGTTAATCTAGCTACCTGCCTTTGACTCCAGGAGTGCCCAGAGGAAACTGGCACAGCACACGAAGAACTTGCAATCACCGCATACAGAGTGGAAATCGTATTCAGAGGTTCAACCTCAGAGATGTGGGCTGATAGAGCTAACCACTCAGCCAGGTCAATGTGATGACCGTGTGGCTCAATGAATTGTTTGCTTGGTAGTGTTGTTTTGTATTCTTATTAGGGATGTCAAGCGATGATTAAAACTTGTTGTTCTTCTTAACACTGAAGCATATTTAAATGTAATATTAATCCCCAAGGGGAAATTCTTTTTTATGCCTCCCTCAACTTGCTCTTTGTAGAGCAAGCTGTCCGTGAAGGGCAGCCACCTGTAGTGGCACCCAGGGAGCTGGGGGTTGAGAGTCTTGCTCAAAGACCCGCAGAGGCTGGGTTTGAACCGGCGACCTTGTGATTACAGGCATACGGCTTAGCCCACTGAGCCACACGCTGCTGTTGAATAATAGCAAAGGATGTATATTTCAGATATACAAATGTAGTAGGTCATCCATGACAACAGTACAAAAAAGTGTCTCCTGCAATCAGACATAATCAAGTATAAATCAAGAAAGTGTAAAATTAAGAAAAAAAAAACTTGTGCAAGTTTTAGAAGAGACAGCTTAATGCGGTGTAATAATACTTACTCTTAGTAGGTACTTCTGTCACAAGGCTCATCATCCAGAATACATGCCAGGACTAGTAAGCTGTGCTTACAGTTACTTTAGGCTTTTTCAGAATAATATTTCTTCCAATGATTTAAAATTATGAAATTGAGCAGCGGTATAGGCACTCCTGCCACAGACAGAACCTAATATACCCAGGAAATGTGAGGGGAGGTAAAGATTTGGGGTCACGAATCCATTCCTCTTTTGGGATTTCATAAGGATCCGCACTTCCAATAATTTTTGATTTCAATATAGTGTTTCTTTGCTTCTGATATGAGTTTGTCTCTGTAGAATCCCTTTTCTTTCTAACACATTTTAAACATGCTTACAAACAGCGTGCAGCTTAATGAATAGCACTGAGATGAGTCTGTTGGTTGATGTTGGTTTGTGGCTACAAAATGTGGCAGTTCCGCTACATAAACCATTGTGCGATGACATTGGCTGCTCCATAATGCATTACACGATGATGTTGGTTGCCCCATAATGCACTGCATGATGATGTTGGTTGCCCCATAATGCACTGCACGATGATGTTGGTTGCCCCATAATGCACTGCTTGATGACATTGGTTGCCCCATAATGCACTGCATGATGACGTTGGTTGCCAAGCTGTATCTGGCTAGGATGAGTTTCACAACATCTGTGTCACAGGTTAGCTCCCAACCCAGGAAGTAAATAAAATGCAGCTGCATTAATTGCATTAATTTATTTTAACCTGTTAAATATTTTACATTTATTGCAACAATGAATGCATTAATTTTGACAGCCCTAAGTGTTGTACATAATAAATTCTGATGACTTTTGTTAAATAATAATATGGACAAAAGGAACATGAGCTTTACTTGGGGATTGGAGTACATGGACAGAAGTAGCAGGAGCTTTATTTGGGGACAGGACTATATGGAGAAATGGAGCTGTAGCTTCAGTTGGGGATGGGAACAAATGGAGAGAAGGAACAGGAGCCTTAGTTGGGGACAGGAGCAGATGGGCAGAAGGAAAAAGAGCTTTAGTTGGATAAGAAACTGGAACTTTAGTTATGGACAGGAATTTATGGACAGAAGGAGAAGGATCGTTACCTGGGGACAGGAGTAAATTGACAGAAGGAACTGTAGCTTCTGTTGAGGACAAGCATAGAGGGATAGAAGGAACAGGAACGTTAGTTGGGGACAAGAGTAGATGGAATAGGAACTTTGTGTTGGGTGCAGATGGGGAACGAAAACAAAATTCTAGTGAGAACAGGGAAAAACAGAGGCACAGGAACCAAAAAGAGGAGTCACAGTCAGGGCACAGTTACTAGTTCGACATCACGGTCTGGGCACTTTGACTAGTAGGTGAAGAAAGAAACACATTTATAGAAACATTCTGAGAAAAGCAGGGTCAGGTGGGAAAAGGAAAATAAGGAAGCAAACCCTTATAGTCATCAGACTGGGAAAAACACTCAAACCAGTCCCCCGACCAGCCCCCTTTAAAATTGATGTTGCAGATATTATCATGAAAATTTCCTGTAATTAAGTAATAATGTTAAATTTGTACTGGTTAGGCAGTTGGAAGATTGATGGATGAATGGATGCATGCATGCACGGGTGGTCGTCCTCTGGCCCCCATCTCCACCCAGTCCTACTTAGCTGCATAAGGGATGTGTGAACCACGTATGGAGGAAAGTGTTCACCATATGTGACAAAATTCAAAGAAGGCAGAGATCCATATGGACGGAACCAGGTAAAGCCACACGGTCTGGCTGCGCGCTGTTGGAATCCTTGACCACAGCGTATCCACCACATCATCTGTGTACCAGATTCCAAACCTCTGCACCCTGGCCCAGGGAGTGCACTGAATGGCTCCAGTCACAAAGAACCGGAGGGCAAATACTTATTCTATTGTTCCCCAGAGAGCCGTGGGATTAACAGGGTGGAAATTGCTAAGCAAACACCCCCTTTATTTATGTGTGATTGGGTTCCTGTTTATATTCAAATTACCTGCATGTTTTCTTTGTGGGGACACAGACTTGATTTGGACGGCAATTAATTTTTTTTACAAAGTGTGCCAAGTCTGAAACTGTCCATTTATAAGTTACACATCCACCTTAGGCTTGACTAGATTCATCTGAGTTCTAAAATATCCTGCATAAAAATAGAATGGGCCTCTTATAGGAATGTATAGCATATATGTGTCTAGTTCCCTGAAAGACAGATTATCTGTGTCAGTGTGTGGATTTCACCATGGATGGCTTTAAGCAGGAAAACAGTCCCTGGTTTCATAACCAGGAGACATATATCTTTCCATCTGATAGGGACATAAACGAATTAGTTCATTACTTCACAGAACATTGTTCTTTCTTATCATGAGTAGTTTTTGATCTTGGAATAACCAGCCATTGGCTCATCAGAGCCTTGTGTGTATAACTGAATAACAGACATTGGGACTGTTAAATAAAAATACCAAGCTCAAAGAATAAAATTATTACATATAGATTATTGTTGACTTTAGTCCAGGGATGAATTTAATCCACTCGCAGACTTTAAATGTTCAGTTGTTCTTGCATTTTCCTCAGATCTATTTGTCATGCTGCTGTAAGATTTGTTAAGCACCTCGGGGCATGTGTTTTGGGCAGAGAGCCGTAGCGAATTGCTAAACCGAACTGAGTAAACATGTTGCACTCACATCGACATCAAACATCTCATCCAGGGTTGCTCATCATCTGCCCCCCGGCAGGTGCCTGGAGTAGCCAAACATTCAGTTTGTCACATGTGGCAGCCAATAAAAAGGGAGCTGAGGCAAGACAGTGTCACGAAATTCAGAAATAATTGCAAAGCTGTCTAGAGTCTGGCACCTGTTGCAAGCGTCTGTGAGGAATATTTTTATATAAAAAAAAAACAGCAGTGCTTGTTTTATATAATCGTTTTCATGACTTAATAAACTGCTGCCTTTAGCAGACAACCCATCCGTTATGTCAGCCTGTTAAATTGAATTTTTCATGCTAATAGGTAATATTAATAAAAATTTGTTTCCTGTGAAATCCAAACTCTGTTTTGGGTCTGACTAGACGGCCTCTATTTATATCTGGGGCATATTAACCTATCACGGCAGACCACCCGCCACCCTATAACATCTCCCAAGCGTGCTGTTCTGCAGACGAGCCACAGAAAGCCTCTCTCCATCTCTCACACCCAGCTGTTTTGACTGACAAGAAAAATAACGTTTGGTGACAGCGCTACATAGACCCGGATTAGCGGAAAGGCCACATAACCGGCTGCCTTTGAGCCAAACAGCACCTCGCTGGCGCTGGCCGAGGCAGCCTGAGCAGAAAGGGCATCAGAATTCAGTTCAGTCATAACAATACAGTCATCGCATGACACAGACCTTCACAAAAAAAAACCCTGACTCAAATTAATGGAACTGTATGTTTCATTCTTAAAAGGTTTTAAAATCTTCCAGTGTATTTGAGGTACCAACAACAACAATAATAATAAATATTCCACAAATAGTTCATAACAGGTGCTAGGTCCTTTCATTATCTTGTTTGCATCAGAAACCAATCCAAGGGTGCCAGGATAGTATTATTTGCTACTCAGCATTGTTTGGTACTCTGTGAGATTGCTGTTGAGGAATTTCTTTGGAAAGATGCCTAAGAAATGTGTGCTGAGGTTTTTGAAGGTTCCGTTTCATGGGGTCAGACTGAAATTGTTCAAGGTCTCCACTTGTGTAGCAAATAACGCAAGAGATAACAGTGTATTAATTTCATGTCTATTTTGACATTTGTATTCATTATGTAAAATTAGGTTGTAACATTTGTTGCTTTTTGCTAAACCTTCTGATTAATATTTTGCCCTTCAGCACCAAGGATCAGGGACGATCTTAAGAAATTATAAACATTTTGCAATGAGGCCTTATTATTCCGTTTCATTCAACCTAATCTTTCATTAATATTCTCAACAATTCATAGTGTTCCCTGCGAAACATTACAGTAGGCTTCCGGTAACATCTAAATGCCTGTATTAGTTCTTATGGGAACCACTTCTGAAGAATATTTGTTAAAATTCACACTGGTTGGAACGGTCACTGAAAATATTTTCACTCATGTATCCAACATGCCTACATAAAAGTCACAATGAGACAAAAAAATCTGCAGTTGGCTATTCGTCTATTGACAGAATTTATTTTTTATGCCTTTGTTTCCTGTGGGTTCCGCAGACTGCACTGAGTCTTACTTTTTGGAAAGTCATTCAGTATTATATCCTTCCCCCTAGACTGAAGAAACACTAAGACAGAAAGGGACAAGAAAGCTGTGCCTGCACCGCTTTGGAAGTGAGACTCTCTCAGTTTGTAGTGTTAGCAGTGGAGTTGGAGTAAGGAGGCCTTTCAGGGAGGGGGGGGGGGGGGGTGCACGACTCTGGGGGTTAGCACCGTGTGCCGCTGTCTGGAAGGCTGCCAATTCAAATTCTGTGGCCAGCAGTGTAACCCTATCACTGTTAGGTGCCTGAAGCAAGGCGCTTAACCCCAAGAACTGCCCTAGGGGCACTGGAAAAATTGCTGACCCTGGGCTGTCACCCTAAACCCCCCCTGTCTCATCTGCGTGTGCCTCAGAGGAGAGCGAGATGGGACACGGGAAGAGTGAACTTTGCTGTACTTACATAACAACACAATGCATAAGGACAATAAGACAAAGTGCCATGAGTGACTATCGTTTGACTGTATCTTCTACAATATTTCAAAAGTATTTCACTTATGAGTTGGTTGCGCTGTTTATCCCAGTGATAAACAAGATATTTCTGTCATCGTTGTTTTGTACAATATGTTGTGACATTTACTCTAACAAGAAGCGACAGTTATATTTTACATTATACAGCAGTTAAAAAAAGGTACTAATATCGTTGTTTTTCTCTTGAATTTTGTCAGTTGCAAGGTCACATTAACGATGAAAAAAGTCTGACATGATTTATCTTGAGTTCTGACTTCACATCACGAAAACCTGCAGTTTCAATAGGGATCTGTAGTCTTTTATATCCAATATACAAGTACATTTCGATAGATATAAAATTTATTCATATTCATGCAGTAAAAAAGGTTGCACTCATTGCCTTACATTACATTTAGTTAGCTGACATTTTTGTCCAAAGCTACATAGAAGTCTGAGAGGAGGGTCAGACAGTGTTCCAGGGTTAAAGGGCTTGACAAAAGTAATATTGTTATGAAAATATAAAACTACAATGCGGGAAATACACTCACCTAAAGGATTATTAGGAACACCATACTAATACGGTGTTTGACCCCCTTTCGCCTTCAGAACTGCCTTAATTCTACATGGCATTGATTCAACAAGGTGCTGAAAGCATTCTTTAGAAATGTTGGCCCATATTGATAGGATAGCATCTTGCAGTTGATGGAGATTTGTGGGATGCACATCCAGGGCACGAAGCTCCCGTTCCACCACATCCCAAAGATGCTCTATTGGGTTGAGATCTGGTGACTGTGTGGGCCATTTTAGTACAGTGAACTCATTGTCATGTTCAAGAAACCAATTTGAAATGATTCGAGCTTTGTGACATGGTGCATTATCCTGCTGGAAGTAGCCATCAGAGGATGGGTACATGGTGGTCATAAAGGGATGGACATGGTCAGAAACAATGCTCAGGTAGGCCGTGGCATTTAAACGATGCCCAATTGGCACTAAGGGGCCTAAAGTGTGCCAAGAAAACATCCCCCACACCATTACACCACCACCACCAGCCTGCACAGTGGTAACAAGGCATGATGGATCCATGTTCTCATTCTGTTTACGCCAAATTCTGACTCTACCATTTGAATGTCTCAACAAAAATCGAGACTCATCAGACCAGGCAACATTTTTCCAGTCTTCAACGGTCCAATTTTGGTGAGCTCGTGCAAATTGTAGCCTCTTTTTCCTATTTGTAATGGAGATGAGTGGTACCCGGTGGGGTCTTCTGCTGTTGTAGCCCATCCGCCTCAAGGTTGTGCGTGTTGTGGCTTCACAAATGCTTTGCTGCATACCTCGGTTGTAACGAGTGGTTATTTCAAGTTGCTCTTCTATCAGCCCATTCTCCTCTGACCTCTAGCATCAACAAGGCATTTTCGCCCACAGGACTGCCGCATACTGGATGTTTTTCCCTTTGCACAACATTCTTTGTAAACCCTAGAAATGGTTGTGCGTGAAAATCCCAGTAACTGAGCAGATTGTGAAATACTCAGACCGGCCCGTCTGGCACCAACAACCATGCCACGCTCAAAATTGCTTAAATCACCTTTCTTTCCCATTCTGACATTCAGTTTGGAGTTCAGGAGATTGTCTTGACCAGGACCACACCCCTAAATGCATTGAAGCAACTGCCATGTGATTGGTTGATTAGATAATTGCATTAATGAGAAATTGAAAAGGTGTTCCTAATAATCCTTTAGGTGAGTGTATATGTAGTATTTTCTTGCTGCCTCCTCTCCTTACTTTGGCCATAATGTATGGTTGGGTTTCTATGCCATGCAATCCCATCCAGGGTGTACCCCAGTCTCGTGCCCTATAACGGACTGGCATCCCATCCAGGGTGTACCCCAGTCTCGTGCCCTATAATGGACTGGCATCCCATCCAGGGTGTACCCCAGCCTCATGCCCTATAACGGACTGGCATCCCATCCAGGGTGTACCCCAGCCTCATGCCCTGTGATGGACTGGCATCCCATCCAGGGTGTACCCCAGCCTCATGCCCTGTGATGGACTGGCATCCCATCCAGGGTGTACCCCAGCCTCATGCCCTATAACGGACTGGCATCCCATCCAGGGTGTACCCCAGCCTCATGCCCTGTGATGGACTGGCATCCCATCCAGGGTGTACCCCATCCTCGTGCCCTATAATGGACTGGCATCCCATTCAGGGTGTACCCCAGCCTCGTACCCTATGATAGACTGGCATTCCATTCAGGGTGTACCCCAGCCTCGTGCTCTATGATAGACTGGCATCCCATTCAGGGTGTACCCCAGCCTCGTGCCCTGTGATAGACTGGCATCCCATTCAGGGTGTACCCCAGCCTCGTGCCCTATGATAGACTGGCATCCCATTCAGGGTGTACCCCAGCCTCGTGCCCTGTGATAGACTGGTATCCCATTCAGGGTGTACCCCAGTCTCTTGCCCTATGATAGACTGGCATCCCATTCAGGGTGTACCCCAGCCTCGTACCCTATGATAGACTGGCATCCCATCCAGGGTGTACCCCAGTCTCGTGCCCTATGATAGACTGGCATCCCATTCAGGGTGTACCCCAGCCTCGTGCCCTATGATAGACTGGCATCCCATCCAGGGTGTACCCCAGTCTCGTGCCCTATGATAGACTGGCATCCCATCCAGGGTGTACCCCAGCCTCGTGCCCTATGATAGACTGGCATCCCATTCAGGGTGTACCCCAGCCTCGTGCCCTATGATAGACTGGCATCCCATTCAGGGTGTACCCCAGCCTCGTGCCCTGTGATAGACTGGCATCCCATTCAGGGTGTACCCCAGTCTCGTGCCCTATGATAGACTGGCATCCTATCCAGGGTGTACCCCAGCCTCGTGCCCTATGATAGACTGGCATCCCATTCAGGGTGTACCCCAGCCTCATGCCCTATGATAGACTGGCATCCCATTCATGGTGTACCCCAGCCTTGTGCCTTATGCTGTCTCCAGTGGCAGCATTCAAACCATGACTATGGCACGTTATACATGCATTTCACATATAGTCATTATACATATTAATTCACATACACATATAGGATGATATATTTGAAATGGACCCTTTCTTGCTGATAGACAAGTAGGCCAGGGCAGTCTTCACAGCCTCAAGTAGTCTGTGTGAGGCTGTAGACCAGATATAATCTACAAGCAAATGTGCCAGGAGCTCAGGACTTAATTCAGCTACATCCCTTCATTGTTTTAATAACATAATTTTACAGCTTTCATAATCTAATAATCTATTCCTTCTCATTTAATAAATCAAGCGCTAACTAAATGATGCTTAAAAAAAAAACGTAATTTCTGCTCCGTGAAAAAAATGTTCATAATATGCATATTTTTTATTTTGACCCATTCCCCCGGATTAATTGTTCCTATTAGTTGTTAATTGCCCATTCATTTTTATTCCCTTTTCTTCCTGTATTCTGGATTTTGGTGGTTCATCCTGGTGAGTGACATTGTTAACACTAGCTAGTGTTAATGTGAGTTTTCCCATTACCTGGTTCATACTTAGGCAACAGAAGCATTTTGTTTTTTCCACAAACTCATTACAGAGCACGTTCAATGTCCACAAAGATGGACAGTCCTCCCCTGAGCAATTTGGTTTTCACTGACGACGCTCTACCTTCTCTTCCTGGGGGAGTGGCTCGTCTTTATCCGAGGCTAAAACGGAAAGTCTGCGGACTTGATTTCATTTGACGGTGCTGACTCAACGCCACCCAACGGTGCCTCGGCTTTGAAAATTAGATTAGAATTAAATTAAAGCTGAGCTTGGTGATGTAGGCTGGATGGTGTCAGCTGACATATATAGTAAATGAAAATGATTAGTGCTAATAATCATTTTGGAGCAACATTGCAGACCGCTGCTCAGCTTCTCGCTGTAACTTGGGAGCCGGAGTGAAGGGGGGTGGGGGGGGTTATCTCCGGGTTTTTGGAGGTTTGGTGCTGGATTGTCTCAACCTGCAGCAGCCACATGACAGATTATTCTGTGGTAACAGGTTCTCATCTCTCAAAAAATACTCTCGTACTATTTTTAACCCGCAAAGTTTTGCCAGGGAAAAATCATTTGAAACGTCATGGATTTGACAAGCAATAGCTTTGTGTCTCAGTCATCGATAATTTTGCATTACCAAGCCAAGAGCGATTTCAGATCTCACCCCTCTACACAGCTATGTCTTTTAGGGGAGCGTTTAAGGTTAAGTACCCATCTTAAGCTTTCTCTCACAGATTCCCTTCTACACAGCTACGTCTTTTGGGGAGCGTTTCAGGTTAAGTATCCATCTTAAGCTATCTCTCACAGATTCCCCTCTACACAGCTACGTCTTTTAGGGGAGCGTTTCAGGTTAAGTACCCATCTTAAGCTTTCTCTCACAGATTCCCCTCTACACAGCTACGTCTTTTGGGGAGCGTTTCAGGTTAAGTACCCATCCTAAGCTTTCTCTCACAGATTCCCCTCTACACAGCTACGTCTTTTGGGGAGCGTTTCAGGTTAAGTACCCATCCTAAGCTTTCTCTCACAGATTCCCCTCTAGGGACACTGAAAATAGCAGGTCTGTGCTCCTAACCTATATGATGTCTGCTGCACATCCTCATCGTTCAAGTGTTATGTCACCGTCTATTGCAGTTCTTTCACAAAGGTGAATATTTATATATATATTTATATATATATATATATATATATATATATATATATATATATATATATACTTCAATGCTGTGCCATTTGAGAACTACTCAGAAGTTTGTCCTTCGCCCTTCACAAAGTGAATATTTGAACTGTAAGTCATTTCAGGCCATTTATGCAGTGTTTTGTGCCTGATTTTTTTTTCTTCGCGCATGATCTATTGTAAGAAGGCAAGGCTACTTTTCTCCTTTTATTTATTGGTCTTTTTTCTGCTCTTTAGCTGATGTGAGCTAAGAATTCCTTCCAGGAAAGTTTCCACTTAGTCTCAGTGTTCAGTGGATTGAAAGTGACATTGTCCAAACCGAGGGCCTGATTATTGTCATGGCGATGAAGGTCTGCACAAAGAATACTTTGCTTATGAGTTACTGTGATTGACTGACATAAAGTCTACCCTTGTAATTCAAACTGACTCAAATGAACCTATTAAATAGCTTGTTATTTATTACAAGTTTGAACCATCAATTGACTAAAAACCGCCGCAGTAAATGAAAAGGCACTACTAAATATTAAAAACAATCTTACTTCAGATGATTTTTTAACTGCAGCTGTGGTTTTATGTGCGATGTTCTTGCGTATTATAATAACTTGTCCATACAATAACTGGAAGAAAAATTTCTATTCTGATCCCTACTATTACACTGAAGAGTTAGATTTTACAGCAAGCACCTGAGGTTAATTCCTCATTTAAAAATCTAATTATAAACATCTTGTATGAAGAGAAATATCTGGGTAAACACTTTCAGTCAGGGGCTGTAAAAGTAATCACAACATGCTGAGATTTAGAATGACTGCACTAAGCCACGCATAGGAATGCTAAGTGAATTTAAGTCCATTTTGTTTTCCCTTCTTTTGTTTAAATAATGTCCGTAAGGCAATCCTGCCAGCAAGATAATAATGCTGCAGCTAATAATCAGACATTTTTTGTTTTCTGGGTAAAATGTGTCTCTGAAGAGCAAGACATCAGACCTGATGATGTCCCAAACAGCTCATGGAGTCTGGAGGAAGCAGACCGGCCGACAGAAGGGCGCGTCGTTAGAGATTCTCGGGCGGAGGAGCGTTTGCGGTCTTGTGGGGAGCTCGCCGTTAAGGGCCGGCGGCACCTGATCGCGGCTGACATTCACTCTCGAGCTCACAGGAAGTGTCTCGCAAGGAGGCAGACAGGAGGGACAATATGTAGCTAAGTATGCCGGATTCGCAGTGCATAGCTAGTTAAACAGTCCATTTGCAATGGCTGATTCATAGCGTGATCGTTTAGCTGTCTGGCTCCTCCTTCACAACTGTACGGAAGAAGCACTTTGATATCCTGGCCGCGCGCAGCTCCATCTATTGCTCAACTGCATTTCCGAGGAAAGCAGAGAGATCATGTGACATTTGACTGTCTCTCCTGTTTTTTAGCTAACCAGTCTGCATGCAGATCATCAATAGCTTCTATCTTAAGCAAATTGAAAGGTGCCAACGGAATAAATTAGCCATCATCATTCAACAACCATCAGGTTGCCCCAGATGGCTTCTAAAATTAGTGAAAACACGTGAATAGGCAGCACACAGAGGTAAGCACAGCCAGCTTGGCAGCAGAAATCCCCGGCATTTCTTCAAATAAACCCCTAGTTAGAATAGGAATGGCCAAACAACTTATTTGTTTAAAACAGGCAAGGAAAATGAATGTTTAAGACAGGGAAGGAAATTTAATGTTTAAGACAGGGAAGGAAATTTAATGTTTAAGACAGGGAAGGACATTTAATGTTTAAGACAGGGAAGGAAATTTAATGTTTAAGACAGGGAAGGATCCACAGTGTATAAGACAGGAGGAAAAAACAATGTTAAGCTCAAGGAAGGATCGACAGTGTTTAAGACAGAGATGGATGAACGGTAGGTAAGACATGGTAAAATCCAGTGTTTAAGACAGAGATGGATGAACGGTAGGTAAGACAGGCTAAAATCCAGTGTTTAAGACAGAGGTATGTCTACTGGGCATAACAGGGAAAAATCTGTAATTCTTGTTTTCCTACAGCCTTCTCTGTGCCGGTTGCTTTTTTGTGTCTCTGTATATCCATCATGACAAGCAAACAGACAGTGTTGCACCACTGTGCCCTCGCTCTGACACTCAGCTGTGATTTCTGCCCAGGTGCTTTGATTATGGAGCCCTGCTTTTGCAGAGTGCCAGCCCTGTCAGCATCGTGCCTCTGTCCTGCAAAAAAAAAATCCACAATTTCAGTTTGAATCTTGTGTTACAATGCACTAGAGATGTATAATATATGACATCCCAGCACTTCAGCTGACTGCAAACTCCCCGGTGGATATGCATCTCATCACAATTTCATGCCCTATATTGTTATTACTTTTAGCTAATTAAGCAATATCACTATTATATGTACTATACTGGTATAATGACTAAGAATATCGGTAACAGTACATCCTTAACAGGACACCACCAATTGTATATACACTGTAGCATGAACATGAAGGCTTTCTGAAATGGATTTCTGGTGGGTATTATTCTAAGAGTTTAAGAAAATTCACACATCGGAGCTGCAGTCCCAGAGCCCCCACGTCCAGCAGATGCTACCCAGCTCCTGGCCTCCAGGTGTCGTTAGGACTTGCCAGATGCTCAGATGTTTCTGCAATGTTCCTGGATGACTTCTGGATGTTCTCACACTTTATTTTCCACACGGATTCCCTCCCAATCATTGTCGTTTTGATCTTGTCCTCAGCTCATCACGCTGACTTCCAACACAAACTTATTACCCGAACCTCAGGAGGGGGCGTTCAGGCATCTCCTTCCTGGGAAGGGTGTCGATACAGCAGATGGGATCTACCCCAGACTGAAGGGAAGCAGGTGTTTACTTTAGCTGGAGATTCATAACTGCGAAAGGTCTCTGGAGGTGCTAGTTAAGCCAAGGCATGTAGTTTTTGGCGTAGCTTTTTAGCAGTCGATAGTGCGGTAACAGCTCCTAATTTAATTAATTTGATGGGGAGGGCAAAGAGTCTTGGATAGCCTAACTGCTCAGCCTGTACCCTCTCACATTAATAATGGCCCATGTTGACAGCACGTCTGCACCGGACACCAGTACGTCTGGTTCCATCTTCCCTATGGCAAACAACACCTCTCAGTACCTCAATTCTGCGGCAGTAAATAACCCCCCCACCCCCACCACCATCAGTGCTACGAAAACGAACCCTGCATCCAATCCTCCGCATGTGACTTCCAGCAATGACAGCATTGCTGACAGTCAGCCTATACGAACGAATGAATAAATCAACGGGAACCTTTTAAGGTTGCATTTTTGGCAATTAGTTTGTATAGTGGCTGCTTGAATTTCATGACTTTATGCAGTTGTCCATTTTCCTGCAGTTTTTAAATGATTATTTATAGCTTGAGAACAGGTTGTTGAGCATTGTGTCTTCGCTAGGATTTTGGATCCGTCTTGTTAGACCATTTGCCATCTAGAAGGAGCCGGATGCTCTACAGGAATCCTGCCATTGCACCTTCTGTGAGAATCCCACTCTGTGCAACTTTTCTGTTACTTTAATGACTCCTTTTACATTCTAATGTTTGCGGACCTGAACGTAACTCGACCAAACCAATTTCAACTTCCTACAATATCCAGAGTATTTCTTTACTCAGTTGCCTTCATCTATGAACCAATGTACAGATGCAGTTCTGGAAAAAATTAAGAGACCACAGCAAAATTTTCAGTTTCACTCATTTCTCAATTTATGGATGTGTGTCTGTGTAAAATATACATTATTTTGGAAGCTGCAGCCTGGCTCTTCCCTGTTTCTCATTAATGAAGGGCTTCTTCTTTGCTTTATAGGTCTTCAGTCCTGCTTCTAGGAGCCTGTTATAAACTGTCCTAGTCGTGCACTTCACACCACATAATGTTTCCCCTTCTCTTTGAAGGTCACTTGAGGTCATCCTTTGATTTATGAGGCACTGGCTGATAAGTTGATGGTCATCTGTGGCATTAGAAAGTTGCTTTCACCCTCTACCAGGCTGTTTTTTGGTTGTTCCTAGTGTCTCCTGCTTGTCCTTGTTTTTGTGTCCTGCTCTCTTAGAAACGTTGAACTTAGGAAGCAGCCTGCCTCGCAGTGTAGCCTTCAGGATTAAACTAATGCAGATAGAGTGGTCTCCCAATTTTTTCCAGAACTCATACTTATGAACGGACTGTCATAAAGCCTATTATATTAAAAATGAATACAGTGATTCATAATAACGAACAAATGCACGACTTTGTGATGCTTGTGAAAACATTGCGTGGCTTCAGTGATTCGTCAGCTCAACTTACAGTACTGTACTGTATGTAGTCACTTTTATTATTTTTATTATTATTATTATGTACTGTATTGTTGTTTTTTCGACTTACCTACAAATTCCACATAAAGACAGACAAATGGATCTCGTTCATAACCCGGGGACTGCCTGTATTACAGTCATTCTGTCCATGATTTACCACAGCTGTGTGTCCTGTGTTGCTCAGGATACACCCCCCATGACCTTGACCTGGATAGATGGCTGGAAGATGGATGGATGGATAATTTGCAGTCACTGTAGCCTTAGATTTAATGTGTGAAACCAATACAGCGGAGCACCTGTGCCCTGTACCGCAGAGATGAATTCCTGCTGAGATCGTATTACCCCCAGGGGTGACTGATTAGCACGGAAAACATGTCCCCCTAGACACACCAGGCTTCACCATTAAGACTTATGTTAAGAAAATCATGCAACACTGAATTATCAAGTCTATTTACTGCTTTTTGCGAATGGATATGTAGACATACCGTCCGTGTCACTTACCATGTTTCAGGTTCCTGCATGTGATTGGCTAAGACCGTCTGGTGGCACAAAATGCACAACGCATATGCCAGTGTCAAATTGCATGTCAGCAGAGCGGAAGCGTGGCGGTCGTTTATGGCATAACGCATTCGCAGGCCGTATAGAGTTTGGTAACAAATATCGGGAGAAGGACAATCTGCTGTTTTCCTCATCATCTCACTCTTTTAAGCTAAAAATATATTAATCCAAGGGTCAAAGGTCAAAGTACAACACAAACATAGCTCAGTTCCAAGTATATGGTGTGACAGAAATCAGTCATGGAGAAATTGTGCATAGCCTTGTATGTAATGTCTACCATATGAATTTAGCTAACTACATACTTGATGCTATATACAAACTGTTCATGTAAGATAAAGATTCAGTCAGTTATTCTTTATGCCACTGTCCATGCTGTGTTTTTTTCTGAAATATTCTTGCTGTTGAAGTCAGTTGAAAGCAGCAAGACATTTTTTTCTGATTTGTTTTTCTGTACTAGTTTAGATAGCACACGTAGAACACTAAGGTAATTGTTTTGTAAGGAATTAAAATATTAGTAAAGATTCACTTTGTTGTTGTTTAGTTTTGTGGTTGTTTCTGCTTCCTGTTGATTTGTAAGGAATTAAAATACTGTATAAGTAAAGGTTCACTTTGTTGTTGTTTAGTTTTGTGGTTGTTTCTGCTTCCTGTTGATTTAATAAGAACATGCCTTTCATTAATGTTGGTTGATTGTGATTTTGTATTCTTAATTTGTAGGCATCTCTATAAGGAACTCAAACTCTATAATGAACTCGAACTCTATAAGGAACTCAGTTCTAGAAACCCACTGGGTTTATATTACCCCACATCTAACAGTAAATTATATAGCAGTAATATGGACACTGCACACCAAACACACATGTTAAGCTTGCTCCTTAGAATATTGATTTCACTCATCACTCAGTACAGAGTGTTCTCCATATACTCTACACTGATATTAGTGATATAGTTGTTTTATATGCATGTCGTTGATTATTAAGGGCGGTTACCTCAATATATGCGTTGAATACATTCACACATGTCGTATTTCCATTTTTTGAATGAATTTCTATTGGCTGTTAACATCTTATAAAAAATGGTTTGTCTTACTAAGGGAAGATTTATAAAGTTAGACACCTTCAACAAAAACTTCAGGAAACTACAACAGCTGCACCCCCTGCGAACCTGAATAGGGCAAGTGGTTACAGAAAATGGAAATGATTGGATGGATGGATGGATACTTCAGGAAAAACTTCAGGAAACTTGAACACCTAGTCACAGAAGCAGTAGGGACTTAAAGTGCTTGGGAGGAGCAATATTAATAGGATGAAAATTTTAACTAATTTTGTAGTGTAATTTGCTTTTATTTAGTAATTACAATAAATTATACTGTATTACAGTTTAGTGTACAATAAATAAATATTTCCTATTCATATGCCTGTACACTTTAGTGTAAACTCAAATGTCTTAGTTGGTCTGGAATGTATCTCTCACAAATACATGAGTTCAATGGGAACTCAATGTCCCATATAGATAATTTCGTCATGATTCTAAGCAACATATCTGCAGTGAATGTGGAAGCCCCCCCCCCCCCCATATAAAGATGTTGCCATTACTGCCAGTTTCACCTGCACTGTGAGCATCAAGGGCGTGCAACTGTGATGCAACTAATGCAGGCCAGGCTAAAGAAACAGGCCCTATGCAGCTGCCATACTTGTGGGGCTCCATGTCAGCAATGCTTACAAAGGGATGATGAACCATGTTGTGTATCATTGATTTAAAAACCCATAAAGACCATCCCTGGGGGGCATTAAAGGAAGCAAAAAGCACAAGCCAGCCATGGACAAATCAATGGGAAAGATTGTCTTCTAGACCCTCATCCGGCTCCCCATAAAGTGTCACTGCGGTCGTCTTGTTTTATTTCATCTGTGGGAACCCCATAGGATGAGCCCTAGTCACATGACAAGCTCATGAATATCAGATGTCTGCGTAAGTGGGCATTAGTTAAAAGGACATATGGTCCATCAAAACTAATAACTGAAAAATATCCCATGTGGCAAACAGTGGTAATCTAATGTGAACTAAGTGGAAATATGTCATATCAGTCTGTACAGTTGCTTTGTTTTGCAGTTTTGCTTTAGCAGCACTTACTAGGGTACACAAGCATTTTCAGTAGTTTTTGGAAGGTTATTTGTTCATAAAACTCGCAGCAGCCAGCCAACATAAAGAATACCAAAAATAAGTGTTCATGGCTTTTCCTTGTCAGCCATTGGACTTGCGCCAAGAAATTGTGGACTTCCCACTGGGTCACCTCCATACCTGAGCAAGGTGTCACTCAGCAAGTAAGAAGAGTGACAAAAGTACCAGTTAGTGTCAATCCAGTTCAGCAGCTGCTTTGAAATGTGATCAATTGAGTGCAGTACTGAATTGAGTCATCGGTGAATCCAGGCCAATTTTGGCGGCAGGCTTTGTCAACCCCTACAAACTGCTGAAAATGTCACCGCAGAGTCGTTCTCCAGCATCCTGGCCCATGCGGTAGCAGTGACAGGTGCCATGCCCAGAGGGCACTGAGGTGCACTGAAGCAAGGATCGGGTGACCAGACCGGTGCTCTTTATTTACAGCAGTGCAGGTGTCCACGACAGAGTGCTAATGTAGCAACAAGCTCGCCTGATTCACACCCAACATGAGCTGCTTTGAGGCGAAAATACCAAAGCCAAGATGCACAAGTCAGGTTTTTCAGTCAGGCAATAAAATTAGCTGATATTAAGGTGCCATAAATTTATTGACATCAAGAGAGCCTGCAGATACAGCACCAGTAATGAGTGTTTACACGTCTATGATGAGAAAAGGAGCTCTGTCATTGGAGATAATGCTGATGAGCTATACTTCATGCTTTATTACTCAGCACTTTTAGCCTGACATTATTAGTAGGTCTTATGATGTAGTCTTGGGATGAGCCATGAAAAAATATTTATATTATAAGCCTCTAGCAATCATATCAGTCAGCGAAGCACTGCTTAAGTAAAACTATTGAAATCAGTTTAATTTCTATAAAATTATATCAGCCAATATTATCAGTCATTGGATTTTTTGGCTCCTTAAAATCTATATAGCATGAGAAACACAATTTTCATATCAGCCGTGGCCTAATACATACATGCTTAAGAGCATGCTTGATGTCTCACACAGAAAAAAAGTCAACTAGCTAAGAAGCTACAGATAGTTCTCGTGGTTACCTAACATTTCATAATCACTTTCTAGTAATAACACTTTCCATTAAAGGGGACCTATTATGCTTTTGCAGTTTTTTCCTGTCCTGTAGTGTTATATAGCTTCCTGTAATCAGTCTGCAAAGACTTAAGACCTAAAGTACATGTCAAAAATATTTGTGTGATATGATTTGCATAGTAAATTGCAGTCTTTAACTGGCAGTAACAGGGTGATACTTACGAACTCCTGAACATTAATTTTGCATGAAGTTATACATTGTAGAAACTGATAATGATGCCTTAATGTGTCCTCTGCGGTCTCTCTGTAGTCTATTGTCCGGAGCTTTCCTGTGATATCCTCCCCCCCACCCCCCCACCTGCCCTCCTTTATCCAAAGTGCTACCATCAGCAGGTTTCTTTTAATGAACATCGTGATTGATTGCATAGGGGAAACTAGAGCAAGGGGGTCCTATGAGTTGGACAGGCTACTGTAAATGCATACATACATCTACATACTGCAATCCCCTAGCTGCTCAGTTACATAAAGCAGGAAAATGACCTAAAACACAGGAAGCATTTGTAGACCACATCTATTAAAGAAGTATATTCATATTTAGCAAGCAATTGTTCTGGATCATCTATCATTTTGGCAACACATGTAGCATTCAGATGTGGTTTTTCTCTCTAAATAGAATATTTCTGTACTTTTTATGATTCAGCCAAAGATACAGACCCTGTGCAACACTACGGAGGTTTAGAGCTGAGTCATTTTCCTCAAAGAGATGAGCAAAGAGGCTGAGCTGTTTTAACAGAGCGAATCCTGCTGTTGCCTACTTGTGTGTAATTTCCTACCAGAGTCGTATTTGCCCTTTGCACTTCTCTTTGGATATTTTTATGTTCATTTCACAAATATTGATAGTAGCACTTCACAACTAGCTTCATTTTAAGTGTGAGTATTCAATGTCAATGTACTCCCAACCAGGATGTCTCTCCCATAAAGGAAACTCAGCCTTTTAGTGCTGATATTGAATTAATCTCGTCCTCTATTTCATGTCATGCATTCTGTTTCTTATTGCATCATTAGTGAATTGAGGCCATGCATATAAAATAATTCAGTGTTATGCAGACATAAGGCAAAGATTATAAGCATGCCTATATGAAAAGTATGCATATATATTTTCAAATGCCTTTTGTACCATGCATGCCATGTATTTTTGCAAAGGAAAATACATTTATTTTAAACAATACCATGTCTTATAAAAATATATCTTTTTTATTACTAGCAGTAAGTCCCTTTCAAGATATGATCAATTTAGATCAACGGGAAAATTAATGCTGGATACGTACACATTTAAAAGGCAGTTTGACTAAAATGGAAATGCGTGAATGCTCATTTCAATATAATACATGTAGCACTTTTTCAGTTTTACTGTTAAGTTACAGTACAAATGGCTGCCTAGTGTAAGTCAGAGCATCATCTAGTGATTGGCACTCTGATCACTGGCTGGCTGTATGCACTCAGCTGCCGTCTCTGCAAAGAGCCGCATCGCAAGCATAGTCAGGCTCAGAAACGGCTGAATATGGAGACAATATGGAAAAATCCAGCTATACTGCTCACACTACATAACTTGGTATGAATAATATCTTTAATATTGGTAAAAACAAACTTGAAGCAATTACATTAGGCTATCATGAAGGTTTCACCTGTAGATGTACATTCGTTGTTGCGGTTAATTATATGATAGAAAGCACCAGGTCATGCTTGCTTAAAGAATCCTGCCTTATACCTTCATTTCACAAAAGTCTCACCTGATAGCTTTACATCCTTACAGAAAGCCCACAGCTCACAGCCCAGTGGGAGCCTGCAGCTACCGTTAATGAATCATGACAGCTAGAACAAAAGCAAAATGAATGAATTTTTCTCCTTTGAGGCACAAATGTTTAATATAATATCTGAATTACTCACATCCATGCTCTTAATATACAGATCCTGGGGACCATACTCATCATTCTTAAATGAATTCGGTGACCGCTCGTTTGACGTAGCCATTAGCTCTGGCCAGGTTGTGATGTTTCTTCATTTGAACTCACACTCTGAGGTTAAGTGAGATATGTGCGGTTCTCATTCTGATCCTGGTTGTCCCCGTTAACATCTGATTGGCCCGACACACTTGCATAATCGCACACTCCACTCACAGAGACTTATTTTCGCTCAACGAGTGAATGACTAACTGCCCAGTAAATCAGAAAAAATACTGCTGAACTTCTGTTACCTAAAGATTGTCCTGGAAAAGTTTGTTACACATCTTCAGGGTTGAGGGCTCAGTTCCTAGTACTGGCACTATGTGTGTGTGGAAGTGCATGTTCTTCTTGTGTTTACATGGTTCCTTCCTGAGTCATACAGCTAAAGTGAGTTGGTGACTCTGAAGTATGCGACATATGTGAGTGTATGGCTGAGAATAAAGCTGTGGTAAGCTTCATGTGCAACCTTCCATTGTTATGGAAAATGGGGGACAAATTATATTGAAGTTTAATTTTAAATAAGGTCTGTTTTATTGCTGGTAATTATATCGATGAAATCACAGGCGGTGTTCAAACAGGCTGTAGATGAAATAGCTCCTTTATATGTTAAAGAAACCAGAACCATCTCAGCACAGTTTAATGATACCTCATACAAGCTAAAAATGAAGCACAGAATGAAAAGCAATCGAACTGCGGCTCCCAAAGCATGTGTGGACTGAGAGCACTGTGAAGACCTCCACATTACCAGTATTCCTATTGGAACCGCAGTTAAACTCACCCACATAGCTGCTGATTGTGCCACTTAATGCTTGCAGTGATTTTAAGGACTTCTTAAATAGAAATATTTTACATTATTTCGGCCACCTGTTAAGTCTCAGAGGAGTCATAATGGTGTACATGAGCACTGTTTAGTGTTTTATTAGTCTTTTGGACTTGACCTGAAAAACTGACTTCTAAAGGAAAATGTAGTCAGACATTCCCTACCTGTGGTAACCAGTTGGGCAAAGGTGTAGAGGCTGTGGGATACCTGTAGCTAACTATGTTGAATTCACTGTGTGTACAGAGAGATTTGGAACAGAGGCTCAAATCTTTACAGTTTGGCTTGTTTATGTTAGAGCCATGTTTCCCAATCCAGTCCGAGGGGACCCACAGACAGTGCACGTTTTTGCTCCCTCCCAGCTCCTTGTGGGATTATTCGGTTCTTCTCTAGCACAGTGTTTCCTGATCTGGATCTCAGGGGACCCACAGTCAGTCCATGTTTTTGCTCCCTCTGAGCAACCATGCCAGACAGTCCACATTTTTGCTCCCTCCCACCTTCTTGTAGGGTTATTCGGTTCTTCTCTAGCACAGTGTTTCCCAGTCCGGTCCTTAGAGGGCCCACAGTCGGTGCATGTTTTTGCTTCCTCCGAGCTCCCTGCCAGATAGTCCACATAGGGAGCTGGCAGGGAGCAAAAACATGGATTTACTGTGGGTCCCCTGAGGACTGGATCAGTAAGATTTCCCCATTGAATTCTCCATTCAGGCTTATCTGTGGGCTGCCACACAAACCAGGTTGGTCCTACCAACCACGTCAGAAGACGGTGTGTTTTAGTAAAGTTATAATCTGGGATGGCCCCCATAGAGCACTCAGTAGCATTTACAGTAGTAGTATAGTGTACCCTGTGGTGATCCTGTATCATACGTGTGGGTTAGGGTTGACTGCAAGGTTTGTGGACAAACTGATTCTATTCAGCCAATAAAATCCCATATGGACTGTTTCACATAAAAGATGTGCAGACAGCAGCCTGTGCAGTGTGTTATTAAATCACATTTTAATATGTTTAGGTGAGGAGAGATCTTGAGGTCGCTGTGATGATATACTGTAAATGTGTATCTAATTAGATTAGTCTTTTTAATGTTGATGTACGTGTCCTACTAACTGTGTAAGCCTGGCACTGTATTAGCAGTCAGAAGATAAATGGATAGATGCATGAATGTTTCAATAAATTATTTACAATTGGAACATCTATGTTATATATTATGATGTATATATTTTGAAAGCATTTTCACAGCATACAGTGTTTATGCAATTAGCATAAAGTACTTTGAGAAACATACTAAATCAGCACTTCAGAGCGTATCAGAGAGTATTGCTTGGTCCCTCAGTGGATTACACTGCTGTCACACATGTCCAGGGTTGTGGGCTCCAGTCCCCCCTCTGCCCTGTGGGTAGAGTTTGCATGCTCTCTGTTTGAGTTGTACAGGTTTCAGTAAGGTGCTCTGGTCTCCACCTTCAGTCTAAACTGCAGTGTTTCCCGATCCGGTTCTCGGGGACCCACAGTTCATGTTTTTGCTCCCTCCCAGCTCACTGCCAGACAGTCCACATTTTTACACCCTCCCAGCTCCCAGAAGCAAAAATGTAGACTGTCTATGCGTCTCCAAGAACTGGATTGGGACACACTGGCCTAAAGCCATGTAGTTAGGGTAACGTGCTATCCAATGCTTTCCGATGGACTGCTATCCTAGATGTAACTTGTGCTCTGTGCTGAATGGGTTCCAAGCCACCCTGATTAAGATAATTGGTTGGAAGGCAGATCCTTTATGTATTTGTACTTTACTGTTATACGGTTATACGGTTTTAAATGTATTGAGGAGTATTTATGGGTATAGACTTCCTGGAAACTGTGTTGCTGTGTAGACGCCTGCCTGTATTTCAGTGTGTTGGTATACTGCAGTTTACTCGAAAGCATACCAGCCGCTCCTTATGCTCACACCGGCAGCCCCTGTTTTTAGGTATTCTCCTTTATCCTCTGTTGCATTTCTTGTGTTTTTTTCCTTGCACAATTCATCACATCCTCTGTTGTTTTTCTGCACCCCTATTTGCATCCCTTAAATCCAGTATTGTTATTAACAATTAAGTGTGAAATATTTATGGGAAACTGCATTCTAGTCCATTGTTTTTACCTTGTATTGCAGAGGGTTATTCTGTGTGACCAACTGTTGCCTGGGTAATTAATGTAGTATGCTGTTACTTATCTATTAATTAACCACAAACTAAGTCTTAGTTGCATACTGATCTCATGTTAAATCATCATTAATGAATTATGGTGCATGTTTTATCCCAAGATGTTTCTATATTTGTTACTGTATCTAATTCTGTAAAACCTTGTGAATTACTGAAGGAACTACTGAAGGAACAAGTTATGAAGTTAACAAGTGAAATACTGACCTCACATTTGTTCATTATTAATGAATCGTGATGCATATCTCAAGTAGCGACTATACTTGTTCATGGTTTGTTCATGATTTTTACTTCAGTAGTAACTGAGTTACAAACTACGTATTTGTGCCCCGTCAAGCAAAGTGTTACCAGTATTTCCTTTCTTTGACTTAGAAAAAGATGATTGTTTTAATATACCACATGTCAGACATCTTTTATCTCCTCCTTCCTCCTTGTCCTACAGATGTGGGGGTGTCACATTGTGTTTATGCCTGCTTCCCCAGGAGGAACAGAAAAGTGTTTTGGGCTTTCATGATATTCAGTGTTTCTACCGCTCAATGTTGGGGACAGACATTTTTCAGAAAGACTGCACCATTGGCATAAATTATGGGGAATTACTGTAACACTCCCAATAATCATAACCAGCCAATACAATCTCCTGGACCCAAGGGCATAACTTTGGCTGGAACATTGGGGGGGTTGAGGTCTCCACCCATTACGGGGGAAACGTGATTATTGGGGGGGTTGTGTTAGCTGATTTTGATTTATTGGGGGGGCTACAACCCCATCCCCCCTGTAATTTACGCCCATGCCTGGACCCTCTTAAATGGGAGGAGATGTCAACCGGCCCCAATACTCAACCCAAAGTTATGCCCTTGAACTGCGTGGTTTTAATATTTCATTTTTAGGGCCAAACAATGTATGTGTGCAGTCTTCCTGAGGTCCTCTGCTGCACAGTCGGTCAGAAGCGAACGAAAACATCAAGGGCTTCTTCTCTGTTTGTTGTTCTGGTTCTTCTGTTTTATTTGGAGACAGTCCATGCAAATCACTGCAGGTGCTGCATTTGTCTTAAGGCAGCCCCAGAACGAGACCGTAGATATGCGGCACATCGTCCTTTTTCCTAGGACATATCATGATGTTTTTTTGAGTAGCAAAGACCCATTTCCATCAAATTAAGTTACAAGTGAGTGGCAGAGAAACTTCATGAACACTTACTATATTAAAAATGCACCTCTAGAGGATCAGGCAATTTGGCAGATGAGCAACATGTGCCCTGAGAGCTGCTTGGAGTTCATGTCTGCTAGACATGTGACCTGCCCGGAGTGACCTACCCGGAGTGACCTCCCCGTGACAGAGTACGAGCAAAACATAGAGCTAAGATCTGCAGACGTATGCAATAATATCCCTTTTCTGAAACACCTTTCATCCAACTTGAGTTAACTTCATCTCCCTAGGGGTTAGTTCACCCCTATAAATCCTGCTTTATTTTAAAATTCTATTAATAGTGTTGCAGGTATCTTTCGCATAATGGGAGTGTTCCGCGCTCATCATTCCCGAGTTGATGTTCTGTGTCTTCGGCGTTCCGGAGCTCGCGTCTGGCAGGCTCGCTGGGTCTTTGTGGTCACAGCTGCAGGAGTTCCCAAAAAGTCTGACTGCAAGGGGAAAATTCAGAATATGTCAACACACTGTCCACATCAAATATTGACTGTCCTCTCAATGACATCGTTCGGAATTATTTTCCCTGCCTGCCCCACATCCATCCAAATGAAATAAATACGTGGATCAGAGATTGGATTCCAGATGTTTCCTGGGCCCCTACAAGTGAACCTAGGGTCAAGTATCTACTTTACTTATATGACCACTTTTCAGCCTTCAATAGTTGAAGCACGTTAATCTAAGTATTATATAAAGTTTACATAAGACCCCGATTTAATGTGTGTCCCACGGCTGGGACTTAAATTCAAGTTCCAGCCAGAGTCTTTGGCCATATGCTATATTCTGTCCTTAGACACCATTTCAAACCTAAGAAGAAAAGGAAAAGCCTGAAGCATCTCCCTCATCTTTTATCACAAGAGACACCTTAGGGGACCCCAAATGGACGGATTATATAATAAGTCATCAGAACCAAAGACTTCTGTAGTCTCTTGGTAATCCCTTAAAATGAAGAATGAAGTGTAATAATTTAAAGGCATATATGAATATTCTATGAATAGATGTTTAAAGAATTTTCAGTAACACTTTACTTAAGGCCATATTTTTAGTAGTTTATAAACACATTTATAACAAATAATAATTCATTCATAAAGCATTATAAACATGGCTATACATATTTATCAAAAGGAATAACACATTATAGCCATGTTGATTATGCATTATGAATGCTTTTTGAAGGGCTCATCTATAATGCACTATAGATACCTTTATAATGCATTATAATGGTCGGTACAGTAAAATCCCGTTATAACGGACTTCAAGGGTCCTGGCAAAACAGTCCGTTATATCCAAAGTCCGTTATATCCAGAGTTGCTGTAAGCCCGGAACACAACTACAGGACACCATTTACTCATGCCACACCCCAGCAGACACACTTGTGATATAGATTATTATATTGTACATGTAGCAATCGAACTTTATGTGAGCAGATGCGTGACTATTAATAATCCCGACTACGTATCTGCGCTGGATATCACCGGCACGCCACATGCCTTGTAGGCGGAGCCTGCATGTCTGTTATAGCCGAACAGAACTACAGCTAAAAGCGGCCCTGGGGACCAAATTGTTTGTCCGTTATAAGTGAAATTCCATTATTTGCAAGTCCGCTATATCCGATGCTTTTTCTGCATGTTCTTAAAGGCGCACGGCCGGGACCAGCTGACCTCGTCCGTTATAGGCGATATTCTGTTATAAGCGAGTCCACTATAATGGGATTTTACTGTATAAGCATTAAGGATGCTTTGTACAGCATTATAAAGGTATCTATAGTGCATTATAAATGAAAGCTTCATAAGGCAGTCATAATGCATTATAAGGATGACTATAATGTATTAGGCCTTTGTATATCTTTCTAGCTATGCTTATAATGCTTTATGAATGCATTATTGTGCATTATGAATGATTTTATAAATTACTAAAAACATGGTCTTAATCAAAGTGTTACAGAATTTTCATCCATTTGTGGAGTATCAATGGAACCACATGGCTATTCCAGGATGTAGGACAAGGTACACTCTGACCTGGGGGGGGGGGGGGGTTGTCAGATTTAAGGTAGTCTGGGCTAAAAGTGAATGAAGATAAAGTCCGATTAGTCCAGCCTTTCTTAAATACAACTGGTTATCTGGCTAAGCAAGAAATCCTGCTTTGTGGAACATCCCCTGGACTTCTGTCAGACAGTAATGTGCACATGCTTACATATTCCTACAAAAGTCAGTTTAGTCACCAGTCAGCCAATAACAGCACTCGCTTGTATTATCTGAAAAATGGTACTCAGAAGCAAACCATATGGTGCAAAGCCTGCATGGATAAAGTTTGGTGTAAATCAACAAGCTTAGAGGCACTACTAAGATGACAAGCAATGAGCTGCTATTGCTTTGCAGTAGGTATTGCTTGCATTCCAAATGATGCCATTTAATTTGTGTATAACTAAGAATGATAGATAGTTCAACTGAATTAAATTACACCGATTACCTCTTTAACTTGACATCATTATAGTCTTTTGATGAGGTGACAGGGCAAATCTCTCTCCCACCATTTCTCTTCCTATGTCAAATGTTTGTGGAGTTGTATAAAAGTCCTATGTCAGCAATGTCCTGGAATAGCCTGGAAAGACCCCATAGCTCTCAAAAAATAGGTCCCTAATGACTCCTCTCAGCAGCAGACAGGGTCACGCCTCAGGCGGCCATTTTGCGGCGGAGGAAAACTTTATTTCAAAAGCTCGCTTTCACACATTCTTTCTGGTTACACTTGAGGGGGCACAAATAATGTAGTGGTACATTCTTACATAACGTTTTAATTAACCAATAACTAAGTATTAGTCACGTACTGATCCCATGTTCATTCATCATTAATCAGTCATGACGGTTGATCTATTTCCTGTAGTTAGTGTATGTGTTTATGATTTGTAGTTGAGTAGTTAGTGAGTTACTAAGTTACTTTTTCCTCTCTCAAGTGAAGTGTTGCATGCTTTTTGCAGCCTGCAGAGACAGCAGCATGGGGGTGAGAGAGCAGCAAGGACTCACATAGGTGGCATATCCATCTATTACACAAAGGTACACAAAGGAAATATCCCTAAAATTATCCATATTTCCAACCACTCTCTGTGACCACTTGTCCTGCTCAGGGCCACGGGTGGGGGCGGGGCCTATCCTGGAGACTAAGGGCGCAAGGCAGGGAACAACCCAGGACGGGATGCCAACCCACACTCCCTAATGATATTATTTATCAATATCCAAAATATACCATTGCTTATTTTGTAATAATTATCTATGCAGTGGTTATTAGGCCATTTATTTCAAATTTCAAAATTAGGACTTTTTTTATCCTGAAGAATAAATGCCAAAGCAGCAGTTATATACTGTTTTAAGCTATTTTGCTCAGCAAGCCTACAGTGACCTTCCTATGATATTGTCGCTGCTGTGACATTGCTCCCATGCCTGCTCATGTAACATAAATGTCGCCCTCTCTGGAGTCATCCTTAAATGCCATACTTACTGGTCTTCGGTTAAAAGTTAAGCTTGGGCATAAAACTGAGATAAAGTTAAAACAAACCAGCAATACGTCATTTATATAAGTAATACTATCTGAAATTGTTTTAGTCATATTAAAGCCAGTCTGACCAATGTCAGTGTAATGAAGGCTGGTCACGTGATCGTGGGGGGTGCAGTGTCAACATTTTTTCTTCCTTCTCTATATCGAGGCAGTAAGCAATCTCATTACAGGAGCAAGCAGCAACTTTATTACTAGTAAATGTGATTTTATCTTTGGAAAGTAAATTTATCAAATTTCAGGAGTTCTAGACCTATTGAGATGCACACTGAAGACACAACACACCTTTGATGAATTTTTACAATTATGATCTGTGCATATTTTAAAAATAAGAATAAAACTGACAGGAAATTGAAATGGTAAACAAACAGATATATCTAAACCAATCACTTACACAACAGGGGAGTGGGAGTTGTCGAAAGGCTGTAAAAACTCAGGGAGGGTATGGATACAGCTGGCGCAATTACATCTTATTATAAGAGAGAACTATATTGAGAAATACATTGCTATTGGATGGGATGCCAGTCCACAAGGCTGGGGTACACCCTGTATGGGATGCCAGTCCATTACAGGGCACGAGGCTGGGGTACACCCTGTATGGGATGCCAGTCTATTATAGGGCACAAGGCTGGGGTACACCCTGTATGGGATGCCAGTCCATTACAGGGCACGAGGCTGGGGTACACCCTGTATGGGATGCCAGTCCATTATAGGGCACGAGACTGGGGTACACCCTGTATGGGATGCCAGTCTATTATAGGGCACGAGGCTGGGGTACACCCTGGATGGGATGCCAGTCCATTATAGGGCACGAGGCTGGGGTACACCCTGGACGGGATGCCAGTCCATTACAGGGCACGAGGCTGGGGTACACCCTGGACGGGATGCCAGTCCATTATAGGGCACGAGACTGGGGTACACCCTGTATGGGATGCCAGTCTATTATAGGGCACGAGGCTGGGGTACACCCTGGATGGGATGCCAGTCCATTATAGGGCACGAGGCTGGGGTACACCCTGGATGGGATGCCAGTCCATTATAGGGCACGAGGCTGGGGTACACCCTGAATGGGATGCCAGTCTATCACAGGGCACGAGGCTGGGGTACACCCTGGACGGGATGCCAGTCCATTATAGGGCACGAGGCTGGGGTACACCCTGGATGGGATGCCAGTCCATTATAGGGCACGAGGCTGGGGTACACCCTGAATGGGATGCCAGTCTATCACAGGGCACGAGGCTGGGGTACACCCTGGACGGGATGCCAGTCCATTATAGGGCACGAGACTGGGGTACACCCTGGATGAACATAAGAACATAAGAACATAAGAACATAAGAACATAAGAAATTTACAAACGAGAGGAGGCCATTCGGCCCATCAAGCTCGTTTGGGGAGAACTTAGCTAATATCTCAGAGTTGTTAAAATCTTATCTAGCTCTGATTTAAAGGAACCCATGGTTTTAGCTTCCACTACAATAGCAGGAAGACTATTCCATACTCTGACTACACACTGTGTAAAGAAGTGCTTCCTCAAATTTGTTTTAAAATGTTCTCCCGCTAATTTCCACTTATGGCCACGAGTTCTAGTATTTAGACTAATATTGAAATAGTCATTTGGCTGAACAGCATCCAGACCCGTTAGAATCTTATAGACCTGAATCATATCCCCCCTTAGTCTCCTTTGCTCAAGGCTGAACAGATTCAGTTCCGCTAACCTCTCCTCGTAAGACATTCCTCTAAGACCAGGAATCATTCTCGTAGCTCTTCGTTGCACCTTTTCTAAGGCAGCAATGTCCTTCTTGAGGTATGGTGACCAAACCTGCACACAGTATTCTAGGTGGGGTCTTACCAAGGAATTATATAAGTGTAACATCACCTCCCTTGACTTAAACTCCACACATCTAGAGATATAACCCAACATTCTGTTCGCCTTTTTTATTGCTTCCCCACATTGGCGAGAGTGGGACATGGAAGCATCAACATACATACCGAGATCTTTCTCGTAATCAGCTACCTTTATTTCAGTGGAACCCATAAAATATCTGTACTGTATATTTCTGCTCCCTGCATGGATTACCTTACATTTATCTGTGTTAAATTTCATCTGCCAAGTATCAGCCCATTCGCTAATTAAATCCAGATCCCGTTGAAGCCTCTCTGCTGCTTGATTAGTATCTGCTACCCCGCCCACCTTAGTGTCGTCTGCAAATTTAACCAGTTTACTGTATGTATTCGTGTCAATATCATTAATGTAAATTAGGAACAATAGTGGTCCTAAAATTGAACCCTGCGGTACCCCACTATAAACGGAGGCCCACTGTGACATAGTGCCTCTAATAACTACTCGCTGCTTCCTATCAGTTAGCCAGTTTTTGATCCAAGCTGCCACAGTTCCTAAAATTCCTGCAGCTTTAAGCTTTAACAAGAGCCGTTGGTGGGGGACAACATCAAAGGCTTTCTGGAAATCTAAGTAAATCACATCATAGGCCTTTTTGTGATCAATTTCACTTGTAGCTTCCTCAAAGAACTCAAGCAGATTCGTTAAATGGGATGCCAGTCTATCACAGGGCACGAGGCTGGGGTACACCCTGTATGGGATGCCAGTCTATTATAGGGCACAAGACTGGGGTACACCCTGGATGGGATGCCAGTCTATTATAGGGCACAAGACTGGGGTACACCCTGGATGGGATGCCAGTCCATTGTAGGGCACAAGGCTGGGGTACACCCTGTATGGGATGCCAGTCCATTATAGGGCACGAGACTGGGGTACACCCTGTATGGGATGCCAGTCCATTACAGGGCACGAGGCTGGGGTACACCCTGGACGGGATGCCAGTCCATTACAGGGCACGAGGCTGGGGTACACCCTGGACGGGATGCCAGTCCATTATAGGGCACGAGACTGGGGTACACCCTGGACGGGATGCCAGTCCATTACAGGGCACGAGGCTGGGGTACACCCTGGACGGGATGCCAGTCCATTACAGGGCACGAGGCTGGGGTACACCCTGGACGGGATGCCAGTCTATTATAGGGCACGAGGCTGGGGTACACCCTGTATGGGATGCCAGTCTATTATAGGGCACAAGGCTGGGGTACACCCTGGATGGGATGCCAGTCCATTGTAGGGCACAAGGCTGGGGTACACCCTGTATGGGATGCCAGTCCATTATAGGGCACAAGGCTGGGGTACACCCTGGACGGGATGCCAGTCCATTACAGGGCACGAGGCTGGGGTACACCCTGGACGGGATGCCAGTCCATTACAGGGCACGAGGCTGGGGTACACCCTGGACGGGATGCCAGTCTATTATAGGGCACGAGGCTGGGGTACACCCTGTATGGGATGCCAGTCTATTATAGGGCACAAGGCTGGGGTACACCCTGGATGGGATGCCAGTCCATTGTAGGGCACAAGGCTGGGGTACACCCTGTATGGGATGCCAGTCCATTATAGGGCACAAGGCTGGGGTACACCCTGGACGGGATGCCAGTCCATTATAGGGCACGAGACTGGGGTACACCCTGGACGGGATGCCAGTCCATTACAGGGCACGAGGCTGGGGTACACCCTGGACGGGATGCCAGTCCATTACAGGGCACGAGGCTGGGGTACACCCTGGACGGGATGCCAGTCCATTACAGGGCACGAGGCTGGGGTACACCCTGGACGGGATGCCAGTCTATTATAGGGCACAAGGCTGGGGTACACCCTGTATGGGATGCCAGTCTATTATAGGGCACAAGACTGGGGTACACCCTGGATGGGATGCCAGTCCATTGTAGGGCACAAGGCTGGGGTACACCCTGTATGGGATGCCAGTCTATTGTAGGGCACAAGGCTGGGGTACACCCTGAATGGGATGCCAGTCTATTATAGGGCATAAGGCTGACTTCTAATTTGCAGCCACCCAGCTGATGCATGCACTGTCTTTGATTCAGGGAGGTGCTCATGGATGGAATTGTAGATAGACCCTCATCAGCTGAGGCAAATGGGGCAGAAGTGAGTGGAAAGATAGCTTTCTTAAATCTCTCCTGCACACAATGTACCCTAAGAACTTGTGACGGGGGCTTCTGTCCTGTGTTGCTTTATGCTTAACTGAAGTTTCCACAGAGCACATCACACTGCCATAAATCACATCGTGTTGTTACCTAGTTACTTTCAGTAAATCACAGAGAACAGATGATGGAACATTGACCATTTGACACATTCCTTTCACAGAGCTAACACTCGAGTCTGTATATTCAAACCCATGCTTTTTTTTTTTTTTTTAAAAAAAAAAAAAGGTTTCAGAAGAAGTAGATATGTTCTACACCAGGGGTGGTCAGTCTTATCCAGAAAGGGCTGCTGTGTATGTAGGTTTTCACTGCAACTCTTTAATTAGAATACTACCACCTGGAATATTGTGTGCAGGTTTGGTCACCATACCTTAAAAAGACATTGCTGCCTTGGAAAGGGTGTAACGTAGGGCTACAAGAATGATTCCTGGTCTTAGAGGAATGTCTTATGAGGAGAGGTTAGCTGAGCTGAATCTGTATACCCTTGAGCAAAGGAGACTAAGGGGGGACATGATCCAGGTATATAAGTTTCTAACAGGTCTGGATGCTGTTCAGTGAATATGCTACTTCAATATTAGTTTAAATACTAGAACTCGTGGCCATTAGCAGGAGAACATTTTAAAATGGATTTGAGAAAGCACTTCTTTACACAGCGTGTAGTTAGAGTATGGAATAGTCTCCCTGTTAGTGTATTGCAAGCTAAAACCCTGGGTTCCTTTAAGTCAGAGCTAGATAAGATTTTAACAACTCTGAGCTATTAGTTAAGTTCTCCCCAAACAAGCTTGATGGGCTGAATGGCCTCCTCTCGTTTGTAAATTTCTTATGTTCTTATTAGAGGACTGATTGGCTGAAGAGTCCTCACACCTGGGTTTGAACAGCTGACCTAAAGGTTATTCCAAAAACCTGCATACACACCGGCCCTTTACGGATAAGATTGCTCACCCCAGTTAAGAACATAAGAACATAAGAAATTTACAAACGAGAGGGGGCCATTCGGCCCATCAAGCTCGTTTTGGGAGAACTTAACTAATATAGAAATAGCCATTTGGCTGAACAGCATCCAGAACAGCTTATCCGTGACTTCTATAAATTTATCTTGCAGAACAGCCCTTCTGCCCTTTCCTATGTCATTGGTGCCAACATGCACCACGACCACTGGATCCACCCCGGCTGGGGCCAAAAGCCTGTCCACTCGATCTGGAAGGTTCCCTACCTGGGCACCAGGCAGGCAAGACACCGTACGTACCAGAGTTCTGTACTAATAATTACTACTGCATTTCTGTATTGCCCTCAAGATATTTCAGCATTTTTTTTGGCAAATACAGTATAAACACAATTGATAAAGGTGTCACTGCAGAAGAAATATCACCTGGTTAAATGAAAGATGACAATGTAGAAACATGTTATTTTCCCCAAGGCCATTCAAAACTAAGTAAACCAGTTTGTTTTTGTCTTTTTATTGTGAACTAATATTCATCATTATTTGTTCTTCTCTGGGTTATGAGTTCTGAAAGTCAGCCAGCTGCTTTAAAAACCTTATTGAGTCATAAAAACATTTAGGTATTATGTTTTGTTAAGATTATATATTTTAAGTTGGCTTCTGTAGTTAATTTTTTAAAACTTTACATAGATATCATTATTTACTCTGAGAATATCTCATACACATTCTCATGCACAGGAATATGTGACCATATACAGAAAAATATAAATGAAAAATAAAAACATAAAAATTTTGCATCACAAACTCACAGATGGCAGCCATATTCAAATCCTGAGATGTAGTTGCAAAAAGATGCAGTTATAAAATGTTATGGTTTCCGAATATTATTCAGATCTCACATCAGAATTGGGGACAAAATAACCGTCTATGAACGTGGGCTATATTTTTTGTCAAATTGTAATAAAGAGGCAAGGTATGAAGGAAATTGTCCAGTTATCTAGGAAATCAATGTCAATTCATCACGAGGGAAGTCCAGTTGACCTTATTGTACAAATCTCTCAGATGGGCTGTGAAAGTCATCTCTTGAGAGAAATCGTCAAGCACCATCATAAAAAACATTCTGCCTCTTGAAATAGCTGGTAGGAGCGTGCAAAAGAAATTACCAATAAAACCACTAATAACCAATTAAATCGCCCCTATTTCGTTCCGTTTAAAAATAATAGTTCTTAATTTACTCTGCCTTTATGCATTACACAATTTACATGTGTGTTAAATTACAGATTACTACCAAACCAGGTCCACAGGTAATTGGACGTCTTGATTCCGAGCTTAATGTGCATAGTTGTCATAAATGGCATCATGTTCATTTCAGAACAAGTTTACGGTTTCTCACGGAGTAATGAATGATGTTAAGTTCATTTTGCAGACTGCAACATTTCCGTTCTTCTCAGGGGGTGTGACAGGAACAAATTTATGTCATCACAATACAAATGCAACCTGCTGCATTAACTGCAGAGCAAACATCCTTGATGTATAAATGAAAAGGGTCCTAATACTGAACCTTGCGATACTCCTTTATTAGCAGCTGTCAGTGAGTTATAGACCATGTGGGTATAAAATGATGCATTAGACATGTGAGAACACTGCTGGCCAGCTTTCAGGCCACAGGTTAGTAAAAGAGCTGTATTTTGCAGTCAAAAGTTTGTGTATTGTGTACTGGGAAGGAACAGAGATAAAACATAGGAAGTGTACCTATATGGTTACTGGGAAGAAAACAGAAAACATAATACAGTACAAACGGACTTTAAGGGATCTGGCAAAACAGTCCGTTATATCCAAAGTCCGTTAATAGAGTTGCTGTATGCCCAGAACACAACTACAGGACACCATTTACTCATGCCACACCCCAGCAGACACACTTGTGGTATAGATTATTGTATTGTACATGCAATAATCCAACTTTACCTGACTGTTGGAAGTATATATGGCCTATACTGTAAATCATTATACATGTACGGTACAGTAGTAATCTTGACCTCATTAGTTACTGCATCCCTCCAGCTGCAAGCGTTGTTTGCCGACGCACAGCGTGCCTGGTGATGGACAGCTACACAGACCAATCAGTTTTGCCTGCTGTTACGCCATGCCTATTTATAGAGCGTGACTATTACTACGTATCTGCACCGGATATCACCGGCACGCCATGCACCTTGTAGGCGGAACCTGCATGTGCGTTATAGCTGAACAAAATTACAGCTAAAAGCAGGCCCTGGGGACCAAATTGTTTGTCCGTTATAAGCGTTCCGTTATATGTGAGTCCGAAGCTTTTTCTGCATGTTCATAAAGGCACACGGCCGGGACCAGCAGACCTCGACCATTATAGATGATATTCCGTTATAAGTGAGTCCACTATAACAGGATTATACTGCATTAGAAACCATTCTTTAGCCTTTCAAGTGCATCACTCCTCTGTTTCTTCCAGCAAATGAAATGGCATTGATTCATCTTAGCATAGAGTGATATGTTCTTTATTTATTTCACATTAGCATAATTTATTATGATGATAAACCTTACAATCAGACCTTAATAAATCATAATATCACAGAGAGATGAAAAAATGTCTCCACTTTTGTTCACATCTAAGTACCTCGTTTCATGCATTTGTACTGTGTTTACAATGTCGAAGAAGTTTTCTTATTTAAATAGTGTGCATCTGTGAAAGCTTGCAGCAAACACTAAATCTGTTCCACTCCTCTCTGGCACAGTCAACAAAGTACAATACCACGAACCATATGTTTTTAAACCTTTTTGCGCATCTATGATTGGTTAAGATTTCATAATTAATGCCCTTTATTGCTGCCACTGTATTAAGTTTTTATTCTGGGTCATTACCTTGTTATTTGAAACACCCACTTCCTTTGAAAGGGATCTACATGCTCTTTATATCAATAGTTATTTTTTATCACTACATCATAAGATTTATAAGTGTAATATTTGCAAAAAAAATAGCAAGATATCAGCAAAAAAATTACACAAAAGTGTGATCTTTTGCAAGTAACATTGTGTGATTTCTTATAGTTGAAGCCTTGGAATTTGTTTACATTTTTTGCCAGCATTTTTAAGTTTTAATTTTGACCAAAAGCCAGAATGGTTATATAAAGTACAACAAGTAAGATAATTTTCTGCTTTATACAGTATAATCGTGGTATGCTATGTAATAAAAACTTGTAGTCTGCTCTAGGTTATACGAACACAAAATCACTGAAGTGTTATTTTAGTCCTGATTATGCTACAAAGATAATTCCTTTTGTTACTCTGGAAAACATTTTCCCCCATCATCTGATTTTTACAACATGCTTTTCCCTGTGTGTACAAAACATCTTTGTCTTGACAGCCAAGCCTATTACAAAACAATACTGTGTCTTAATAATGGATTAATCTCAAAGCTTTAAATTTACATTTAGCATGAAAAAATCTGGATATGTATATTTATTACACTATGATTTTTTACAGAAACTGAAAGAACCTTGAACTTCCTCTGCAGTGCATATTTTCAAGAGGAAGGAAACTTAGATTAGTTGTTTTTTCTCCAGTTCTTCCAAGACATGTGCGACAGGTTCTTTGTGTGATCTCAGGCAGCTGAGGAGGATCACAGTGGCCGGGAACGTAGGAGCTGGGCATGTAACGAGAGAGACAACAGACAACATGACCTGTTCTCAGTTCCATCTCCCATGAATTAATCAAAAACAAACTGAACCCAACTTATTAAAGCAAACATTTGATGAATTAAACATCTCATAAAGTCAAGTGAGGTGTAAATGCATTGAAGTTAGCAAGCATTGAACACCAGGTGATTCCAGTCTATTCTGATTGCTGATAACCTCATTTATTTATCATAATTATATATAAATATAGTCATAAATAAGCACTAGGGCAAACAAAGGTGGCAGGTTTAAAAAAAACTTCTTTAGCTAACAAAAGGCTTAAAGCTCATTTTTGTCTGCACTGCATATAGCCATTCTGTGAGAAACACTATGAAGGGCAGCTGTGTGGCAGATTGATTAAAATGTTCTTCTTGCCAAATCATATGAAATCATATAATTAAGTTACCATGGTGGCATGTAGCAAGCACAGCAGGTCTTGGCTTATATTCTGCAGCTTTTCTTCCCCTTCTTTCCTCAGGAGAGCACAGCGAGCGCATTGCCACGGATGTAATGCGAAAGCGAAAGGACATCGATTCAAACTGCCGGCTGATGAAGTCGTAATCGCACACGATTCCACTGACGCTGCCTTCCTCATGGTGGCTTTCCTCTGCTAAAAATAGAAGCCGTGACCAGTCGCAGCCCTTGGGAGAAGTGACACTGTGCACTTATCAGAGCTAATGCTCTACCAGGGGGATGAGGCCAGATGCAGAAAAACAGGCCGAGGACGAATCCAAGCCAAGGCTATGCAGGGCATTGTGCTTTTACCTTATCAAAATAGTCATTAGACTCAACATGTAGAATAACGAAACTATATAACTAACAATAAAGCATAGGTTTTACGTGTGTACATATATAAAGAACCACATAAAGAAACTGTTTAGTATGTTTTTAGGTATAATGATATTTGGTGCATGTGCATGAAAGGTAAACATATAAATGCACTGTAGACTTTTAGTACCATCAGCATGTCTGTTAACGAGAGTGTGGGCACAGATGCCAGAGCAGCTGAACAGACCCTCGTGAAAAGTCGCTTCTTTCATGCTTTCTTTGTGCTTCTTTGAGGCTCCCTGTGCCTGTGAAGTTTGCACGTTTTCCTCGTGCTTGTACCAGCTTTCTTTGGATACTTCAGTCTCCTCCCATTGTAAATAGTTGCACGTGGGGTAATTGGTATCTGAATTGCCCAAAATGTCTGTGAGCATGTGTCCTGTTAGGAAAGATTGATGGAAAAATACTCAAGGGGTTGGTTTCTGTTACAAAGGGATTGGAAATGGAGGTCATTTATCAGCTTAATTAGCCGTATTTATGGCTTAGGGTGCTGATGTCCCAAACTGTAGGTGTCTAAACCATTTCAACTTTTATATCCCCAGAAACATCGATCCGTCTATTTGCCGACCGCTTATCCAGTCTGCTGTCGTGCAGAGCCTGGAGCCTGTCCCGGAAAACTGAGGGTGCCAGGGTGGGGGGGGGGCTCCCTGGAGACACAATGCCACACACTGTGGGAGATTCAGAGACGTCGATTTACCTAACAGCATGATAGCAGGCTGCATGAGAAAGCTGGAATACCCAGAGGAATACGGGCAGAACGTGCAAGCTCCAAACTGCATGGTTTAACGTCACTTACGCAATTTTTAAATTAAGACATAAAGTGCAAATGCCAAAGATGCAAAGGCCGTCAGTGATGAATACAGGAGAGCTGAGGAGAGCTAGTCTGAGAGACAGATGTTGGGTCTTTGGTGTGAAGTGCTGTCCACCTCATTTTAATCGATTATGATTAAATTAGTCTTCTGTGGTACAGATAAATCACTGAATTATGGCGCTCAACATTTTGTTTATATACTATACATTTTATAAAATTTATTTTCCTACCATGTCAAAGTGAATCATATCTTATCATTGTGATCATTGTAAACCATCTGAAGCTACGCAGGTTTGAGCCTGGCCAGTACTTGGGTGGGAAATCAGCTAGGAAGGCTGGGTTGCTACTGGAAGAGGTGTTGGTGTGGCCAACAGGTTAGTCCATGCTGTGGTCTGTGTGGATCCCAGTGCCCCAGGGCAGTGATGGGGACAACGTGCTGTAAAAATGGTGCCACTCTATGGATGAAATCTAAAACCAAGGTCCTGACTCTCTGAGGTCATGAAAAATCCCTGGGCATCTCACAGAAGAGTAGGAGTGAATTGGTGAATTCTCTCTCTGCATTTTTTTGAAGGAAAGAAAGGGAATGGGTTTTTGTGTGTTGCATAATTTGGCTGGGTGGTTCGATGAGGTCTGGATGCTAGTAATATCAAGGAATCTCAGATATTATTACTTGTCAAAAACTGTAAAAAATGATCATAGATGCAGTTTTTTAGCTTCATTTTTGGGCAAATTTAACTGTTTTAATTCAATTTATGAATGGCAAAGAAATTCAGAAGTATTTTACATTAACATTCTGGGATGGTAGTTTCAAGGCATTTTCTGCAGGCCTTAACTTGTAGTCTAATATAATGAACAAGGTTTCAAAATAATGCACAAGTTTTCAAAAAAAAGTGTGATCTATAGACACTGGAGAACAAATATTAGATTTCAGTTTGATTCTCGAGGTTCCCTCTCTGCCTGAAGAACAGGAAGCCCAGTTAGAGCAGCTGCACTGTGCCCACACACTTGTGATGGATCATGGATGGAGCCCTTCTACCCTTCAGATAATCAGATCATGAATAAAACATGATCTCGACATCTACAGAAACGCTGAGTCCAGTCAAAGGCAATGTGTTAGATTGGCCGCATTTTTAAGGACTGACAATCAGATCTCAGAAACAAATATTAGCTAACAGGGTCTGAGCGCAGATGCCGTTTCGTATTCAGCACCGGGAAACTGCTTGATTATTGTATTATTATGAAAGCCCTAAATTTTCAGATAGCAACTAGTGAATTCTCTATTTCTCCTTTTTCATGATTTTCTTTTTTATATACATATATATTTTTCATTATTCACTATTTTTAGATTCTTCTGCTTATATACTGTATGCGCTTCCTATTGTGCCTTGGTCCCTGATATCATTGTGATCACAATGTAGGTTATTCACAGAGGGACAACAGAATCATGCAGTCGCTTCTTCTTGGTAGTTACATTTCTATAGATTAGTGTTACCATAATTAGCTTTAACACAAACATTAAGTAATTCTAGCCTGTAAATGCATCTATCATTATTACATGATTAATGTATACATCGCCATTTTGTTGTCCTATCCCACATAGCAGAAGACAGGGAAGCACCATTAAGAGGACGCCAGCCCATCACAGGGAACCCATTCAAACACAGAACTGTACACTATTCACAGCTTAATCATTTACAGAGAGAGGCAAGTCTGGTCAAGTCTGTTGGAGACTGGAGCTGGTGTGGTGTTGAGGTGTCTCCTGCTGCATGCCGGCACTTGGGTCCCAGTTTGAGGCGACCCTCTGGGTAGGTGCGCGGAAAGTGTTGTTTCTCCGGAATGATGACCATCTTCCCCTGCTGTCGGAGGTGCTTTGTAAACAACACATTTCAGTGGCAGCACTCACTGAGGCATGTAGACCTAGGAGTGGCCCGATCTCTGGAGGTGGGTATACCTATTATTGGTCTGGTTGCTCTGATACCTTCCTTACTCAGGGAGTAGCTATTGCTGTGGCAGATCAGCTCCTCCTGATGGTGTCTGATGTCACTCCTTTCAACTAGCGTATTATGAGACTCAGGCTAAGGCACTCCTTGGGTGTCTTGTCTGTTATCTCAATGTATGCTCCGGCCGAGTGATGTCTCGTTGAGGGAGACATTTTACTCGCTCAGTGGTTGATAGGTGCGATGAGGTGACACTCCTTTGGTCATGGGTGACTTCAGTGTGGCCACTGGCACTGACAGGGCTGGCTATGAGGATTGTGTTGGTCCCCGCGGGTTTGGTACCTGGGCTGAAAGTGGCTCCATGTTCCTTGACTTTGAGAAAGGTCAGGGGCTGTGTGGTGATGGATCCTGGTTCCATAGCCCTGAGCTGCATCATTGGACTTGGTACACTGATGGTGCAGTGAAGGAGATCGATCGCATCCTAGTGAGCAGATGCTGGAGGTTCCTGCAGCCTGCAGAGTTTGTGAATTCTGACCACAGACTTCTTGTTGCTTCTCTGAAGATTCAGCTTAGATCCAGTAGGCTACCACTTATTAGGAGAATGAGGGTAGACTTGGCAAGACTCTAAGATCAAGCTATTTGTGATAAGTTTGCATGTAGTTTGTGTGAGGAACTTGTATACTTGGGTGTGACTGCCTACTCTAATGTGATGTGGGAGACCTTCCGTGACAAGACCCTGAAGGTTGCTATGGGTTATGTTTGTGTTACTGGTTTTGCCAGAAGGAGGTTTTTCATGTCGTAGGGCACCCTAGATATTATCAAGAGGAGGCGCCGGACAGGACTCGGTGGCAACTCCCGTCTGTACCAGCAATTGAGGAGGACAGCTGTGAGGCCTCTGAGGGCAGATAAAGACGTGTTTGTTAGATGAATCTGTGAGCAGGTGACACACCATCTGTAGTCTAGTGACCCACATCCTGCTTACAGAGGTATCGAAGCATTACGTGCATCTGAATCTTTTCCTCAGAGAGTAGCAATCAGGGCAGGTGAAGGAACACTACAGTTGTGAACCTCTGGGCCAGCTACTTGGAGTGGCTGTTTAAAGATGACCCTCCAGCTAGGACGTTGGACATCTCTGGGTCCACAGTTCTTGAGGCCGATCCTCCAATCAGCTGTGAACCACCCGATCTGGAAGGGTCAACAACCAGGATCCCAAGGTGTTTCATATATGAGGTGGGTGTGGCATCTTCAGTGCATCCTCCCCAGCTTGACCTGACCTGGATTTGTTTTTCTTTTGAATAAATTAATTTGAATCAAAATGTGATTTTTCTCATTTTTACAGTGTGAGATGAAGATACTTCACCGAGAAGTGAATTTACTGATCTGTACAAGGGGTACCAATAAATATATTATGCAATGCATGTGTGTATATATGTATATATATAGAGAGTGTGTGTGTGTGTGTGTATATATATATATATATCCTCCTGAGACCCCACCCATTCATTTATGTCCATTGTAGTGGACATTTTGTTTTTGCATCTGTAGTGCATCTTTTCACTGATGTAAGGAAACTTATGTATTTCTGTTGTACACTAAAGAGGACATGCTGTGAAATTACAAATAAAAATTAATTTGAAAAAATCTAAATTGTAAGATGTCTTATTTCCTCCAAAGACAAATAACCTACAATTGAAGGACACTTTTTTCCTTGGGTCTCAGGAGGACATATATATATGTGTGTGTGTGTGTGTGTGTGTGTGTGTGTGTTTGTATGTATAGAGAGAGAGAAAGAGAGAGAAATAGAGTTTATTTTTTTTACCCGCATTTAGCAAGTGACACAATTCCTTAATATAGTTTGGAGTGTGATGAAAAACACCAATGTGTTCTTTTCAACTGCTTCTTTATTCCAGTTAAATGGTCACACCAACAAAGCTGTATCTTAACTGCAGATATAATTAACTTTGCACTAAAGCCAGAGTCAGTCTCTTTCTAACTAAATAGTTCACTTCAATGTTTCATTGGCTTCCTCCTATCCGACTGTCATAGGGACGTTTAATCAAAAAAGAGCAATAATTAATAAAACAGCAGGTTTATTCGTTATGGAGACAGATATGCAGTTCTCACTGTGTATTAGCATGACAATGTGCTTTGAGTTTAAAGTAAGGGTTGTCAGAAAATGTATCTCTTCCTTTCGGAAACAAAACAGTCCTTTACAGTCCTTCCATTTTGTAAAGTAGTAGCTAGTTGTTAACATAGGTCATCAAATTTTATTTCTCCCGCAAATTTCCTAAATGTGTCTAGTAGGGCTGACTTCTAATAGTCGAGGATTCGACGATTCGATTCGTAGACGTCTGATTCGACTATGAACCTCATAGTCGAATAGTAGGAAAGTGTTATGTAACCAATGAGAAGCAGCTAGAGGTCGACCGATATATCGGCCGGCCGATATATCGGGCCGATATTTAGCATTTTTTAATGTATCGGCATCGGCCGATATCCGAGTGCACTACGCCGATTTTCAGACAGGCACGTCTGCGGGCAGCCCAGTGTTATTGTTGCTGTGGAACACGTGACCCATGCTGCCTTGTGCAGGACCACAGCCAGAAGTTTTGGAAGAGTCCTGGGATAAAACGGTAAGGCTTAAATTCTGATCTTTCAATGACCTGTTTATTTAAGTAGTTTGCTATGAAATGTTGCTTTAAAAGAAAACGCGAATTACGCTATTGGGAACTGGGGTAATGATAATGAGCCTTCAACCAACTGTAGCTTACAGGTAACATTAAGGATCATTGATTCTAATAGAGTTCGTTTTGTGCGCTTATTGGTGGGCTCACAGACGTTTTTTAATCGTTAAAAATCATTTTAATTGTTAACATTTTAATTATTACCATATCAGCCCGATGTTATCAGTTATGTTTTTTTCTTGTGTCGGAGAGTTTCACTCTGTGAGTGTGTGGGGCGGAGCAGGCAGCTCTCAAATACTGCAGCGTGTGTGAGAGTTGCGTTACTCTGCCCTGATCACAGACAGCGCCGTCCTCGGAGACACAGAGCTGCTAAGAACAATGCATGGCGGAGAAAAGTGTTTGTTCGAAAGCGTGGTTACCATTTACTTGAGCTGATGCTGACAATGGTCCTTCTGTGCAACTTTTTTTCATTTGAGACCGGAGATTCAAACAATTTTTCAGACGTCTAGATAAAAAGTGCATGACTTTGCGCAGTTAGTTTCCTCATTAAACATATCTATCCTTTATACGGGCTTATACGTAGACAACGTCACAATCACTAGGGGCTTATGTTGTCCTTGCATACAAGGCTGTGCAATACGACAGTTATTTTATTTTATTTTCCGGGATCACTAGATTCTGATTGTGAATTTGGCTTTAAATGAATAAAAGGTATTTGTTACACACCATGTTTTTCTTTTAGTTTTTTTTAACTCTTTTGTTTGAAATGGAAAAAATCTAGCTGCTATCTAAAAAAAAAAAAAGGTTCGACTATCAGTCGACTACGGCAAAATCGAACGAATCAGATTCGACTATGAAAATCCTTAGTCGAAAACAGCCCTAGTGTCTAGTCTTCTTTTCTAATTGTTCGTGCATAAGTCAGCACCATGGACAGTGATTTCGTTTTTTTCCATTGGCCAGAAAGCAATAACTTCCCTGTTCCCTGTGTTTTTCTATACCTTTAAAAACAGAGGACAGACCGTTGCCCTTGATGTGACACAGAACGGTCACAGCAGCGTGGATTTAAAGTGCGATCCGGGTTTGCACCTGTGAATGCTGCAGAGCCGTGGTCATGTGATTTTTGGTCAGTGATTTTTATGTAAGTGTGGCAGTAGTGCACAACTTATCTAATATACAAAACATGAAAGAAAGGTGGTGTTAAATGAATCAGACATGAACCTGTTAACCTCATCTGTTAAGTTTACTCATCTTAATACTACATTTTGTTCATGCAAATATAACTAGATGCCCTATGTGACATGGAGGAATAGCTGATCAATAAAGTGCATTTTTCGCTAAAACCCACTGTCTATACTTTGTGTAAACCCTGTCTGTTATTTGTGGGTTTTACAGGATGTTCCTCATTTTCATTTACGGATTTTCACCCTCTGCGTGTCTCAAATCAGTACTGTGCAGGAAGCTGTTAGCTGTCTGTGCAAAGATTACCCTGAATTCTACATTATGAATCAGCAAATTATTGCAAATGTAACAAAATTAGGCCACAGCCCACCAAAATAATAATTTCTGTTTATAATTACAATTGTTGTTGGTATTGTCATTGCTTATAATTACAGCATTGTAATTTATCCATGTCATTTTAATTACAGGCCTGCCACCGAGTCCTTAGGAGGCCCCATGTGCTTGGCTGCGTTTTGCATAATCCACAGCAGACAGTGGAGATTAAAGCAAGTGTCACTGGTGGCTGATCTCACATAGCGCCTCCTGGTGGGTGAGGGAAACATTGCCAATTGCATAGCGCTGCAATTTTCACTACAAGGAAACGGGTTAATTTGAAATTTAACCATGCAGAGATGACCATGGAGGTTACACAGGAAGGCTGCCAATGTAAACCAGTTGTAGTACCACTTGTAAAGTGCTTAACCACTCCTGTGCTAGGAGAATATCATGCTGCGTGAAAAGGTATAATGCACACACAGACACAGACACACAAAGGCTATTCTCCTGATGCCACTAAAGTCTGAGGGCGGGTCAGGCCCTACCTCACATGGACATGGAGTAGTTCTTCCTACTGGGGCACTTGGCAGGTGTCCATATAAAGATGGGGGTTGCATGCTGGGCTGAGGCAGGCCTGGAGTTCCCAGAGATACCAACTGGCTCTCTTCCACAGACACCCGAACCCGAAAGCGGTGAGAAGAATGAGGGCAAGAGAACACCTTGGCAGGAGATACTGTCAACGTTTAAGCGGACAAACCCCACATGGAGCCGGTGGCCTCATACTGTACTGCATCGGCTTGTCTTTGTCAGGTACCTAGGGCGCAGGTTTGTGCTACAACTCCGCCTTACAATAAAGTCTGCAGAAGGTCCATGCTTGGCCTGTTGTTCGGGATGAGAAATAGATCCTGTCAAAATTTCATATCTGCAGCCATCTTTCCATCTAAGTCCTGCTTAAGCCTTTATAATTAAACAGCACATCCTGAGGTAAGAAAAGCCAGATGTATCATCTCGTGTGATCAGGTAACTTTGCTTTGTTGGTCAGAGCACCATCTACATATGAGCTCCAGCATCCCTTGGTGTGTGTAGTGCTGTTGGCAGGTATGTTAATGTATACATTATGTCATTTCTTCAGGTTTTAATATTGAATGACTTTTTGCAGGAGGACTGAATATTTAACATCGTGAGATCGCTCCGTGCGAGGTATTGTTAGTTATGACACTTCCGAGCGAATCTAATCCCTGTCTCTGTTTCAGCTCCGTTCCGCCCGACTCTCCCTACTCCCTCTGCCCGCGCCTCCTTCTCCTCCCCACCTCCCTCCTGACCAGCCCTGATCGTCCCACGTGGTTCCTTCTCGTGTGTCTTGTCCACGTCATCGGACGGATTTCCCGGTTTCCTGACTCCCCAACGCCCGGCTTCAAGACATCCCCTCTGGACGCTCCTTCGGCTTTGGTGAACTGTATCGGACTGATATCTGGTTTCGACCCCGCTTGTCTTCTGGATCCGATCCTGCCTCATCCCAATAAAAGACTTCTGATCTCACCCGGGTGTTCTGTCGTAACATTATGGGACAGAAGTATAGGTTTGTAATTACAGAGATGCATTCAAAATTTACAACTAAGAGAACAGAATGTTTTAAGTGTTAAAATACTAAATCAGACAAATACTAATTCAGACATCCCACCGAAAATCTCCCAAGAATCGGCAGAACCTCCCTTACACCAGCAAATGATTCCCAATGTCTTGTAAATGTCTTGTGGGTACAACCTAATTTGGAAACATACCAGTAAAGTTACCTGTCATTATACCAAAATTAGTCTGCGGTATACAATGTTTTGATGGTATTTAAAAAGCAACCTTATTCCGGTGTTTTCCAATAAAATGTTCCGAGTGGTGAGAATGAAAATAGCACGTTATTGCCGTAATACTGCACAAGCCTAGCCCCACCCCCCGCTTGTGCCTCATTTGCCTCCATGAAATCAATATGCCAAAGGTGGGATGTCGACTAAATCTAGACGCACCCTTCACCGTCTTAATTTCTAAGACCAACATTGGGGCTGAGAGGTCAAGAAGGTCCACGTTTTTATGGTGAAATTTAGTCAAAGAGCTCTCTAGTCTAAGAGTTATGAGCTCAGTGACAAAATAGGCAGCCTCCCTTATCTATTTGGATGTCTGTAGGAACACACTTCAGCTTAAGTGCATGTCAATGAGGCCAGTGTCAGGAGGCCACACGAGACTGCAGTAACACAGCAGCAGGCCCGGGATGACAGAGAACCAGGGAGACTGCGCAGGGAACCCGCCACAATGCCAGCTGGATCCGTGTTCTGAATAGCTATCGGCTCTTAATTTGAGTTTATCAATATGAAAAGTTCATTATTAACTAGATGCTGTCAGAACAACAACAATTTATTCCCCAGATGACCCTGTCACCCCCTCCTCCATCTAATTGCTACTCCTCTCTCAGCCCCAACCTCTACCCCCCCCCCCCCCCCCCCACACACACACACACACACACACACACACACACACACTCTAGGCTCAGGCAGCATCTAAGCTGTCATACCATCATACTGTGCATACAGTATAGTGCAGAATATGGTATCTTGACAAATTTTGAAAATTGACAAAAGCAATGTTCTTCCAATATTTTGCGATCTTGCCGGGTTGGGGGTGGGGGGATAGGGAGTCCTACAATAAAATTTGCCAAACAAAAATACCACAGTACACCAAAAATATTACCATAATACTGCCCTAGCCTACCGTACACATCTCCAAAAAAATCTTTATTAAAAGCCCAACTTTGTCTGCAAACTGTTGTCTACGGTGGCCCTTCCATTCCTTGTGTGCAACTCGGAAAAAGATCTGTCAGATACTTTTTGAGTTATCATACTGAAAAGTTGGTGTCTGTAGCTGTGGACCAATCCCAAAACCATCCAGGAAATACAATTACACCCATATTCAAGAAGACTTTCAAGTCGTTTTCCTTTGTATCCTGTATGTTCTTAAGTTTAATTAATAGTATGGGATCTGGTTCTATTCTCCCACATATTTAAACTAGTGATCTGCTGCTTGTCGCCAGTCTTGTTATTGTATAACACCAAACAGTGGCTATTCTGCTTCACCTCATGGTTTTAATAATCTTGTTTTTCAGCAGTTCCATGTAATTATGTTTTGAGTAAAGTTTTAAATGAAAGTAATTTGTAATAGCATAACAAGGGGGGGGGGGGGGTTCAAGCTCATAACTTCAAGGGTCTACATGCGTTATTGGGGGACCTCACCCCACTCAAAGAAAAGCCAGGAGCCTCCACATCTGATGTTAGAGAAATAAGAAACATTTAGACCCTGTTCACACCTGCTATTAACATGCGTCCTGGGTGATCCGATCACAAGTAGACAGAGCTACATACATCTGTTAACATCTGCTATTAACATGCAACCCTGCATGCGTCTCGACCAACCACTTGTAATCTGATCTCACTTTACTGCAACTTATTTAAATAAGCACATAAACTACTTCCAGAAATAAATAGATGAATAAATAAATATTTTCTTTTATTTTTAAATAATTCCATAAAAGGTATTATATTTCATGTTTGTCTTTAAATTTTATTTCGCAATAACGTTGTGATTTTCATTAGACCGTCATTATTATAAAATGTTAATAACACATAATGCAAATGTGATTACTCAAAAAATCTAATTATATTTCACAATAAGGTTCAACTTTTCACAATGTAGACATGCATTTTTATACCGCATCAACACGGTACATATGTAGGTGTTAAAGTCTTTCAGTACTAAGATATGCCTAGGGCAGGCTAATACTTTTCTATTCAAGGGCAAAGGTTTCAGTCTGTAATGCATTACAGGTATGTTGGTTGCCATATGATAATATTTCGGCTTTTAATCATAGCCAGTGAAGCTCAAAATTTGTGAAAATTTCAATGAAGAGGTTCATTGTTTCACTGGAGTGGGACTGAATTTCTGACCAGGAATGCAGAACAGTTTGTACTGTAATTCAACAGAGCAGTGGAGACTTTTCCGCACTATGCGCCTCAGCAATGGGCAAACCCGCTCTGTTACTTTATGTGGTCTGCTACTTCGTAGCTCTCTGTTGTTTCTAAATGCTTCCACTTTGAAATAAAACCACTTACAGCTGGCCATGGAATATCTAGCTAGGACAAACTTCACAAACTGATTTATTGCAAAGGTGGCATCCTATGACAGTACCATGCTATTCACTGCGCTCTTCAGAATGACCCATTCTTTCACAACTGTTTGTAAAGCTGACTGCATGGCTAGGAGCTTGATTTTATACACATGTGATTAAGAGGTGCGTTCCAATACAACTATCCATATACTGTATGAAATTGATTCAAATATGATTTGAAAATATCAGATTTCTGCATCCACACAGCCCTGAAAACAGCAGATTTGAGTCACTTCAGCCTGGTAATGTGAACATAGCCTTAAAAGTTTCACCATGAGCTTAAGTTGCAGTGGCTTAGCATCTCTTAGCAACTAACTTAGGGGAGCCACATCCATCTATCGTAGAGGATATATTTTGTTAAACGCCACGCTGACAGGTAAAAACACCGGGCCTCTCCAGACAGTTTTCAAGCCTGAATCCTTAATCACAGCGCTCCCTGGCCTAATAAAGTTTTCAAACTGGACTGACAGCAGACATGGGCAGTAGGATGCAGCTGTGGGCCACAGGAACGCTGAGGTCCCCTCTCAATACTGTCATGCTGCACTCCAAATCTACAGCTACCCAGACGTCACATTCCCCACATGGAAAGAACCTATATGAGGATATATGCGCATATATGAAACCTATATGCAGTATATATGCATATATATGCTGCATATATGCGTATATATGCCACATATAGGCAAAATTGAGGTGCATATATGTGCATATACAGGCCATATAGGTCTCCTGTATCAAACCCCGACTGATCACATGATCACGTGATCAGTTACCACGTTACCTGCATCCTAGTGCATGTGGAGCTGCAGGCCCTCTCTGTGTCCTCATCATCAAATCCCCAAGACCACAGCCACACTTGACATCGCAGGATTAACAGCAATATTTGATCCTTGATTTCTAAGATGATTAGCAGGTAATTTTGCTCATCAGATGCTGAAAATCTATTTCGAGGTGTAGAAGGCCCGCTTCGAGGTTGCAGACTGCAATGCTCTTGTGATATTTTCACTGCCCATGATTTGTATTTTGTTCCCAATTCTTAATCCATTTCCACCGTGTAAATATCTTACCTCATTACCCATGTGCATGAGATCCTTCTAGAAATGAGGACTGATGCACTTTCTGAACCCATTTGGTAATATTCATTGTCCTCCTCTAACCTGACAAAACCGCTACCCTACTGGTTTTGTGCATTACATGCACACAGGAACAGCTTCAAAAAATGTCTGTACTGCAGTAAATACAGTTATGATTATTATTATTGATTCTCAAAGTATTAATTTTGTAAGTTTTCAAAGAGGCGTGAAATGAAAGATATTAGACCTTTTCTTGTTTATTTTTAGATAATCACACTTAACCCTGTTATTGTGCGAGAATGCCAGATGAGTCATGGGGAACAGACGTGACGTACGCTGTGAATTTGCACTTTGAGCGGGTGGGAGGCAGAGCACAAGCAAGGGGTTGGGTTTGGTGCGTCACCATGGCAATTAATCACTGTCTTGTGCCGGGTAATGAGAAATAGATGCTTCTGATTGGACAGCGGGCCTCGTTAGAGGTTAAAAGGGTTCAGTTGGGAGTGGCGTTTGCTGTTCAAGTGGATGGTGGTGTTTAGCGAGCGTTTAGCAATTTAGCTGGTTCCTTTCTGGGTCAGCATTTATCAGTAGCATATTGTTCTGTAAAGGAACACTGTTCCTATTTTTGATTCAGTTTTTTTTCCCATAATGTTTTGCTGAACCCTGCTCTCCGGGGGGGGGGGGGGCTTGCACTGCTTGCAGCCCTTCACTTCACCACCTGACACAGCACAACTATTTGTTATTTTCATTTGTTATGTTAGAAGTATTCCAGATTATCATTGGATCATAGGTTAAAATGTATGTCTCTGACAAAGCACTGCTTCATGTGTTTCTTTTTCCAGCACTTTCTATTGTTGAGTGTGAATTGTGAAGCATAGCCATCCATCCATCCACTTCCTGTAACTGCTAGTTCAATTCTGAGGTGCGGGGGGTCTGGAGCCTATCCCAGAAGCTACAGGTACAAAGTAGGGAATAAGCCCATGTGGGGCACCAACCCATTGCAGGGCACACTTGCACCAATTTGATAATTCCAGTTTACCCCAGCATGTTTTTGGACTGTGGTGGGGGGTAAGACCAGAATACCCGAAGGAAACCCCACGAGGAAATGCAAACTCCACAGACACAGAGCCACAGTGGAGACTCAAACGCTGGAGTTGTGAGGTAACAATCCTAACCACTGCGCCACCCATGAAACACAGCTACTTCTATGTGTACTTGCACTTTCTATGCATTTAAGTAATAATTTTTTTCCATTATTTGCTTCAGTTTTTATGCACTTTCTATACATTATCAATCTGTAAATTGCCCAAAGCAGATTCACACTAACTCACCAGGTAGAACTTCCACTTACTGCCTGTTTTACCTACTAAAAATGTATGCTTCAAGTATGTAAATTATATGTGGGGGTATGTATAAGTTACATTGTGGGGACCAAATATAAAAACTCGAATTTTGATCTTACAGGGGGCATATTCCCCACAAAGGGAAACACAATTTTATATAAAAAAAACTGTGACTGCAATCAAAAAACTAAAAATGCCAAAAGTCATATTTGGTTAGGTCTTGGTAGTGGTTAAGGTTTTATTGCTGGGAGTTTATGCCTATGAATGGATGGTCCCCACAGAGATATGTGTGTGAGATTGTGTGTGTGTATACCTATATTACATATATGATTTTTTTTTTGTTTTCAGGTGTACATGCAGTAATGTACTTATTTCCTTTCTTAGGACACTGTCTGTGGTATCGGAGGTACTGGCTGTCAGCCTTGTCTTCACTGCACAGGGGGGTAAGAGAGGAGCTCCTGCTGGATACTCTGTATGATCTCAGGGACTGCATATCACCGACTGAAATGATGATCCTTCCTCCATAAGCGGCCTTCCGCACTGCCGCTGCGGTCTGAGTAAAGAAGCGCAAAACACCTTCACAAACACACAGATTATTTACGCACTCAGAGATGCTGTTTATGGGTTGTAAGGAGACACTGTTTACTGCACAGCAAAACAGCCTTTGATACGCCTTTCATCTGGATGTCGCTTCACTTTATGGGTCATAAGGTGGAGAGATCATGAATTAGACCAACAGAAGAATGCCTTTTATTTTTTCTCACTTATTCTCTCTTTCAAGTTTCAAGAAACACATACAATGCACATTTTATGGATAATTAATGCACTAAATGGTAACAACAATCATCCAAATATACGTCAGATACTTCACATGTATCTTACACGGGTGAATCTGTGTTACTGTAGTGGCATATTAGGAAATAGAAATGAACCAAAATGATATAAAAGATGCTTTTAAAAAAGCCACGGGGACTCAAGTTCCAGGGACAGAAGAAGGTTGAAATTTTCTGTAGAAAAGAGTAAGAGACTAGTTCTGTTGGCTGTTAAAAGCATTTTACTGCCCAGGAGGTGTTGGAGCACGGCGTCTCCCCCGGGTCCGTGGATGAGAAGAGATTCACAGCTGACACGGGGAGAAGTTGCAAATCACTGGTTTATTGTCATAATCAGGGAGCGGCCGTCTGACGTAGGGGCTGCTGATATTCTCTGTCGCCCTCCCTATCTGTTCCAATTCGGTAGCCTTGCCTTGACGGCGCGCCAGTCAGTTCTCGTTTTGATTAGTTACAGCATTATAGAATCATTCCCTTTATTTTATTAATTATTCCCTCAATTCCCCCTTTTGGTCTCCGCAAGGAGATCACCCTATTGGCGGGGGAGTCGTAGTTCAAAGCTGTCCAAATGACCTTTGCCCCTCTCCGGCCTGACAGGCAGGAGAGGCATCATCCGCGCATAGGTGCCATCCCGCTTCTCTATCACGGTAGTGATGAGACGAACTGACAGTGCGCGCAGGCAGGGAATACAACAACACCCGCAAGTAACTAAAATCGCAGCAAAAGTAGCAAAGGATAATAAAAGCGAGCCCATTAAGCCTTTCCACTGTCCGAATGCTGAGGTCAGCCAAGCATCCCAGATGTTATTGATCCCGGAGTGTGCATGCATCGTTCTGGAGAGGGTCCGGAGACCCTCGAGTGCCCTGGTCACTGAGCCGTCTGGTGCTGTGTTATTGGGAATGTAAGTACAGCATACTTCCCCGAACATAGCGCACACTCCCCCCTTTTCGGCTAGTAGCATATCTAGCGCCAGCCGGTTTTGGACCGCCATCAGAGAAGTAGGGCCTAATTACTCAGCCAGGCCTGCCACTGCGTCTCTAGTAAGGTTGGACAGGCGCAAAATGTTATAGTGTACATAGTTAATGCGGTCTACATTTTTATTGGGAGTGATGGGGAATATGGCCGCCACAATAGGGATGTTTTCAAATCCCGCAGTGACCTGGTCAGCCAATTTGAATTCATCTGGCACTCCTCTCGGGATCCCTATAGCGTCGATGTAGGTGGGTGAATCTACCGTGGGGTCAAAGTTGGGTGCCTCGCGTCTGCGTCTAATCAGTACGCGTCCTCGTCGCCTCCCCACCAGTTTCCCACCTGATGCACCAGTAGTGACCTGCTGTGTATTGGGACGTTCCCCTATCAGGACTAACGGTGCCATTAGCCTTACCATGGCGCATACCCCGTGACCGCTGAGAGGCATTCTAACTAGCAACTTATCCCGGCCACAGAACCAGTAGAGGCCAGAACGGGCCCAATGCCCTATGTAGTTGTTACTGGAACCATTGTATATGATCTCACGACACCACTCGCTGGGAATGTCCCCCACGCGGGGACCAGTACCCGCGAAGCTAAAGCAGAGGTATTCCGCTTTACCTGGACAGGGATGAATGGTCCTACTTTAGTCCTGTTATCTATGGGTGGAAAAAGGGATGCCAACGTGGTGCAGTCCCCCGGTGTGGCCTCCCTGGTCAAGGCTAACATGCAAGCATAGCCCCAGGCGTCCGAGGGATGCAATGGGGCTGGTTCCGTATAGAGCTGGGGTCTGGCTGAAGTATTCGTGAGAAAAATTCAGATTAGGTGCTTCTAGTATTTTAAGTAAGTCTCTGTTGCCTGAGTGACGTCATGGTAAACGGCTGTGAATTCACATAAGCCACCACACTGTGCGAGATCAGAATGTGCAGCGGATGTCCCATCACTATGTGTGCTGTTTTCTGAATAATTTTGGCCACTCCCGCCACGTGCCTTGTGCATGCGGGGTGTCTTTTTTCTGTAGTATCGAGTTTTACGCTGACGTACATCAGCACTCTCCTCTCCCCCCCTTTTTTCTGAAACAGGATGCCGTTGACGACCTCTCCTGTTTCCGAAACATCCAAGTGAAACGGGAGAGAGTAATCTGGGAGGGCTAGGTCCGCGGCCTGTGCTAGCCTCTGCTTTAAGGTGATAAACGCCTCCTCAGATGCTTGGTCCCAGTTAAGGGGCATCCTGAGGTTACGTAGGCCGTGTTCTCGGACAAGCGCCCTCAGGGGCTGTGTAAGTCCCGTGTAATCTGGAATGTAGGTGCGACTGTAACCTGTGAGCCCTAGGAAAGATAGCATGTCTTTTACTGTGATGGGCTTTGGGTAATGCAAGATAGCCGACCGATGAGCTGGGGAGAGGCCTGTTCCTGCCCCCGACAACACTCGTCCTAGGAAGGTCACTGCTGTCCTAGCAATCTGCAATTTGTCTTTACTGACCTTAAAGCCTTTTTCTGACAGAAGGCGCAGCACTGACTGGGTGGCCTGTAGGGCCGCCTCCGCTGTTGGGGCTGCGATCAAAAGATCGTCCACGTATTGGACGAGGGTGACACCGTCCGGGAGAGGACACCCCTGCAAAGCCTGCTTCAGGACCTGGTTAAAGATACCTGGAGAAAGGGCAAACCCTTGAGGCAGGTGGGTGTACCGCAGCAGAATATGTCCCTACACTCCTCTGCTAGGGGCAAACAGAAAAAAGCATTTGCTAGATCAATACATGTGAACCATTTCTGTTGCGGGGTCAGATTAGTTAGGGCAACATATGGGTTTGGAACTGGAACAGTAGGGGTCAGCAGGAGGTTGTTTATGGCGCGTAAGTCGTGGGCCATCCGATATTTGCCTGTGCCGGGTTTTGCCACTGGGAGGATGGGGGTGTTCCACTGAGACGTGGAGGGCTCTAACACCCCGGCCCGCAGGAGGCCCTCTATAGTCTCAGCTATCCCTTCCTCCGCCGCCGGCTTGTGCGGGTACTGTTTGAGCCAGAGGGGACCCTCCCCTGATTGAAGTTGGAACTGCACTGGCGTGCAGGATATTAGACCTACATCTGTGGGGCTGGTGGACCACAGCGAATCTGGCAGAGACGCCAGAAGGGCCGACGCCTTTGGGTGGTCCATCTTTTCACACCCGTGATCTCTAGCTATCTGCTCATGTTGCAGGAGGGCTGTGTCCTGTGTTGTGACCTGTATGCGATAGGTACTGCAGGAGGGCGAGAAGGAGACCTGTGGGATCTGGGTCTGTACCCAGTCCTCAGTTTCTCTGGCCCGTTTCACCATCGGGCCCAAATCCTTGGCCTGGTGTTTAGGATGGAGGGCCAGAGAGACATGTGGGACAGCTTCCTGTCCCATCATGTACCAGGGCAGCTGTTCTGGGGTAAGCAGTGTGGCTGAGGCTACCCCTTCGGGACCCACATATAAGTTCTCAGAGGCAACTTGCCACTGCTGGCCTTCTAGTTGCTCAACAAACAGTTCCTCATACCAATCAGTACTATCCCTATCATAGAAAAGGGTCACATGAGGAGGGTCAGGTGGGGGTACATAGGGCTCTAGGAGCGAGATCCAGGGCCGCCACGCCGAGTAGGCCGCCAGGATGCCGGCCAGGCTGGGTTCCAGCAGGCCCCAATAGATGTCTGCTAGGGCCTGACTCTGGACCGGCTGTACCAGCCACTGTCCCGTGCCCGCGGTGCGGGCGTCGCACCGCAGGTGAGTGCCCTCCGGCAGGGTGACCACCAGTCCGTCTGCACTACACAGGATCGAGGCCCCCAGTTTCACCAGCATGTACCGTCCCAGGAGGTTCACTGGAACGGAAGAAGACACCACGAACGGGTGGAGAAAGGTCTGTTTTCCCACCGCAACCTTCACCGGTTTAGTCACTGGCAGCCCACAACGGTCACTGTTGAGGTAGACAGATGATGTTGTTGTGGAACCACGTTAAGAGTGGAATACGTGGCTCCCGTGTCTACCAGAAATGGCAGTTCTTTGTCCATGACCATAAGGGACAGCATAGGGTCTGCCTCCCCTGCGTCCCGGGCCGCTCGCGGGAACCGTCATGGTGAGGAGGGGTACCAGTCCCACTCCCCTGCTTCCACTGCCGGATATTGTCCTGCTGTGGGAGCCGCTTGGGGGTTGGGGGCCATCACCTGATTTCCAAGAGGGCCTCCCCTGCCGTGGACATTGGCTGGGACCGCTGCTGGGCAAGTCCTGGCCCAGTGTCCTTCCACCCCGCACCTGAAACAGACACATGACGGCGGTCCCCTTTGTGGAGCACCCCTTCCCCAGCCCCGGCCCCTGTATCCCCGGCACCAACCGCCTCGGCCCCTTCCCCCGTTCCAAGGGCCGGGCGGGTATATGGGTGGTCCCCCTGGGGGCACCCCCGCCACCATCTGCTTTCCCTGCTCTTTCCTTTTAGCTTCATTAGCCTTTTGCCTCGCTTTGCCCACCTGCAGCTTCAGTAATTGTGTCTGTAATTCCTTAAGGTTACTCTTTTCCTTTTCTGCCTCCTCTTGTGCCCTCTGCAAATGGTGTAGTACATGCCGGTCCCACACATGGGAGTCTGCTCCCGGGAGTTCCGGGCTGCCCAGTATAGCTGACCTAACTGCCTCTGGGACCCCCTCCATTACTCCCCGCCTAAACCACTCCCGCTGCACCCCTTCCTGCCCCGGGTGGCACCCGGTTCGACGGGTCCAATCCTCTTTACATTTATCCAAATATTCTCTAGGGTGAACCTTAGGATCCCACGTAAACTTTGGGACGGCTGCTCCACTAGGGACGGGGAACATCTCCCGCATGGCATCACCCAAGCGCATCACCACCATCGTCAGACACATATTGTCTGCATATGTAATAGTCCCTGCTCTGTCTTCTACGCCCTGTAGGGAATGTTTAGTCAAGCAGCGGGCTGCCACCGCCCGGAAATCTCGCAGTGTAAGCGTCATGCCCTGAGTGAGTTGGTCTAACTTCTCCATCCACTGTCCTCCCCCCTCTGCCGGGGGGGGCATTTTATCTGCCAAGGCCTGCACATCTCCAATAGAGAAAGGTTTATACCTTTCCCTTCCACTGCCTGCTCCCCCCAATAGGGGGAGCTGCTTGCCTCTGGAGCGCAGGCCGTATCTATTTCCAGACGGGCCTGGCAGTCCCTCTATGTATTCCTCGCTGAGTCCGTCTATCTGTAGGGCCACTTCTGTCTCCTCCTCCTCAAGTAACCCTAACAACTGGCCCAGCACCTCTACTTTCTTCTGCGTCCGGCCGCTGGGGCCTAGCTCTCTCCCTGGTGTGACGGGTTTAGCACATCCCCCTCCCCCTAGGTTTTCTGCCTGTTCCCTCAATACTCTGTTACTAAATGCTGGCTGCTCTTGTGCCCTTGTATTTTCATGGACATCTGACCTGTCTCTTTTCACTTGACTAGAGCACTCAGATCCTACGTCTGAGTCCCTGTCTGACTCCTCCTCTGTCTTCCCAGACCGGACACAGTCTGAGACTTCCTGAGTATCCTGTGTTCGAATGTGGAGGGTTCCTCCTGTCACATTGATCATGGGGCACATATGGGCCAGGGGCGCTGTTGAGAGCACCTCCCTACCCTTATACGCTGAGGGACGATCCCCATGTTTTACTTGTTTTTCTTTTACGGGAGGGAGTGACTTACCCTCCCCTTTTTCCTCACTATGGAGGTGGTCTGTCCCTTGCCAAAATATGGCTAATCTCGCCCACACTCTCCTTTCCTTCTCATGCCTCTCTTCCTCTTTTTTCCACTTCCCTTTCTGCACTATACTGGCTGTCGCCCTCTGCCTTGCTGCTTCGTCCCTTTGGCTAGCATGCTCTCTCTCCTTTTTCCACAGTAGTTCTCCCAGTGAGCGCTTATCCTCTACTTGACACCCGGCGCTTCGAACCGCCCCACACATACGCTCCCCGGCATCAGCTACCTCCTTCTCTTTATCTCCTTCACCACTTGCCCCTTCTATAGCTTCCTTCACCACCTGGATCTGCTTTACTAGTGGCTTCCACACTGTATTTTCCGGGGGCGCCCATCCCCCGTCATCTAGCTCCCGATCAAACTCGCGGTCCATCTTTAATCTGTCCTGACTGTTTTGATCCCTTGTCTAACAGCCCTTCTGCCTCCGGATGTGGGTTCAGCCACCCACACTTAGTACACCTCCTTATCCTAGTCGAATGTCCTACCAACAAACACCACCAATACATAAATCAACAACTTCTAAAATAATAAGACTATATTCAGAGCAGCTCACTGTTGTGTCCCCCCTGAACAGGGCACGTCCCACAAGCTCAATCCCAGTCAAACAGACCCGCCCCCAGCCGAAACCCCCCCGATCTCCAGCAATGTCAACTTGGAAGGGGGTGTTCTGTACGCACAACTGAGACAACCCAGGTGGGAGTCAGCTTATCGGCCGCACTACCGGTGTTCTGACTCAGATAAGTAGTGGCCGCTGATATTCTCTGTCGCCCTCCCTATCTGTTCCGATTAGGTAGCCTTGCCTTGCCGGCTCGCCAGTCAGTTCTCGTTTTGATTAGTTACAGCATTATAGAATCATTCCCTTTATTTTATTAATTATTCCCTCAGTGGCCAATAGCCGAAGCTGGGACACTGTTAGAGGCATTGTGTCACTTCTGCTTTGTGGGACAGCACTAGACTTTTTAACTTGATAGGAGCTGCAATTGAACATCACTGGATAAAGGTGTAAACAAAGGTAAGGTAATTATGATGGGAGTTTCCATGGTCCAAGAGAGCTTAATGGAAGAATCCAAACACTGGCAATCACAAAACTTTTGCACCTTCAATGAAGAGTTCAAGAAGTAATTCTCTCTGGCCTTAATTTTAGGATATATCTGAGACGTGATACAGCTGTCTACCAGGCACAATATTAAAGCAGACACCTATTAATTTGAGGGGAAGAAAAGAAGTCGCTACTTGCATCACATTAACATAACAGTGAGGGCCATTAGCATAACTTAGAAGAAAAATTGAGCGTTGACAGTGGTGGTTAAAGGAAGTATGATTCAAACGGTAGGGAAGTTCAGGAACTTTCCATTGAGGAATGGAGGACACACTGGAAGGATTTTGAATGAAATGACAAAATAAAGAAGAAATTGTTACGTTCACTGGAATCTAAGAAGGGTGTCTTTCTGAGGAGTTCAAGTGGACCAAAACGATCATACATGTTTACAACTGCTTATCCTTGACAGAATCTCTGGGGGCGTGGAGTTTATCCCAGGCAGCGTAGGGCACAAGGCCTACTATGGGAAGGATGCTCATCCAGTGCAGGGCTCACACACACACACACACACACACACACACACACAAGGACAATTTAGAGATACCACTTAGCTAGGATGACCAGATAATCCATATCAGAGAGGACACTTTGAGCCAGTACAGGATTTGTAAACTACCATTTCAATTAAAAGGACCTGGATTTCGCTTAAGCACAGAGTCCTTGATGTGTTGATTGGTCATCCATCCATCATCTGCCGCTTGTCCGGGGTTCGGGTCCCGGGGGCAGCAGCTTCAGGAGAGGCACCCAGACCTCCCTCTCCCCAGCTACCTCTACCAGCTCCTCGGGGGGGACACCTAGGCGTTCCCAGGCCAGCCGAGAGATATAATCCCTCCAGCGAGTCCTGGGCCTGCCCCGGGGCCTCCTCCCTGTAGGACATGCACGGAAAACCTCTCCGGGTACCCGCCCAGGAGGCATCCGCACCAGATGTCCAAACCACCTCAACTGGCTCCTTTCGACGTATAGAAGCAGCGGTTCTACTCTGAGGCCCTCCCGGATATCCGAACTTCTCACCCTATCCCTAAGGGAAAGCCCAGACACCCTGCGGAGAAACCTCATTTCGGCCGCTTGTATTCGCGATCTCATTCTTTCGTTCATTACCCATAGCTCATGACCATAGGTGAGGGTAGGGACAAAGATGGACTAATAGATCGAGAGCTTTGCTTTTTGGCTCAGTTCTTTCTTAGCCACGACGGACCGGTTAAGCGCCTGCAAAACTGCAGACGCCGCTCCGATTCGTCTATCCAGCTCCCGATCTCGCCTACCCTCACTCGTGAACAAGACCCCGAGATACTTAAACTCCTCCACTTGAGGCAGTACGTCTTCCCCGACCCGAAGAGGGCAAACCACCCATTTCCGGCTGAGAACCATGGTCTCGGACTTGGAGGTGCTAATCCTCATCCCTGCCGCTTCGCACTCGGCTGCGAACCACCCCAGTGCATGCTGGAGATCCCCAGCAGATGAAGCCAACAGGACGACATCGTCTGCAAAAAGCAGCGAGGCAATCCTGGGGCCACCAAACTGGACACCCTCAACACCCTGGCTGCGCCTAGAAATCCTGTCCATAAATATTATGAACAGGACCGATGACAAAGGGCAGCCCTGGCGGAGCCCAACCCGCACCGGGAACATGTCCGACTTATTACCGGCAATGCGGACCAAGCTTCTGCTCCGTTCGTACAGGGACCGAATCGCCCACAATAGCGGACCCCGGACCCCATACTCCCGAAGCACCCCCAAAAGAGCACCTCGGGGAACCCGGTCGTAAGCCTTTTCCAAATCCACAAAACACATGTAGACCGGATAGGCAAACTCCCAGGCCCCCTCCAGTACCCCTGCAAGGGTATAAAGCTGGTCCAGTGTTCCACGGCCAGGACGAAAACCGCATTGTTCCTCCTGAATCCGAGATTCGACTATCGATCTCACCCTCCTCTCCAGTACCCCGGAATAGACTTTCCCAGGGAGGCTGAGAAGTGTGATCCCCCTGTAGTTGGGACACACCTTCCGGTCCCCTTTCTTAAATAAGGGGACCACCACCCTGGTCTGCCAATCCAGCGGCACCGTCCCTGACCTCCACGCACTGTTGAGAAGGCGTGTCAGCCACGACAGCCCCACAACATCCAGAGCCTTCAGGTACTCTGGGCGTATCTCGTCCACCCCTGGGGCCCGGCCGCCATGGAGCTCTTTAACCACCCTGGCCACCTCAGCCCCAGTGATGGGCAAGCCCTCCCTAGCACCCTCGGGCTCTGTGCCCTCAGATGTCTCAAAGGCAGTGTGCGTAGATGTATCTGAAGCAGGGTTGAGGAGGTCCTCAAAGTATTCCTTCCACCTCCGGATGATGTCCCCAGGTGAGGTCAACAGCCCCCCCCCCCCACTATAAATAGTAGGAACCAGGAGCTGCTTCCCCCTCCTGATACTCCGGATGGTTTGCCAGAACCTTTTTGAGGCCGACCGAAAGTCACTTTCCATGGCCTCACCGAACTCCTCCCACGCCCGGGTTTTTGCTTCTGCGACCGCCCGAGCTGTGTTCCGCCTGGCCCGCCGGTACCCGTCAGCTGCCTCCGGAGACCCCCGGGCTAATAATTCCTGGTAAGCCTCCTTCTTCAGCCTCACGGCCCCCCTCACCTCTGGTGTCCACCATCGGGTACGGGGGTTACCGCCACGACTGGCACCGACCACCCTGCAGCCACAGCTCCGTACGGCCGCTTCCACAATGGAGGTCCGGAACAGTGTCCATTCAGACTCAATGTCCCCGACCTCCCCCGGCATGCAGTCGGAATTCTGCCGGAGGTACGAGTTAAAGCTCCAGCGAACAGGAGCCTCTGCCAGACGTTCCCAGCAGACCCTCACTATGTGCTTGGGCCTACCAGGTCTGACCGGCTTCCTCCCCCGCCACCTGAGCCAACTCATCACCAGGTGATGATCAGTTGACAGCTCTGCCCCTCTCTTTACCCGAGTGTCCAAGACGGAAGGCCGCAGATCAGATGATACGATTATAAAATCGATCATCGACCTGTAGCCCCGGGCATGTTTGTACCATGTCCACTGATGGACACCCTTATGCTCGAACATGGTGTTCGTTATGGACAAACCATGCATTGCACAGAAGTCTAATAACAGAACACCAATCGGATTCAGATCAGGGAGGCCGTTCCTCCCAATCACCCCCTTCCAGGTCACATTGTCATTGCCCACGTGAGCGTTGAAGTCCCCCAGCAAAACGATGGAATCCCCCCGCGGCACGCCAAATAGCATACCGCTAAGGGAATCCAAGAAGGCCGGGTACTCCGAACTGACATTCGGCGCATAAGCGCAGATGACAGTCAGAGACCTATCCCCGACCCGAAGGCTCAGGGTAACAGCCCTCTCGTTCACCGGGGTAAACTCCGTTGTTAATGCACCAAGTTGTGGGGCCACCAATAGCCCCACCCCAGCCCGGCGTCGCTCACCCGCCGCAACTCCAGAGTAAAAGAGCGTCCAGCCCCTCTCCAGGAGATTGGTTCCAGAACCCAAGCTATGTGTTGAGGTGAGCCCGACTATATCTAGTCGATACCTCTCAACCTCACGCACAAGCTCAGGCTCCTTCCCCACCAGAGAGGTGACATTCCATGTCCCGAAAGCCAGTTTTGTCAGCCGGGGATCGGACCGCCAGGGCCTCCCTTGGCCGCCACCCGATCCACAATGCACCGAACCCCTGACATTCCCCTTGCGGGTGGTGGGCCCACCTGGGGACAGTCCCGCGTGCCTCTTTCGGGCTGTGCCCGGCCGGGCCCCACGGGCCAAGGCCCGGCCACCAGGCGCTCGCCAACGGGCCCCTCCCCCAGGCCTGGCTCCAGGGTGGGGCCCCGGTGACCCTAGTCCGGGCGAGGGAAACGGGACTGTTGATTGGTCAGTCTCTTATAATCATGTTGTATGTGACAATAATGTTAATGTGAAACAGCTGGATGAGTCTTTCAATCAAGGAAACAAACCAGTCAAGAACAACTGAAGCATTTAGCCAAGCACAGGAGCCTTTCAGTTCTAAAGTACTTTGTAAAACCTGAAGTAGCTCAAAGTGTCCTTCCTGACATGGATTATCTGGTCATCCTAACTTAGCCTAATTGCATGTTTTTGGACCCCAAGAGGTAACTCAAGTGACATGAGGAGAAGACTGTAAACTCCACTAGATAACTCCAATAGAGGTGTGACTATATGAAAGCCTTCATCAAGTTGGGTTAAGTGCTCCATGAACAAAGATATGTGATATATCACAGACCAGACAAACAATAAAGTAGCAGCACCCATAGCTCCTTCCCTGCTTCCAGTGAGGAGAAAGATAGCATTGTTTTTAGGGTTCGAAGGTAGAGCGTGGTGCATCTATCTCTCACCCACTAGGAGCTGACGTTCATCTCATTAAGATGGAGACATTCAGCACCCCCTCCCAGCATAATTATTAATGTTGCATACTTCTCCCCAACTGTAGGACAACCTTTGCAAATTAGGCGGCCAGAACACGGAGGATGGATCTCTTTTCTTGTGTTTTAGGTATATCTGATTATACCTAACGCTCGGGTTGCAGACCGATCCATGACACATCAAACCCAAAATAGAAAAAATAGAAACGCTGGAAATCAGGCCCTGCTGGTGTCCAGATCATGGAGAGATCTTCAGCTACTGCCTGTGTAATGAGTAACCAAGATATTAAAGCTGTAGGTGGTGTGACACACAGGCAGGGCATGTTGTTGAGCACCTGGTTCCCATGTGATCAAACAGATGCAATAATCAGAACATTTGACCTATGTCAGCATGTGAGCAGGACTCTGGCGGATGGTCATCTCTCATCACTGTTCGGTCAGGTCTTGCCTGGAGGCAAAAACTTCTGCATTTGCTTTTCTCATCAAGTCAGTCATGGCTTACTTGTTTGGTAATAATGCTACAGGGACATCGCTCTCATCTGAGGCCTCATCTTTACTTATTTTGGGCTCAATTGTCATTGTTCTTAAGTTCTCTCCTGGAATATATGGTTCCAATGCAGTGCTGCACTTATGGCTATGACTGTGTTTTTCAACGGGGTCCTTCGGGACCCCCAGATAGGCAGGGAGCAAAAACATGGACTGTCTATGTGCTCCACTAATGCTCGCTCCACCTGCCAGGGCCTACACCTTCACTTATAAATGGTAAGACACAGGTGAAGCACATGAGGGCAATCAGGCAGGATAATCAATAATCACGAGCCACACTAGAGTTACACGATTGGTGAGCCTCACAGTATCTCCCTTCCCAAAGCAAAGCAAAGACCGTAAAGCAACACCACCTAGCGGGTGACTCCTCTGAGTCAGCGGTGTGCATTAATTCATGGAGTACACCTGGGGTCCCTGGATTACTGGCCTGAGGTGGCCACGGGCTAGCAACAGGACTGGGGCTTTCGACAACACTGGAGACAGGAGTTACATGGAAGGCAGGGGCCGGCAACAACAGGACTGAACTGAACTCGCTGCATCTTTTGGCTGGGGTAGTCATGCTTTGTGTCGCATCGCGGCCAGGCAAAGGTGCAGGGTCTCCAGGAAATAGGTGCAAGGTCATGGGGTTTACTGAGCCACACACAAGGTCGATTAATACCATCAAGGGAACACAGAGGCCATGACCAAAGACACCAACACCGATACCAACACTAACACTGACACCGACCAGTACCACACACCACTAATGCTCGACTGGCCCATTCTGGCCTACACCTTCACATATAAAGGATAAGCCACTGGTGGAGCACATGAGGGCAATCAGGGTAGCATAACTGATAAGTGCAAAACACTAAGGTAACACAATAGGTAAGCCTGACAGCTTGTTCACAAAAGCCTGGATTCACACACCAGCCAAGCCAAATTTGACACTTTCCAACTCACTTCCTGTAATACAGCACAGTATTATTATAGTTTTTTAAAATTTATTTAGTTTCTATTTTTCTATTTTATTTTAAATCCATCCATCCATCCATGTTCTGTACCTGCTTGTCCTATTCAGGGTTATGGGGGGTTTTGAGCCTATCCTAAAGGCTATGGGGGCAAGGTAACAACCCCGGATGGGGCACCAACCCATTACAGGGCACACATACACCATTCATGCACATATGTGTTCCAAACCCAGTTCTGTTTTACCTCGTTTTCAATGTGGTTTTGTTAGTTTTTATTTTTACGATGTCTTTCCATTTAGTGTTAAAAATTTTACTTCTAGGGATAGACTGAAAGGCTCTTTTATGTGTCTGATCTTTAGACAATGCATAGTATGTACTTATGTCCTCAAAATGGGCAAAACATGTTTTATTATTAATGGTTTACAAGTAACACTGCAAGAGAGCAGTAGAAAAAGCAAGCTAAATTGTATTTTAAAAAAACAGGAACAGAAAAGTATTCGACTTATATTTTATTTCAGTTAGTTTCAGAAGAAATGTTTAGTTTTTTAGTTGTTGTTTTTCCGTTGTATTTCATGTTATTTCAGTTAAAAAAATGTTTTCTTTTAGTTTTAGTTTAACTTTTTATCAGCGATAATAACCCCGCCAGACAGCCCAAAGTGCAGCGCACCACATCCCTAAACCCCGACTCGCCTGACATTTAAAACTGAGAGCTCCACAGTCCAGAAAAGTGAAGCTCCTTTCTCTCTCTCTCTGTCTGACACAATTACTTTTGATCTGAAGAGAGGCTGGATTCGCTTCAGATTAGATTTCCTATTTTTGCTGACGGGAAAGAGAGTGTGTAAAAGAGAGTAAATGTAGGAAGACTTGATGAACTGGAATATACCTTTTTAAAAGAAACAAACACCTCACCTCAACTCCTTTATAAAAACTCTTTTATGAATGCTTTTCTTCAAATTCCTCCTTGAAATGTCTCCGAGGGGTAAATGAAGGAGAATTCCTGGCGGACCTATGGTCACAGAACAGAACAAAAGAAAGAGGTATATGGCAAAGTCAGTTTATTTGTGATATGAATTTCCGGGATGGAAATGAGATGGCTTTCTTGTGCAGTCAAAGTGCATATTAATCAGGCTGTAACTTTCTTAGACTGAATATGACGATGTTCAGGAAGAAAACCTAAAACACTGTGCTCTGCCTTCTCAGGTGATTGATACCATCGGTTCATCGACAATGCAACACAACCAAACTAATTCAGATGGCTTGCACTTTTTATAAATAGTTTACTAATCCATCATTGGTGTATGCTGATTGTGCTACATGGATTCTGTTAGGTTAGTTGCAGGTGAGAGATTCTTTAACTCATAACAAGGTTGAGTGACCCATCCAGAGATCTAAAGGTTTCTAAATAGGACACTTTGCTTGCCATTTTTATATTTTAAGAAAGTATTCACTGTCTCCTGGAAGAGGTGCTGACTCTTTTCATGTTGTAGCTATACCCACACAGATCTGTTTACATCACCATTTTTTAAAATACATTTCCTTTTTGTGAGTGGCACAAGCATTTTCGTAATGCTGTCAAAGACCATGTCATTAATAAAAGTATGCCAGAGTTAAAAGTCTGTCTACTTGGAGTAAAGCACTAACCTTTAAAGAAATAAGACGTTTTTAGACATTTATAGAAATTTAAAGCGGAAGTCACAAGTAGCACAGAAACTATAGTCAAGTGGATCTTTATTCTCATACCATTTATTTACAAACGGCATACAGCGGCATGAAAGAACGTTCCCAGGACTGCAGTGCAGTATATTATACAGAAAGTGCTGAGAGTGGAAACAAGAAAAGTGTGACACATGAGGGAGAGGGAAAAAAAGGAGAATAATAATAATAGAGAAAATACATACATACAAAAGGGAGTTAAGGATACCCATACAATATAAGAGAAAGAAATCTTGATAAAGGTAGGTTTATCCTTGCATTATAAGAACATAAGAAATTTACAAACGAGAGGAGGCACATGCTGATTACAGTGTGTTGCCACACCCACCACACGGCAAACCACCTCAGGGATGAGAACCTTAGTGCAGCCCTGTGGTGGGTGAGTCTGAATGCGAGTTTTTTCCAGTGACTGGAGAGCCAATCCTTCCACCAACCCCCAAATTTTCCCTGTAAGTTGGAGGACCTCCTTGCAGGGCTGGATGTAGATTAACGTCATACCCAGGATGAAGAAATTGCAGGTTACGGGCCTTGCTCAAGGGCCCAATAGAGTAGGATCACTGCTGGCATTCGCAGGATTCAAACCAGCAACCTTCCGATTGCTGGGACCGATCCCTAGCCACAGAGCTACCACTCGGCTCACATATTCTTGATGACATAAGCGAAAAAATAATCAAATAAATATATACATACATAGAAACAAACAAACAAATAAATACAGCAGATGTAACAGGGACATATTAAAAGGTGCAGTCTTGTGCATTGTCCATTGGATAAAGTGGCTAGTGCCGGGGTAGTCCAGCACTATATACTATATACTATATACTAGTTTGTATAGCTTGTACTTCAGTGCATGCAAACTACTGAATGAGACATTCATTCATTCTCAGCATTCATCCCTTATCAGCATTACCCCTGGGAGTAACCTGTCTGCTAAGTTATGGATTTACACTGGGAACTGGCAGCTCTTTCACGAATATCTTCTACACAGACATAGCTAGTATTCAAAAACTAATCCATCCATCCATCCATTTTCTATAACCACTTGTCCTATTCAGGGTCGCAGGGGGTCTGGACCCTATTCCAACCCAACCCAGGATGGGGCACCAACCCATCACAGGGGACACTAACACACCATTCACTCACACATGCACACCTATGGGCAATTTGGTAACTCCAGTTCGTATTCAAAAACCATACAGACGTGAACAAACTTGTACCCTTACAGCTCATTGAAACAATGCCTCATTTCTCCTGAAAAGTGATTCGATTAAAAGCAACTGTCTAATGTACACCTGTATGCCTTTAGTACCAATAAAATTGTGAAATGAAATGATTTGTTGTTTAGTTTACAAAGATATGCTAAAATTGTATGGAAAGATTTGTATGTACCCCTAAAGAGACTGTTTATCCTTGCATTATAAGAACATAAGAAATTTACAAATGAGAGGAGGCAAGTGTTTATCCTTTAATTAAGCTTTTCATCAGGGATTCACCCTATTTAAAGGGAAAGAACATGCTACTGTGTTGTTTGGTATCATTGTGTGCACCACACTGAACATGGACCAGAGACAGCAAAGGAGAGAGGTGTCTGAGGAGCTCAGAAAGAAGATTATAGATAACCATGTTAAAGGTAAAGGCTATCGCTTGTTGACAGTGATCACCGCAAAAGGTGGTACCACAAAATATTAAATTAAGGGTATCATCTTTTTTGTCCATGCCATTTTCATTTGTTTAATTATATAAAACATTCAACTGTATCAACAGTCAAAAGCAAAGTCTGATTTGTGTTAAATGTGGAATAAATAATAAGGGATGCCATTAAAATTTTGTGAGTTTCCAGTGATTTCAGATATAGTTGTGTCTTTTTGTGGAAAGGTACCAACAAATTTGTCCACGTCTGTAGGTGCTTATAATCTATAAATTAATTATACTTATTTGCCATTTATGCAAGCATGAGTACAGGCGGGAGCCCTAAAAATTTGGGAAATAACTGGATTGGTCTGGACTGGGGGGCCCAATATGATATGCTTTCATGGGACCCAAAATCTTTAGTGACGCCCCTGGGCACCAGGTACAGGTTTGCATTTGCCATCTTGCTCTCCATTGAGTCACACACGCATACAGCTCAGAGCGAAGCTGCGGGTTCAAGCACAGGGTCAACCATTTATTTGAGGTTATTTAAGTTAAACCCAAAAGCAATATGACTTCCAGCCGGAGGATTTGCACAAATCATTCATGAATATGTAGAGATGTATAAATGAGGGTCTCTCCCCTTTGTAAGAATGCGGCTGCCTGTTTGAGCGGCGTCTTGCCACTGCTCTTTGATTGGTCCGCTCAGGCAGTGATGATCTGGTTCTACCCAGGAAGGGGTACATGCCCTCTGCTGTGGGCCCCCAGCAACACGCTCTCAGGACAGGCAGCATGGCAAGGATGCTGCTAGTTTACCTCGGAGGATCCATTTTCACCTGTGCAGGGGGGTCGACTCCCATCAGCTCCCTCTGCATAAGATACAGGCTTTTTTATCTCCAAATCTCTCATTTGCATCACATTTGATTTATTCATCAAATAATTCATTTTATGCCAGAGAACAGTCTTAGTGCTAAAAATTTATGTCACAGATGCATTCGGGGTATGGAGTGGTACCTGGGCAGCGGGTGGTAGGGGCCCCCTCCTGTCCTTTATCCACAACAGGTGGCACCCATGCAAACAGCCCGCAGCAAGGAAGACCCTGGGGCAAGCGAATGCAAGCGTGACATAGCGGTGGCCCTGCTGTGACAACGCCAGGTCCAGCTGTCACTGGCCTGGATGACAGGACTCTGGTGGCAGACGGTTGTCTCCCAGAAGGAGCATTTAAACCCAGTTCTTATGCCAGGTGCCATATTCCTGACTTCACACTAATACCATGTAAATACACAGGCCTTCGTAAAGGTAAAAATCATGATTAATCAGCCCATAACTCTAACCCTGCCTCATACACGTATACACACAACTGTAAGCAGACAGTTAACTTTTTCTGGCTCTGCTGACCATCCCATAATGCAACATGTTCTTCTTTGGCTTTCATTAGTGTGTCTTAGGTATTAAAGGGCATGAACTTTATCAGATATTGTTTCATTTTTATTTATGTATTTAAAGTCTTTCACGTGGAGCAAAAAAAAAAACTGTAAAACTGTTTCATAACATGGAGGACTTCAGTCCAATTCTATCTCAAATGTTTATAATAATAATAATAAAATTATTATTATTATTATTATTATACTTTCATTGATCCCCATGGGGAAATTCTCTTTTTGCCCGCAGACATGTGACTATATGAATGAAGGCAGAACTCCCAAAATTTTAACACAGAAAAACCCATATGAACTTGCAGAGTGTCAGTGGCAAAATGAAAGGCACGTATATACCGGGCCCCCTCGCCCCCCAGGTGTGACCCTGGCCAGCTGGCATGAAAATCGCTTGGCTTTTGCTCTGCTACGACTCACTGAGGCACGAAATGGTGTCAAATAAAGTCACAGAATACCGAACGGCGACCAAAGGAGCCGCTTCCTCTGACGATCGGAGGTCTCCGTTTCTGGTGGCTCCATGCACTTCCTGTGCCCCCCCCCCCCCCCCACAACAAAGCGCCATTATGGCCAGAGCTGCCAGTTTCCATCTTCCGGTAATGAAGCTGGCCCTCTCCTCACTTTCACTGGCCTGCTGGCCCGCTGCCGGCCCCTCTCAGCTCTGCCTTTGTCCCCCCCCCCCCCAGAGACCCGTGCACGGACCTGTCGAAGATGTAAGCAGATCTACCTCTACACCACTCACCTCTCAATTATTCATCCCGCTTTTTAATGAGTTTTCCATCCGCTTTGCAACACATCTGCCGTAATTAATGGAAAATATTTATTCTGCCAGTTTACGTTAATTCCGTTTCGTTAGTCACGACAAAAGGGCCACCTGCCTGATCGGAAATGGAAGCATCAGGTGGAAAAAAACTTTTAACGAAAAGCATGTAGAGACAGTAACCCAGGTTTCGACCGAAAAATCATGGGAGAAAAGCTGCAACATTTCAAAATTATTGCTCAGAACCATTACCTGAACTTTTCTTGAAACAGTATCCAGTCATGCGTCACTTAACAACAGGCATATGTTTTAACAAGTGCGTCATTCGGCGATTTTGTCATTGTGCAAACACCATAATTTGTGCTTACACAAACCAAGATGGGATAGCCCACTACTCACCTAGGCTGCAGTAAACTTTATTTTATAAGCAGAAAGAGTACTCTCTAAAATAATGACAAAAAGGACAGTATAGTTAATGCATAAACCAGTAATATAGTTATTTATTACCCTTATCAAGTATTATGCACTTACGTAATACTTATTTAATATGTGCTATACTTTTACATGACTGACAGCAGTGGGTTTGTTTACACCAGCATCACCACAAACACGTGAGAAAGGCGCTGTGCTACAGTTTCACCAGGCGATAGGAATTTTTTAGTTCCATTAAAATCTTACGGGACCACCATCGTTGATCGAAACATTGTTTTGCGGCACATGACTGTATAGTCGTGTTCGGGATTGTCTTGCAAAGTAGTTGCTATGTTGTATCATGAGGCAAGAAGAGCGATTGATCCTCCCTCCCTGCTCTGTGTGCCTGAGTTGCAGAGGTTGTCCAAAATCATACAGAACTTCCCCATTTCACAGAACCCATGTCATAATCCTATTATATGAGTTCCATGCTCCATTGTTGTTGGTTTTAATATGTTCATGGCAGCTGGGATGATCGGCAGCAAAGATATGCCATTGTACAGTGGATGTTATAAACACTAAGATATAATGCCTATGCTCATCAAATTCTTTTTACCAGAAATTCTCTAAAAGTACAGATGTTATCATGAAATGTTCTGGGAGATGGATTCCCTTGCCTGAAGTTCTCATACTGCTGTGACAGACGATTTCCTTTGAATGTGTGACATTTCTCTGCTCCAATAGACCCGCTGAAGGATCATGGCTGGGCAGCAGTGACTCGGAGCGAGAGGTACCAGGGGCCAGAGAAAGGGCGTAAATTTGTCAGCAAATATTATTTTTATGCCTGACTCTGAAGGCGCGAAAAATAACCTGACTAGCCTAACTGTATAAATGTCTGCTGCCACTACCTATCAGTATATGTATGTGTAAGATTCAGGGCTGCATTTCAACAGATGTGTCTGTCATCAGTCTGGTATCTTGGATAAGAATAACATGGGTGTGAATTGTACTGAAAATGTACTTGCTTTTAGTTCACATTCCCTTCATCATCATCAAAAATTCCATAACTTTGATTTTTTTTAAATTTTTTACTTGTTTGTCTGCTGGAGGAAAAATTTGGCCGTCTGGATAGGAGGCTTTTCCTTGAGTAACCTCAGGAGATGCTGGCTTTATGAAAACATTCTGCCCCCTACCTGTTGTCACGTTTCTGCAAAGTACAAATTCCTTTAAGACCAGTTTTAAAAGCAATTCAATTCAAGGGTAATAGTTTTTTGTTGTCTGACATTCACCACCGAATGTAAATAAAAATAAGTGTTTTGATAGCATAATAACGTAAGAAATTTACAAACGAGCTGAGGCAGTTCAGCCCATCGATTTCGTCAGGGGAGAAATGAATTAATAGCTCAGATTTAAAGGAACCAAGGTTTTAGCTTGCTCTACACCAACAGGAAGACTATTCCATACTTTTACGTTTCCGTACGTTTAAAATGTTCTCCCGCTAATTTCCACCTATGGCCACAAGTTCTAGAATTTAAATAAATATTGAAGTGGCCATTTGGCTGAACAGCATCCAGACCTGTTAGAATCCTATATATCTGGATCATGTCCCTCCTTAGTCTCCTCATAAGACATTGCTCTAAGACCAGGAATCATTCTTGTAGCCCTACGTTGAAGCCTTTCTAAGGCTGCAATGTCAATTTTTTTGTCAATATTTTAGGTGGGGTCTTACCAAGGAGCATGTAGATCTGCAGACCGTAATGTGTTCCATGTAGGCACCCGATTCGCCAGTAAGTACCCAGTTTACCAGTGAGCACCTGATTCATTGGTTGTAGCGGCATTTCCCCTCCAATTTGTGCAGATCTTCTAATGTTGTGGACAGTTCCTTAAAGACAGACAGCTTTCCGGTCTTTTTTTTTTGAGTTTCTCAGGGATTCAATCGCCGACTCTAGAGGGGCAACTGAAGGACAATTGCTTCTTCGTCCTTCTGCCACTCCAGTCCTGAACTTTAGTCCAGACAAATGTTTCAGAGAATCGACTCAAATACAATGTCCGCAAAATTAAAGCTTCCAAAAGGAAGGTTTAATTTTGGCATTCAGGCTTTGAATTGAAATATAAATGCTTAAAAATTGGCATGCATAATTTCACACTAGTGCCAAATGAGGTACCTTTGAAGAGGCTGAATAGCTTCCAAATTTTGGAGGAGAAAAGAGGTTGAATCATTTTATGAGAAATCATTAATTTAGTTTACGCATGAAAGTATACATGAAAACATTGTTAGGTTTCCAGAAGCTACTTTGTAGTTAGTGTGTCACCAAGCAACCACTTATAATTCATTACCCTGTTTGCACACCCACCCTGCCAGCTCCTTCTGGCCTAATGGTCTGTCTGCCTGCACCTGCTCTCCAGCTGTCATCAGTCCGCTGTCTGTTTGACGGATACGGGCCCCGCAAACAACAAGGTCACTGGTGTTGCCACTTCACACACATTCCCCGCCTGACTACTGTCTTTGCAGGACCCTCCCGCTCGAGCTGTCCGGTTACACGTTTGGAGAATCCATCAGCATCAATTCCGTTCAATCACCCTTCCATCAGCTCTGTTTTCCTCTGCTGTAATAGGCCGATCTTGATCCTGACACTCTTCATTGTCAAAGTATTTATACAGCTGCATATTTTGCATGCCCTAGTCTATAACCAGAAAGTGCGACGAGGATACTAAGCTCTGCTTAGTTTGCTGAATATGTTTTTTTTTTTTTAAAGCAACATACATGTTTAAATATATACAAGACATTTATGCTCTCTGGCATATTTACAGAGTATCCAGGAAAAGAAAACTTAGTCCCTTAAATATAAAAAGTAAAAAAAGTGCTTACGCAACATTTTTCATCCAGATTTGCATCCATTTCTCGTCAAGATCTTGTATTGATGATAAGTGAGTTGAACAACTCCATAAAGTCTTCTTCAGCACATAAGGTGCCTTTCTACTGCACCATGTACAGTATGGAGGGAAAGTACCAAAAGTTTGGTACTTCAAGGTGTTGGTTTTCCACTTCTCACATCACTAGTCAGGCAGATTAAAATAAGGCTTTTTCTTACTTTCAATTCGGTATACGCTCTTGTATTGTGTTTCAGAGGCAGGCTATTTGCATAACCAATCGACAAAGAAAGTGTTTCAAATCCCAACCCAAAGTACCGAAGTATCAAAGAAGTACCCAAGCTGGTTTGGCACTTTTGGTACTGGAACTTTTGGTGCTGGTACTGGATCCGAAGTCAATGGAAAAGCGAAAGTACAAAAAGTACCGTACCAAAAGTATTGTGTGGTACTTGATGCGGTGGAAAAGCGCCCAAAGACTTTCAATGGGGTTAAGGTCAAGACTCTGTGGTGGCCAGTTCATAAGTAAAAATGATTCCTCATGCTCCCTGAACCACTGTTTGATAATTCAAGCCCGATGAATCTTGGCGTTATCATCCCGGAATATGTCCATGCCTTTAGGTAAGAATAAATCCATTGATGGGATAACCTGGCCATTCAGTAGATTCAGATACACAGCTGACTTCCTTTTTTGCTGCATAACATTGCTGAGCTGTAATAATTATCCAATAATTGGCTCTTAAGTACTTGCTGATTTTAATTCAAACGGTGACTTTTTTATGGCCATTCAGTGTTTTTTTTTTTTTCTTTTCAGAAATCGTATTCCTGTTGTAGTGGAATTCGTGCTAAACATTTAAAATGAAAATTTTGTAGTGTTTAAAAGTGTCCATAGTGAGAGCCAAAAGCACGTTGTTACATAAAAAGAGAGAGAAATTCATGCAACAGCTTTTAATGGTCAGTAAAATGGTAGCAATTATCAGGTAATTGTCATCTTATATCATGTCATGTTTCTGTGAATAGGAAACTGTAATTCCATTACAGCCACACCATCAAAGCAGAGAACAGTCTCTGTTCGGTCATTATTGGCATTAATCTTTAAATGGAAAAAAGACAGGCAATTCTCTGGGGGCCTAAATTTGAGGGTGTGTCTGCATTGCTGTGGGTCTTTCCCAAGGCCCAGCAGATAAGTCTTGGGTCTAATCAGTGTACCAGGGTCACTTGTTTAGGGGCTGATCACCTGGGTTTTGGCCACCAGAGAGCCAAAAGACATGCTTCTTATCTTTTTCCCTAGCTGCTCGAGGCCCTCAGCCATTTTATTCAGCACAAAATGCATTCAGTTTCATTTAATTGTCCCCTGTGCTCCCCTTTTCATTATTACACGGATATAGGCTTTCAAAGGCCAGCACTGAGGAGATACGGTGTCAATCATGCAAATAATACAGTTGTTTACACGCCGATGTTATGAAAAGGAGGGCACCTTAATATTTCATAGCTTCGTCGGGTTACAGATGAAGAGTCGCCCCTCTGACCTCAGGCACACAGGGTGAGCTGTAAAGAAGGCGTGCAGTCATTTTTAATCACCTGTACACGGTCCCGAGAGCACGGGCAGATCTGCCGAGTGCCAGCGGCTGGGCAGGTCACATGACTGGGCTAGGCACGCCTTACCAGTTCTGCATGAATTATCGCTATAAGTGACTTTCTTTCATTTACAATCTTTCAGCTCCTCTGCCGACCAAAGCATGCAATTAAGATGAAAATTGTTGAGCCCCCAAATTTACATATTTTTTTTAAAAGCCCTCCTTATAATGTTAATTGGTATCTGTCATTTTCACCTGAAAGGTCACACAACATCACCACCATTCATTGGAATGACGGCGTTTTCAAAAGCAAAAAACTGTAGGCCTATTTTACTGATATATCAAGGTAAATAACAACACAGATTTCCATTAATAAATGAATGACCTCACAAGGTCGAAAAATATTGAGACCGACCTTGAAATAATTTCTGAATTAAACGATAATGCAGCTCTTGAATAATGTGTTTGCTATCTGTAAGCAGGCCTTCCTAATCGTAGTCCTCAATTCCCCACGCGTCCACAGGTCTTTGTTCCAACTGAGCCGCTAATTAATTGAGCTTCGCCAAACTGCTGATGAAATTACAAGTGTGATTTTGGCAAGTGCTTCTGCATTATGACATATTTATTTATTTGTTGAATTATTTTTAAATCATTCAGTTTGTGTCTGTTTCTTTTGCAGATACCTTAGACATAAAATTAACTAGCTAGCCAGTGGTAACTTAATTAGGCTTTCAGAAAGCTATAAAAGATTAATATTTTTACGATTAATTTAAGTTTACCATTGGTTTGTTTCTGGGTAATAAATGATCAAATTCTACAAACACACATCTGAATGTGTGGACCCACAGCATCTACAGTAGTTTCCAATGTGTCACATCTGCATCAGTGGATCGAAACCTCGCTAATTAAGACATTTGGGGCAAAACACAAGGCAGATTGGGTACTCAGGACCGGAACTATGAACTACGACTCAGTGTCGTGTTCGAGTCCACCTTAGTCAAGTCTGAGTCAAGACCATATCTTTAAGAAATCGAGTCCAAGTCAAAAACGAGTGCAACAGGGAGGCGAATCCAAGCCAAGACCATGCCTACTATCAGAGCTGGGTAGCCGAGTTAGAATTCGAGTCCAGAGAAACGCAAGTTCAGTTCTGGAGTATGAATCTGAATGCAAAACACATAAACTGAAGACTAAACAAATGCCTCAAATTTTCTCATTTAAAATAGCTTCTGGAACCAGAAGAATATGCATAAAACAATACAAAGTTTTCTTTAAAGGGTTTTTTTTTATTGTAGCTAAAGCTATTAGCAATGTAGCTAAAGATAAAGTGCACACAGAATTATGTAAGACTATGCATGACCTCTGTCATGACTGGGACTCTCCACACTACATCGATGGCATATTGCTTTTCAGAAATGTAAGCGCCGTCAGCATTTTATGCCTTAAACGTGCATGATGTGGTCTCATTATGATGGCATCGCATCATTTTTACAGCTACCTAGCTGGTAGTTGCCATCATGAGCAACATCGTTGACAAAAATTTTATTTAACAATGTAGATAACAATGTGTAGCTATGTAACATTAAATGTGTTTAGCCAAGGGTTGCTGTGTGACTCAGCAGGTTAAGACTCCTGTATCTGAAAAGTTCCTGGTTTGACTCAACTCCCAGCAGATCAATCATGCCGCCATTTAGTCCTTGAAGGCGGAGACTGGGGACAATTGAAAAGACTTTTAATATATTTAAAAAAAAACTTTACATAAAAGCCGTGAATTTTGTACACTGTCACATGCCAAGTTGCAATTTCTTTGGCGTTTAGGTGTTTTAAAAGTCTGTTCAACAACTGACATAAGCTTAGGTGGTACCAAGGTAATACAGTAGGCCTATACCATGGAATTTTGGATATATTTATTTTTGGAAAATTTATTGCAGGGGACCCCCGATCAGCCAATTTTATTGCCAAGAATTTTAAAATACTACAGTGGTGTTGCTTTTAAAATTCTGTACACTGCAGTATAATGTCTGAGTCATGCTACAGTAAAAAAAAATAGATACCACCCAAGCCTAAACTGACCCTGTTCATCAGTTGTCCACAATCTCCTCTAAAACGTTTCAGCATAACTACTCCGGGGGGGCTGAAGAGTGACTGTACACAAAGCGAATAACTGCTGATCAGTGGGTTTGTGCACAATGTTTGATAAATACTGAAGCTATTATAAGAATCTGTGGGTGCTAAACCTGCTTACGGGCGTCAGGCATGATACGTCTCTGGACTTGGATGGACTAGGGAAGATTTTTTGTGTCACGAGTGTTGGAGTCCAAGTCAAGACGGAGTAAAAATTCACCCGAGTGTGTGACAAAACCAAGCTCCTTGATATCTGAACTTCAGTGTCACAACTCTGCTACAACATAAATTAACACATTCCTTAATATAATATATGGTAATTCTGTCTCACTGCCATACCGCAGGCATCTTGGTTTACACACTTTAATTTCCATAATTGCACTTGCTGTCCATCTCTCGTTGCCAGAAAGCCAGACCTGCCATCCTTACCTGTGGTGTAAGGACTCGGAGTGCCTCTCTCGCCTGTACTCTCACCTTCCTTTGTCACATTGTATACCTTGGAAACACAGAGTAACTCCCATAACCTGCTATTAATATTTAATTAAGTGATTGGTATCGGGCTGGAGCAAACTTTCATTAAAATGGTACATATATCTGCAAGTATGCAAAATGCCTCACATGTTAGTCAATAAAAAGCACTCTTTTTCGCTACAAAATATAACTCAACAATGCCATTTATTTAAGTGAATTAAATTTTATGATATTAAAAAAGGACCATGATAATTGCATTTGGGGTCAAGTGATCAAGGATTTTCAGAGCCGGTCAAAGCTCTCCACTTGGTTCATTGCTGGGTCAGAACCTCTGTGTGGTCCCTGATCGTGTCACTTCATCTCTTAGCATATGCTAAGAAATTTAGAAGTGAACTGGCTGAACTTACCCCCCACGCTCCACCTACTGCTGGATTCGTGCGTTACAGCGACACCATTAAATGTCACCGGGTGGCTTTTAGAATATCGGAGCTCTCTGCATGTGGAAAGGCTGCTAAACGGCCCCATGCTGTGAGAGAGACAAACGCCACAAAGTGTGAAAAGACGGCGATCCCTGTTACCGTCAAGGGAGCTTATTCTGGGGCTGCATTGACCAGCTCTGCCTGTGCTGCGGACAGGCCACAAGCTGTACAAAGCAGGCAGAAGACACATTGTTTAGGAGCTTAATGGAAAATCCCACAGCATTGTGATTGTTCTGATGTTTGCTGTGTCTTGTTATTATTTGGAACCCAAAAACTTACAAGAAAAGACTTACAATTATTGCATTACACATACATGTCATTCTATTCATGCACCAGAGCTGCACTTGAAGTTGATTCATTGGATTCACTTTGTCTCAAGTATTTGAACCGTAATAAACATTAGTGTTGACATATTTTTTCTAAAACTTAGGCAACATAATACTATACAAGCTCTTGAGATCCAGCAATTAATTTTTGTCCTCTGTAGAGGACATTACATTGTTCTTCTCTCATACTATATCTGCCACCCTATTAGTGCTGTCGTCCCGTAAAGAGGACAGTTTGGGCTTTGGAACTGTGACCCTGCAAACCTCTTTCCCTGGATCTCAGGAGGATGTTTGCAAAACACACAGTCAGTAGTTAGAATACAGTCTACTCTCTCATTTTTTGTGCAGACTATAAAATTCTGTATAATATCTTGCCTATGTGGTGCAGAGTTAATCTGATTTTAAAGGTTAAAGGTTTCTGTTTTTGTTTTTATGTCTGTTCCTGTCAGCTAAGCCATTTGGTAAATGAAAGCTGGCAGGATTTGGCTGCAGATGAGGCATACTGCTGGATTTGATTAACTGGGATCAGACCCAAAATTACAATTTTAAAGTAAACCAAGCACAGTAAAACTGCAAGTGTTAAATTGACTCTGATGGAGTCCCCGGGTGTTTTGGTGCTTTACTACTGAGCCTATGTCGCCTATAGGCTGGGGCGGCCCTGTAATGGAGATCATTTTAACAGTGCCTCAGATTGATAAAATGACTCCATAAGCGTTAATTTGAAAATACACATTATACAAATTGTGTTCCCTTATTCTACTTATACTGGTGTGAAATTAACTATATAAAACTATTCATTCTCTTTCCTGTGGTGGGAAAAATGAGCCAAAAATATCAATCACGAGAAACAAAAACTTTTTAAGTACATGTGCAGAAGGAATTTTTCACTAGAGCATGGCAACACACTGCTGCTTGACAGTGACCTATTGGAACAGAAAAAATAGCATTTATCTTGAAAAAAAAGTCAGTCCATTGCAAGCAAGGGCCAAAAATGAACACATACAAAACATTGTCACAGTAAATGTTAATATGGCACAATAAACCAGTTGTACTTATTTGTTATACAGTAAGTGTCATTTGCAAGTTAAATGATCTACGATTCGCAATCTCATCTACAACGATAGCAATCTGGCTCTTCTGTTTGGGGAAGGTACTTTGAGGAGCTTGTAAATTCTCATCAAAATGAACCTCATAACTATCAGGAATTCACATTCTGCTTTTACTGCGACATCCTTGAATTTCTGAAATTGTGGAATTTCCTGAACTACTTTGCTGCGACTATCTGAGTCTGTACAATAACCGTTTCCATAGATCTACGGTACACTGAGTGTGACATTCAACTTCAAAGCAAGGTTTCTGCATGCAGGAATATTACATAATGGGGTTTCCTTTCCTAGACCAACCATCAATCTATCTCAGCTGAAAGTTTCTCACTGCCATGTCATGTCATTCTGATGTTTTTTCCTAAGTTTTGGGTGAGATTTTTGAAACATTACTGTTGCCTCTCAGTGGGAAAGTTACTTTTGAAATGTAATAGGCTACAGATTACTAGTTACCCTGTTTAAAATATACTAAGTAATGTAACTATTTTGATTACTTCATCAAATAAAATGCACCACATTTCAACAATGTGATCCATATTTTACATGAAATGCCAATAATGAATCATTAAATGGTGTTTGGGTTGTAGATTAATATTGGGAAATAAACATTTGAATAGCCAATGATGTGAAACAATGAAATGTTTCATGTAGATAATGACTATCACTCAACAATGATGCAAAAACAATATTAACTATACACTAGTGGCCAAAATTGTGGAAACACCTCGCATTTTTGGCATTGTGCTTTAAAAATTGCTACACAAATATTGGCAGTAATGTTTATAAACAATCAAAGAATTTTTACAAATGTCATACACCGGATAATTAAATAAGTAACTGGAACAGTTCTGCAATCTCTAAAAATTGGAAGTGTCTCCACAATTTTGGCCACTAGTGTGCTGAGCAATAGCATCAACAGAAATGCCTCTTCACCTGTTGAGGGACCAATGAGCAATGGGAACTGCAACTGACCAATCATGTCCCATTACAAATAAACTGAAAGCAAGTACCAAAGGGCATTTCTTGCTGTAACAACCAAACAAAACTATTTTACATTAT